>NC_137542.1:29874200-30474200 GCF_963082525.1 Nesoenas mayeri | reverse complement strand
TTTCTCGTCGCCCCTCTCGCAAGATGTCCATCCGTGCTTATCAATAAGTTTGCATTCCATTGCTAGGTTTTACCAAAACATGTGTCTGGTTCTCCAGGAACATGTAGTTAATATGAAGGCTTTAGCTGACAGGCAAAATTCACTGAAAGAGAAACTTGTTTTTAACAAAACCAGGACATTCCACCCCTTATAATATGCCATTCACTGAATTCTTAAACCTTATCAATACAATCTATCAACACAATCTAATTAATCACTACTACTATATATATATATACACATATGTACATATATACACAGGAGTAATTAATCTTAATTAGTGGACCATCCTTTGAAAAGTTCATTAAGTTCATTTTGTCACAACGGTCTCCCAGGGCAGGAAAAATGGTACAAGTGCATTTCATGACCACTGTTTGTGGGTTAAAGACATCAACTTTGAAGAAGTTGTCAGGCGCCACTCGAAGAAGGCTAGCTCTGGTTTCATCATCACTGTCTTGATCTGAAAGACATTTATTAAATACTGTTAGTACGGCAGTTCACATCATGCAGTTCAGTATTGCATATTTTCACCTAAACTCAAATCCCCTTGAGGTACACACCGAACTTCTCCATCCTTAAGCATCACCCACCAGGTGCTGCCAGGTCCCTGGGCAAAAACAATCCCACGAATGGGCTTGCCTTTGCCTGAGGCAGGAGTAACCCAGACTGCCTTTCCTAACATGTTTTTCATGTGTACTACAGGGACTTTATCTCCTTCTACAGTCCGTAGAATTTCTGATTGGGCAGGCCCCGCTCGATTGGTTGATCCCCTGGTGTTGACCAACCAAGTGGCTTTTGCTAAATGTGAATCCCAGTTTTTAAAGGTTCCACCACCAAGTGCCTTTAGTGTAGTTTTTAGCAAACCATTGTACCTTTCAATTTTCCCAGAGGCTGGTGCATGATATAGAATATGATATACCCACTCAATACCATGTTCTTTGGCCCAGTTGTCTATAAGACTGTTTTTGAAATGAGTACCATTGTCTGATTCAATTCTTTGTGGCGTACCATGTCACCAAAGGACTTGCTTTTCAAGGCCCAAGATAGTATTTCGGGCTGTAGCATGAGGTACAGCATATGTTTCCAACCATCCAGTGGTTGCTTCCACCATTGTAAGTACATAACGCTTACCTTGACGTGTTTGTGGAAGTGTAATATAATCAATCTGCCAAGCTTCTCCATACTTATACTTTAACCATCGCCCCCCATACCACACAGGCTTTAACCGTTTCGCTTGTTTGATTTCGGCGCAAGTTTCACATTCATGAATAACCTGTGAAATAGTGTCCATAGTTAAATCCACCCCTCGATCGCGAGCCCATTTATATGTTGCATCTCTACCTTGATGCCCTGAAGCATCATGGGCCCACCGGGCTAGGAAAAGTTCACCTTTATGTTGCCAGTCCAAGTCCACCTCAGCTACTTTAATCTTAGCAGCTTGATCCGCTTGTTGGTTGTTTAGATGTTCCTCGGTGGCTCGACTTTTAGGCACATGAGCATCTACATGACGAACTTTCACAGGCAGGCTCTCTAGCCGAGCAGCAATGTCTTGCCACAGTGTGGCAGCCCAAATGGGTTTACCTCTGCGCTGCCAGTTGTTTTTCTTCCATTGCTGTAGCCACCCCCACAAGGCATTTGCTACCATCCATGAGTCAGTATAGAGATAAAGTATTGGCCACTTTTCTCGTTCAGCAATGTCCAAAGCCAGCTGGATGGCTTTCACTTCTGCAAACTGACTAGATTGACCTTGTCCTTCAGTGGCTTCTGTAACTTGTCGTGTGGGACTCCACACAGCAGCTTTCCACCTTCGATGTTTTCCTACAAGACGACAGGATCCATCTGTGAACAGTGCATACTGCTTATCAGTCTCTGAAAGAGTATTATACGGTGGTGCTTCTTCAGCACGTTTTACTTCCTCCTCATCTGGAGACATCCCAAAGTCTTTGCTTTCTGGCCAATCTGTAATCACTTCTAAGATCCCTGGGCGATTGGGACTTCCAATTCGAGCTCGTTGCGTGATCAATGCAATCCATTTACTCCACGTAACTTCGGTCGCATGATGTGGAGAGGGAACCGTCCCTTTGAACATCCAGCTCAGCACAGGCAGTCGAGGTGCCAGGAGGAGCTGTGCTTCAGTACTGATCACTTCTGAAGCAGCTCGAACTCCTTCGTATGCTGCTAGTATCTCTTTTTCAGTTGGAGTATAGTTGGCCTCAGATCCTTCGTATCCTCGACTCCAAAAACCTAAGGGTCGACCTCGGGTTTCTCCTGGTGCTTTCTGCCAGAGGCTCCAGGTAAGTCCATTATCTCCGGCTGCAGTGTAGAGCACATTTTTAACATCTAGTCCAGTCCGAACTGGTCCAAGGGCCACCGCATGAGTTATCTCACGCTTAATTTGTTCAAAGGCTTGTTGTTGTTCAGGGCCCCACTCAAACTGGTTCTTTTTATGAGTCACTCGATAGAGAGGGCTCACAATCTGGCTGTAGTCAGGAATATGCATTCTCCAAAAACCTACAACGCCCAAGAAAGTCTGTGTCTCCTTTTTATTAGTAGGTGGAGACATTGCAGCAATTTTGTTGATCACATCCATTGGGATCTGACGACGGCCATCTTGCCATTTTATTCCTAAAAACTGGATCTCTCGTGCAGGTCCCTTGACCTTGCTTCGTTTTATGGCAAAACCAGCATCCAAAAGAATCTGAATTATTCTCTCACCTTTCTCGAAGACTTCTTTTGCTGTGTCGCCCCATACGATGATGTCATCGATATATTGCAAGTGCTCTGGAGCTTTACCTTGCTCCAGCGTGGTCTGGATCAGTCCATGGCAGATGGTAGGACTGTGTTTCCACCCCTGGGGCAAGCGATTCCACGTGTACTGGATGCCTCTCCAGGTGAAAGCAAACTGCGGCCTGCACTCTGCTGCTACAGGAATAGAGAAAAATGCATTAGCAATGTCAATTGTAGCATACCACTTAGCTGCCTTTGACTCCAGTTCAAATTGCAGTTCTAGCATGTCAGGCACAGCAGCACTCAGTGGTGGCATAACTTCATTCAGGCCACGATAGTCCACAGTTAGTCTCCACTCGTCACTAGACTTACGCACTGGCCAGATTGGGCTGTTAAAAGGTGAGCGAGTCTTACTGATCACACCCTGGCTTTCCAATTGACGGATCAACTTCTGGATAGGAATCAAAGAGTCTCGATTGGTGCGATATTGCCGGCGATGCACTGTCGTGGTAGCAGTTGGCACCTGCTGATCATCAACCATCAGCAGTCCTACAACAGAAGGATCATCTGAAAGACCAGGCAAATCAGACAGCTGTTCAATTTTCTCAGTGTCCACAGCTGCTATACCAAATGCCCACCTATACCCTTTTGGGTCCTTAAAATACCCTCTCTTGAGGTAGTCTATGCCAAGGATGCACGGAGCATCTGGACCAGTCACAATGGGATGCTTTTCCCAGTTTTTTCCAGTTAGGCTCATTTCAGCCTCTACAACAGTCAGTTCCTGGGATCCCCCAGTCACTCCAACAATATTGATGGATTGTGTTCCTTTATAATTAGAAGGAATTATTGTGCACTGAGCACCAGTGTCCACTAAAGCTTTGTACTCCTGGGGGTGTGTTGTACCAGGCCATCATATTTGTACAGTCCAATAAACTCGGTTATCCCTTTCCTCCACCTGGTTGGAGGCAGGGCACCTCTAATTTCTGTTTTGCACAGTCTCTGGGTGTGAATTAGAGGTTCCTTCAAGAGCATCAGAATCTCTTCTGCTCCTTTTGTAAACTGGAGCAGCCACCTTCCTAGGAGTTTTCCCTTTTATCTCACGTACTCGTTCTTCAAGTTCTGAGGTAGGTCTCCCATGCCACTTATTCATGTTTTCTCCCTGCTCATGTAGGAAGAACCACAGTGAACCTCTTTTTGTGGGCTGCCTTTGTCCTCTCCTAACAGCTGAAACATAGGTTTGTGCAGGTCGTGAATAGTATGTGTCTTCTCTGAGTTCTTTGATTTCTTGCAATAGCTTTTCAAACCGGTCATCAGATTTTTCACACAGTCTCTCTACAGCAGAGACACAAGCCCGTAGAGAACCAGCAAGGCTGTCCTCAAATTCACGCAGCTGCTCAATCACTTCAGTAATATCTTGTCCAACTCTAGATGACCAGAGCATTCCTACCAATGACTTAGCATATGCAGGTGATGCACTTTGTACAAATCTGCGCCACAGAGGTCGTGAACAATTGATTCTATCTGGGTCTGTTCCCTCTTGGCTGTTTGGTCCAAAATAGATGATCTCTCGCACAGCTAATTCTCTCAGGAACTGAATACCTTTCTTCATAGTATTCCATTTCCCTAACTTGGATATACAATCTTCCTTGTAGGGAAATCTTGCTTTCATAGCTGCCAGGAGTTGGGTCCAGAGAGTAGTGGCGTTAGACTCTCTTGAAATTGCCCTATCAATGGTGGAATCTCTCGACAGAGATCCCAGCTGCCTGGCTTCACCACCTTCCAGTTCAATTGTATCTGCCCCATTGTCCCAGCATCGGAGCAGCCAGGTTAAAATATTCTCGCCTTCATGACGACTAAAGTCTTTTCGCAGATCTCTCAGCTCACCTGGAGAAAAGGACCGAGTGGTGGTCACTTCATCTCCTCCCTGTCCTGATGGTGCCCCTTGGGTTGATGTTGGCCCTGTGCCATCATCTGCTGCACGGGTAGTCTTTCTAGTGACTTTCTTGCAACCAGCTACTGATGCTGATATGGGTTTACCATCATTTGATTCATTTCCAGAGTCTGAATGACTGTCACAGTGATCGCTGTGGTTACAGCAGCAACAGTGCCCAGTGTGTGAAGAAGGGGGGGCTGCCTTTAAGGCTGCAGAATTAGTGTTATCAGAAGTGACCTTGGCAGAAGAACTCTGTGTAGGAGCTGTACCTTCAGCCTGCGAAGGCGCCGTGGCGGGGGCAGCAGCTGCAACGGCAGCTTTCACTGTTTTGCTCTTTCTCGAGCGGCCAGGAGTGCTTTTTGCTAAAGCTTCCGAAGACGCACCGCAAATCTCAGGACAACAAAGAGACGCAAACCTCCTGTTAAACGCCATTTCTCTTAACAGAAGCACAAACTGACACACATTCAGCAAACCAGATAACACCATCACAGTTCTATCAAAACTCCAAGGATATTCAAAGCTCTCTAAAACATTTGCGAACTGTCCTAGCGAAAAAACGAAAGTATTGTTAGTCAGCCTTTCTAAAGGTTCGCTTGACCAATTAGCAAACACAGAGCCGTACTGCTCTTTAATCTCTCCTGGAGGCTTTTCAAGGTAAAGCAGAAGCGAGTAGAAATTCATTAGCGGCTGCAGTATAATGAAATAAACCAGTGACAAACCACACAGTATCATCATGAGCATTGTCCAGTTCCTTGTTGTTATATAATGAATACTTCGATTTAAAAAGAAAGCCCAACACAGATATGGAATCAGTGAGCACAATGCAGAAAATAACTGATACAACTTAAGCCATAACATCTTTAAATCAGTGGAATTCACTTTGCCTTAATACCACTAAATAATATCCAAAGCAAACAGGCGCGCGAGTATCACAACTCTATGAGTTGGCACCGTGCCAAGAAAATTGAAAGGTACGTCAGAGCAGTAGAAAAGCCAAAAATCTCCAGATTTACCCCTTTCTCTTGCCCCACGTTGGGCGCCAATTATCTGTGGAGGGTTCAGATTGCGGGGTGACAATAAAACCCTGGCAGATGTATTGTTAACCCCCTCTCCCCCCCACTTCCCCCTTTTGCCCCTCCCTCTTCCCCCTTCCACTCAGGACAGGCGATTGGGAGAGAAAAAGAAGGACAGAGAGAAGAGAGTTGGAAAAAATTAAAGATGTTTTACTAATGCTACTAATAAGAATAGAGAAAATAATACAAAATATACAAAACCAATCTTGAAAGTCTCAGCAACTGCAGAGCCAGCACCCAAAGTCCTGGATTAGACTCCACAGCCAACCAGAGCTGGATTCAGTCTGTCACTAGGCCTCAGTTCGCAGGGACGACTAGCAAGGTCCTCTCCTAATGTCGGCCATAAGAAAAGAGACGAGATCCTCGTGATCTCCCATTTTATATGAAGTATTCACGTGAATGGAATGTTATACACCGTTGGTCAGTTGTTTCTCGTCGCCCCTCTCGCAAGATGTCCATCCGTGCTTATCAATAAGTTTGCATTCCATTGCTAGGTTTTACCAAAACATGTGTCTGGTTCTCCAGGAACATGTAGTTAATATGAAGGCTTTAGCTGACAGGCAAAATTCACTGAAAGAGAAACTTGTTTTTAACAAAACCAGGACAGTGTCATAAAATACTAATTATAATAAGGAGCTTGATGTCTCTCTCTGGGTGTACCAGCTTAGGGTGCTGCTAAAATCGTATTGGGCAGGAGTTATCAGGACAGAACAAAAAGGTGTTTTGTCATGCTACAGAGGAGGTTAATTAGAAAACTTCTCACATTATTGGTGAACCTAATTAATTTCATTACTTCAGAAGGGAGTCCTGATTGCAGCTAGAAAATATCTGATAAACCCAACAGGAAATTATGGGTAATTTGATACAAGACCACTCAAGTCTATCGTTACACCGCAGCAGTGCATTTTGCTGACTTTTCAGTAAGACTAATGGCCAAGATCTGGGCAAAGAGAGCAGCACAGAATATCCACGAGGCAAAAAGTGCCTTGTTCTGTTTTGATGGGAGGAAGTACTGAAGATTTGAGTGAGTAAAAGAGAATGCTGCCATGGAAGGAGACTTACTGGTTGTGCCTTGTTTCCTCTAGGCAAATTATGTATAGAGATCACCTTCCCGAGGATACTATTTGTCAAAGCTTACTTGCTTGCCCTGTGTTTTAACTCTACTGCATGGTACTAATGAGCTTCATTCTTTATTCTCGCTATGGGTTCATAAATAAATAGTTCGTGTCAGAGACATTATGCACATAAACTTACATGAACTCAAAGTTAATGTGGCTCTCAGCCTCCCCTCTACACCTGCCCTTTGTGAAGATGTATTTCAAAAGCCATTTTCCCACCAGCTGTTGAGCTGGTGATAGATTCATTAGCAAAGCAGATAGATACAAGCTGACATCCTGGTTGAATTGGTTATTGAAGCTTGGGGTTACAGAAAATCCTTAGGGATGCATGTAGAGGCATGTAAAACCAACAAGGAATAGAGCAATATAAAGAAAGTCTTTATCTTTGTTGTTCCTCAGAATTGTAATAATTATCCCAGAGGTTAGGCTGGCTTTGGAACTACTGTCTGAATGTAGCAGAAAAGCCCTCTTGAGCTAAATACATGCCTTTTATTTTGTTGTATTTCTTTCCTTATAACATATTTATTAAAACTTGCATGTTACCACAACAAATACACCATTACATCTATCTTGCTACAACCTGTTGCTCAGAATGACTGAGAGGCTGGCAGAGCTTCTCAGGAGTTCACCAATGCTGGGAAGTTCCACTGAGGTTTTTGGGGTGTTCCTCCCCTGATCTGTGAAGCCTGGCCTGAGTTCTGTGAGCAGCAGGTAGGGGAGCAGGGTGTCCTGGGCATGCACCACCCCATGCTGCTGGGGCACACAGCAGAGCCATGGGCAGGAGGCCTGGGACCCCCCCATGTAACTGTGACCTTGTATTTGAGCTTCTTGCTGCCTCAAATGATCATACAGGGGCTCTGTGATGGGAGGAAGGAAGGGAGGGAGGGAGGGAGGGAGGGAGGAAGGGAGGCATGGAAGAAGGGAGGAGGGAAGGAGGGAAGCAAGAAGGGAAGGAAGGAAGGAAGGAAGGAAGGAAGGAAGGAAGGAAGGAAGGAAGGAAGGAAGGAAAAATGAAGATAAGATCTTGTCCACACTGGGGAGGGTTTGCTAGCACAGATTTCCAAGCGACCTCTGTTAAAACAGGGGAATTTTCTGTGTGAAGTAGTTCCTTTTGGCTGTGTTGGTGATTACATTTTTTTTTTTTTTTCCAAATGAATCTTGCATCTAGAGCTTTTGCCATTGTAACTGTGTCAGGCAGGGAATGAAAAAGAAATCATAGCTATGCTGACAGTACCTTTCAATGCTGATGAGGAATGCCTATGATCACACACAGAGAAGGGAGATGACTAAAAGACTTGAAGACACGTTCTCCTCAAGCTATGCAAAGAGTCTGAAGAACAATAAAGTGGAGCAGCTTGCTTAGGAAAGTCTCTCAGGGCTGCAGGATGTTGGACATGTGCCCTTATTCTTTTGGAAAGTAGTAACATTAAGTCATGGGGAAGACAAAGCTGACACATACTCTTCTGAAAAATGGACTATGACATCCCTATTTTTTCCCCTTTCAATCCAGGGAAAATATTGTGCAATGCAGGTGATGTATGTGTCAAATTTACAGAATCAAAATGTGAAAAAACAGTTCTTGCAAAACTCAAACTCAAGATGGGTTGTGTAAGAGAACAGACCTGGCCCTGTATGTGATCTGGTTATGAATGGAAAGTCATATGTGTGCTTCTGTGTTTCTATAAACCAGGAGTTTGTAGAAGATGGTGTCCTGCCCCATAAAACTTCCATGCTGATAGTAGAATTGGGTGGTGTGAGACAATTTCTGTCAGGAGGCTTTGACAAGCAGAGAACCTAGCTGCATCAGCCTGAATGCGACAAGTAGAATTTTGATCTACAAAATCTGAAGTGATCAGGTTTGTGCACAGACTGCCTCTACTTGGAATTTCCCATGCCCTTTCTCACCAAAATCTGAAAATTCTGATGCTGAAATTTTGCTTGTTATTGCCTTGCTGACTGAAGTATTTTTGTTTGCTCTGTCACTGCAGATGTCTGAAGAAAAAGCTATTGATCTTTCAGAAGAGGCTTAAAAGAGTTTACCTGACTTATTTTCATTTAAGGCATAGGAATAAGTTTATGTTTACGATATTTTTCTTCCCCATAATTAGAACACCTTGCAGTCTTATCTTTCTCCTGTAGTTCGAATCTTGTCAGTAGAATCTCAACAAAAGACAAATGCCGAAGCTTTTTATAAGCACTATTACTGTTTCTTGGATATGTAAAATAATTATTAAATTCTGAAAAGGTTCTGCCTACTAGGCTATCAGACCCATTTCTGTGGAAAAACTTATGCCACACTGAATATTTACTTGTAATAAATGTTCCACATAAATTGCAGTAATGCCATCTTAAACATGTTATTTTCAATGTGCATTTAACATGATTGTACAGCATAGGTTTTCTTAATTCAATTTATAAAAATCTGGCTGTTCTGTACCTACTAGCAAGTACTTACGTGTTTATAATCATGCTGAGCTGAAGACTTGCTTTCGCCATAATATGTTCATGTATACATCCAAAAGGAGCTGACATCAGCCCACATGTGCAGGGATGACTTTCCCTTTAACATATAACCAGTGGAGAGTATTTCTGTAAACATAGAAGGAACCCAAGCATGTAGATGTCTGGGGACAAGTTTCTTAATTCATGGAAATCATCACTATCCAGCAGAGGTCAGTTAAGCTACGACAGCTCATTCCCTGCAGCATATCTGCCCTTTGGCTTCTGCAAATGTGTGTTTGTGTGGGTAACATGGGACAAGCTGAACGTGGCCATCCACTCTGACTAATATCCTTCCATGGGACACCACTCTCAAAAACATTACTTTTGCAAACTGTACACTGTATAGGAACAGGTTTCTTTCTGCAATGCAAGACAACATTGCTGCAGCCTGCACTCAGAAGTACTCTGTTTCTTAGCAATTATTAAAAGCTCTCAAACTACATCAGTGGTAAAACTACTGCCTTAGCAGGGGTGTCAAACTCATTCTCACCGAGGGCCACATCAGGCTAAGGGTTGCCTTCAAAGGGCTGAATGTAATTTTAGGACTATATAAATGTACAAGTAGTTGAGTTTACACAGTCCTAAAATTACATTCGGCCCTTTGAAGGTAACCGCAAGGCTAATATGGCCCCCAGTGAAAATGAGTTTGGCACCCCTGCTTAGAGGAACTATCTGGCCAAACCAGAATACATCTTAAAACTTCAGCATATATTCTTGCAGGTAAGAATACGAAATCTGCTCCTGCCTTTCTAGATGTCAAGACTGAAGACTCCAGCAGGTCTCCAGGTCTTGCTGATTCAGACCTCTAACACAGACACTATTAAATACATTCAGGAAAGATTCAGTGTTTCTGCCAATCTCCACATTTTTGCAGGGATTTACTGTTACTGGTAGATTTTCTGCAGCAGATCATTTTGCCAGTGTGCATGTGGAAGTGAATTTGGACCTAAAAAAAGAAAAATAAAAAAGTCCACAGTTGTGAACCAGAACAACTTGCAATGAACTTGTAAGGAAAAAGCGTTGGCCATCCCTTCTTCAAAACACAATGTAATTTCTCTAAATTGATTCCTACTAATTTTCTTGTCCCTGGTGGATAGGACATGAAGAAATAGACTCAAAGTAAGGGAAGAAAGACTTAGGCAAGGCATTAAAAGCAGAGATAGTGAAGCCCTGGGAAAAATTGCCTGGAAAAGCTGTGGAATCCCCATTACTAGAGCTTGATGTTTGTCTTATCTTGTCTAAGACAAGCATTGTAGGGAATGAAAGAAATAGGGATTTTGCCCTAAGAAAAAGAGTGGACTTCAAGGCCTCTTGAAGTCTGGTCCAGATTCCTGCCATCCTCCCCTCTCCGTTCCCTGTGATTCATGTTTCCTTGAGGTTTCTGCCTGCCCTCTCCTATTTTCTTAATTGTGTATTATGGAAGACTTGCATATAATTGTTGGTTATTTGAGTGTAATAAGATGTTTTTCATTTTCTTTGATTTTCCAACTACATTTATGTTGTTACATATCTGAAATAGCATATGACCTTGTTAAACCACACTTCAGTAAACCATAGTTTGAAACAAAGAATGCTGTTTGGGATTTGGAGTTTGGCAAAGAACAAACCAATCTCATGCTACTATCCTGCCAAAGAAAGACATGGTACACTTGAGGTGAAGGTCTTTGGGGGCCACTAAGAGGGCAGTGAGCCATCTCCTCAGCCACAAAGTGAATGAATTGGATCATAGGGAGGGTATTAATCATAGGATCATCTGGGTGGTCTTCATCCCTCAGCCTGGCTGATTTGCAAACTATGCAAATCCTCACTTGGCAGATGAGCAAGGGAAAAGATGGAAGTGTGCTTCTTTCCATGGTAGGTAAACCACACATTTCACTCTGCTCTTCGATCGTGTTGCTTGAAGCAAAGCTTCTGTTGAGTCATGAAGCCAAAAGGACCACTATGTTCCCCTGTGATGTCAAAAAGGTAGGTCTTATTCTCCAAGAAAATATTTTGCATGGAGACATTAGTATGCCTTTTCCTGAAGAATTTTACAAAACCTCCAGAGTAGAATCTGAGGGTTATTCTCTCTTCAACGTGTATTTGCATACATATTTGGGAATATGCCTGCAAATAAGTAAGCCTACAGTCCAGGGCTAGATGTTGTGGCTTGTAGGCAGGTAGTTCTCTGGCTTTGCTTTGAATACTTGCCACAGATAAAGCAAGAAGCCCCCAGGAGGACTTATAAATCTTGACCACACAATTCCTTCTCGCAGCCTCAAACAGCATTACTTCTGAATACAAAATGTCTGTGTGTTTTATCTCACTGCAGACACAAATATCTTTCCTGCAAGCAGTAGAGCAATTATACCATGACAAGGTTTTTCTTCTCTCAGCAAAAGCTGAGTGGGTCAGTCTGAAAAATCTTCTACTGCTGGATTGCCCACCCTTGGTCCCTGCAGCACCCATTGATGCTGACAGATACTGGTTTAACAGTACGGGTTCCTGGGTTTGAGATAGCAGATGGCCCTAAATATTGGATTTCATATCTCAAAATTTACCTTAAGAATCAGCTACGGAAATAATATCAGGGTTAAAGTGAAGGAAAAATAAAAAAGTTTGGGGCCATCTCTGTCTGTATTTATTTCTAGTTGCCATGAACGAATCAGTGCCTGAAATTAGTGGTTGAACGGTTGTATTTGCAGAGAATAAGCGTGACTGTGTGCACTGGAGGGTATTTTTCTGCTAATACAGATCAGGATTCCCCTATAATTAGAGGTGGCAGATGGTGGGGTACTGCCACAACCATACGTTCATTCTGGCTCCTCACTCCAAAAGAGGATTTGGGGAAGCGAGAAGGTGTGCGGGGAGATGTCAGAGCTTCTTGGTTTTTGCACATGGTAGTGCTGGGCATGATTGATATCAGTTTGAAGCAAGCTGTTGTGTGTGTTTTGTCTTTTTTTTTATTTTCTGCCCTTAACCAGACATGAAAAGCAGTCCCACGCTGTGGCTTCAGCAACCGGCAGCGTGAGGCTAGCTGAGTTGTGTAGACTCCCACAAAGGGTGTCTTGTTTCCGGCAGATGTCCCATATACCAAGCCATTCGATCCCACCACAAAAATAGTTGCGTAAAGTATTGTGTGTTGGCTCTGGCCTGACAGCGATGGGACTGTTCCGCTTTGCTGGATGGGTGGAAGCATCCCACTGGGGCTGTGGCTTGTGTCCAGCACGTCTTCTCCAACCATGGGGCAGCGAGGTGCCTCTCTGTGAGAATGAGAAAGGGAACTGATATGGGGGGGCTTTCCCTTCCCTTTTACAGTTGTGCTTTTAAAAACTGACACGTTTTCCTAACAGACTGCTGGCACCTAGCTTTGCTGCCAGGAGGGATGGGAGGGGAAATGCAGCAGGGCTGAAGGCTTTTGACACATTTCGGGAGTGTTACTGTGCCTTCAGGAACACAAGGACCTACAGCTGAACCCTAAGCTGATGTCAACTGGCAGAGATGGGTAACTGCACTGCTGGGAAGCTGATTTACACATGCTGGGGATTTGGCCCCAAAGAAGCAGCATGAAGGAAGCAGAGTGTTTTGCATTGCACAACAAGAGATGGTGAGGAGCCCACATACTCAGGAGCATCGTTATGGTTGAGACTGCTGTTGGTCTTCTTAAAGCTGCTTTTTCTTTTTAATATTGTGTGTTTCCCACCTGTGGCCTTTCCCAGGCTTGCTGACTGCTCCTGACTGCTGCATACATATATTTTTCAGAAAATTGTACCATAAAAATCATGCCACAAATTAAACCAGTTCTACAAACTAGTTCCATGTGGATTGGTCAGTGGAATCATGCAAGAACACTGCTTTTGGAAACAAAATGTTCTTAGCTGGAAAAGGCCTTCTGTTTTGTTCTGTGGGTTTCAGACCTGGCAATAACTGACTTTGCCCTGCCTTGTTCTTCCGCTTGGTTTTATGGGATGTGTACAGTCAATCTGACCTGTGAAAGTGGGCTGGGCACCATGCCCATGGAAGCAATAACCTGCTGCTGTCATCAGCAAAGTAATGGCTCTGCAGCCCAGCAGTCTCAGTACTTCCCCTGGGCTGCTGCACATGGCAAAGCCTGTGCTGCCTGGCTTGCAGACAGCGTGAACCAAGTTAATCCCCTCGGGAAGTTCAAACGTGCTGCAGCCACACGTGCTGCCCCACGTCTCTGCTGCCATCGGCTTACGCTGTTTGATTAATGCAGAGTGTGCAAAACAGGTGTCGGCTCTTCTGACACAGGCTGGAAAATGTCGCTGTTGCTTAAGTCAAATGCAAGTTATTTTACAAGCTGTAAGACAGTGGAAAATGAGCACTTGAACTCTCCTGCTTTTCATGGCCTGTCCTTTCTCAGTTTCTGGTGTCCACGGTAATTCTCTTCAGTGTGGTTGCAAGTGTGAGCTGCTCTGGCTCCCATGTGCAGCAGCACATGGCTTTTACAGCCTTCCCAATGCAAAAGTAGCAGTATTTTGTGGTGTGCTGGCAGTATGTTTGTTTATCTGTTTTAGAAGAACCTCTAACCACAACAGATTTTTCCATTTTCTAAGAGAAGCACTGTAGGCCAAGAGTGGAAGAATGAGAACTGGGAGAAAATATACTAAGGTTAATGTCTACCTAGGTCTGTAGAGCAGGAAAGCCAAATTGATTGCCAGTATGAAAATAACTATATAGGATCAGAAGAAGACTTCATCCACTCACATGTGCTGTCCCTGGCATGTGCTTAGACCAGAATAAGCACATCCTCCTAGAGCCTCCTCTGGTATAGAACGTCCTGGCTGCCAGTCAGGCTCAGAGGCTTGCTATGCTGGATGCTGTTGCCTCTCAGTCTTCAGTGGCCTTTTTAAGGACTTTCCCTCACCGGCTTTTCCTAAATGCTTTTTGAACCTCTTCATATTTCTGTTACATGAAGCATCTCATGGTAGTGAGTTTCACCATTTCACGTTATGAGGACAGAATGAGGGCTTGTCATTTTTCAGCCTGCTGCAGGAGCATGGAAGCACAGAAAGCACAGGAAAACAGCAGCCCCACTGGCTTCTGTCACCACCCAGCTGCAATGGAAAAATCACAGATGCCAGGTGGAGGGGGATTTGTCTGTGCCATGGAGCACCAACACCTAGTAGCAAGCAAATGTTCCTACTAACCTCCATACGGGTTAGAAGGGTACAGAGGGCTGGTGCCAGGTCCTGGTCTAAGCTAGCTGAGTCCTTAACTGCTAGGATATCAATGCTATTGATCAGTTTTATTGCAGCACTACCTAAAGGTCTTCACTTGAATCTGATCGGCATTTTCAAGATGCTGTAAACGTACAGCTAAAAGACAGATCAGCTCGCAAGAGTTTTAGCCACTGAAACATTGAGTAAGCAGGAGCAGGTCCATTTAAGTGGGTGCCCAAGGATAGCCACTAACTTTCTTTTGTCACCTCTAGATTTGCTAGATGCCTGAGTTGGTGCTAGACGGTGCAGATTTTAGGAGCACCAGTCAAGCCATAACCAGAAGAATGAGAAAGCCTGATTGGTTTCTTGGCTTCTTACGATGCTCTTTAGGGAGCACTCTCTGTCCCAGGACAGAGCACAATACTGCATCTGACACATCCACCAAATTCATCTCTGCACCTATTATATGCCTGCAAAGGTGTTAGTTTAGTGAGAACCGAAACTCTATTCCTGTCATCACCAGCCACTCAGAAAAGCAACAGAAATGTGTATCTGCATGTTAGCCAACACAATGCTTCCCTCCGGAGGTGCTTAAAGGAGAGTGTGCCCAGCTCCCTGTCTTTGCTCTTTGCCTGCACCAAGATGTTTGAAGTCTGAACCATTGCCTGACAGTGAAGAAAAGTCAAATTCTTCATCTGCCAGCTGCAGTGTGTTTTAAAATAGGTTGTCAGTTTCCTTAGTAGTGATAAAAGCATAACCCTATTTTATTATTTTCATTGATAGATCAGAGTACAAACAAGTCTGTAGCTTTAAAATCTGGTGTCCTACACCATCCCTTCATCTGCTCAACAACTGCACAACAACTTAATTTACTAAACAGGATGTAGAGAAACCAAGCAATCAAGCAGGAAGCTCTAAAACATAATGTAAATCCACTTGTGTTGTGTAAGTCTGGTTGTGCTCAATACTCTTAGCTGGGCTATATTGTATAAGTGATTTCTTTGTTTTTATGGAAGGCAAGGTGGAAGAGATGGTAGAAGTATAGTGCAAGGGAAGTGTAATACTAAGACTGCAGTTTGTTTAATTTGCTATTGTATTGCTTAATATCTCAGCAAATAAGGTCAAGTACATGTTTTTAAATGTTAAGCCATGGCCTTTATGGATTAATATTGAAGAATACTGCTGTTTGATAAAATAAGGCACAAAAATAATGCTGATAGTTAGTTATTAATATTCTTTACTCTTCTGCTTGGAACTCACTTTTAAAAGGTTGAAATAGCATTGTCTGGTTGAAACAGGCCTGTGTAGCCGGTTGGAAAAGGACAGAAGTCTTGAGCTATCATACGAAAATGATGGATCAACATTAGCTATGGTATAAATGAGAATATCTTAAGAAGCTTGGTGAATTTCTTCGTAAAGGTGCTAAATGGTAAGTGCTGAGGAAGTCTGCTCATCCTGTTTGTATTTGATGCATTCCAGCATGCATAACAGGGAGATAATATAATGTATCTAATGTAGAATAGAAAAGCAGTCTTCAGGAGCAAAATTAGTTCCTAATATAGCTTCAGTAGAATCAGTAGATGTTACACTGGCAATGAATATGACTCATATTATCATGTAGAAATTATACATATATGAATATGACTTTTTCAATATATATGAAAATGACCTTTTAAATGTGTTAGTAATCACTTTTAATAATACAATTATTAAATACCACATTTCCTAATGAGTTAGCTAGAGTGTTGTAAAAGCATTTATCTAAGAGGGTTTTTTTTGTCTTGAGAGAAGTTCAGTGAAGTGGCAAGCCTGCTGAGTAATCCCACATTTTCATGCAATACTGTGGGCCATAGTCTGCTCTCACTTATGCCAAGAAACCACAATGCAATAGGAAATCAGGACTTCTGGCCAGAGGGGACACATATTTGTCCTAGATGAATTTATTTGAGAGGGGATGGTTATTCTGCCAATACTCCTATAACCAAAAATAGCTTCAAAACTCAGCTGTAGTGTTGCTAAAACTGAGTTTTGTACTATGATCAGAATATCTTGACAAAGCTTAGCATTTGTTTTTACTCTGTTGTTGATGTCTTCAAAAGGCTTTTTTTTCATTTGCTTGGTTTTGGTTTTTTTTTGTTGTTGTTATTGACTGAGATGATTCTTAAAATAAACTGTGCCAATTGTGGGAAAAAAATTACTCACAAATTTTCATGAAAATAAGCAGACATTGTGTAAGACTGCTCAATCTAAAGCAACAAGCTTCTCCATAGAGATCAAGATCATGAGGTGCATCTAGACCATCAGAAGATTTCACACTGATTTTCCTGCCTAAAGAGAAGAACAAAGGAATGAGTCATGTGAAGAGTAATAATCAAGAGATAGGGCTGTGCCAGAGCCCTTGAGTGGGATTGGGGGGAGCAAAAATTCTCAGGATTTGAAGGGAGGTTAGTAAAAATTGGTTATTGTTTCATTTCTTCCTCAGCCTGCTCTAAAGACAATCAGACCTGTATCTAGTGGAGTGCCTCAAGGGTCAGTACTGGGACCAGTACTATTCAATATATTAATCAACCACTTGGATGGGGGAATAGAGTGCTGCACTGTCAGCAAGTTTGCTGATGACACTAAGCCGGGAAGAGTGGCTGACACGCCAGAAGGCTGTGCTGCCATCCAGCAAGACCTGGACAGGCTGGAGAACTAGGTGAGAAAAAATTAATGGAATATATAACAAGGGCAAATGCAAAGTCCTGTATCTGCATTTGCCCTTGTTCCAGCATAAGTTGGGGAATGAACTGTTAGAGAGCAGTGTACAGGAAAGGGACCTGGGTGTCCTGGTGGACAGCAGGATGACATTGAGTCAGCACTGTCCCCTTGTGGCCAAGAAGGCCAGTGGCATCCTGGGGTGTATTAGAAGGGGGGTGGTTAGTAGGTCAAGAGAGGCTCTCCTCCCCCTCTACTCTGCCCTGGTGAGACCACACATGGAATATTGTATCCAGTTCTGGGCCCCTCAGTTCAAGAAGGACAGGGAGCTGCTGGAAAGAGTCCAGCGCAGAGTCAGAAAGATGATTAAGGGAGAGGAGCATCTCCCTTGTGAGGAAAGGCTGAGGGAGCTGGGTCTCTTTAGTTTGGAGAAGAGCAGACTGAGCGGTGACCTCATTAATGTTTATAAATATGTAAAGGGTGAGTGTCACGAGGATGGAGCCAGGCTCTTCTCAGTGACAAGCAATGATAAGACAAGGGGCAATGGGTATAAACTGGAACACAGGAGGTTCTATTTAAATTTGAGAAGAAACTTCTTCACAGTGAGGGTGCCAGAGCACTGGAACAGGCTGCCCAGGGATGTTGTAGAGTCTCCTTCTCTGGAGACATTCAAAACCTGTCTGGACACATTCCTGTGTAACCTCATCCAGGTGTTCCTGCTCTGGTGGGGTGATTGAACCAGATGATCTTTCAAGGTCCCTTCCAATCCCTAACATTCTGTGATTCTGTGGAGACAGCAAAGTGCCTGTGGGGTTTCTCCTAAGGAGATAACAATGGATGCGATGTGTGAAAGATATGCAGTCTGATGCTGTGTCGAGCTCACTGTAATCAGCCTTCCTCCCTGCACGGGTGCTCCATGCCACCCAGCTTTTGGGCTTAGTTTACCTCCTCCTCAGCCTTGTTGTGGCCACAGGAGCTGCCAGGCATCACATTTGGGCAGTTGAGGGAGGCGAGT
The DNA here is from genome assembly GCF_963082525.1 of Nesoenas mayeri. Classification (NCBI taxonomy): domain Eukaryota; kingdom Metazoa; phylum Chordata; class Aves; order Columbiformes; family Columbidae; genus Nesoenas; species Nesoenas mayeri. The sequence continues at coordinate 30,455,934 of NC_137542.1, read as the reverse complement.
GTCAACAGCCACAGTGGTAACCTGTCGAGTCTGTGTGTGCAGCAGGTGTTTGCCCAGGTGGTTCCTGGGCATTGGTACTGCGTGCTTTGGTGCCTCTCCTCCATCATACACCCTGTCACTGCTGGGGGACATCTCAGCTCCTCCTGCATCATCGAGGCCAGCCACACAGAGTGCCTGGCTCTGGTAGGACCACACATCTCCCGCTGCAATGACTGCAAACATCACCCACTGTAGACAGGTTCCCATTGGAACCGTCCCAGGGAGATCATCATAAAGTACATGTTTCCTGGACAGATGCAGATTCAAACTGACTACAGGTCAATGAAGAAATCATCAACTCTTCCTGTGCTTGGTCTCTTAAATGAGAGACAGGTAATTTCCATGGACAGAGGGGGAATCTGGGTTTTTTTTTGTAATACTCCGTTTTTACTAGAGGGATGTGCTCAGTAAGGTCAGTGATTCAGCACAGGGGTAAGGGTGGATAATTTCTTCATTTATTGCTGCGGGCCCACTGTGGGGTCTGCTGCTCACCAGAGGCCCCAGGATAATGCAGAAACATAATTTTCTACATGTTGGTTTTCAAGTAAAGGACAAGGCTCTTCAACTTATGTGGGTTAGACTGAGGCATACAGGTCACTTTAGTGCAGATTTATTACATTTGTCCTAACTTACTCCTCTGAACAACAGTTTGATCTACACGTCCACAAAAGGTTTCCTGATTGCGTATGTGTGTGTGCGTGCCTGACACTCATTAATAGGAGATGCACTGAAGAACTGAAGATATTGAAAAGAAATCCCACTAAATATTTTTACACAGAACAGCTGCATGCCTGGTCTCTTTAGTCTTATGCTAATTTCTGACAAGTAGCTTCAAATTTCTCAGTGCAAGATTCTTGTTCCTTCAGTTATTCTGTAAAACTACTCTTTTAAGCCCAGGCACCAACACGTTGCTCTCTTTTCCCCATACATCTGCATCAGACAGATTATATTCGTTCAGCAAGACAGCTGAAGTCACAGCCTTTCAAACTTGCTATGCATTCCATTCTCCTACTTGACTCTCATTTTAAATAAAACTTCGTTCTTCATCTACTTGGATACCAGGAAAAGGACAATTTGGCTGCAAAAGGACATGCTCTGGGATCAAACAGGAGGGTCTGTGGAATGGGTACAGCTCAACATCTGAGTTTTTATTCACCTTCATCCTCCATCGTTTGAGATTTTCTGGGCCTAGCAGTAATCCAAGCAGCTCTTTTTGACAGATTTAGAGTGTTTCATACAGTAATTGGAATCTCACTGCTTTAATGTCTTCATTCAAACAGTTTCTCTGATCATGGCACTGAAAAGGAAGTCTTATGCTACACATAGCTTTATGTGAAAAAAGGAGGTTTATGTGATTATGGTAATAGTTCATAAAATTTCACAGACAAAGAATAATTTAGAATTCATTTATTCATAACAGGAGAAGCTAATATTCTTTTTGCCTACAAAAGAGTTTCAGACATTAATCTTTTCTCCTAGATGTCTGCTATTCTGCATAGCTGGTTTGGATTGTTTCAGTATTACAGATGCTGTAACTTTTTTTTTTTTCCTTTTTAGTCTCTTAAAAATACTGTTTTACATTAAATAAATAACGCTGATTCCATGAAGATGATATCAAAGTTGTCTTCCAACTTTCCTGCAGATTTATGTAAGTATTTGAACAGAACACTGAATTCTGGTCTCTGTTTTGCAGCTAAGCATTTTACTGATACAGAATAAATCACTTCCCTATAACTGAAGATATAAATTTAAGCAATTTAGCATATCCTTTTATAATTTGAGAATTTCTTGTTAATGGTGCATTTGCTTTGGGAACAGGGGAAGAGTGTATGTGCATGACTGTTTACATATGTTATTTGTATTATTTCAGTAGGATACTGCTTCTTTTTTTAAAAATTTTTATTTCATTTTTTATTTCTGATGACAGTCTTCTGTTTCAGTGTCTGTCTTATCTTGGATGCTTCAAACCTCCCTAAATGTAGTTTTAAACTGAGCTCATAAAAGGCTGGCAACAGCTTCAAATACTTAACTAGTTACTTGGGACCAAATTGTGTACTCCCTTGGCCTGACTTTGTCAAAAGCCTTGCAGCTGAAAGCAGAGAAAATTTGGCATGTAGCCATGAGAGAACTCAAGAGTGAAGACCATAGGCACCGTGATTCAGATTAATCTCCGTATTAACTTCACTGAAGCAATATGTCTGGAACATATTAAAACAATTTTGCTGTGTGATCTGTCAGTTAAGTGTTATCATTCTAGAGAGTGTTTCTTTAAGGCCCTGTCCTCCAGGTTAAATTAATTTAGCAATGGCTAACTGACAGATCACAGGAGCTGCTTTATCTTAGGCCTGTCTGTGGGGGGTATTTGGAACTTTTGGTGTCAGCCTCAATGCCTTTTCGTGTTTTTATTGGGAAGCTGAAAATACAGGAAAAAATGCTGTTAACAAAATTTACAGATGACAACAGGAAGAAAGATCTCCTAGAGAAATACTAGTATAGAGAATGCAGGAAATTTCAGAAGAACAACAATCTGACCATTTACCTTTTTCTTAATAAGGCTTGTTGGCTAATAAGAACTCCTGACCGTATATGCCTCTCTCCCTGTGTTTTTGTGTATGGCTTTTTTTTTTTTTTTTCTGCTCAAGAACTGGAATACAAGTGTGGAAGTAACATAGTTCTTTCTTCTTATTATTGTTTGGTTGGTTGGTTTTGGGTTTGTTTGTTTGTTTTGGGGTTTTTGTTTGTTTTTGCTTTTTGTTGTTGTTGTTGTTTTTGTTAAATACTGGTGACCTCTGGTGAGCTTCTTGCATCCTCATTCTACCTGTGAGCTGCACAGTTCGAGATAGGGATTTTTTCCTTTGGGTTGGACATGGGTTGAATGAAATCACTCATTGGGGCCATACAGATCCACAGATGTGTGCTCCACCTTCCCTGAAAATCTTTGCAGTTTTGGAAACTTGGCTGGTTTCAGCTGTTTTTATTTATGGCTTTGTTGAGCTTATGGCTGGGGAGCATTGCTCTAAGAGCTTTGAGGGAAATGACCTTTTGGTTTATTCCTTGTCACATGCAGACTGTGAGGAGCAGAGACAATAAGCTGTTGGCATCACAGAGCAGATCTGAAGTGCTTTTGAGCTGCAGGCCAAAAAAAATCCAAGAGGTGAGCTCCTGACCTTAAAGTTTATGGGTACTTGGCTACTCACTCTAAGAGTATTGCCTTCTTCCTGAGTTCTTCAGCTCTATCTAATCACCTAAAGCTGTGTATATGTATATATTTTCAATTAAAAAAAAAAAAAAGCCATATGCTGTAACTAAAAGGGGATAAAAATGTTCAGTTCCCAAAATACACTATGCCACAGAAAAGAGAAATATTTCCAGAATATAAGAAAAATCCCCATCAACAACATGCACATCTGCCCAGCATATCATCATTCCTGTGATGACATCTAGTGCCTCGTTTCTTCCCTGATTTCCTTGTGCAGGCAGGGAGAGTGTCATTCCTGCAGGGGCATCGCCAAAACAGGCTGCCTGCAACAAGGAAAAAGGAAACCATTAATTGGGATGATGTCACGGAATATTACCCCGAGGGACAACAGGGTCCAAAGCAGCCTTTATTAAACTGGTGAAACAGGGTTTTAATATTCCAAAAGTGACTTAAATACAGGTTCGAATATCAGCTGGAAACTTATTTAGGGGCGGCAACCACTACAGCAGGCGGTCCACAGAGTGCATGCACGTGGCTTCACTCAAAACAATGCAGGAGTCGCCCCTGAGTCCCGGAGAAGCACACACTTGCCCAAGCCTATCCGTAATTGTTTTAAAAAGATACGCGTACTTGTAATGAGTACGGAAAGTGTACGCTCGCGATTGTGCGAGGAAATAATTTAAAGTATGTGTGCAAACGTGCACAGAAAGTATAAATATACTCGCAATCCTGCGAGAAGTTTTACTCACGGCCGTGGCGGCGAGGCAAGCGGGGGGGGCGGCCGTGGCTCCTGGCGGCAGTGGCTAAGCTCGTTCTCTGAGAAAACTCCGACCAAAGGGAAGTTTTCGACGAGAGTCCCGTTTTTAAGAGCTTGACCTGACTGCAGTCATTCCTCCTATTCCCGGAAGCCCCCCCAAAACATCCCCCACCCTGGGTGTGGGCGCCCAGCGGCTTTTGCCTCTAACGACTCTGGTATGGGTGCTCTGGGGCCAGACAAAGAGGCTGTTAGGCCCACGGCAGCCAAGAGAGAGGGGGATGTGCCCACTCCTCCATACTGAAGGAGGGAGGGGGAGAGTGGGGGCAGAAGAGGGGGGAGAGAGGCGGGGGGGGTTGCGTTCTGCCACAGATGATCACCACTTCTCTAAAAGGCAGAAACGGTGCTGCTACCAGTCACTTGTCTGAGGTCCGCATTGGCATCCTTAGTTTCTGCTGATACTGAAAAGTCAGCAAAAAGTCTCCTTAGCACTGTTTTGAAAGTGTTAAAAAGCAGGCACTTCTATTACAGCGTGCCAGACACTCAGAGGATCATTCGTCTAATCAAGCATGTGCATGACTCACACTTCTTGGTATTTATTACACATACCAATTGCATATTCATTTATTTCTACCACTTAGTTCATGCATTAAGCATAAATTATTTACATAATCCCACCCTTTGCCAGAAGTCCATCTTTGGTATTTGAGGGTCTTCATCGTGGGTATCTAGTGGTCTTTGTAGCCTGCTGCCATCCCAGTGTCAGCTTCTTGACCTAATTTCTTGAGTATGTGTGGTGTTGTTTTGTGCTACTACACAGCAAAAGTCACATAGCTCTTTCTTCGTCTAGTGGAACATTCTGATTTCCTGACTTGCTAACCAAGGCAATCCTGCTTTGCCTCATGTCCAGTCTCTATGTATAGCCACTGTATTAAGCTCCTGTTTTACATTAGGCCTAGTCTTGCTACATTGTGCCTAGGGGTTTCTGAAAGAACTTTTGTTCCTCTTATTCTCTGGCTCATCAACAGCAAGTGGCACTGCAGAACTGTTGTATGGCATAGCTGTGCCAGGCCTGTGACACTGTTGTCACCCTGGCAGGGTGGGATGTCAGGCCACATTCCCCAGCAGCAGGTGGCACCAGGTGCTTTTCTGCCATTTTGTCCTTGCCTGTGTTATAAATGAAGACAAGTCTTTGAGCCAATTAATTTATTTTATTGAGCAAGCGAATTTAAAGCAAGCAGTAATTAGGCAAAACAGCGCTGGGTGACCGGAGGAAGCTCAGTTCCACCACGGCACAAAACTCAACTTTTCATATGTGGTTATATATGTTATACACTTGTTCACGCGCTGGGACACCCTGACGAGTTAGCTCCTGGTTGGCTAGTCGACAGTGAAAGATGTTGCTGGGTGTCGCTTGGTGTTTCTGCCTCTGGAATTCTGTTATCTGTTACACCATCTGGGAGCTCTGTTATCTGTTGCACGATTCGGCCACTCTGTTATCTGTTGCACCATCCGGCCATTGGCTTGGTTGGGGTCCGGCATCCGGCCGTTGGCTTGGTTGGGGCCTGGCATCCGGCCATTGGCTTAACTACTATTTTTTACAAAATATAATGAAACTTGCACAAACGCAATTACTTCTTACAACGATATGCATAATATGATTGAACCCTACTCGATTTGTTCAACAACCTTGACCATTATTTATTACAATTCCCCCCTTTCCTTTCGAGCATCTATTTGTTGATCAAATCGAGTTACCGCTTCTTGGGCTAGTAAGATCATTTCAGCTTCTTCATCAGTACCATATCTTTGTAGCAGCATAAGGTGTACCTGCTCTACACGGCTTTTAACTAGTCCTATAAGTCGATTTAGGATACATCACATCTTCTTGATGATATAATATCCTTGGAATAATGGTAACTGACATGCAATACTCTCGGGAACTGTTAAACACCTTCAAAGACACACATGGAGTAAGTCCCGTCCTGGAACATATCCATTTTGTTCCATTTGGGGGAATAATATATCTTGTGGTTTCATTAAGGCTCGGTATGATATTACCACAAAGTGACCTCTTGGAATTTGGTACTTTACCTATACAAGTCCCTATCCCAGTTACATGTTGCATAGTTATCCCTCTTTACTGCTTTTCCCAAAGACACTGAATAGGCACAGACTCCTTGCTTGTGATATACAGACGATTATCCCCTATAGCTTCATAAAAAGGTGGATTAATGTTATAACACAACCAGCAACCAGTGGTTAGGTTGGGTTGAGTATAGTTTAGGGTTTGATAAGTAGCCTGGATAATTTCCCACAGAGGATTCAAAGATTCTGAGGCTTCAGTATTCAGAGATTTCAAGGCTTCAGTGACAGTTTCCTCTCTTACTATTATATTCTCATTTTCTACTGTCTTTGTTTCCCTACCTAGAGGGGGAGGGGATTTTGCTACTGGATTGGGACCTATTGCTCGAAAGGTCGGTTTAACTTCTTCCTTCTTTATGATAAACATGCCTCCTCTGTCATTACCCGGCTGATAATACCGCATTCCCCAGGTTTTTCCAACAAGCCATCCATTATGTTCAGGATTTGTTATGTTCATGACTATGTATTTACAGTTGCCATCGGGTTCTAGTTTTCCATGGCGAGCCAATTGCATCCCGCCCCCGAGTCACTTAGAGGAAATGCATCCTGGAGGTCCCCATTCAACCTTTAAAAACTTATCCACATTGGCCTGAGGAATCTGCCAATTTGAGGCAATTGTTTCACACCCCCAGTAAGCGCAATAATAGTGTCCTGGGGTATTAAAAAAATGAGGGCCCTGTGCTAGGGCACATATAAAACCCCATTTCGTTAAGGCATGGCTTAACCTGAACTAAATGGCATAAGGTTGGAGTAAAAGAGGGTGACCCTGATGTGGTTTGTTGTTGTATTATCGTTTGGTCCTCCCATCGATAGAGGGTCCATTTAAAAGGTTGATGGGAACTCCCTTGGTTTATTGCTATTATTACCGGTAAGGTAAGGAGGATTAGGGAGAGTGACCCAGCCCTTAGTTGGCTGAAAATCAGCCAGTGGAGGTTCATTTTGTTGAGGGTTGTTCTGCTTAATGGAGCTGCTTTATTTTAGAAGTTTTCGGAGGCACTTTCCAATCCCCATAAGGATACCCCTCTGCCTTGCCCTAGGCCTACTCTGTTGCTTCAGAGTAGCCGGGTAAGTTATCTTCTCGGCAGCAGTTGTAGTCTTCAGGGAACTGCCTCCTGAATTCTCTTCTTGTTCTGCCACAACCCACTTTCTAATACTCAACCCAATAGGGCTATTTTCGAATACAAGGTTTTGGCCACTGTCCCGAATCCTCACAGGGTTTGGAATACTTCCTGTATCTTTTCTTACCAAAACGCTTCTTACAATTCCTCTTGGTTATTTCCCAAATGTCTGGACTTGCAGTCCAAACAGAGGGTACCTGAATAGTTTTATTACACCCTGTATCCCTAAGTTCTTCCTCTAATTGTGCAACAGTTTTGTACCAATCTCTTCTACAGTATTCGTAACTAGGATCCGTGCTATGTTCTCGTCCAGTGATTATTAATATCCTAATGGTATCTAAGGTCTTTCCCCATCACTCATTACACCATCATTCAACATAAGGAAACTTTTTCCACTGCTGTATCCCGCACCCGTTACACACGCGACATACCCACGGATTGCATTGCTTACATACAGGACATGCGATGTGCAACTTCTATAATTCCTTACAATCGTCCATAAAAAGCCTGGTATCCAGGGCTATGCGTCACGTGTCTGTTTCCTCTTGAAGGTCAGCTTCAACTCATCCGGTTTCCCGGCGACTTCCCAGTCTGTGTGCAGAATAGGACCCTTTACTCGACTAGGTGTGTCCAACCTCTTTCCGCGGTGCAGACTGCGGTATCTGTGGTGAGTAAAACAAGGAAAGGTCCCTCCCAGCGAGGGGTTAACGATAATTCCTTCCATGTTTTTATGAGTACTTGATCTCCTGGTTTAATACTATGTATTGCTATATCTAAAGGTGGTCTTGGAACCACCAGGCCTCGCTTTAACAGTTCTTGCCTCCTTTTCATGAGCTCTATAAGGTATTCTTGTAACATCTTTTCTTCCACTTTAGGGTGTTCTATTGGTTTCTCCAAATCATAGGGCACTCCATATAACATTTCAAAGGAGGAAAGTCCTGTATCAGCCCTCGGTTGTGTCCTTATGTTCAAGAGGGCTAAGGGGAGGCACTTCACCCAGCTCATTTTGGTCTCTATCCTCCAAAGTTTGCTTTATTAAGGTCTCATGTATTAATCCTTTACCTTGAGAATTCATTAGGCCCCTCTCTTCCCAAATTTTTCCGAACGTGTGAACTACCCCAAATGCATATTTAGAATCCATAAATATTGTTCCTCTCTTATCTTTTAACAAATGTAATGCCCTCAATACTGTGAATAGTTCGCAGGCTTGTGCCGACCAACTTATTTTAAGGAGACCCGATTCTTTAATTGTCCAACTGTTCCCGTCTATTATAGCGTATCCTGACTTCCTTTTCCTGTACACTACCCGCAATGATCCATCTACAAACAATTTTTCTCCACATAACAACTCCTCTTCCTCTAAATACTCCCTTATCTTGGTTTGATATTCTATTACCCTGATACAATCATGGGAAGGAGATTCACTCGGTTCCCCATACAAAAATTGGGCTGGATTCTGTAAATTAGTGGTTTCAAGCTCTAACTTAGGAGAGTGCAATAGGATTCCTTCATATTTCAGTAACCTAGCATTCGTAATCCATTTGTCAGCTTTCTGCTGTAATACCCCTCGTATATTATGAGGTGTGTATACCTTTAATTCTCCTCCCATAGTTATTTTCCCGACTTCTTCGACTAAGAGAGCAGCAGCAACTATGGCCTGTAAACAGGTAGGCCAGCCGCGACTAACTGGATCTAATAATTTGGAATAATATCCTACGGGTTTCTTTTTACTTGCCAATCTTCCAATTTTTCTAACTTCTTTCTAATATCCGGCCATGACTTCGCCACAAACTGAGTTTTTAAAAGAGCTTGCCCAACCGGTGTCGTAGGGTCTATCCCGGAGTAAAGCTGCAAGCTCTTTCTTAATCTTTCTAACCATTCTGTGGGAGTCTCATCTTTCTTTTGTTGTTCATTAAAGGCTTTATTTATGTTCTGCCCTCGAGGGACCGATTCCTTAATCCGTTGTACGATTATAGTGCGGAGATCTCCCATATGGCCCCTGTGTTCCGGGTTTTGATTATCCCAATTAGGGCGCTGCTGGTTTCCCCAGACATACATACAATAATATACCATTTTCTCTTTACTCTTGTTTCTCGTGCAAAATGCACCTTCCCAATTTTTGAGCATAAGGCCCAATGGGGAATCTCGGGGAATATCCGGTGACCTCTCCTTGGGTCCCTTCCCCATGAGATCAGAGGGCTTGCTCTTCCTCTGTCCCATCTTCTGGAGTGCCTTCTTTCACACACACACACGCACCCCTCGTTCGTGGCTCACGCCCTCGCGGGCAATGAGAACTGCACTACTAGAGAGTCCCGCCCTGCCTTACGGCAGGGTCCACACTCGCTTCGCTTCCTCCCCAAAAAAGGGGGGGGGGCGTCTCGTTCAAGCACACTCCAGGAAACCCACCCCAACCGAACGGAATCGCTTTCTATACTTACCCTCCCTGGGGTCTTCATCCGGTTCTTCGTGCACAAAGTTTTACGGGGCTTGATTCTTTTGCCTAATTACCTGAATTTAGGGTTCGGAGGTTAAGGTTTCGGGGCGATCCTTCATCCACTCCAGGGCCGTCTGAAACTGGGACGGGGCGCCTCCCGCCTCCCTGAAGTTTAGAAGTTCCTCCGAGAAATCCTTAATCCGAGTCACGGCACCAAAAATTGTTATAAATGAAGACAAGTCTTTGAGCCAATTAATTAATTTTATTGAGCAAGCGAATTTAAAGCAAGCAGTAATTAGGCAAAACAGCGCTGGGTGACCGAGGGAAGCTCAGTTCCACCACGGCACAAAACTCAACTTTTCATATGTGGTTATATATGTTATACACTTGTTCACGCGCTGGGACACCCTGACGAGTTAGCTCCTGGTTGGCTAGTTGACAGTGAAAGATGTTGCTGGGTGTCGCTTGGTGTTTCTGCCTCTGGAATTCTGTTATCTGTTACACCATCTGGGAGCTCTGTTATCTGTTGCACGATTCGGCCACTCTGTTATCTGTTGCACCATCCGGCCATTGGCTTGGTTGGGGTCCGGCATCCGGCCATTGGCTTAACTACTATTTTTTACAAAATATAATGAAACTTGCACAAACGCAATTACTTCTTACAACAATATGCATAATATGATTGAACCCTACTCGATTTGTTCAACAACCTTGACCATTATTTATTACACCTGGACCAACCTCCACATGGAAGTCTCTCGAGGCTGACAGCTGCCCAGTGTCCTTTGCACAAGACCGGCCAAGGGGCAAACGGGTTTCTCTGAATGGAAATGTAATTGATGAAAAATTATGGTCAGCCCAACAGAAAGACTAAGGGCCATGCAGGAGTGCCAGAGCATTGAGCATGCGGCTGTATCTGCAAGGTTTTCCTCCTGCAAGCTTGGCCAAGCTCACCACGCTGCTGTGGGCTTGCTGTGACCAACAGAATGACTGCAAAGCCCATGCCTATTAATTAGTGGTGAGAGCAAAATACTTCTGAAAGAAGACAAATTTAGGCATAGTTCCATGTTGCTAAGCACAGCTTAAGGAAACTAAATAAGTCAAGCAATGAAGGCACACAAATTCAGTCTTACATGGACCACAAAGATGAAATGCCTTTTTAACAGTGCACTATCACAGTGCCCCTACAAACACAGTACAGCTGCCAGGGTGCAAGCTGAGCCTTATTGCTTGCTTGCACATCAGTTTCCAGCTACTTTATTAGGTTATGAGTGGAAAGCTGTGTTTCTCAAAGTTTTTTCACAGGTGACGTTTGTTGTGACTCTCTGCATTCCCACCCCACCCTGCCACTTAGAGTTATTGGTGACCCCCAAAGGTGTGTGAGCACATCCCCTAGACAGGTCACCGGCATGCTGGCAGCAGATCAGCACATCGAGGACTGGAGGAGCAAGGACTGGCTGCATTTACTGGTTACAGGCATAAACACCTTGTCCCGGTATGGATGACATTTCCAGTGTGAAGCCTGTGTTAGCTGAAGAGTGCGAGGTGTGGGTTTTTTATATTTTTGGTTTTTTTTGTTTTCTCACAGTGGGCTGAAGGTCCAATAACGCCCCCCCTCCCCCCCGCAAAATCGTTTGGACCACCATGTCTCTTCTCCACCTCTCCCTCGCCCCTCCGACCCACCAAACCTTGTGGTGGACATTCCAAACCCTAAGACGTGCATGGGTGCTGAGGTCACAACCGGCCAGCGAGGTGCTAGGCACTAGCAGGTTCTCCAAGTGCTCAGTTCCTCCAGGACAGTGGGCAAGGTGCCATCACTATCACAGTCTCTGCCAGCTCACACAGGTAAGCTGGATCCATACTTCTTGGGGAAGAGGGAAAGGTACTGGGTGGTTCCTGGCAATGCCCCCACTGCCCTCTTCATGCTTGCAGCACACAGCCTCCCTGGTACGAGCTCTAGAGAGGTGCAGGTTCACACAAGATTTATGCTAAATTAAGCTTGAGATCCAGAGCCCCTGGGTGAAGAGCAGGGCTACAGGAGAGGCTGGGTGTTTCAAAAGGGTTCAAGTGTGTCTCACATGCAATAGAAATCGGCTGCTCAATTCGTGGTGGACTAATTTACGATCCAAATGATGGGGTTTATGTTCTTAGAGATCTCTGTTACCTGGTTTCAGTGGACTAAGTTGATCAGTCATGGAAAATGTACAGGTATTGGGAGGAGGACAGCCTACTACAGGGAGCAATTCAGGGGATGAAGTATGATGGAGGAAGATGGGGGCAACTCCTTGGTGACTACTTGCAAGAAGGTCTGGGAGATTTTGGCACTTATCTGGTGCCTGGAAGACAAATTCGTACTCTTTATCATCAACTGACAGGCAAAGCATAACCCAGCTTACAAGAGCAGGCATTTGTTATTGAGACAGTCTAACTGAAACTTGTATTTCAAAAAGGTTCAGAAGGTTGATCCTTCACATGCAGCAGTCATTAATTCACCCCTGAGGTACACCTCCAGCCCCACTTTGCCTTGTCTCAGATCCCAGCCTGTCCCTGCCCTGATCCTGCCTGGATCCCAGGCACTGTGTGTTACTACCTGTGCAGTTGCCATGGCAGTGGTGGAGAGATACCTGTGGGTGGTGCCCCTTGATTTACTGGAGACAAGGTGTGTGGGACATGAGTGTGTCACCAACAGCTGCAGATGGTCATCAGCTCCTTCCCTGACAACTTCTTTTCTCCACAGCAGCAAGATGGCAGCGGTAGAAGAAGCTTTCCGTAAATTTGCGGTGTATGGTAACACAGCTGCCAGTGGCAATGACATGACAGGCAAAAACTTCTCCAAGATGTGCAAAGAGTGTGGGGTGATGGATGGAAAAGCCGTGACCAGCACTGATGTTGACATTGTATTCAACAAAGTCAAGTGAGTGTTGCAGGGAGGCAGAATGGACAGCACAGCTGAGTGGGAAGAGGGAATGGCAAGAGGCAGGCAGGCTCTCATGCAAGGGGCAGCCCTGGGGCTTTCCTGCATAGTGAAGTAACTTTCTTGTTGGTCTCCCCTTGCCATAGGGCCAAAGGTGCCCGAACCATCACCTTTGCTGAGTTCCAGGAGGCCATGAAGGAGCTCTGCAGCAAGCGCTTCAAGAACAAATCACCAGAGGAAGCACTGCAGGCTGTCTATGGCCTCATTGAGGGGAAGGAGCCAGGCAGCTCAGGCACCACGGTGAGTATGAGTTCCCTTACCTGATGTGCACCTTGAGCTGCCAAAAGGCCATTTGTCCCTGCTGTAGGGATGTATGCTGTCCTCACATGTAGGGAAGAGCTTGTTTGTGAGCCATTTCCTAACACTAGCTGACCTCCTTTCTTGCAGAAAGCCTGCAAGTCCGATGCAGTCGAGAGGCTGACAGACACCAGCAAATATACTGGCAGCCACAAAGAGCGTTTTGATGAGAGTGGCAAAGGGAAGGGACTTGCTGGCCGCCATGATCTGACAGACAACAGTGGCTATGTTGCAGCCTACAAGGGAGCTGGCACCTATGACCAGACGCACTAAGATGGAGACTGCTTAAGGAACCAAGGACTTGCCCCCTATACATGGGAGGAGAGGCAAATAAACATCTCATGCAAGCAGCCTTCTGTGTCTGTGTATCCAAAATGCGACAAGGTGGGAATGCATGGGGAGGGCGCCAGAGGGCTCTGAAGAGTGGTGCAGGTTCCCCATCTGACCACATCGTGATTGCTGTGTGGTGGGGCTAAATCCATGCAGGAGATAGCCTTTTGAAGGGAATTCTATGGGCCAGTTAGTCCTCTGCCATCACATGCTTTGCATTTCCAACCAAGTGAACAGCAAGTTCGTCTCTGAATATTCACTCTTCACTTCCATTCTTCCCTCCCAACACACTGTACCCTTTGCTGTGATTTTTAGCTTGGGGAGCAGTGTGTGCATGTTTTTGCATAGTGATGCTGGGTTAGATTTGAGTTGATGGTTTCTGGTGGCAGGCAGCCCAGCAGCGGTGCCTGACCACACCTGGAAGAGCACTCTTACAGAATGCAGGATGCAACATGTACCACACTGTGGGGAGGGAAGGGGTACCAACACCACCAGTTCCCACTTTTTTCTTTCTCCTAACCCCAGGTTAAACCCTCTTTCTCACCTATTCCTAGGACTTAATATAGTCACTCATTACTGTTTTCCCAGGCTTCGGGATGCTGGCAACTGGGGAAGAGTTTGTGAGCCTGAGGAACACAAAAAAAGAGCTGTCATACAAGGGATCAGGAAGGTCTATGAGGAGCATAGCAGGTCCTCTGTACTTCAGAGGAATTTTTGTAAGCTGTACCTGCACCAAAATCCATTGTGGCCTAGTGGCTGGAGATAGATGGGTCACTCAGGATAGGGTGAAATGCAATTTACACACCAACAACAAGCTAAGAGGCCACAGACAAAGGCTCGGTGGCTGACAGTAGGGGGTGGGGGACGTGCCGGAGGGCACATAACTCCATCTTCTAATACACCCAGCATGGCACAAAGCGAAAAGCTGAAACCCTTCAAGATGGCCCAAAACTTGTCTATCTTTAGCAATCACACCCGAGACTTTTCTATCTTTTCGCAATAACATCTCTGCAAAAGAAAAAAACCCAAATTATGCAAGCAGGGAACCCAGAGGGCTATAAAAAGCTCACCTGTATCAGCACTGGCAGGGAACCCACCATCCTGAGGACCACTTTGCCCACCAGCCTCAGCGGGGGAACTGGACCAGACACCTGAGGCCGTATGCCTGCTTTTTAATGTTTTTTATAACTCATATCTTGAAAACAGATACTGAAGGTGGCTGTCCTCAGCAATGCTGCCTTCATATATCATGTCCTGTACAATCATTTAGGCAAAGTACCTGTACATTAAGAGATAACAGGATCTTGTACAAAATAGAACAGCTAATGCACTCAGTAAAACAATGACAGAACATTCTTACATAGCTCTGTTTTTAGTGGCACGGTATTTCTTATTTAAATACCGTCAGCAGGCAATTACAACAAATATTAATATTTCAGAGCTATGATTGCTATTCCTAATGCTTTCTTTTATTAGTTCCTGAAGTGACTCTACTCATCCTGTTGCTCTTGAGATGCTCCTGCAAAAATGTTACTGAGAGGCTGCAGGGCTGTATGCTGGTGCCCCAGACCTGGACACAGCTCTTTAACTGTCTCCTGTGCTTTGGCATGTAAGTCATAATCCTCTGGTCTTCCCAGGATGAAGGGCTGAATGACTTCTTCCCTCACAACATAGCACTACGTGGGGAGCACAGCCGGTGTGTGTTAGTCTAATAAAATACATGGGTTTGAGCTTCTTCCATGTCTCCCAACACCCCAAGCACTTCTTAACGCATGATGGGTAGAAATCAGCAGGGTCCTGCTGATGCTTGGTGGCCAAGAGGAAAGGTTTACTGGCTCCATGGGCCCAGCAGCATACTACCACCAAGTAATGCAGTTTTCAAGCAAAAGATGTAGATGTAGTATCAGCAGTCTCACAGCCGTACCAGTGTTCAGACATGGTGTGGCATCTGATGTCTCAATTCCTTCTATCTGCACTTCAAACACCTTGTGACATTTCCATTTTGGGGGAAAGGAAGAGAACAACTGTAACCAAGCAAACCTTGAGTATTTCTTTGTTCAGGCCTCAGTTTCTTGTAATTAAATGACCTGAGAAATTATCCACATAAAGGTCTGCAAACAAACACAGGAATGTGTTGCATTTATTAGTTTTAGGGTTTTGTTTGTTTGTTTCATATATATATACATACATATATATATATATACATCTGTAATGGAAAAAGCTGTGGAAGCTTTAGGAACAAACTGAGGGCTTTGTGCTTGTGTAGTGTGAGTTCTGGTTTGCATTAACTTGGGTACAACGTGACACTGGAGGGTGAATTTCTGAGACATGATTCAGTCTGTACTTCATCCTGTAATCTAACTTGCATAGCACCCCAGCACCAACAAGAGTCACTACTTGTCCTGCCTATTCCTTATAAGTAGAAACCACAAAAAGATGAGGAATGCCATGCTCACTTCCTACGGCAGCTACAGAGTGGACAGATAAAAAGGAAGTAATGGTTAACTGAAGAGTTTAAAAATAGTACCTGATTACTGCATGCCCTTGGGAAAGCAGTAACACCAGTGGATATAAGCTTTTTAAAAAGCCAGATACATGCATGTATAAATGACAGAATCAACAAAACTTTTGCAAAAGAAAAAAAAAAATAGTTTATGCTCTAGTGCATTGGGTGCCTGCAAAAATTGAGGTGGCTCCCCCGTGCAAGGTGTGTGCATAGATGTCCTGTTACACCACTTTCACATACTAAATATCTGTAACATTGTAACATTGTGTATTTGCTCTCTTAAAGAGGTCATATTATCTAGAAAACCAGCCATACTGGGAGAAGAAGGTTAGAAGCTTCCCTGTCAGCAGCAGCTGAGGTTTATTGTGCATCACGTTTCTGCGTGATCCTTTGAGCGTCAGAGGGAACATGAGGGTTTTTTGGACAGGGTTGGCTGCTGGTGCTTCTGTTATAATTTAAGCATGTGTTCACACAGTGGTCAGAAGAACGAGGCCTGTGGAACCTGGTGTGAATGTAGCTACACACATATAAACAGCCCAGTTTGCGGGATTTACTGGCAACAGCAGAAATCTTGGTGACACACAATGACATTGATTATCTAGGTGTTTATAACCAGCTATGGCTATGATGTGTCATTACGGTGGAAAAATAGGGAAGCATTTGCTCCAAATTACATATCTGTCAGGAAAAAGAAACATCAAACCAAGCCAAACAGTCAATTTGCAACTGCTCCAAAGCAGAGTGGAACAAATACCCCTAACCCCTGCCCTTTGGCAAGTACAGTGAGCTTGTTTGTCTAATGTTTCTCTTGATGTAGCCCTTTTGCCCCCACAGCCATTCCCTTCCATGCAGTTTCCTTGCTCTCTTCTAGAAATATGACACATGACCAATATCAGCAATTCTTTGCCAGCTGGTCATTGCTTCATGTTAGTGGAGGTGGGACTTGATATATCAGTCAGATGGAAATC
Organism: Nesoenas mayeri; assembly: GCF_963082525.1. Lineage (NCBI taxonomy): Eukaryota > Metazoa > Chordata > Aves > Columbiformes > Columbidae > Nesoenas > Nesoenas mayeri. Next base: position 30,439,170 of record NC_137542.1, on the reverse strand, counting down.
ACTTGATAACATTGATGACATCTGCAGACAAATTAGAACAAGATCTGAAGATATGGCTATGGTGGTTGTGAAGTAACAACTGAGGCGGTAGGACAGAGTATTATAGAACATAGGTCGGAAAAAATTATGAGAAACAACATACATGCTTGTGTATGTCTGTGTAACATTTTTAAAGTCTTCAAACTGTGCAAGAGACAGCTATAAAAGGCCTCTGCTACCTGTTCAGCTGCTTAGGCATGCAGTTACAGTCTTGGCACAATCTTGCTGAAACCAGCACAATTTCACTTTAACAAAGCAGGAAGAAGAAAGAACAGATGTTGATGTCAACGCAGTCATTGGCTGGTGGCAATGCAGCAGGACAGACGAGTACCAACGCCAAGTAATGTCTGCACTGCAGCAGGGGCTGATGGCTCACGCTGTTTTCTGCGGTATTGACTCCTTCGCAAAGTCATCTGCTGTTGTTGTTGCAGGCTGTATTTCTAAGACGACAGAGGCACAGGGAGCCTGGCACTTGCTTTCCAACTCACTCTTGCATGGGACATGACAGGCAAGCAGCTATAGCTGGCACCTACGTGGCAGTGGAACCCCTCCATAAGCATGGTGACACAGCTAAGCAAGGCCAGGATCTAATAGGCTCTTACCCTGAGAGTTTTAGGCATGTGCAGTGGTAAAGAGATGCGGGGAGTTAATGATCCACACACATTTATACTGGACTAGTCATCCAAGTGCTGTTTACATTCGAAGTTAAGAATTTAATGGACAGCAGTAAAATGCTTTCCCCAGCTGCCTTGTTTCTCTGCTTCTCTGGTTATTGAGAAATATGCACATCTCCACTGCCTCAGGGAAGCAGTTGTTATACTCAGTGCTGAGTTAATTGTAAGCCAAGAAACCCAGTGGATACTCACCTCAATTAACAGATACATAACAGAAAAGGAAAAAAATACCTGTTTAGAGACTGAGATACTCAGAGAGCTCTGGGTATTACAGTATCACAATATGTTTGGGATTGGAAGAGACCCCAAAAGATCATCTAGTTCAGTCCCCCTTTTGGAGCAGGAATGCCTAGGTGAGGTCGCACAGGAACATGTCCAGGCGGGTTTTGAATGTCTCCAGAGAAGGAGACTCCACAACCCCCCTGGCCAGCCTGTTCCAGTGCTCTGGCACCCTCACTGAGAAGAAGTTTTTTCTCAAATATAAGTGGAACCTCTCGTGTTCCAGCTTGATCCCATTACCCCTTGTCCTATCATTGTTTGCCAACGAGAAGAGCCTGGCTCCATCCTCGTGGCACTCGCCCTTTATATATTTATAAACATTAATAAGGTCACCCCTCAGTCTCCTCCAAGCTAAAGAGACCCATCTCTCTCAGCCTTTCCTCATAAGGGAGATGCTAGACTCCCTTAATCATCTTTGTTGCCCTACGCTGGACCCTCTCCAGCAGTTCCCTGTCCTTCTTGAACTGAGGGGCCCAAAACTGGACACAATATTCCAGGTGTGGTCTCACCAGGGCAGAGTAGAGGAGAAGGAGGACCTCTCTCGATCTACTAACCACTCCCCTTGTAATACACCCCAGGATGCCATTGGCCTTCCTGGCCACAAGGGCACAGTGCTGGCTCATGGTCATCCTGTTGTCCACCAGGACCCCCAGGTCCCTTTCCCCTACACCGCCCTCTAATATGTAATTTCCCAACCTATACTGGAACCTGGGGTTGTTCTTGCCCAGATGCAGGACTCTACACTTTCCCTTATTAAATTTCATCAGGTTATTCCCCGTCCAACTCTCCAGCCTGTCCAGGTCTCGCTGGATGGCAGCACAGCCTTCTGGTGTGTCAGCCACTCCTCCCAGCTTAGTGTCATCAGCAAACTTGCTGATAGTACACTCAATTCCCTCGTCCAAATCATTAATGAATATATTGAATAATATTGGCCCCAGCACTGACCCCCGAGGCACTCCACTAGATACTGGCCTCCAACTAGACTCTGCACCATTGACTACCACTCTCTGGCTCCACCTCACTACTCTATTGTCTAGACCACACCTCCTCAAGTTAGCTGTGAGGATGCTGTGGGAGACTGTGTCAAAGGCTTTACTGAAGTCAAGGTAGACCACATCCACCGCTCTGCCATCATCCATCCACCTTGTTACATTCTCATAAAAGGTTATGAGGTTGGTCAAGCATGACTTCCCCTTGGTAAAGCCATGCTGACTGCCCCTAATAACCCTCTTATCCTTGATATGCCTTGAGATGGCACCAAGGATAAGCTGTTCTATTACTTTCCCAGGGACAGAGGTGAGGCTGACCGGTCTATAATTACCTGGGTCCTCCCTCTTGCCCTTTTTGAAGACTGGAGTGACATTTGCTTTCCTCCAATCCTCAGGCACCTCTCCCATTTCCCAAGACTTGGCAAAGATGATGGAGAGCGGTCCAGCAATGACCTCAGCCAGCTCCCTCAGCACCCGCGGATGCATCTCATCTGGACCCATGGATTTATGGATGTCCAGGCTATTTAACTGCTCCCTAACCCAGTCCTCATCGACTAAAGCAAACTCCTCCATTGACCTGGCTTCATTCAGGGTCTCAGGGGTACAGGGCTCCCCAGGAAAGTCTCCAGCAGAGTAGACAGAGACAAAGAAGGCATTCAGTAATTCTGCCTTTTCTGTATCTTCCGCCACCAGGGCACCCACCCCATTCATCAGTGGGCCTACATTGCCTCTGGTATTAGTTTTATCTGCTATGTATTTGAAAAAGTTCTTTTTGGTGTCCTTGACCCCTCTCGCCAGCTGTAATTCTAAGGAGGCCTTGGCTATCCTAGCTGCCTTTCTACATTCTCTAAGAGCAGCCTTATATTCCTCCCAAGTGGCCAGTCCCTGCTTCCATGACCTGTAAACTCTCCTTTTCTGCTTGAGCATATCCAACAGATCCCTATTCAACCAGGCAGGCCTCCTGGCTCCCTTCCTTGACTTCCTACGTGTGGGGATGCTCTGATCCTGAGCGTGGAAGAAGCAATCTCTGAATGCAATCCAGCTATCTTGGGCCCCTTTTCCTTGAAGCAGTCTTGCCCATAGGATTTCCTCCAGCAATTGCTTGAAAAGGCCAAAGTTAGCCCTGCTAAAGTCCAGGGTTGCAATTCTACTCGCTATTCTGTTCCTGCCACACAAGATGCTGAACTCCACCATCTCGTGGTCACTGCAACCCAGGCAGCCCTCAACCTTTACTGCTTCGACCAGACCCTCCTTGTTAGTGAGGATGAGATCCAGCAGTGCACCTCACCTAGTCGGCTCCTCCACCATCTGCATGAGGAAGTTATCATCAATGCACTGGAGGAACCTTCTGGACTGTGTGTGGCTGGCTGAATGGTCCTTCCAGCAGACATCAGGGAAGTTAAAATCACCCACAACAACCAGGGCCTGTGACTGCGAGGCCACTCTCAGCTGCCCATAGAAGGCCTCATCAGCTTCCTCACCCTGATCTGGTAACCTGTAATAGACACCCACAACAGTGTCACCCCTGCCAGCCTGCCCCTTGATTCTGACCCATACACTCTCAACTCGCTCGTCATCTGCTCCTGGGCAGAATTTAGTACATTGTAGTTGCTCTCTCACATAGAGAGCAACTCCACCACCACGCCTGGCTGGCCTGTCTTTCCTGAAAAGGGCATAGCTATCCATGACTACATTCCAGTTATGTGAACTGTCCCACTATGTTTCTGTAATTGCCACCAGATCAGATCATAATCTCCTGACTGAACACAGGTTTCTAACTCCTCCTGCTTATTCCCCATGCTGCGCGCATTGGTGTACAGGCATTTCAGGGAGCGAGCGAGCAGAGCACACCAATTTCTCCCTAAGGGCATAGGAGGCAACCTGGTCCTCATCAGTTTTAGAATGCTGCCCTACTGGGACAAGCCTAGCTACAACCTCATCCCCCTTCAAGCCTACTAGTTATAGAACTGTTGTTTTCGGTTGGGTTTGTGCTACATTGCTCCATTTTTTTCACAGGAACCCATGGTGTACTGCAAGTCTGAAATGTATGCCATAGGCTTGTCTCTTTATTCTAGTGCTATTTGATCCAGTAGGAGACAATTTCTTTCCCTACACTCCTTGTCTTTCTCATAGTTGCTGCATCCTCCACCCACATTCCTCCCCTCCTCTTCCAGCTACAAACCTTCACAGGTTGCCTGGTTGCCCCAGTAAAGACGCCTGTGTCTCAGCCTGCAGCTGCCTGTAGTTACAGCAGGAGGCATTCAGCTGTTGAGTCTCGGCCATCAGCCTGACAACTGCTCCTTACCACCACTGGGCCCACAAGTCATCCTGGCAAGGAGAGCCAGGTTCAAATGTGGTTGTGCCGCTGTTTCACTTTGCACCACAGCATGTAGCACTGGGACACACTGCTGCTGAATGGTGATGCTAACACCTGTAGTGACTTTTTTCCTTCTGAGTTTGGGATCACTTCAAGTCCAATATTATTTTTCTTCACTGTCAAGAATTGGATAGTGCATTTTTTTTTTCCTGACTTACAGGCTTTCTGTCCTCACTAAACTTAGGGCTGGTAATTACAACTGCTGGCTTAATGTTTCCCTGTACTATTCACTCCCTTCTGTGCACATTTGGGGCATGTATCTCTGTCTGCAATCCTCCACTGCTGGTACCACTTAAAAGACAAGGGGACACAGAGTCTCAGAAGTCTTCATTAATCATCCACAGCTAACCATTCACGATTTTAAATGATTCATGATTCGTCTTCACATGGAACTTTGCTTCACAGCAAGCAGCAAATGGCCAGACAAGTCCTGCACTGCACAGGCACAGCACTGGCCAGGGGAGGCGAGTGACAGAACTCGGCAAGTGCATCGTCAGGTTAACGCATTCAGGCATTGCCACCTCCTGGCAGGGAGGAGGATTTTGTATATTTGAGCCCTAACCAAAGCTGTAATTACACTTTGCTCTCCTTCCCTTAAAAAAAACCCAAAAAGCATTTAACATGTTCTCACCTGCTCCTTCCCTGTTACTCACACCAGCCTCCCTTCCTCCATGCTGCTGTTCACCACCCCTTAACTCTGCTGTAGCAATTCCTTGTGGGGCCTCACTGCCAAATGGCATTTCTGATACAAGTCAATATAAAAATAAAGACAACCAAATGCAGACAGCCAAAAGACGAAAGCCCCTTCATACTAGTTGATGGTGCAGTCCCACAAGAGGGAAGGCGGAACAACTACGCCAGATTTGCTATGCAGGAGAACAATCACAACAATATAGTGTAAGGGTGATCCCTCCAAAGGTTTGAAGAGTTGTCTACCTTTCAGCCTTTGTTTTTATTATTCAGATTCACATTCAGTCCCATCCAGCTTTTGCTTTCTCGAGGACTTCAGCTTGCAGCAAAAGTGAAACGAGAGGCTAAGATCTCTCTCTTGTTAGAATACCTAGAATACCGAGGTGCTTGAGGACTAGAGGGAAGCAAATGTCACTCCAGTCTTCACAAAGGGCAAGAAGGAGGACCCAGGTAACTACAGACCGGGCAGCTTCACCTCCATCCCTGGAAAGCTGATGGAACAACTTATCTTTGGTGCCATCTCAAAGCATATCAAGGATAAGAGGGTCATTAGGGGCAGTCAATATGGCTTCACCAAGGGGAAGTCATGCTAAAACAACCTCATAGACTTTTATGAGTACATAACCAGTTGGCTAGATGATGGCAAAGCAGTGGACGTGGTCTATCTTTGTTTCAGTAAAGCATTTGACACAGTCTTCCACAGCATCCTTGCTGCTAAACTGAGTAAGTGTGAACTGGATGATCGGGTAGTGAGGTGGAGTGTGAACTGGCTGAAGGAAAGAAGCCAGACAGTCGTGGTCAATGGGGCAGAGTCTATTTGAAGGCCTGTATCTAGTGGAGTGCCTCAAGGGTCAGTACTGGGACCAGTACTATTCAATATATTCATCAATGATTTGGATGAGGGAATAGAGTGTACTATTGGCAAGTTTGCTGATGACACCAAGCTGGGAGGAGTGTCTGACACGCCAGAAGGCTGTGCTGCCATCCAGTGAGACCTGGACAGGCTGGAGAGTTGGGCAGGGAAAAAATTAATGAAATATAACAAAGGCAAGTGCAGAGTCTTGCATCTGAGTGGGAACAACTCTGGGTTCCAGCATAAGTTGGGGAACAACCTGTTGGAGAGCAGTGTAGGGGAAAGGGACCTGGGGATCCTGGTGGACAGCAGGGTGACCATGAACCAGCACTGTGCCCTTGTGGCCAGGAAGGCCAATGGCATCCTGGGGTGTATTAGAAGGGGAGTTAGTAGGTCAGAGTTTCTCCTTCTCCTCTGCTCTGCCCTGGTGAGACCACATCTGGAATATTGTGTCCAGTTCTGGGCCCCTCAGTTCCAGAAGGACAGGGAACTGCTGGAGCGAGTCCAGCACAGAGCCACAAAGATGACTAAGGGAGAGGAGCATCTCCCTTATGAGGAAAGGCTGAGGGAGCTGGGTCTCTTTAGCTTGGAGGAGACTGAGGGGTGACCTCAATAATGTTTGGGTGTAAATATGTAAAGGGTGAGTGTCATGAGGATGGAGCCAGGCTCTTCTCGGTGACAATGAATGACAGGACATGGGGCAATGGGTACAAACTGGAACACAGGAGGTTCTATTTAAATTTGAAAAGAAACTTCTTCACAGTGAGGGTGCCCAAACACTGGAACAGGCTGCCCAGGGAGGTTGTGGAGTCTCCTTCTCTGGAGACATTCAAAACCTGCCTGGACACGTTCCTGTGTAACCTCATCTAGGTGTTCCTGCTCTGGCAGGGGGATTGGACTAGATGATCTTTCGAGGTCCCTTCCAATTCCTAACATTCTGTGATTCTGTGAATAGCTGCCTGCACCTCTGAGGGAGGCTCCATGTGGTGTAATGTGACTTAAATTCTGCATAGCTGATACCTGTAATGCAGAAATCCTTGAGCAGCTGATATGCTGCACCGCCTCCTGGCATCTCTAACCTTCTAGATCCAGCTCAGTATTGTTGAAAAGTACTGTCTCAGGAAGGCTTAGGTGTAATAACAACATGCCTCTTTTGGGGGATTTTCCTGCTAGTCTTGAATAGCTCCAAAAGCAGCCCAGGCTTAAGTGGGCTTATCTGTTGTGTTAGGTACCTTTTCAGCGTTAATAGGGGAATCTCTATCTTCCATAATCACAGTAATTCAGTAAATATACATGCTCTGCACAACATCAGCATTTTTTAGGAAGAACTTAAATATTAAAAGATTCTTGTTAAAACAACGTATTTTATAAAAGTGTCTTTAATTTTAATTTTAAAACCTAATCCATTTATTTTAGAATACTTTATATTCTCATTGTAAACTTTTCTTACATAAAAGTGAAGGTAAAAATGACCAAGTAACACAAGGAAGTGACACTCACTCAGAACAGAGAGGAAGAAATATTCCTCCAGTTTTGTTGTATAAGATAGAACTTTTAGATATAGATATATATACCTAGAGAGATATCTCAGAGAAATGGAATATTGTCACTCACTGGCTAGTAGAGATTTGTGCAATTTGTTTCTAACTAATATCCCCATGAATGTACTAATTGCACATGTAGAGCTAACAACTGAGCTGCAATGGGATTAAAGCAACAAAACACCTACATATAACTACAGCTAACTTCTACACAAGCTGTTCTTGTAGAAAAAATGTTTCTTAAAAACAAAACAAAAATAAATCATCTTCAATATAAGTCACGTTTGGTTACATTTGAAACATGGTCTATTGCACTCAGTATCTTTCAGTAGCGTGTGCTTTCTGAAGTGTCTTGCACTGGACAGCCAAGATTAAACTACCAAAAATTACCAGGTATTTTTTGAAAAAATAGACCATAAACTTAGTAAAAAGAAGAAAACAATTACATTATCTCCTACATTTGTTTATAGTAACCTCTTTTATGAAAACCATTTCACAATTTCTCACTGTAATTGCCCACACAGTTTGCTAGAGAAAAAAATATCACTGCATCTCTAAGAATACCCTGTTCACAAAACAATTAAACAAATATGTTCTAACCAGCCATATGCAATAAATACATCTAACATTATATCTTATCCTTTATATTCCTCTAAAATCTCTAAATCTAGTAGATGCAATGCATGTAGGCTCCTGAGATACAAGCAAATGCCAGTGAAGTAGCTGCTTGTGAGGAATAAGAGATAGAAATGTTTATATCTATAATATTTAAATGAAATTGGACAAATAAAGCATAAGGGTAAAAATAGAATCAGAAGTTCAATACATTATTTGCTATTACCATTGCTAGACTTGCACATCAATCAAGATGCATGGTGCATTACAAAAGAGTGATACAACAAATACCTTTCCTGAGATGTTCACAGGGATTAATAACAGGACAAAGACTAACATATAGGAGCAGATAAAAGTAAACTTGATGTCAATATGCCTGTTTTAAAATATTTGAGCTAGGGGTGAACTTTAGCTTTAGAGGTGATTGGGTGTGGTGAATTCTCACAAAAGTTTTTCAATAAAGGCTTGGAAAAAAGATAGAAATGATTGCTGCTCAAAACACAACAGAAAGGAGCTTTGGTGTACCCAAAGAGATACATGGAAAAGAAATCTCTGGAGGTGGCTGAAGCAGCACAGAAAAAGAAAGGTGCTGCTCTGTCACCTTTGGCTTCACAGCTGTCTTTTCAGTAATGCAGTGATGGAGGTTATGTTCCAACCCACAATCATTTGTCTCAGGTGCTGGTATGTTTTGCCCCAACATGAGAACAAGCCCCTGAGTTCCCAGGTTTCACCAGGAAGAAAATAACTCCCTAAGGGACAGCTGGGCTTCCACAGGAGATGAGAAAAGAGTTGGTCACATTTAAAGGAGATGATGACGTTAGAAATTCACATCTCCCAGTTCCTTTCTTGTCTACATTACTACTGGGAAGAATACAACATGGTTCTAAAGGGACTTGGGGGTAAAATCAAATACTCTGTCAGTCAAAGTGACAGAGTCACTTTCAAAGTTAATTTTCTTCACAATGAAAAATGTTTATGCTCTTCTTCCTTGGGGAGGGGGAAGGCTGGAACAACTCAATGCATTTGAGGGCTAAGAATATTAATAACAAGAATCTAAATCCCAGTCTGCATTGAAATATAAGAGAAGAAGAGCGCTGAAGGAAAGTAAACAGGTTTCACATGATCGCAAAATGTAATGCCAATAAAGCTGTAAATAAAATGAAATTGAATGTAGCAAAAGTATAAGCATCTGCTCTGACATCCTTGCTGTTCATTTTGGAGGCTTCTCCATTTTCAACACTCTATTTCAGGGATGGATATTGTGCAGAAGCCAAGAAAAGGCAACCCTACAAACACAGGGCTTTGGCTCTGAGCTTCACAGGGTTAAAGTGGCAGTACAAAAATTAAAGTCTCTTGGTTTCAGAAACTGAACTGCTCCTCAGAGAGTGCTGGCTGGAGGCAAGGAAGCCGCTATTCCTTGTGCTGCTAGTGGGAAATGTCGTAATAGTAGTTACGTAATCTCATCTCAACCGCAACAAATCCTGGTCGGTCATCAGCACTGTAGAAAGACAACAAGTATCACAACACATGAAGGAAAAAGCTGTAAAGGCGCCCCTGCCTTGTGTAACACCTGGGACTTCACCTCAGTGATAGCTCATTTAAAGCTGCTCACAATATGTTAAGGCTACCAAAACGATGCTACAAGATGAATACCAAGTGGCAAATGTCACTACAGAGCATCCAGTCAGTGGATTTACTATCATGCCTGTCACCTTGTGGTTGGTGAGGGTACTAAAATAAAGAAATGGTAAATCAGCTCAATTTAATTTTCTAGTTCATTTATGTCAGTAACAATCCAGGTGTAATAAAACTAACAAAGAATCAAGGTACCTAAAAGTGAAGTACCACATCTTCTTAAATGGAACCCAGAGACCTTTGTCAGACACAGATATTCTCCAGTTGGTAAAAACTGGAAGAATAAGTGACATTACAGCAGACTTTGGGTGCTTTATAGAGACCTTCCTACAGCTAAAGGAACTTCAACAAAATTGTTTAAAATTATAAATCATAAAATATTTTTAATATTTTTTGCAATATACTGATTGAAAAAAGAGTATCAGGTAGGTTTTATTTTTCTTCTCTATATTTCACAATCCTACCTTCTGAATTGTTACTGATCAGAAAAACTGTGTCTGATATATTACATATGACCTTAAATTTTGCCTCTCATTAACAGGAAGTCAATGTGGGATCCAATCTGACTGTATTCAGAAGAGTGAGAAGAGAAAAATAGGTTGAAACAGTTAATCACTGAGGAATGGAATTAATAATTTAGCAACAGGACTTTGAAATTTCAATGAAGTCTTGAAAACAAAAATGAAAAAAAAATACAATCCAAAATGAAACAAAGATATTTTCTTAATTTAATTTTTTTTTTTTTCAAAATACCTTTTTGTGGAATGACTTGGTTTTTAATGGTGCCTTATTTTTTTACGTAACTGTTCCAGCAAAATCACCTGTGTAAAATCAGCTTCTTGTGGTAAACTCAATAACTCAAATAATTTCCACTTGAAAGTGCTATTGACTCCTTAGTTTGGAGGCTGGTTGTAAGCTAAACCCCAGCTGAAATGATGTCTTTTGAAATACCCTTCCCAACCCTTCTGCCCACTTCCTGGCTTATTAACTAAGCAGATTTAAATATACTTCTATTAAAAGAGAAAGCATCACATCACACTCACTTGTATGTCCAACACAATTTCATTAGATCATAGACTTCTGTTGGACAGACTTCAGGACGTTCCATTCGTTCTCCTCTTTCAATCATCTGTGCAACTTCACCACCTTTCATTCCCTGGAACAGAGTGACCAGAACAGTCATCTGAGTTGCAAAAGACTACAGCACATGTGACAGCATAAAAGAGGCCTGGAGTTGACTTTCTGGGCTATCGTTTGACTGCTTCGTTGCAAGAGATGGGGTGTTAAGGCGTGCTTTGGCCTGTAATAACCCCTTCCAGGCAGTAAAGGCATTGGTTCAAATTTGCTCTGAATTTTTACAGAAAAAAACATGCTAGACAGAACTACTCACCTTATATGGCTTTTGCCCATAGGAGAAAGCTTCCCACATTAAAACTCCAAAGCTCCAGACATCACTTTTGCTAGAAAATTTGTAAAAATTCATACATTCTGGAGCATACCACTTCACTGGCCATTTTCCATGACTTTGTGCCTAAAATAAGTCATAAGAGGAAAAGAAAAAAGCAGGCTAGAGACAGTGGTAGGTGGTCAATAACATCAGAATTCATATAAGCCAAGTTAACTTAGATCTGCACACATTAGTACTGATTACCATAGCATTTCTGATGCAGTTGGCATTAGATGGAATGGGTAGCAGCTTCTTCAAAAGTGTTACAAAATTGTTCCTAATCTTCCACTTTCAAAATAATGCACTGAAAGGAAATCTGTGGTAAAGCAAAGCTTAGCTAAATGACCTGGAGTCATGTTTTTAGTGGAATCCAATTTAAAGTTGCTCTTTAGAAGTAAGATATTTCATCTAGGCTCTCCACAGAGAGTAAGAGATACACACCCAGCCACACTCAGTCTCATTATTACTTGAAGTTGATGCTCCATTTCAAAGCACAGCGACCGCCTTGTGGCAAACTGCAGTTTGATTAAATTATGCTGTAACGCTGTGTTACAACAATGTAAGTGTCAAGCTATCCCAGCACAGCGCTAGATCCAGTGAAAGAAGCCCCCTGCATTTTGTGGAGTTGTCAAGGGAACAGGCCTTTGATACCAGTTCTCAAACCTCTGACAAGCAGCTCTGGCCAGGCTAGTGGCACTGATTCAAGATGTTACTGCCTTTTCTGGCAGCAGTTACTATTCCCATAGGAAGGTCATCAGAAGGGAGGATGTGCTTAATCCTCCTCTGTAGCGTTTCATGGTCTGGCTTATTAGTTTTAAACAGCTGATGAAAGGGAATAGGCAGAAGAAACAATTTGAACTGTAAGAGCACTAGATCAGAAAAAAAGATGCGGACATGGTTAAAGCCTCTGTCTCTTACAGATGTTTTTACCTTATTAAATGTGGTAGTTATTTCAGTCCCTTTAGCTCCACAGAGATCCAATGAATTTAAAACCAAGCTAAACAAATTTTGCTTGGTTCAAATAATTATTTCCAATAGTATTCTTTCCAAAAACTCTCCAAATCCAGTTCTCTTAGCCAATAATACAGTGTGCTAGCCTAAATTTTCCTTGGAAATAGTGAAAACTGTAAGTGCCTAAAAGCTCACACCTGCAACAAAGACAATTTCTCCCTTTTACATAAGGAGGTATCTCATTTCCACAATAAATTCCAGCCTTCTACTGAGAAGTCTACCAAAAGTAAATGAAAGGGTAAACAAACTAAAGGAGGGATAAGCTTTTTCCTTCCTACACATCTCTTAATGTTGATCACACATTTTGAAAATCAGGCTATGAGATAGTGGATGATACATATTACTTCTAATTTTCAACTTTTAAAAATAAATGCACTTCAACTGAAAATAACCTTATTAAGCTATGTTACCATACAGCTGTCATGTCTTGTGCAAACCTTACCTTATAATAACTTTCATCAGCACTAAGAGCTTTAGAAAGTCCGAAGTCACTAATTTTGGCGTAATGCTGTGTGACTAATAGCACATTTCTTGCAGCCAGATCCCTATGAACAAAGTTATTCTCCTCCAGGTATTGCATCCCCATGGAAACCTGATGTACCAGCTCTGTTATATTCTTCTCCGTGACATGCCTGAAAATCATAATTGAATTTTTAAGAGGTCGGGAGTTCATTTTCATGACTTTTGATGGAGTTCAAATATAAATCTTTACTGTGAACTTCCCCACATCATGCTAGGAACCTGATCCACTTATGTTTAGCTAAGCTTTAATTAGAACTGGCAGAATAAGAATGTCCTGAGCAAGATGATGTGTGATCATATCAATAAATGAACAATTGAAGGACACTGGAAAATTCTTTCATTTATTGATTTTACCAGAAATATTTGACAGGAGACATGTACAAGGTAATCATGTCTCAGTGAAGAGTCACTACAATCATTAATTACAACATTAACAACATGTCACTTTAAAATTGCCCTTAAAGGAGAAAAAAAAAAGGACCTGTACTTTTTTTTTTTTTCCTTTTGATAAATTCTATGAAATTGAATCAAAGCTTACATACCTATTTTTTTGCAAAAATTTATTCAATGGCCCAAGTTCAGCCATTTCCATTACTAACATCCAGGCCTCAGCTTCACATATGCCTATCATTCGGACAATATATGGATTATCCAGTTGCTGCATTACATTTGCTTCTCTCAGTAATTCATCCTTTATGGCTGGATCATTACTCTCATTCTTAAGAATTTTTACGGCCACTGGCTTGGCACCCCTGTGAAAAACAATCCAGTTCTGGGATTAGTTGTTGAAAAATCTGCATGCAAATGCACATAATCTTCATCTGATGTTTCTCTGCCCATACTACAACCGTGACAAAAGACAGAATTGACATTCAGAGGAGAAAGAACCTGACTGTAACAGGAACATCTCTCTAGGAAATGGTCAGAAGATGGTGAAGTGAAAGAAAGAGAATGGAAAGAAGCTCAGAAAATTATAAATAGTAATAAAAATGCTTTAACAAGCCTGAAAGCAACTGTACTGGACAAAATTTTCTTGCCCATTCTGGCAAGAATGCCATAAAGCTTCCCTGGCAAGAAAAGCCATAAAGGCCTTTCTGAGCACTGGGGTGTTTTTGTGGTGAGACTAGAACATGCAGCATTGCAAGGCCATGAGGCAGCACTCTGAAATCCTGAGAAACTAAGCCTCCTCCTGCAACCTTCAGCTCATACAACTAAGTGGAAGAGCTACTGATGAGATTGACAGAGCTCAAGTGTGAAACAAGATTAGCAAACACACAAGCTGAGACTAGAGCCCTTCAAATACCCTCAGACTGTAACGCAAAAAGAAAAATCCTTCCTGGTTCTGAAAACCTTAGTTAAAAAAAACGGCTCGAGTTTCACGCCATGAAAGTGTATACATCATCAGCCCACGCACTTAAAAACATACTGATAAAATTTTACTATGAAAATGCATGAACAGTCAGGTGGTCCCACTTCTACCAGTATAGCCTAGGTCTGTTCCTAATGCAATTACGTGATAAAAGAGGTCACAACGTGTTCTGTCTTCTTGAAAATCAACATTCCAGCTTTATGAAACAGGTACTTATCATACTTTATGTGAAAATCTATTTGCTACAGGCAAGCTGTCTATGACACACTATAGTATTTCTGAAAGAGAGGCTGTGCAGATGGGAAAGACTGAGTAGCACGGCTGCCCATACAAACCATGAAAGAAGGAAGTGGACTTCCCACTCTACTGTCCCTGACAGGAGAGAAAATAACTATACGGGAATTTCACCACTTTACAGACAAAAATAATAGCTGGGAGGTGACAATGCTGCAGGCAAAGAGGTCTCTGCAAACAGAGGAAAATAAAATAAGCCTATAGAAAATCAGTGTATGAGTGCATGCACAAAGAGGGAAACCAGTGGAGCTTAGGCCAAATTACTTAGGTACAGTCTGTCACTCCAAAGGACATGCAAAGATCACTGCTGCTCCAAAAAAACCCCAAAACTAGAGCTTTTACATATCGGACTTCACGAAAAGAGAACGAAATGCTTACTTTTTCATTTTATAGAACCCTTTCTTTACAGTACCAAAGTTGCCAGATCCAAGTTCTCCTTCCTCCAAGGTTAACAATTTCCTGTCAAGAGTAACATTTTTTGGTTTCATTTCATCTGGATCAGCATATGGACTTTCATAGACTTCAGTATCCATGGGTAAGGCTTCTCTTTGATCACCTGCAGTTCAGTCAATGAAGAAATTAGACATTACGTGAGACATTTTTGCTGCCACAGCTCCTATATTCACCCTTTCTACATTCAGGATCATCAGTGTGTTTGACTTAACAAGGGCACTATACAGAAACCATATGCAGTTCAGATACTGGCACTTTAGAACACCCCTAAAGAGAGTGACCTTCCCCTGGTGACATGTTCTTACTATTGAGCACCTGCATAATGTGAAACCAGGAGGCTGCTTGGCAGAAGGAGGCTCAAGGGCTGTCCCTTCTCCTAATGCTTCCTATTAGTTACCTTAGACAATTCTTCACACAGAATGTTGCCTTATATGTAGTTAATTCTTAGGCATCCACCTTTAATTGCACTTTACAGAAAGCCTGAGCACCACCTTGGCACAATTCCTTTTATGAAGTGTAAGGACAGACTTTAGAGTCAAGGAAGTAGTAATCTTTCACTTCAACATGGAAAAGGGGATTTTTGCTAAATGTCTTTTATTACAGATGGTGTCATTTGGCAGTTTCAGCTACCAGGCTTGAGCTATGATAGTGGCTGTACCAATACACAACATGGTGTGAAATATATAAAAGAAAAAAGAAAGACGGATTGAGGAGACATCTCTGGCATAAAGAAGGAAATTTTATCAATTACTCTGCCTACCTCTTTCTGCTCCTGTAAGACCTCTATTTCTTTGCAGCACATAAGGATTAAAAGGTGCTTCATCAGATGAGTGGCCAATAGTTGACTGAAGCTGCAGCACACAAATAGAGTTTTTATGTTTAGCAATGAATAGGTAAGGTAAAAAAACTTTTTTTTTTCCTCAGAGGGTTATGGCATAATGACTGCAAGAGACACACAGGTGAGAATCAGACAGTAAGAAAGGGATCCAACAAAGTTTATTTCATTCTGGAGGTTATTGCTTGAGTAAACGTGCAGGCCAAATGAAACATACACTGCTAAAGCATAAAAAGTTATTGCAAATATTTCAGAGCATTTGATCTGAGATAATTAAGTGGAATGGGTCATGCACAAATCTTATTCTGCAGCTATTAAATTTACATGCACTTTTCGAATCTGCCTTGTAACACAAGTAGTCATCAGGATTTCTCTTTAATCTCCCCTTCCTCCTTCTCTGAGTTATCTCTCTCCATATCTAGGCCACAGAGAAATTTCTAGCACAAAAGGAAACAAAAAATGCTTCCCTGTTTCTCTTGTGGATGCTATAGACTGACTCCATTTGGAAGAAACTAGGGTAAAAAAAAAATCCTTTTAATAGGTTTGTTTAATGTTACGGACAAACATAATGGACCAGATACTAGGACAGTCTGTCTGCTCTGAGGAGGGAGAAAATGACCTAATTCTTACTGTACTTGAACACCTGGTTCAAATACAATCCCTCTGCCTTTACTCTTTGTCAGAGAAATACTGTGGAGCACTCAAACAAGACCAGCAGAAACACGGTGTTTTCTGGAGCTCCCTGGCTAAAGGGCGACTCCAGCACAATAAAGTACAGATGAGAGAAACTCATAATCTGTTCTCTTCTGTCTGTGAACTGTCAGGAACAGTCAGGAACAAGGACTTACAGAACTTATTTCTGCAGCTTAAGTCTCTCTTTTTTTTCCCAATGTAGAAATTTTACTCTACTCATGAGTGATGTCACGCTCCTAGGAGAGTGTTTTAAAACCAGAAATTCAAACATTAGCATGAGTTTGTTCAGCTCAAACAGGAAATCAAGGTATATTGTACTTGAAAAACACTGGATAGGGCTATTTTACAAATATTCAAGTATATAATTCTTCTTTTTAACAACTGCAGCTTCCAGTGGCATAAGTTCCTGCCTGAAACAATTATGGTTTTCAAGTAAAGAGAAACAGAGCTTGAAAGATGTCCACGAGTGAATTACTGGGTGCAACAGAAGTTTTATCATTTGGAAACTGCATTTCGTAGGGAAAACACCTGACCTGGCTGGTACAGACCTTTAAATCATAATAAAGTGATCTGCCCAGCTGGATGAAGCAGAAAAGGTTTCACTATGTAGATCTTATAGCAAACCCTGAGCAGGAGGCCAACATTCGGCAAGATTCTGGCCTAGTGGGATGAGCATGGTGGCACCAGGGATGGTAAGGGTGAAGTTTCTGGCTTGATTTGCTCACTTCTGTGGAACAGTTTTGAAAGGCCATGTGCTGTGACGGCAGGCCACAGGAGGCCTGAGACAGTTCTGAGATAGGTCAGGGACCAAACTGGCCTACCAATCTCAAGAACAGGAAGGCAAATGAATGGTATAAAACAAGATCCTCAGCTCTAGCTGTGTTTTTCTAACTTGGTATACCTTGCCAGGTCTGAAAATTAAGAAATGTACTTCCAAGACCTACATCACTCTGCTTCACACACAGGCCATTCACTATCCCAAAAAACCCCACTAAGACTGGAACTCAATCCTAAACATCTCAAGTGACGGGCTGGCAGTTTCATTCTGAACACTTAGGACAGTCTTTCCCTACGCTACGTCAGGATATATAGGGAAATGTTTATGTTCTGTCAAAAATATTCATAATCTTTTCCAAAGCAAAACCAGGTCAGATGGAATTATATTTATTGAGACCACAGTGATTTTAATTTGTGCACTTCATACATCCTGTATTGCTTCAGAATACATCAAGACCTCTTAGGGGTTTTTTTATCTTATTGCTACTTACTATGAACCACTCGGTATTACTAGTAATGAGTGATTATAGTTCCACTGGATATGTGCACTTGTGAACTATGGGGCTGGCTGTCATTTTATGCTGTCATACTGTAAAGCTGCTGTGAGTTTGTACTGTTTTCACATGAACTTTTTTTTTTTTTCTTCTGCTACGGTTTAATTTTCATTGATTACATTTCTCAGGCACCCACAGTTAAGCAAATCTAAGCGTGCTGTTCTTCTTCTTACTAAGCACTGGCTACACTAGTGTGGCACTTTTATAGTAATATAGCCACATCCACAATGAGAGGAAAGCAGGAGGCAGGGAGTTTGCATTCTCTCAAAGGTATCTTTCTCGTAAAGGGATACTACTTTTTATGCACGGATAAGGCATTGGTAGGACAACCCTTTAGGAAGTTCAACAGCATATATTTGACGTAATGAGAACAAGGCCCACTTACTGTTTGCTTCAAAATACGAACAGCTCTAATTATTCTGAGTTTGATTTTTATAGTAAAGATTGTAATTTTATAGTAAAGAACAGACTTACGAAGGCAATCGGTACAGCAAGTGCAGTTTCTTTTCAGGCCAACAATTCTGATTTGCAAAAACGCAAACATATATGTAGGACTATGAAGTCGTCTTGTTTTGCTAAACCAAACTGAATAGCAAAATATTGCATGACAAAGACCATAATAGCCAAATCCTTAATGAGGTTTGGCTAGCACATCCTAGTTGCCACTAGGTGGCAGGAGTTCATTTAAATTGTTGTCTAAATTGCCAATTTTACATTATTGAGTAAAGGAGCTTGAAAAATTTTGATCAGAGTGCTAAAATTATATCAAATAACCAGTTTGTGAAATTAAAAAAAAAATCATAATTTGCAAGACTGAATAAACATAACAGGTCTTTCTTTGCCAATCTGCTTCAGTCTGTATTCTGTGTATGTTCCCAGAAGGCAGGAAATAGGTATTTGACTGCAGAAAGCAACCAGAGAGAAGCCCAGGTTTTACCAGGTGAACAGAACAGCAGAGTGACCAAAGCCTTGCCTAGAGAATTCAGACCCCACATTGACTTTTCTGAACAAAACAAAAACGCTTATCTTGTCTAATGTGTGATAGTACAGAAATTTGTTGCAGATGGCTTTAGAACATGTCCTGACACTGTACACGTGTTTGTATAAGATAACAGCACATTAAAAATGAGACATGGGTCCTGTAAGGGTATACAGACGACAACAGCCATTGTTACTTCACTATGAAAGTGAAATGAAGTTATATAAAAAGAATAATTGTTATTTACCAGGATTATAAACTACAGTGTATGCCAAACATAGTTTTTCACTCTGAACAGCAGCGTACCTCTAGGGCTTTTTATACCTGCTCATTTTTGTTGAAGAGCAACTGAAAACAAATAAATAAATACACAAAAAGAGAGACTCATGGGTGGAATAGTGACAAACAGATTATTCTCAGCATTCTCAGCAAAGCCAATAACGACGTACTTCATAACTGCATCAGTTACTGGACAGGATAATTTACCGGCTATGCAGCAGCTTTTTCATTAGCACAGGGCTGACTCCCTGACACCTTATGACCTTTCCCATTCTGCTCGCTCTTGTGACATCCTACACTTGCCTAAATGTAATTAACGTCAATGCATAACAAGATTTGTGCATGCAGGTTCTTTATATTTGTGGTTGTTATTAACAGATTGTTCCCTAAATGTGCTCAGCAACAGCATTGTGTAAGTAAGCCAATTTTCTGATTAGGAATGATACTTCGGAGTAGAAATATAATTTAGCTCTGCTCTAGGTGACTGTTTTTTGAAAAACATTTTATCACACTTTATTTGCAGATATGTTGAGATTCGCACTAAGATTTTGGGATGTGAGAGAATACTTAAAATTAGTCTCTCAACTTTTAAAACTTGTTTAAAACCATTGCTTTAGTTATAAAATAAAAGCCATAATTATGCAGATGGTCAGGAAAGAAGCAGAAAGTTTAAAAAATCTTCACAATCTGATTGTTAGTAGCCAAGACACACATTTAGTAACTGCAAGCCAAAAGGGGGTGGGGGGAAGAGTGAAATTAGTCAAGTGTAAGTCCTTTTAACTCAGTCAAAAACCTAAGAAGACTATTTGAGGCACCTTTTTGCTGCCAGCCTTTGGAAAGGTGTACGATTTGAGTCTTGAGATAATTCCACCTCCTGCCCAACTCTAGAAACCACAATGTCAAAGAGGAACAGTAAATGTGTCAGGAAAATAGCTAAAGATATTTCACAAAACAGGCACAGTGTACAAGAATAAAACACTCCCAACCTTTATCTTGTGTGTGCCTGCAAGTATATATATGATGCACCAAACAAATGTAGTAGAGGAAATCTTATTGCTAAATTTTCTTTCAGCTATATTACTCTCAAGCTACCTTGAATCTGTAGATACACCTTAAGGCAGTTTTAAAATTCAATAACATTGTCCTTTCCCCAGATCTTTTACACAGTATGTCTCTTGTCCCTCTGCTACTGAACTTTACCTTCACCTCAGCACATGTAGCAATGTAAATCAGTTAATAACTTTAGTATCTTGAAGTATGACTAGTGTAACAAGCAAGATTTGAAGCACACCTTGGTCTTACAACAAACAATGTGGTTATTGAAGCAAAAAGCACACAAACTGATATTAATTCCAAACAAAAATGAACAGGCTTTAGATTTTACATGTGCACTTTTGTTCTGCATACAGATACTTTTAAATGAAAGACAATTACGTTTTACAATGATACATTAATTAAATGTGACTAATCAGCATTTTTAGGTGTCACTGAGAAATCATACCTACCTAATTAAAACTACGATGCAATACTTATTTACCAAGGATTTAGGCTGATGCTGAGGTTGAAATAATATACTGAGACACATTTTCAGCCATTTTAAACAGCTTTGGAACTGACTTGCAGTTCGATGTTCTGTACTTTTAAATAACCTAACTGGACTTTTTAAATTTGGCCTGAAAAGGTAGCTTTTCTGATGGATAGGATTGGTATTTTTCCTAGCTTTCTTATTTAAAAAAAATGTTTGATTTCACGTAAAAAAGGTATCTTGAATCACCAAGGATAGCCATGCAGTCCCTAATCCTGCTGGAAAAACAAACTTTTTTGATGCCTGGCAGTTTTCATAACTCTAATACACAAAAATTCAGCACATTGAAAAAGCCTACTGAATCTGCTGTTTTCTTTTACCTCACAAAACTCTCTTCCCATATTTGGAATAAATGAAACCTGAAGAAATTCCCAGCTATAGTTTTAAAACAGATAAATTCTCCAAGAGGTTAAGTGCTCTTTTGCACATGGTGAGTGTGGTTCATTGTACTTTGCTGACAAGAGTAGCTCCCAGCACTTGACCAAGCAGCCACTTGTACTGCTGTGATGGTAATACTGCTTAATTCAAACGTTTGTATTAGACATACAAATACACAGTAAGAGGAATACTTAATCAGGGACAGCAACAGTATTAGTCTAAAGTTAGGCAGTACTCCTAAGGTTTAGGTCTATTATTATCATCTGATAAACTGCGGCTGAATAAATAAAATACTGAAAAAGGTTAAATGGAGAATTTGGGTAGTTGTTAGATTTGACAGCTTCACTGTAGTGTCAAACAACTGATTTTAGGCTCATATCAAAAGTTCCTCTGGAGGTTTAAATACATGCTGCGATGATGTGCAGGGAGAAAAGAGTAATTCACAAAGTCAAAAGTGATCCAAATTACTTTAAATCTAGTTATGGAGCCCCTGCTGCAAGACAAGAAAAGTCCTGGTCCATACATGTGCTGAGAAAAATGTAAAGGAGTAAGAGTCCATAGTCTACATGGATAAGTTATCTCCAATGCAGACTTTCAGCAGAAAGTCTTTTCTTTGGCAGAGGAAGCATATTAGTGTCACTAAAAACGAGATGTCCAAATTAACAGAAAAGGGGCCAAAACCAAGCAACGTATTGTTACTCTATGTTTGTTCTTGGACCCTTAGCAAATACTACATAGATCACTTCCCTGATGCTGTAAATTTTACTCCAAGCCTTTACATGCCAACAGTTCGCAGTTAAATTAGTTAGACAGTCTGCCTTGCATATCATCCAGCAAACCTTTCTATGGTGTTCATACCCTCTTTTAGCTTCAAAGCAATTTCATACTGGGCATGTTCTCCACAAAGGTTTTGGAATTATATCAGTGTATTTCAGGCATTAATATTTATATAAACAAAAAATTATTGAAAAATTGATCTGGATGAAAACACCAGCATTAGATTGTCCCTCTGAACAGGCCATCCCCCTCCTTACTTCAGCTGTTAATTATGTTCTGTCCCTCTGTTCTCTCTCTTTTGATTCTTTATTCTGATCAGCCTTTTCTCACAAGTCATGGTCATTCCTTTTGCCCTGCTCTGGTTTATCTCCTGTTGGACAACACTCTTTGGTGCAGTGCCAAAAACTGGTGAAAGTATTCCAGCTGCAACCTTACCAGTGTTGAACAAGATGGAAACACTCTTGATGTTTCCCTTCTACCAGCATGATGATTGTTGGTCCTTGTTCCTGTTCTGATCCATTACAGGCATCACATCCTCTGAAAAACTGTTGCTGCTTCCCATCCTGTGTTCTACAACTGGTTATTAGAAGTACAATATCTTGCACTGGTTTCTACTGAGTTTCACTCTGTTTTTTGCAGGACATTTCTCCAATTCATCACAATTGAGTCCAAACTCAGACATTCACAATAACACTTCACATATTTTGGAAATTCATTTTATAAAATGAAATGGATGCAGTACTTCAGGAACATCAGAAACTCAATAATCTTAATTATGATGGTGTAAATAATGTGAAGATACATTGCACATCCTCTACACAAGACTTTGTGATTGCATTTGTTCTTTTGAGGATGAATTTTTCTTTCTACAACTTGAATTAATTGTATTTCAGGCTCCGTATATAAAAAAAGCTACATAACTAGTCTTAAGTCAGTTACGGCTTTTGCACAAAGATATTAATCTATGAGAACCTGGCAATATTAAATGGAGTCTTTGAGCTCTATAAATAGTAATATTAATTTAATGTTTTCAACTTTCTATTTTTATGTTAATACTGCAGGAAAGTAACTCAGCAGGCTTGTTTTATAAAACTCCTAAAAACCCCACAAAATTCAGATTTCACTCTTAAGAAGTTCAGAATATCAAACATACCGTAGCTTTAAGCCATATTTTTTGAGAATATTTGCAGAATATGCACTCAACACATCTCACATCTTTGATACTTTTCCTTCTATCCATCATGATGAGTCTTATATGTAACCACCACATATCAATCATGAAAACATGAATGGTTGTATGTAGAATGCACAAGTGACCAAATGTATTTAAGTAACTACTTGCTAGAGAAGTTCATGTTCAAGGGTGGAATTAATCTCACCTATGGCCACCTAAAAGTAAAGCATACAGTTGTAACTAATCGCATAGGCCCCTTCTGAGTGCAAAGACATAGGCACATATTGGTGGAAAGTCATTTCACCACTTTTAGGCTGCAGTGACATGTGGATGGGTATGTATCTCTATCTTGCTTCAAATTTCCTCAAAAATGAGCCTTTGTGATTTGTTGAATGACTGTCTTTTCATTTGAGTTAATTAATGTTAGGCAAGATTAATCATACCCTGTCAGTATGACTGAGTCTTTCACCTGTAAAATATCATGAAAAACTAGGGCAATGTGCTGATGAAAAGAGAAGAGGTTGGGCCATTTAATATCACTGCACAATTCTAAACATCAGCAAGCTTAGTCAGATACACTTTTTTTGTTACTGCTTTTTTGATAAGCTAAATACCAAAAGTAAGATTACTTGAAGTTACTTCATTTACGCTTAAACAGCAAAATTTTCTATGGATAATCTAAAACGTATGTAGTATTCCCACGGTGAATGTGTTTGCTCCATCACTATAACTGCCTGTATCCCAGATGTAACACATGTAGCCTCGTGTGTTGAAACTTCCCGGTTATCCTTGTAAACAGCATGGATCCAAATCTCAGGACAACATTAAAAAAAAAAAATGCACTGATTTTCATTGTGTAATTTCCAATGATTTAAAAGGGCATCTGAGTTTCAGAAAGTGGTGACATGGGAATGGCTGTGCACAGACCCACAAGGACTCAACAATGCTGACATAAATGTAATTCCCTATTAGAACAAAAATATTTTTTTCTATAATGTAGGGCTACATGAAGAAATGACCTAGATGATGAGGCTCTCCAGGGAGTGGTAAAACAGCTAAATTAAACTCCCTGTATCAGATGAGATCAACTACAGCTGAATGAGTTAGTGTTATGCATCACACCTCAGGTGGCTCTTCTAATCGATGGACTCTAAGAACTTAACATAGACAGGCTTGCTCATTATTGATGGAGTTGATGAAAGAACTTTCAGTAATTTCACAGTGTAAGGGATCAAATCCTTGTGCAAATTCTAACAATAACTGGACACACCAAATACGAAAAAAAATTGAACATCCATTTCTGTTTCAGTCAGCACATTCTCAAAACGGACAATGCAAACAAAGCAGTATATCTCCTGTTGATACAATCACTATAGAACATGACCATCAATTATGCATTTTGCATATGAAAACTACTGATTTTCACATATATTTATAAAATAAATTTTAAAAAATAAATGATTAATAGCTCATGCAAAACACTGATGAAAGCAACAACCATGCTAGAATACGTTAGGCTGCTTCTTTTCCACTTACTGCTTATACCCCTAGAAAAACAAGTTCACTGCTGCAACAGTATATAAGCATTAGGATTCCTAGAACAGTATGTGACTGGAAGTCTTCTCAAACAAATGCTACTGCTCTATCACCACCTACTCTTACCTTTGATGGGGTTCCAGGAAGAGGATGAGTGCTAAAAACAACATTATCTGTAAAAAAATCAAATGAAGAAGGATACTGAGCAAGGTGAGAAATGCACTGTAAGAACACAAAATTTTACAAAAGGGACCATAACCTTCTAGTTTTTAAATCATATTATGGTGTTTGTCCTTGCTCATCTTCTTTGCTTTTGTCTCTATCATGCAGCAGAATTGGTGCTTGCTGTGACAGAGACAAATATATGCGCAGTGCCTAAACAATTCAAAGAAGCTGAAAAGGTACGGGCATACCCTCTCACCATGGCTCTGATATCCAGTCGGAACGACAGAAGAAGGCCTTAGGGAGAGAGCACTGCTTCTCGAACAGCACGAGTTAGACAAGGATCAGGCAGAAGCATCTTTTTCTCCTCGGCAATCAAGCCAAGAGGGAGGACAAGGTCTCATGGGTATTTAACTTAACATTATAGAAGAAACAGGGTGAAAAGCATACTGGACTCAGAACACTCCCCTCAACCCCCTCCCGTCAAGTTATCAAGGAACGTCTCTCTGGCCCACGTTTTCAGCATCAGTTACAGCCAATCCCTTGTTCTGTGCAGCTCTCCCCAGCATAGGAATCAGCTCCTCATCTACTGGCAACTCACCTGCTGGGTGCACTCTCACTACACCCAACTGGAATATTTGCCCATGACCGCACTGCACCTGCTGTCCCACAGGATCTGCCTCCACCCTACATGGTCTGGCAGATCTTCACTCATTTGAGAAGTCAGAAATTTAACATTTAGATTTATTTTTATCCAACTTTGATCTACTGTAATCTGCACCCACCTACACCAAAAGGGGAAAAAATACACGCATCATTACCACCATTAGCATGGCTATTTATGCATATCAAAATAACAGAAATAACTCACCATTTTCTGCACCAAGTTTTGGACAGGGAACGGTAAGAACCCTTAGCAATCCATCTGGTTTGTATGAATAGTGCTCAACTAACTGCCAGAATGAGAGGTGGAAAAAAAAGAGATAAGGAGATAAAAAGATATTAAAAGGTAAGGGAGATATAATTAAATATACTGTCTCTTTAAAACTGTGTGCATATGTACAATATTTGGTATATATTACAGCAAATGAACTGGGCATACAGAAGATCTTTTTCCCAAGATGGGCGTAACTACAGTGCAGGAATTGTCCTAATACACAATGCTTCCTTTCAACCTCAAAGTTGCAATGGGATGTAAGCATTTAATAAATATATAGCACAAATACCTGTGACCATTTCTGTTCCTGGATTGTTCATTCCACAACATTTTATTACAGGTTCATTACTGCTATTTTGGCTTTAGTGCATTTGGGTAGAAAGGAGGGGGTCTGTGACCGAAAGAGTTGCAGACATATTCAAAAGAACTTGTAAGATATAATAGCTGCTTTTAAATTTCCAGTGACTCCAGGAAATAAATATGCAGGACATTTACACGAAAGGCTAAGAATTAATGTATGCAAGTAAAGACTCATATTTTAGACTTGAGAATCTCTTTACTTTTTTTAGTAGAATTTTAAGCAAGAAGACATAAGAGATTTCTGCAGGGGTTTCAATTACCTCAGCATTTTCAATTTACACAGTAATTTCTTCAATATTCAGCTTTATTACTGACTATAGCACAGTCAGCTATGCATTCCTTAATTGCTTAATCTTGACCAGGGTTCAGACACATTTTGGCGGTAACCCTCAGCAAATTATCCTTTTCAGCCTTGAAGGTAGAGAATTTCAAAGCTAAAGAATGCAGTATGTGTACAGCATCCTAAGCGATCCCCTTTGTGCCTCCTGGAATTCTGTTTATTGCTGTCATAAAGGACACTAGTGAAAGACTATAACTAGCACAGCTATTATTGAATATGGTTGCTTGCAAATGCAAACAGTCTTCCATTTTAGAGGATGTCCAGCTGAGTAATAATTACGGCAATTTTAAACTTGGCCAAGCTGCAACATCATATTTTAAATTATTAAATTCGCTAGACTTACATAGCTTTCCACATTAACATATATTTTCTTCATGTATAGAAACCCCATAAAGTTAGAAACATATGACAAATAACCCATCAAAACTTGTTGCTATTTAGCTAAAGACTGTTGTTGCACAGCAAAGTAAAACAAGCTGCCTCAGTCAGTTACATGGAAACATGATGACAGATATCCAAGTGATTCAAAATTAACAGACCTGCCAGAGGGTGTCAAATCTTTTTCCATCTGGTATGGAGAGCTTTCCTGTCTTATCTCTGTCAATACGGTAATGCAGCACTTTTCCATCATTCAGCAGACACAAGGCATAGGAACCATTGCTGTCCCTTTCTCGGATACTGCAGGAATAAGAGAGATTTTCAGAGTCATGCTTTACTAGAAATGAGGATCTGGGTTGAGGCTTTTTTTTAAACCATCCTTTCCTTTAAGCTTTTGAATTAAAATAAAGCAAAACCAGCACTGCAACTTTTCGAGACATTTTGTTGGGCCTTTATTTCACAGAATCACAGAATGTTAGTGAGTGGAAGGGACTTCGAAAGATCATCTAGTCCAATCCCTCTGCCGGAGCAGGAACACCCAGGTGAGGTTATACAGGAACATGTCCAGGCGGGTTTTGAATG
Source organism: Nesoenas mayeri (assembly GCF_963082525.1). Lineage (NCBI taxonomy): Eukaryota > Metazoa > Chordata > Aves > Columbiformes > Columbidae > Nesoenas > Nesoenas mayeri. The sequence goes on along the minus strand of NC_137542.1, from coordinate 30,412,056 downwards.
TTTCTGGAGTAGGAGACTCAACAACCTCCCTGGGCAGCCTGTTCCAGTGCTCTGATACCCGGACTGAGAAGACGTTTCTTGTAAATTTAAGTGGAACCTCTTGTGTTCCAGTTTGCACCCATTGCCCTTTGTCTTAACACTGGTTGTCACCGAGAAGAGCCTGGCTCTATCCTCATGACACTCAGCCTTTGTATATTTGTAAACATTAATGAGGTCACCCCTCAGTCTCCTCCAAGCTAAAGAGACCCAGCTCCCTCAGAACTCCCTAAAGTTGTTTTTGTTTTTTTCCCCTTTTATTTTTCAACAAAAGTAACAGACGAAAACAGAACATCCACAACGTGGAGCTCTTTGCTAGGCAGCTACAGAGCACTCTGCAGTGCACAAAGTGCTGTCTGAGCAAGCAGGCGTCTGAAGGCTTTGGCACTGCAGGCCTGCAAAGCCCACAGAAGTCTGAGGCCAGGGTCCAAGCAGCTACACTTCCATCTCCTCTGCAGCTGATCTAAAATTAAAAACAATAGATAAACGCCTTAATTAAAGCAAGATTTCTCTCTTTTATCTTTTAGTTTGAAATAAAGAGATGGCAGTAGGGGCAGAATATAAAATACTGAAAGAAGACAATGTAAAACACAAATAAAGGGAAAATCTTTGTGCACTGAAACAGCCTGTTGTTTGGCTGGGAATCTAATATAAATAATATATTTTTGTAATCATCAATTCTCATCATTTCTGTAAAGACATTAAAGCTCTGCTGGACGTTTCACATAAATTTTATATGAAATTTCACATGGTATTGTGGTATATATTTGGTCTAAACTTTACCAGGGAGAGATCACATAATGTAATACAAAAACATTATTCAAAATTGATAGGTAGCCAGGATGATCTCCTTCTTCCAGGAGATCTGCAAGCAACATCTGAGTTACGTGTTAAGTGTTGCAGAACTGTTTTATGCGTACGCAAGGCTAGCTCACTCCGAGACCAGTGTCTTCTGGGGACCGGACATGAAGCAGATAGGAATTTGCTACTAGCTCTATCACAGTTGGCACAGCATTTCTGAGTTTAGAAAGTATGCTTTTTTTTTAGTTTCAATTGCCCATGCTCACTGGCTGCTGATAGTGAGACAGCAACAGAGCTAGACTAAAATTTTCTGGAATAATGGGTTTTTCCTATGAAAACCCCTGATTCAGCAACTCTGAAACATTTCTTGTTTCAGTGTGCACAGAAATCTCTTCACTCCCTTGAATTTTATAAAGCCCTGAAAAGAAATATAGCAGGAAGGTCTTGGGAAGCTTCACTCGGTGCAACACTAGCACTTGGTATAACATCTCAGAAGACTGCAGAGGCAAGCATTAAATTCTGCTCCTCAGCTGACTCACTCAACACCGAACTAAAACTGTGTTTTGTCCGAGCTATTCAAGCAACTATTTTTTCAAGCAGAATGATTTTTGTTGCCTAAGATGTGAACAGGACACTGACTAAAGGAAAAGAGAAGGGTCAGGTTGTTTTTTTTGTTTTCTGCAACCAAAATAACTTGCCTGGTGTCTCTAAAGCAATTTGAAACACTTTGTGGTTTTTCATGACATGAAGGCATTTTCTTAGCTGATTTCCTGTGCTGACTGACCAGTGCAGAGCAACAGGTTCTGCTAAAATGAAGAATGACTTCTACTTAGTCTTCCTCTGACTTGCCCTTAGCAAATAAGGCTCGGGAAAATATTTTCAGTATAGAGGGCATTACCTCTAAAACACAAATGAATGGCATTTAATTGCATTTAGACTTCTGCTCAGAATACAGCACAAGTAAAATCAGAAAAACGGAATGGATTGTTTCCCAGTAACAAATGTCCTTCATGGCTCACATGAGGAAATGATGGCTCCAAAACAATTAGCTCTACTGAAACTGACTCTGATTTGCAAGAGTTGTTACTATGACAAGAGGCATCACAAACATTTCTTGAGGGTGCAGCCATCAATGGGAGAAGACAATCCTGATTTCTAAGTGCACACGCAAAAAAACTTCCATTCTAACACTTATGATTGACCAGGGTCCAGAGGAAGACTTCTTCTCTGGGGTTATGTTCCAGGTTTGGTTTTTTTTAACTATAGCCAGTCAACTCCAGTACAATTTGGATCCCTACAAAACACCACAGGAAGTACACTGCTATCTTCCAGAACATGTCTGAGGAACAGAAGTATTAAGAGCATTGAAGCAACAAGCCAAATGATGGTGTAAGTCTTAGTTTTGTCAACTAGAACCCTTACTGCTCCAGAAAGTGCTCTCAAAGAATTTGCCATCACAGTCCAAACCAAAAAATTCTACTGCCTCTGGTGACAAGAATTGTCACAGGCCAATTTCATTTTGCTTTTGTAGACTGTGATAATGTCTGTTTAGGTTAGGCTAAGCTTCCAGAACTCCAGCTGGGTACACGTTATCCAGTACCTTACTGTCACTGTAAAAAACAGAATCAAGAAGAAGGCTGCTCATGCTGAAAGTTATATACTGAAACCTTTTCAAATGGAAACCCAAGTCTTCACATCTTCTTGATGGTGCTGCCTGCACCACTCAGGGTCATCATATCAGATGTGGGGACTCTTTTCATTTATGGAACTTTTGTTCTGTGAACAGTAACAATTTTCAGAACGTTGAGGAAAAAGTCCAGCATTCCAAACGCACTATCTGCTTTAATGTGCTCTGAAATTACATACACTATTTATTATTCTTCAATACAAATTGATGATAAAACCACCCTCATTTAAAAAAATACATATTTTTTTTTAAAAGTTATTTTGGCTAGGAAGGAAGCCTGCAGTGAAATATCACCTGGTCTTCCATGTCATGCCATTGCAGATAATTACGTATCTATTGAAGAAAAACATGAAGATAACAAACACCTGTAAATAAACAATATTGTCCTTTCATCCACTGAGATTGAGTGGAACAACATCACTGGGAGAAAATTAGAATTCATAGATTAGAGAAGTAGCAAGGTATTTTGATTTTCTATGACATACACTCTAAAACAGCAATTTTAGGAGGAAGTGAGAAACTCAAATTCTTATGTGATACAACACAAAGAAGGTTTAGTTATTGACTTTAATTTTCATGCTATATGTGTTTGAGTATCTTTTATGTTTTTGTAAATGTAACCTAAATAGCAACCAATAACTATTTGGAGTATCGTTACAGACTGCGTAAATTGCTAACCATTCTCTCCTTTGGTAACGTCTCCATGTTTTATTGGAAGCAAAAAGAACAATGTCTCAATTTTTTCTCCTTCCAAGTGAAAAGCCAAATGATCCCTTTCTTTCTAAAGGAAAATATCCCTGAGGGTAAAAAACCAGAAATTGCTATTACAACATGCCTCATTGACTGTGTAGAAAAAAAGAAGCCACAGCATTCTACAGTGGAAAATAATGGAGGAAATAAACTAGCAAAATGCTTGCTTTAGGAATGGTGTGAATTTTTTCTCACTCCTGAATCCAAGGGTATGCAAAGGTTTGCTTTAAAGGCCTTGCTTTGTGTCCTCAGTGATAACAGCTTCCTTGATGGCAGAGTCACTGACATTCCCCACTGCTGAGCAAGCTCCAGCCATTCCCTCCTTGTCTGTCCTTAGGACCACCTCTCTTGTAATGTTATTAATGACATAGTTATTCATCATCACTTCAAATACCTGCAGCACAATGCACATTTTCCAAGTTTGAAGGCAATAAGGAATGAACTTGGTGCCATCTGTAAAAGGATCACACAAAAGAAAAAATGGATTGACTGCAGCCTACATTTACATATTTTCCTCTCCTCTGTTTAGTAACACATTCAAAGCTGTTTCAGACATGTCAGCACACTACAGAATTCAGGACGTAGGTCAGCCACACACTATTGTTGTCTACAATGGAACCTAAAACTTCATCTCCTGACAAGACTGTTGTGGTGTGCTACACAGTGATGAAACACCTCTGCAAGAACGATTGTGTCACTGTAGTTCATTTTGTTGGCATTGCCCTGCCAGCAAAATACACTATGCTCCAGCAAAACCCTAACAAATAGCTTTACTGTATAACTGCGCCTGCAACAGAGGATGTTCTCAGTACAGCTGTCTTGGTGGGGGTTCACATCTTTTCTTCACACCTCTGACCCACCTTGCCGCTGAAGCACACAGCGCAGAACAAGTGTTGAGAAGCCACAGCCCTGCTGCTGTGGTCAGCACTGGCACATCACCATGTACCTAACTGAATCAGTAAACAGCTCGCCAGAGAGCTGTGGGCATCATGCAGGCTGCTGTGGAGGGGAATGCAGCACCTCCAGAACACACAGCTCACTGTCTGTATTTTATCATTTGTCTTGGAAATTTTTTATGGTCATCTAAGCCCTACCAACTACTTGGCATTTTGAATGGTTAGGTTCTTTACAGATATCATTACAATATTAATAACAGCATTAATAACATTAATAGTATTATCTATGACGATCTAGGCAATATTGATCATCATAATATAAAATTATGGCCCCTAGTGGGCAAAGTTTAATGAAAAAACAGTGTCTTTTAAGAACCAGCATCCTATCTAGCATGCAAAGCAGTGTTAATGAAGCTAACAGGGCCTGAGAGTTAAATATTCAGGTAAATAAATAAATACGTTTCAAAAAGGGCTATTCAGGTAGTTCTAGAGATACCATATTTTCCTTTGATTCCACCGCTACAGTTTTTTTCTCCAAATGTTGCAGCTAACTTGGCAATTTTTCAGGAGTGCTCTTCCTGGAAGAGGTGGGCACTGCTTCCTATTTCACATAGTTTCATGGCATTGTTTCTATATTTGGCTTTGAAAACAAATTCTATAGCACCCACAGACATAGTTATTTCATTGAGTTTTCAGTCGTGACCAAAACTTTAAAAAGACCTTTGAAAGCTCACAGAATCACACAGAATCACCCTAGTAAAATACCCACAGTTGCTCGGAACTTTTCCAGCAGCTTGGATGAGACACAATGTTAGGTGTATACTTGTTATACTTGTGACATTTTGAACTGCAATCAAGAAGCCTTTCAACTATTTCCATATTATATAAAAAAACTTCTAGATTTTATGATCTTGTACTGCTACAAAGCAGCACTAAAGAAATGTAAGCATTAGATGTGTTCTCACAGAGACCACTGTACTGGATTTTGTTTCAGTGTAATAAGTCAGAGAGCAGATTTCTGGTGTAATGAAGTTTTAGAGACCTTTGTAAAAGAATACACTGTTTTTTCATAACAAACAGCATTATTTTTGTCATATATCGGCACCTGCTTGCGGATTTGTTGAACAGTCTTGAAGTATCTCATCTCATTGAAAATCTAGCTTCCATCTATGTTCCCAGACTTACATTCCTACCTCAACAAGTGAACTTCTCTTAGGCATTGAATGTTTCTCAGTTTTACATTTCAGTCAGGTACTAGGCTTGATTGTCTCAAACAATGTGAGAAAAACAGTCCCTGTGCACTCACAAGCACAAATTCACAGTCTTCAGTCCATGGAGGTAGAGAAGATTCTGACCAGCGCTGCTGCTGCTGGGTACTCAAAAAATATGTGATGCCTGTGTCTGAAATGTAGAATAATGTCCCTCTCTAGCACTGAACAATTTCACTGCTGCTCTTTCAGTTAGCTAACAAATAAGTGGTTTATTTCTCAACACCTGCTGAGCAAGCCCATGTTAGGCAAAGCACTGTAGAAAACAGAAAATCTCCCTGAATTAGATAGTTCTCTATTTGCTATGAGCCTCTAGGTCTACTGATCTGAGAGCTAGATGAGCTCTGGAAGGAAAAAATAACCAATTCCTGATAAAAAACCCCACCACATTATTTCTCTTGCTGCTCTGGCTGCTAAATTATGGGGCAGGTTAACATCTCACCCTGTTTCTTCCCTGGGAGTAAAAGAGCAAACGGCAGCAAAGTCGTTCCTGAGCTCTAAACCTGCCAGATAGGCAGTCCATGCAGGAACAATTAACGCATCAGAAAACACCCTACAGACATAGAAGTAGAGAATGTTGTCCTTAATAAGACGGACCTGGGCTTAGCATACTATCAGTTACACTTTCATATTATTTAAGCTCCAGTGGCACTTCCCATGATTTAAACAGAGCCTTAAAGTTAGCATTTTCCCCTCTATGGGTTTATCTACCTGATGCAAAATCAACCACCTGAATTCCAGCAGAACTATGTAAGATATGCACCTACTACACATAATCAGTCCCACAGAAGGTCTGGCTGCTCCCTCCACAGCCCACTGCAAATGGCACCAGAAATGCCTCCTAGGCCACCTCTAAGGGAAACAGGGAAATGCCTGGGAAGTATTTCTATCCAAAGCTGTAGGAATGCTTACAGAAGATTAAAAAGAGACCAGGGTCTCTAACAGAGACTGGAAATGTCAAGTCTGGTAAAAAATTATGCTCCCTCACTCCAAAGACCTTCCTTGTTGTTAAGAAATGTTAGCTAAGGAAGCTATTTCCTTCATGAAAAATTGGGTTCCTTTTTTCCTCCAAAGAGAAGCACTTCGACCACACAGGAACCAATGTGTACAAGAGGTAAACTGCAAAAGTTGCAAGTTTTCATACATGATCAACATAATGACTCAGCTGATAGAACACTGATTTGGTAAGACGTTAATTCAGAAAGTAATATTTTTTTAGAAAAAAAGTAAGTTATTAAAGGTTGCTCCTGTTACATATCCACCTGCCTCTATGTCTAAAACCTAGGAAAAAAAACCCTAGCAACGTCAGGGGCAGTGAAAAGGAGAGGTGGTATGGTAATGCTGAGCTGGTAATCTACAACAGCAGCTACGTTCATCAGTGAAACTTCTCCTATGCTATAGGAAGAAGCATTCAGAAAAGATTAATCTGTAATGAGGGGAATTTTTGGCTCCATAAATTTTGTAAGAATTTTCATTACCTATGGTAACAAAAGCAACCTGATCCGCAGCTGTGATCCCAACAAAAAGTGAGTATGAGGCTGAAAATATGAAGATGTACGGCAACTTGGGTGAGAGTGACCATGCAACAGAAAAAAATCAAAGACTGAGAGAAGAAAAGAGATTTCAAGAAATGGTATGTCAGTACACTAAAAATATTCTCATAGGAGTTAACTCTACTGGAAATAAAGATTTAGGGCAGTTATTGGTTCCTGACAATTAAGACTGAAACATGGAAATACATGAAGATTGCATCTACGTTAGCAAGTAGTGTGGCACAATTACAGCAAATCAGTAAAGTGAAAGAGTTGGTACTGAAGATGCATATCCATCTCACATTCACTCCTGGGGTTTTACTTTGGACTAGCTATAAAAATGTCAAAGATAGTTGAGTACTGAAAGAGACTATGTAGGTACGCTATGAAATTACACAGCTCTAAGTGGTTCTTCCTTGGTCATGACCTTTAAGCTTCATTTAGTATCATTACATAAATACTTCCACTGGGTGGGGGCTAGGGGTGTGAAAAATGGCTCAGTGAAAACATTGTTTTTTTTTCAAATGAGGATTTTTCACTATCCTAAATGACACATTTGCACTCAACAGCGGCAGGCAAAAAATGGTGTTACCAAGGTAAAGGCAATTCCTTCTGCTGCTTAACTGCAAAACAAAGCACCGCGACTGCCCCCAGGAAAACTGACAGGTATAGATGCCAATAGTTGTTAACATCGGCAGTTCATTTATATTTTTAGCACTGTGGTTAGTCAGCATATTGGGTGCAGGTGCCTGGGCTTTGGCAGCAGGAGCTCTGTGGGGAGGCCAGGGCTGCCCTGGGCTGCTCACCACTGGTTCCAGCTGGCCCCAGTGGACACCCCCACATGGCACTGCCAAGCTCCTCAGCCACATATTTGGAACCATACAGTTTTCTAACCCTGTTCCGTTGAGGAGGGGGAACGTGACAGCGGCTTGGTGGTCCAAGGTTAACCTACCACCGTCACTTAGTACTGCTTATCAGTTATAAAACAAAGTTTAATTAATTTTTTCTTAGTACTGAGTTTCTCTGATTTAGAATTAAACCTAGTATTTGATTTAAAAAAAAAAATCACCCACCTTTTGCTATAGTTTCTCATCTTTACTTATGTTGAAACCTAATCTTGCAGATGCTTAGTATGATTATGTCATGTGTATTATGCTGTACTGGGCTCTCTCACTGTGAACGAGCCACCTTTTAGAACATATTCTCATTTGACATTCATTCAAAAGAACTACGCAGTAACACTGGCTGCAAACCACAGAAAAAAAAGCACTCACAGGAATTTTCCATTGTTTCTTGACCCAATGAGGATACGATGTTCTGACTCTTCCCGGGAGATCCTCCCATGGAACCACGGCATCTTCTCATGGGCTGTAGTGGCAATCAACTTCTCCAGCTGAGGCTTTTGACTAATGATAGCTTGTTCAAGAGCGTGCCCCTAAAAGGTGATAAAAACACAGTGGGACACTCAAACTGTCTTTGGCAATAAAAACATGACCGGTAGACTCCCAGTATTGGATTGCTTTTGAGACATTCAAAATCTGCACATATTTGTTGCATGTGAAGAAAAAATCTGGTTGCTATAAAGATATTAAAACAGAAACTGACGTATGCTAATCTAAACATCGCAAAGCTGGGATTCTTACTTTACCTCTGAGAAACAGAAGGAAAAATAACAGGTAAATTAAGCCCTTAATAGATCAGTATTTCAACTGGAAACTATGTTATATTTTTATCCTAATGAGATATTGCTAATTATACTTAGTTTCACTCTGAGATGCCATACCACACCTCCATATTACATATCTGTGGCAGTTTACTGAAATAAACTGAATGCACTTTGCATTGTGGCAGCATGTCCATGTTGAAGACACCAACACAAATTTCCCCAAAGCAGACAGGACAGTTCCAATTCTAGAGTGAAATATAGTAATATTTTAGGTATAACCTGGACAATTCTAAACTTGTCTACAACTCATCACTTTTAAATTTGGCCCAGAATCTGAGGGCAGAAAACTCTACATTCATCAGTTTTCAACTTGAGTTCACCAACTTCCTTCTAGATTGGGCTCAGACTCATCAGAAAAAACTGTAAGCCTCAGCAGTTGTAGTAAATATACTTTAAGTTTCAGTCTTTTCCAGTTTGGGCATTGCTTCACATATTTTACAGAGCATAACAGATAGGGTTACTTGTTAGTGAAAAAAGAGACAAAAAACCTTGCATAACTCCATGAGTTCGTACTGGTAACTCACAGCATCCCAAGGTGAAAGAATATTCCTATTGCAGACTCCTACACCAGTGTTTCCATGTTAAGACTGTTTTTTCCACAGCTATTCTAAGCAAAAACCTAGACTGTCTTCCTCAGCATGGAACATTCCTGCTTAACACACAGTACTGAGGATGTATATGCAATGCTCTGCACTTAGGAAACCGAAGTCTATTTTGCATACAATCTAAACAAGCACTGCAGAAACAAACCAGCTAAGAAGGGAGGATGTAAAACAAGTCACCATGATGCCATGCCTTCCTGCACATCAACTCATAAAAATTCAGAATCAAAAGCAATCGAACAAACCATTTCTGTATCTTGCTCATTACTTTATTGTGCATGTGGAAATCAGATGACACAGGTTGGTGCAGTGGTAGATCACAGAATCGTAGAATAGTTTGTGTTAGAAGGGACCTTCAAAGGTCATCTAATCCAACCCCCTGCAATGAGCAGGGACATCTTCAACTAGATCAGGTTGGCCCAGAGCCCCATCCAGTCTGGCCTTCAATGTCTCCAGGGATGGGGCATCTACCACCTCTCTGGGCAACCTGTGCCAGTATTTTACCACCCTCACTGTAAAAAATTTCTTCCTCACATCTAGCCTGAACCTTCCCTCTTCTAGTTTAAACCATTACCTCTTGTCCTGCTCTTAACAGGACTTGCTAAAAAGTCTGTCCCCACCTTCCTTACACGCCCCTTTCAAGTACTAGAAGACTGCAACAAGGTCTCCCCGAAGCCTTCTCTTCTCCAGGCTGAACAACCTCCAAGTCTTTCAGTCTGTTCTCACAGCAGAGATGTTTCAGCCCTCTGAACATTTTTGTGACCCTCCTCTGGCCCCTGTCCAACAGGTTCATGTCTTTCCTGTGCCTAGTGCTCCAGAGCTGGACTCAGTACTCCAGGTGAGGTCCCACCAGAGTGGACTAGAGGGGCAGAATGACCTCTACACCTGCTGGCCACGCTCCTTTTGATGCAGCTCAAGATACTATCGGCCTGGACTGCAGGTGCACATTGCTGGCTCGTGTCCAATCTTTTTTCTACCAGTATCCCCAAGCCCTTCTCCACAGGGCTGCTCTCAATCCCTTCATCCCCCAGCCTGTATTGATACCGCTATGCTAGCTCAATACATCATAAAAGCCCTAAGTTTTGTAAAATTTCAGGAAAACTACACTTACGGCCAAGTTTTTGCATGTACTGGGGCAGGAGGTGGCAGGGGGTGGCAGGGGGAAAACCCACCTGCTCAAAACTCAGCCAGCTATGATTTCACTATGAAAAAATACTACATAGCAGCAGCTACAGCTGGAAACAAATACGCAATCTCTTGTTCTCCTAACTCAAAGACCTCTTTATGGCAAAATCAGCTGGGATTTACCTGCAAGTTCCAAGTTTGTTTGACATACTCTCTGATGAGGTTTTCTTTTAAATCTTCAAAGGGTCCTGTTTTGGGTTCAACACCTGGTGGTCGGTTGAAAGGTTTCCTCAGCAGGCAGACAAGGCCATCTGCTTCCTCTGAGTGATAGTTAATGAGTTCAGCAGGACTGGCATGCGACTTGCCTCCTGCAATAGCATACGAGCCACTCAGCTCCCTCTCAATTGTATAATGATGAACTTTCCTTCCATGGGCCAACGATAAGGCAAAGCCCCCCAGGTAATTCCGGCTTTGGCGCAGCAAGTACAGTCCATCAGTCACTCCTCCTTGCATCAGGTACTCCTCAGCTTCTTCACGTGTAATATTGCCAAAGAAGTATGGCAAGTGGTTGGCAGGGTTCGCTGTATTAGAAGCCATGTTTTTTGTTTTCCAGGTGGCAAATTCAGCAGTCTGTATCTGAAAAACACAGACACGAGTATCAGTTGAAAATAAGAAGATAAACCAGTAACATAGCAGTTCACATGTCGTATTTTGGTAATACACTCAAAAAAATATTTTAGGATTAAGATCACATTTTTATTTTTATCTTGTTATAAGCTCTCTTTCCAAATCCCAATAGAAAGTTCTTCCCTGTAATATAAAACAAAAGTTTCTTGTAACTACACACAGTTCCTTTATTTCTTTCCATTTCTGCTCCCTTGCTTAGCCACACAGAGGTCCTGATGTTTTCACTTGCCTGAATGCTATATCCATCCTTTTTTACTGGCCTTCAGGTATTTGCCAATAAAAGGAAATAAATACATAAGAAGACTCAGTGAGAACAGATTTTCATCTCACTTTTGTGCCATTATGATTCTGCTTATAAAAGCAGTGTGTGGGCTGAGTATGGACATTAAGTCCTATATTAAAATAGTTAACATTCCTCTCCACAGAGATTTACCAATGGTTTGTTAATGTGGAAAAAAAAAAAAAGTGATAGCGTTTTTTTGAGCACTTTTAATTTCAAACAGCTTATATTGAGATAATACAATGGCATACTACTGAAGAGAATCAAGTTCAGCATCGCTGAAGACTAGTGAGTATAACATAAATGTCTTCAATTATTTTATTCTTAATTTAACAATAATTTCTTACATATATATTTAATATATACCTACCATATATATAAATGTTATTATTATATATATTAAGATACATGTTTTAAAAAAATGAACAAGGTCTCTATAGAACTCTAGCTACAGGAATACTGTTCTTGTGCCCTGTCTTCCCTGAGTTACCCTAGCTAAGTATTGTGCTGGAATTACTTTTGTCTCTTTCAAGTTATTGAGGAGACACAAGTGCTGAATTTGTTTTATTATTCATATTAGTAATTTTTAAATGACTATCTAATGGATACTGGGAGGAATAATCCGGCTACCTGCCGGTAACATTTAAGTGGATAGGAAGAGAATATATTGACACCAACGAAACCTGTATTCTTGCAAGAGTATTTGCAAGCTCTCTTTTTGTCAGATTAAATGATCCACAACTGCAACTACTTCTGTAATCACAAATTCACCAGTCAAGTCATTAATTGTTTCCTGCAACATTATGAGTTTATTGTATACTTTCTCCTCCAGATACTTCTCCAACCCCATCACTGTTTAATCAGGAACGGCCACAGACCATTACATGGACAGTTTATGGGGCATAAGAAGGAAGGAACTCCATTTAAGAATAATTCAGCATCCTTCAATCTAGAAAAAAAAAAGAAAAATCCCACTGAGTATTATCGCCTGCGCATTTGTAAAATGACTTGTCCTCTGAACCACCAGACAACACATGAAATGCTAAATAAAACTAGCAGTATGTACTTACATTCGTATTATTTGTGTGTGTGTTAAACTTTTCCTTAGGAAATATCTCACAGCTTCACTGCCAAAATTTTTATTTCCTTGTCTTTTAAGCTCAGCTGTGACAACTTGATGTTGAAATTCACTCAAGTATACAAAACAGGTGACAGCCTCTGTTATCTATAGTACACTATGCAGATTTTAGGCTAACTAGGCAACACTACAAGTATATAAAAGGAAAAACACTGTTGTTTCTTTCGATTTACAAGATCACTGCACGTATTTTTTCCAATGTATAAATAATAAGTAAAATGTATATATACCAAATATGAAGCCTGTCAATATTGACCTACACAATATTGTTATCTGTATTTTATTCGGGTTACTGCAGCTCACTTATCCTGCCTTCCACTATCTTGGTTAGAAGTGGACAAAAGGATCAGAACTTCAGTTTCTGTTGCTGTGCAGGATGTATCAGTAAAACAATATGCCTGTCGCAGCTGAACAAAGTGCACAATTTAAGGGAAGACATGCAGCTGTCTGTGGAATCAGCATTAAATAATTCAGGATGTATGTGAACGGGATTAATGAACCTCTTGGCCTGCAGCTGGCCAAAGTGTGCAATGGAGTTACGTGAGCACAGGTGAAGAGAACTTTATGGAAGACCACGGAAGAAGGGAGATCCTATAGTCTGAAGCTGCAAATGAGCAATGGGCATCTTCATGTAGGGCCTCCTGGCATACAGTGCTTCAGGCTGACACCTTCCCTGTGCTGTGCCTACTGCTTAGTTCAGATATGGCCCATCAGCAGACCACAGCCAAGCTGCTGTCTCTTGCACTTGAGTGAAGAAACAGTAGAAAAATATCTCTGCTGCTCTGTGAATATGTGAAGAAAGTTTAGGGCAGGGAGGTTACGAGATAGAGGGGAGGAACACACAAGTCAAATGAACAAGGCTCATCCAGTATAAAAAACTAGACAGGACACAGTCAGGACAAACCACATGTTGTGATATCTTCTGGTCTTCTCCCCACTTCCCAAAGAAGGGACATATCAAAGCTGCTGAGCTACTGCAGCCCTACAAAACAGGGCTGTGTGCAGCTTGTTATTACTCTTATGGCTTCCAACAAGAAATTAATTACTGGTTTAAGATCACATACTACACACAGGTTCATCTTTTTGTCAATTTTGTTGACAAAATTTCCCTCTGCTTTCCCATTTAAATGTTTCAGTTCTGAGAATTCATGTTCTTAACCCAAATGATCTACTAATATATTTATTAATTTTATTGTGAAAGAAAGCTATAACTTAAGAGACAGAAGAAGGTAGTCTTCAGTAAGTTAACAGCAGACATTGATTCTGCATAAAATACTGTGCAAAATGATGATTTTGACTGCACCAGATGAAGACAAACACAGCTTTCCTTAAACAAAATGCATTATTTCAGTAACATAATGCAGGGCCAGAGGATTGTAATCAATACAAGGTCCAGTGGGAGGCCAGTTAATAGTGTTGTAATCCAGGGCAGTACTAGGGCCACTGCTGTTTAAGATCTTCGTTAAGGAGGCGAACAGTGGGGAGAGTGCACCCCCAGCACATTCACAGGTCATGCAAAATAGGGTGTAGCGGCTGAAAAACTATAGGTTTGTGAAGCCATTTAGTGGGTCCTGGAAAGGCTGAATAATTGGGCTGAGAGGAATTTAATGAAGTTGAACAAGGTGAAACACTCTGTGGAGCAAGCTTTCCCCATTTGGGTTGTCAGCCTTACTAGCTGGGCAGCCACTGGGGTCAGCCCCAGACACCCCTGTAATGTCACTGTGACAGCTCCTGACCTCACTGCTTTTCAGCAGCCACAGCCTCTGTCCCACTGTATTTTATCCAGGGCTCCTGTGAGTGCACACGCAAGGTGTGCAGGCTCCAGCAGGACCTTTGGCTTGCTCCTTGAGCTTAGGTGTTGAGACAGAAGCAAGCTGCATTGGAAACCATGCGCAAGAGCAGGTCTGCTGCGAGGGATGGTGACATGAGCCAGTCACCACAGGCAGGGCCAGTGTCAGTCTCTTCCCAAGCGTGATATCATGAGAGGAAACAGCCTCAAGTTGCATCAGGGGAGCTTTAGATTGGATATCAGGAAAAAAATCTTCACCTAAAAGGTTATCAAGTACTGGAACAGGCTTGAAGTGGAAACAGCAAAATGGTTGAGTCACTAAAACTAGAGGTATTTAAAAGATATGTAGATGTAGATATGTAGGCTAGTGACATGGTTTAGTGGTGGACTTGGCTTTGTTAGATCTACAGTTGGACCCAATGATTGTAGGGATCTTTTCAAACCTCAGTGTTTCTGTGATTCTATGATTCTGTTAGTCTGAAAGTCATCACAAATACGAAGCCTTTGAATGCTCTAGTTCCTGTTTTCTTCATTCCTGCTTACTTGTTTCCGTCAGACACTCCCCATCACCATGTCATTCTTTTTTATTTCACTCTGCACCACATGTGCTAGTTTAGCTGAAATTGAGGTAATTTTCCATGCAGTTAGAATCTTTTCTCCTTTGTAGCTAGCATGGTCTTTTGTTTTAAATTTAGTATGAGAATAATGAGATAACACTGCTTCTTCCCTAGGATAGAGTTAATGTTTCTCTTTTAGTAGATAGCTCTTGTTTTGAGTCAGTATGAAGAGAATGTAAGAACTCACTTATATTTTGGCTGTTGTCAGGGAAACCAAGGACTTCTTCAATCATCCAGCTGCAGGTGCAAATTGGTAGGAGGGGGGCACAAACTGGACGTCACCTAGATTGACATCTGGGTTTATCAGTTAAATATTCCCTACCATTAATAATGCACAGTATAAAGCTACAGATGGCTTTTATGACTATTTAGTTGAGGTTTTCCGGTGCGTTAGTTTAGTTAGTTCTGCTCTGGTTCAGTTCAGTGTTAGTTCAGCCTTTTGCCATTCTGCCATTTTGCAGCTGCCCTTTGGACCTTTCTGCCTTTTGTCTTTTTGCTCTCTTGCTGAGATCAGCTGTTGTAGAACAGGGTGCTCTCCTCTCCGGGACTGGCTGTTGGTTGCAACTGGAGTTTCATGAGGGATTGCACTGGATATAATCTATTTTATTTATTATTATTATTATTATTATTATTATTATTATTATTATTGGCAATAGTAGTATTATTATTAGTATTATTAGTATTATTTTAGTATTATTAGTAGTATTATTATTATAGTAATATTATTTTGTTTAAATGAGTTTCTCCCTACCCTTTCAGTTCTCTCCTACACCCCACTTGTGGTTTAGGTGGAGTGACTGGCTATTATGGTCTTTCTTGCAAGCTGGTGTTAAACCACAACATGCAGACACTGCCGTTTAGGAGATGAACATACGTCATCTCACTTCTGCCAAAGTAGTCCTTGAAGGCAGGTTCCAAGTCTTAAATCTCTCTTTTGCAAAAGGTGGATGTAAACAGATTTGCTACTAGGTTTTCAGTAAGGAAAGAGCTTACATCATGTTCTACTACGATTAAAACAAAAGAAGAAGCGGTATAATTTTATTCTATGTGAATCTTTGTGGTCCTCAACAGCAGAGGAAGCTGGGACACAAAGGGCTCAGCTGCCAAATGTTAATCCTGAGACTGCAGGAGGTTTCCATTGGCACAACGGTTGTGAGGTTAGCCTGGACACGGACACATTTGATGCATGGATGGATGAATGATCCACACTGGCTCTCTACCAGCACTCTACAGCTAATTTGGAGAAAAGGCCAAAATAATCCCATGCAATTCTCTGCTGTGCCTGTTCAAAACACCTCAGAAATGTTGTAGTGAACAAAATGCAAACAGAAGAATGCCACGACATTTCTTTGTCTGTGGGAATTTATCTTCATGGAAGTATTCATTTGAAGTATTTTTTTTCTATACCTTTATTTTCAGACTTTAAAAAAACATGTGAGGACCTTCATATCTAAAAAGGATTATGAACTTCAGAATGAAATTAAGAGCTAATAAAATAAAAGTGGGATGGGGGTGACGTGGGAGAGGAAGCTTGCATTCTCTGGCTACAAAAGATTCTGATGCAATGGCTACTGAAACTAAAATCTCTTTGACTTATATGTGTTTCAGATCTACTCCTCAGAGTATTGTTTAGTCTCAGATTAGTCTCAGTATTTACTACACACTCTTCAGGATGAGTTGCCCAGACATAAGTTCTCTTCGCAGGTCTGCTTTTTTTGTAATCCATGTCAAGTTTTTCCACTTGACAATTCAGCATGTTTATGAGGATTAAAATACTAAAATACTAAAAGAACTTATATCTCTTCATTAAGAAGTCACAGCACACGCACAGAGCAGAATTTATAAGTATTTACACCAACAGGACAAAAAGCCTCTGCTTAAAATTTCTCTACTCATTTTAAAAGATTTTCCAAACAACTCTCGAAAGGGCAGGCGCATGTAGGCATACCAAGTTAAACTGAACGAGTCATTTCAGATATAGAAAGCAGAGAAGGCGGTACATTAGGATATTCATAGGAGTTTAAATGTTGACCTGAAAATCTGACTAAATGCTCAAAAAATTAGATGGTGCTGTTGTTACCAAACTATAACATTTGAAAATACTTCAAGTATAATTACAGAAGGTGTAGCCACACCTTTGCGGTCACCTGTGGACAGACAACAGTAAGACTGAAGCTGGAATCTGTCCAGTCAGAATCAAGATACAGTGAGTTCCCAGGGACTCCTCACCAGCACGCTCATTGTTCAGACTGTGGGATTGGAACTGGTTCTCGTTACGTCTTGCTGGAGTTGGAATTTTAGTGACTCTTGACTGTCTCACCTGCTAACACATCATGATGTTGGCCTAGACTCTCTTACTATCCACTGGCTGTAGTTCTACACACAGCTCTTCAATTTTGTCTAAAGCCCATTATGATACATTTCATGCTAGAAGGAAGTAATCTGTCATCATACACAGTCAGGTTCGACTCTACAAGTGAAAGCGTATTGTTTTTAACAAATTCAGTCTTTATACATTCTTTTCTAGTAGATGAGTTATGGATATTATGTCTAGATTCAATAGTTAGCTTTGTTAATGCAATTAGAGTTTGTGGATTTGTGTCAGAACTTAACTAAAACAAAGCACTCAGAAATGCTAGCACTGTATACAGGTATAGCACTGCTGAAAAATACACATTTAACTGCTGCTAAAGATCTTTCTTTTAAGGGCTGCTTGCTTCTTATTGAGCAACTTAGTTTTAGGGTTTTTAAAGTTGTATTTAGACATGGCAAAACATAAAAGATTTTAAAAGAGTTTAATTAAAATTTCCCAAAGATACTGACTGCTGTAGAAGCCATTGAGATGAATTCCGTGTAGTTATTTAAAGATATAGATTGGGCTCTGTCCTCCTCTTCATAGTCTTTGACATAAAAACTGAGCATAGTTTCAGGTGCTGGCAGTTCTCACTCTGCTACTTCAACCTAAAGTTTTACCTACAATGGGACAAATTCAGTAGTTTGAATTTATGAAAATTTTCTTCTACAGAAATCCTGCATTTCACAGACCAGTCAGAACAATTCTCACACCTGATTTTAATTTCTCATAATCCTATGAGGTTTTAGTCAAGATGTTAGCTAAAGGTCAAAGAAAAAAAATATTTTATTTACTTTTTTAAAAGAATGTTTCTACACTGCACCAATGGATTCCTGTGATGGGTACAACTGAAAATGTTGTTCCTTTTTGCCAGTTTATAGTCCTTAAAACAGAGAGAGATAAAGAAAAAAAACAAGCGTTTGTTGCAATTCAGATGAAATGGCAGTGGCAGTGATGAAGGACTACATCTTGATTCTTCAGAACGTAAAATGGAGAAGTTAAAAGCTCAAGTATGCAAGAAGGTCTCCTAAAAAAAAGTTTATAAAATATGGACAATATTTCTCAATTATCATTGAAAGAACAGCAGCAGGATCCTTGTGATCTCTTAGATTCCACAAGCAATTTATAACTATTTCAGACAACAAACGCCTGATCTACTTTTGCAAACAGGTTAATGTTCATGGATTTCAGGCAAGGTTTCTCTCCCATGTCTACATATGAAGAATATTCAGTGTGTAGTAGTTAGGAAACGTTTGGACTGATGGTGGAGTGCCATGAACACACAAGGAGCCAAATACACACACAAACCATTAGATAACGGTTAAAAACTACTAGTCTATTTTAGAAGAATTTCCGAGTTTGAGATGGCTGTCTTCTTTGGTTGCACTTTCAATTTCTTGCCTTACTTTTGGGAGTTTAATAGTCTTCTAGAATCAGCAATAGAGTAGAAGAAAATTTATTTCGATTCACATTTTTCTACTCCTCTGAGTTCTGCCAGGGGACATATAATGCTGAACTTCTCAGGTCAGCACAGTTACAAATGTGAGCCTGTAAGATGGAGATTAAGTCCCCAAAGGACTGAAGGCAAGGCTTTACCCCTGAGAGGTCTGACGGAAGTGCAGCTGGTTACCTAAGAAATGCACTTGAGCGTAACAGTAAGAGGGTCTAAAGTTCAACTCTCCCCATAGCATGAAATTTGACTTTTATGTAGGCTACAAATGCAAGCAAATATCATGGTTAACTTGCATGAAAGAAAAAAAAAAATACTATGCAAACACACAGGAAAATTAGATACCCACTTCCCCTCAGGTAGCTTCCTCATCAGTGTTGCAGACAGCAGGTACTCCAGACGTAGCACAACAGTTTAGTACCTCACACATTTCATGCATGCAGGGAAGCACAACATTTTTAAAAAACAGAGGAGCAAAACTCAGGAAAACCCAGGTGGAAAGTGTCAGAAAGAATCTGTGCTGACCACACTGCTGCCCTGAGCTTGCTTCTCTTTCATCTCTTATATTTAGGCAAAGATAAAAGTAGAATAGTTGTTTCAATGAAAGGTTTACATAACAGTGAGCATAGTGTTACTGAGGTACAGATCTCCAGTCTAACACACAAAAAAAATATACATAGGAGTATGAATATTTCTACAAAGACCAAACAGGAATGTGGAAAGAATCTTAGGGACAGCTGACTGATTAGTATACTTACCCAAATATTTAATGAGTAAAAGGACTGAAGTGACACAAAAGATTGAAAAGTCATGTAGGGGTGAAACAGTGTTCCAAATAAGCTCTTGATTTGAACCAAATTATTTTTTTCCTCTTGCCTTGTTTTTCAAAATACTATTCCGTGAGCAATGTACGAAATCAAAGAAGTAAAGCTTAAAACAGGTATCTTTTGCATGCGAAACACATAAGAAAGACTCACTAGACAGAGCAGAATGATGAAAATATGCTGACTGAAACAATTTGTTCTAGGATAGAGTGGTATTTTGAGCATCCACCTTGTAACTTCAACAGTTCTATCTTGACTTCAGTAAAGCATTTGACACAGTCTCCCACAGCACCCTTGCTACTAAACTGAGGGAGTGCAGTCTGGATGACTGGGTAGTGAGGTGGACTGTGAACTGGCTGAAGGAAAGAAGCCAGAGAGTCGTGGTCAATGGGGCAGAGTCCAGTTGGAGGCCTGTATCTAGTGGAGTGCCTCAGGGGTTGGTACTGGGACCAGTACTATTCAATATATTCATCAACGACTTGGATGGGGAATAGAGTGCTGCACTGTCAGCAAGTTTGCTGATGACACCAAGCTAGGAGGAGTGTCTGACATGCCAGAAGGCTGTGCTGCCATCCAGCGAGACCTGGACAGGCTGGAGAACTAGGTGGGAAAAAATTAATGGAATATATAACAAGGGCAAGTGTAGAGTCTTGTATCTGGGCAGGAACAACCCCAGGTTCCAGCATAAGTTGGGGAATGACCTGTTGGAGAGCAGTGTAGGGGAAAGGGACCTGGGTGCCCTGGTGGACAGCAGGATGACCATGAGCCAGCACTGTGCCCTTGTGGCCAGGAAGGCCAATGGCATCCTGGGATGTATTAGAAGGGGAGTTAGTAGGTCAAGAGAGATTCTCCTTCCCCTCTACTGTGCCCTGGTGAGACCACATCTGGAATATCGTGTCCAGTTCTGGGCCCCTCAGTTCCAGAGGGACAGGGAACTGCTGGAGAGAGTCCAGCGTAGGGCAACAAAGATGATAAAGGGAGTGGAGCATCTCCCTTATGAGGAAAGGCTGAGGGAGCTGGGTCTCTTTAGCTTGGAGGAGACTGAGGGGTGACCTTGTTAATGTTTATAAATATATAAAGGGTGAGTGTCACGAGGATGGAGCCAGGCTCTTCTCGGTGACAACCAATGGTAGGACAAGCGGCAATGGGTACAAACTGGAACACAGAAGGTTCCACTTAAATACGACAAGAAACTTCTTCATAGTGAAGGGGACAGAGCACTGGAACAGGCTGCCCGGGGGGTTGTGGAGTCTCCTACTCTGGAGACATTCAAAACCCATCTGGACACATTCCTGTGTAACCTCATCTGGGTGTTCCTGCTCTGGCAGAGGGATTGAACCAGATGATCTTTCGAGGTCCCTTCCAATCCCTAACGTTCTGTGATTCTCTGGCCATACACAGAAAAAAAAAAAATTACTATTAGAACAATGTGAATATGCGTTTTTTCTAAAATTCTTGTTTAATTCTGATTCTTGGAATCAAGATGGGTGTGTCTGTGAACAGCACTACAATTTTTCATCCTGAGATTCTCTTCTATGTTTCCACCTTACGTAACACACCTAAAAGCTGAAAGGAATTAAGCATCCACACATTTGATTGTGACTTCGTGTAGTACATTATGTACCTGGGTATCTTCAGGGTTTAGCATTATCTTAATGGTACTACAAACTGCTATAAATTCTGACATAATTACCATAAAGGCATTATAAATCCATTATTATTGCCTCACACTTCAAGTAGATACTTACTTTTTTACAGTATTTTAACAAATAAAACCGAATTAAACAATTGTTCTGTTCTCATTTCTTCAACAGTCTGCCTAGGCACCTAAATGGTGGTTTTAATTTGATTAATCAGATCACCTTTAAACGTCTTTTTTACCTTCCTGCATAAACATGAAGCCTTAATTTCTATCCAGACCTCAGGAGAGGAATTTTTATGAGAAAATTATGCAGAAATAAAGTAAGAACACAGTAAATGTTTAAAACCAAGTTGTTAGGGAAGGAAATGAAGCAGAATCCCATCTTCTCAAATCATTCAAATAAACCGCAGTTTCACTGGGACACTAGGGTGAACGTGCCGACCCATTGAAAAATAATTTGAAATCTTACTTAATTCAGCTGATAACACTGATGATTTTTACAATTTTTGTAGACAGTGACATCTCCAAACAAGGTCCCATTTGTCATACTGAAAGAAATGTGTGCAGTACTGTCTCAAAAGGCAAAGCAGCACATGTGGGATCACCATGTTACTTCCAGTATGGCGGTCTCCCTCAGGGAAGGTCTGAAGGCATCATGTCTCAGCCTCCACAAACTGCATCTCTAACCACCTTACAGCCTGCAGCATCTTGTCCATTACCTGTCCCTGAGCCTCCGCCTCCATGAGAAGAAAACTCCTGAGTTTTCTCCATGAGAAGCTTTCCCCATGCAAACAAATGCCCATCTCTGATCCCTGCATCCTTTCACTGACGATTAAGCATTATGCTGCACTGTTATTTTTTTCCTGTACTTCAGACTCTAAAACATGCCTTCCTTGATCTCCAAAGGCTTTCCTGTTGTTTTACACACCTTCCTCAGCAATACTGATGGATACACAAAGCATACCTGTTGGTTTTCAAGCAAATTTCACTTTTGCTATTTCTTCAACGCTGGTCTGTCTCCTCAGCACTTTTATCAGTTCTGTATTTCACTCTGTAGAAGTTCAGTTTCAGAAGCATTTTCTTTCGTTCTTTCAGACAATTCTGATTTCTTGCAATGCTTTAAGGATAACTTCAGTGTTCCTGCTAGGGTTTTTAAGCACTGAGATGTATTCTTTAACAGAACTGTAGCTTAATTAAAGTCTGTCTGGGATGGAATGTGGTAGCTCTGGGCCCAGAAGACTTTTCTGCTGGGGAGTTCACAGCCTGGATCTAACACCACCATCACTCACCATCAGTTGGATTGTCCAGTCTGTGGCAGGTTTTGGGTGCTGTCATGAGTCTGAAAGTTAGTGGCCTTGCTAGAATCTCTTTTAGCTTAAAAGAAAACAATGTTTGCCTTTATTCATGTAAAGTGTCTACATTTTGGCCACATTAGAACAAAAACTGTCTGCTGAATAGGTGGTATTGGTGCTTCATCTACTAGCTTTAGTGAAAACACTGTTTACCTCCCCTCTTGTATCAAAGAGTTATTCACCCAAAGAACTAAAAAAAAAAAAAAAATTTAAAAAAAAAATACAAACACAACTAAAATTATTATTAGCTTAAAAAACTTGTGATTTTAGCAATATTTTTCTCTGGATTTGCTTTCAGAGTAATTTTTATCTATATTGAATACAGTTAAATAGCTGTTTTTATCTTGACTGAAACATGGCAGAAAGGCCCTCATTTATTCTAAATTGCATCTGACATTCTGATATCATCAGACTACTCCAGGCACTCTATCTATTGAAATGTTTCCAGAGGAAATACTACTTGACTTGGAAACATTATTATTATTATTATAAGGCAAACAGATGTTTAGAAAAGGTAACATAGCATTCATACTTTATTATATGGTTGGACTCAATGATCTTAAGGGTCTCTTCCAACCAAATAGATTCTGAGATTCTATTCTATGATTCTATGACTCAGGGGTTTTCTAGGTAAGCTTCTGTACTGAGGTCATGGTGGGCCACTGCTTACTGAAAAAACATTCTTCACTGATGCTAGGGATCTATTCTCTCTTCCTTTTGGGACTCTCCTGTCTTGATAACCTTTCCACATGTTATAGTTTACCACTAAAAAGCTTCTTCTGCTTTAGTCTTTTAAAAAGCTCAGAATAGTATTAGCACTTAAAATAGAATTTTTAAAGTCAGGCACTTGTATATTGGTATTATTGTTTCCACGGCAGCAGAAACACTACAATTTTCACATTTATTTAACAAAAAAAAATAATAATAGTAAAGTATTCGTTTTGTTTGTTTGGTTTAGTGTTGTCTGTTCATTGTTTCGGGTTTTGTTTTGTTGCTTGTTTTTCTCTTGAGAAAAAATAAGAAAAAAACCCCACCAACACAAAAATATCAACTTACTTCCCCATCATTGCCATGCTGTACTACTCATTCCCTTGTCTCCTTTTTCAGTGGAACCCTTACACTCTCACAAATGCATACATTGCCTCTGGCTAAAGATGTTCCTTGTCAAAACAAGCATTTCTGCTGTAAAACAGAAGGCAGCATTTGTATGGAAGCCTGCTTCCTTTTGGGCAAAGTACTTTACTGTGATTGGTACCCATTAAACCACCATAAAAAAGTAGAATCATTGGGGATGAGCTAGTATCAAAGGACAGCACTCAAGATACTCCAGGCAGACCCCATGTCTAATTACCTGTTTTCCCATGCAACAAGGTGTGAGCAAACTTATTTGGGCACAGACAGACCTTCATCAGCACCACCTGTGGGCTCTGCAGTGGCTATGGAAGACTACAGGGTAATTGTTTCTTTGCAGCGCTGACACCAAAAAAGCTTGGGTTGGGGTGCAGTTACAAGTCCTTCTCGCGGAATACAAAACTACAGGAAATACTGGGCTGTGTTACATAATATATAAAGTTCCTCTCTGGTTTTGTTTCAAGCTTAGTGCCTTTCCAGAAATGCAGCAAAAACTAAAACTCCTCTATGTACCAGAGGGGCTACTACTGCTACACAGAGCGAGCTGCAAAATAAACTTACGAAGTTATTAAGAACATGTGAAGAGCAGAACAAAAATATTATCAGCCTACTTGCAAGAAGAATCACTAAAGCTGATGGAACTGTCTACCTAATGGTCTGGATATTTTCAGGTTCAAACAGTGACATTAAGTATGTCAGCATATCCTTTTTCTAGTGGAACATTTTCTTATTTTTACAGAAAAGTTTTCACAGAGACAGCTATGACAAAACTGCTCTGGACAAGACAGTACAAAAAAAGTCAAGGCACAACAAACTATCACTAAACTTAAACAAAAAAAAAAGATTCAAAAATATTTTAAGGTCCACAACCGCCAGGTGTTTTTCACAACTCTGAAAAGAAGTTGCCACAAGAAGCAGATCTACCAGAATGTTGTACCAATAATGCTGAACCAAAATGTTCCTCATTTTCAGGAGGGCAAAACCCATTCTGCCCAATTTCCAAACACACACAAAAAGATGAAGCTGCAGCCCTGAAAACAGAGCTGGTGATACTGTGGATTTTTATTACCTTGAAAACTGAGAAGGACTGGCCTCATTCAAAAGGATCAGGCCCCAGGTGTGGATATGTGCCCGATCTATAACTTTGGTTTTTATTCTTCATGGTATTTTTAGCAAAATCTCTGGTAAAAAGACATCTCACAGAACAAAAGCATGATCAGTTCTAGAAGGAAGTCAAACAGAAGACAGAAGAAAAGTAATACCTCCCTCTTGAAACTAAAAGATACCCAAGCAGAAACTGAACATTATTACAGCAGTCATGAAGTTTGAAAGCCACCACAAGTCTAAAACAAAATGCTACGTTTCCTTCAGAATTTAGGATAAACACTCTGGTTCTACTAGCGGGCAGACCCAAAATATATGTTTGCTTTTTGGTTCCAATAAGTATCTCCATTTACCTTTTTTTGAACTACTCGTTTAGTTGTCATAGGCTGATGTTTCCAAAGCTACTATGAGGGTATAAACTTCCCTTCTCTGTGCAGCTTTGCCTGTCTCAATTTAGTTCCTGTTCTAGGGGCTACAAATGTAGATAAACTGTCTCAGTTTCTCAGCCACGAATATTAGCAATTGTGTATTGTTAAGTGAACAACAAATCAAGAACATCTGAATGCCATTATACTTCACTCATTTCTCTAAAATGTCTTGCTCTATCTCTAGGACCTCTAAAACCTGTTGCTGAATGAATGCCTCAATTGACTGGCCCCACTGTGAGCTAGAGAGGCAAAATTAGGCAGGTTCCTCTTGCAGACCGCGGTTATCTGTCATCTGAAACAGTCCGCAGTATCCTACTTTATGTAAAGTAGGGAAAATATTGCAGAGACGAAAATAACTTACTTTTCATACTGGTCAAGATTTCTCAGTGCCACTTTCTAGAGTCTATAAAAACTGTGGCACATTATATTATTATTTGAAAAGCTCCTGGTAGGAGGATACAGCAATGTTACTGTTCTGCTATAGAGGCACTGTGTAACCGCCAAAGGCTCATCTCTTGCTGGCAATCACACTCAGAAAGAGTCCACACCCACAGGGGTATGGAAGAAAGGACAAGCACCTTTATGTTATTTTTCTGAAAGGAAGATGTGATACTGACTCGCACAGCCAGATTGCCATCATTAAGGATCAGTTTCTTAAAAATCCATGTAATACTTTTCTGATCAAACAAAGCCTTCTCTCCAAAAATAGTATCCTCTAGCGAGGCAGTACATCAGAAAGAAAGACCACATAGCAAAAATGATCCTCTTCCCAACTGGTGCATCAGTGAATCAGTGGTACAGAAAAGACTAAGTCTGCGTCCTCTCTCAATACCACCCTGTAGCCTCAGAACAAGCAGCACCGCTAAAGCTTACCTCTCACTGCTACAAAGAGTGCATCAAACAGTCTCTTAGAGGACAGGAGTCATGTTTAGCCAGCAAATGACCACTTGGATTAACTGTAACCTCAGCTCTCAGGTAAAACACGAGAATATTTATTCCAGAAATGCTACGCAGAGAGGCACGAGCCTTCTCCTCCCCTCCCATGGAGGAAGCCTATTTGCAGTACCTGGACCAGTAAAATACTCTCGACAAGGCCCATTTGTCACTCTGGGCAGAGAGAGGATGCACCTGGCCTCAGCACGTTCTGGGCTATCAGGCAGTACTTCCCCAGCTCTTGCATGACAAACTGCCAGGCTGGAAAAAAATAGCTCGTGTCAGGCTTTGTTTCTCCTGTGCTGTTCTCTGCACAGCACCAATGGTTATGTTGCTGAATGGTCCACTGGCAATTGTTGCTACAGTTAGTTGCTCCACCAGGATACCAAAAATCTGCCTTCATTTGATGAAACTTGTCCCTTGGGAATCAGAGCAACTGGGTTTCACACTAGGAACATCACTCTCAACACACCGCTGCTTCCAAGTGAACACAGCCCTGCATCCTTTGCAGAAAGCAGGCTCCTTTGGGTTTGAGTTCACTCCTCCCTTAATGGATTCCTCCTGCACTTCTGTGCGTATGAGTACTTGTGGAACAGACCTTCGTTACATCCACTAGATGAATGCTATCACACGGTTGTTCAGCTCACCTCAGGCAGCACATACCAACTGTACATTATAACCGAGGACAGAATAGTCACTCAAAGCCTCCCTTGATGCTCACTTCAATTCTGGGGACGCTCTTCCTCTTTATAGTAATTTTAAATAAATAATTCTCAGAAAATTGCAAGATGGTCCACTGATTCAAAAGTTAGCTAATCCCATTATCTGATTTACAAAAATAATCCTACCTTAAACATTCTGCTTGCTTTACTAACTTTTGAGGAAAATACTGCTGCAATTCATATGTGTTCTTTGAAATGCAGCAATAAAATCAATCACTTTATGTCAACTATCCCTACATTATTGCTGCTTCCTTTACTTACATTCTCCGTATTTCAGATATTGGAGACTTCCACCTTGCCAAAATCTTAGTTTTAGGTTTTGGGGTTTTTTTGCATAAAGTGAACTTGTTTTCTTTATTCAAGTTATCAAATTTGGGCTGAGTTTCCTAGAGTAGGAATTTATCCATAATGACTGCTTAGTACACTTTCTAGCTTCCTCTTCCATGTTCTCTCCAAACACAATAATGAAAAAGATGTTTCAGTTTTCCTGTAATGCATTTTAACACAGTTGGGGGTGGAGTGAAGTGGGGTGAACTGTCTTTACAGCAAGTTTCTAACTTCTGTTTTCCTATCTAGATTAAGGAATCAACTTTTCAGGCAATCCTACAAAAAAATCAAGAAAACTAGTTTCTAAAAAACATTAAGCCATTGTTTTAAACTGAGCATAATTCCCCTGAAATTTGTAAAGCCAATTCTGAAATTAAGACTAGAATTTTTAAAAGCAGAACTACAGTCAGTGGTAAGCAGTGGCACACATTTTAACATTTTAGCTCCAGCATCCCACTGATGCTGTCAGCTACACTGGCTTTAGCTGAGAGACAGTGAACTGGCTTCTACATATTCTAGAGGCTGTGATGTCAAGAGTTTTGTGGTTTGTGTTTTTTTTTTCTTTTATTTTCTCACTTCATTAGTTTATCCAAATTGGGGACGCAGGGGGGGAGGAAGTGGGAGGAATGGGGAATAAGAAAAAGAGAGTGAGAAAAATTACCAAAGAGGGTAGGGATAGGTTGTGGCTGATGTATTTGACGATGAGCCCTGGGTCCTTTTACTCATTTTACTGAATCTGTTGCTTAAGATAAGGGCTTTTATAGATTGATGAAATAAAAATAAAGGCTCTATTTTTATTTTTATTTTTTTTTTATGATGTTAAACTATTTAGGCAACTGTATGTCTGTTTCCTTGGTAGGTATTCTACCCTAACACTTCCTGCCTGTGCTTTGTCTATCCACCTCTAACCAAAATTGTGATTCCTGCCAATTTAAACTCCATCCCCAGCCTACGAGTTGCCTCATAGATTTACATGGCTGGATTTACACACTACAGTGCTACAAGTCCTCCTTCTTTACAAAAGCTTTTAGCACCTCACATCTTACCTCGACTGAGTGTCACTGCTAAAAGATTCCTCCGTGTCGCCTCACTGCATTTTGAAAGGAGGTTGTTGGACATACTGGCCATTCAGGACACCTGGCATCCCATTTCTTTTCTGAAGAACACTGTCCTAAAGCAAATTAGGACAAAGCTACAGAAATGGCAGGGCACTCCTAGCTGGTCAAACTAATACATGCCAACATCAGCTAGTTACAAACTAAGCGACAGTGAAACTGCACAAACTATCTGTATCAATAGTCCTGTACACTGATTACTTACGTTCTAATACTTGTTAATTTTTTTATTAGCTGCTCTGATACCTGATACAAAGGCAAGACTTGCAGCATTTTGCATATACTGAAGTCTCCTTAGAACATCAGGGTCCCTGAGGGATCTCTTTTCTTTCTGTCTTACAGCAAGCAACCATGTTTAAAGAAGTGGACATTTAGCCACTGTAGGTACAGGAAGTTATAACCCAATTTTAACTGTGGAATTTAAAGACAAACTACAAAATTTTATTTTATTTATTTGAGGCAGATGACATTTTGTGTCAAACATTGAGTATTGATCAATTATCCTTTCTACAACAAATCCTGAAATAATTTATTTTGATGCAGGAGTATAAATGCGCCTTCACTTGCACTTGCAGTGCTGTTTTCTGAACACCACGACAAGCAATGCAGAAGTCAGCGGCAAAAGGTTTTCTTCTGCTTAACTGTATGCCTCCACAGGACTCTGTGTCATGAAATTAAAAGCCAGACAACATAAACTACATCACCTTGCTACCAAAACCTTAAATCAAAGGAGGAAAATGCAAATAGTAACCAACAACTTTGTGATCAAATTAGTTTTACTATGCCCAAAGTAAATACAATTATGCATTGTACTGTCCTCTACTGC
This sequence comes from Nesoenas mayeri, assembly GCF_963082525.1. Lineage (NCBI taxonomy): Eukaryota > Metazoa > Chordata > Aves > Columbiformes > Columbidae > Nesoenas > Nesoenas mayeri. The sequence goes on along the minus strand of NC_137542.1, from coordinate 30,382,915 downwards.
ATACAAGAATACGGAATGATCCTGCCAAGTCCAGGGCTTCTTCCCACAAGAGCGATCAAAGGGCTTAACTTAAACTGCAGATATTAATGTTTCTCTGTAAAAGTGGTGCAAATATTAGAACGTTTCTCTGTCAAAGCGTTTCGATAAATGCCAGCTGTGACACAAAGTGAGCTACCATCACCTCCTCCCCCAAGATTTTCTTCTTTTGTCAAATGCAAAATACTGTTAAATTGGGTTACAAAACTATATCCCTATAATAAAATGCTTTTTCTCAAATTAAGAATTAAGAAGCTGATCCCACAAATCCTTGCAAGGTGAGAAGTTTTCACTCTTGTGACTGAACTTTACTACTCATGCTCACAAATGCCTGCAAGATCATCTTCAGCTTTTAAACAGGCACCTTGAATGGCACGAGTACTCTTGCCTCAGTGGAGTTAACTCACTTAAGTGTGCGTTTACCTTTAAGTAAAAAGAAGTAATTTTAAATAGCTCATTGGAACAGTTTTTCTGTAACTATTATTCCTTGTAAATATGATAGAAAACCAGACAAGTTACCCTTTTCAGCTATGTTATTCTGGAACTAAACACACGCAGATTCTGGCACAGCATGTCTAATGTGCACACAACAGATCTCAAGGCGCTGATCCAGAAGTCCATAAAGCTGGTAAAAGGATGACACTACCTATTCTCTTCAGTGGATTCAGATGCAAACACAATTCATTACAGTCACAATATTCAAACCAGCAATGGCAACAGACTCATTGCTTTCTGCTAAATACTGCATTTTGGAAAAGCATTAGGAAAAAGAAATGTAACTTGCAAAAAATAATTGTGGTTGTGAGACCATGACCTTTGAACACAACATGCATTTTATAAGTGACTTCTTCCAGTTCCAAAGCCCCTGACACAACAGATCCGAAAGACAGAAGGGGAAACATAGGAAACGTCACTCCATATTTATTTTTCATGTTACAGTTTTACCACCAGTCTTTTAAACTGCTGTTTTATGCTCAAAATAACCTGCTAGCTGCTCCTAAAAATAAATTTCAGTTCTTGTATTCCTGCAACTTCAGATCAGTTTCTGCTCTGGTATCAGAATCACAGCATCACGCGCATGGGAGCACTGCACAGTTCACCTTTGCTTTGACAGTGTTAATATTTTTAACAGAAGCAAAAACAGACCACTTCTACTGCATTTCTCTTGTGATTTTGCAGTTATTTCAAGTGAATGTCAAAACCTAAGCAAGTATTTACCTTCATCTATTTCAGCCATTTTTGAGCATCCTAACTGATTCCAAACCTTTTGGTTGTAATTATTTTGTCTTCACCACACCGCAATTTCCCCCCCCCTCCCCCAGGATAACTGTCAGAATATAAAGAACATTCAAACTTCCTTATTTGTCTGTTTATCACTCAATGCTCAATAGAGGGATGAAAAAAAAAAAGAAGTTACAGTTCCTCTAAGTGGACTGCCTCAACGTACTCTACACTGGTACAGTTTACGGCCTCTAAGCCTGTAAAAATGCACCGCTTTGCATGTTGATGTTGGCTCTTTACCGGATGGCTGTGCCCACAGATTAGGCTGAAGATTCAACCCAAGGGCTCAGGAGATCTAAGCGTCTGTGCATAAAAAGAGCATGAAAGACGCTAACAGAAAATAACAATTAAAACAAAACAAAACAGTTAATACCCTTAAAAGGTAAAATTTCATTTTAAAGTGGAAGCACTTGAGAATATATGATGCAATTTGGCAGACTGGGACTCTATTTGCCACTCTTCTACTGGAGTCAGTGTCACCTAACAAAAGTATTACTCATCTTTGTCCAAAGTAACATCACTTCAAACTAATCTGGCCAACTACAACACGAAGTTTATGTAGTACAGCGCTTAAAGAATAAAACTGAATAATGCTGGCAGAACATATGAACAGAAGAGCAATCACTCTGCCATCAGGCTCATCATATTCAACTACTTTCAACACTTCTAGTAATACACTACAGTTGTTTTCTTGGAAACAAAATAGGGAAGTTTGGTAAGAAAGAAACACATTTTTAAGGACATTTTGTCAGCCATCAAATCTTTTAACATATTATGCACCATTCACACAGAAGCCCTGCTCTTGTGTACAGTTTGCTGTGTTTAAAAACTATTACCACGATAACGCATCAAGATACTATTAAATCTATTTTTTTTTTTTTTTTTTAATCTAAGTTCTAGATTTGAGCTCCTTGAACGCTGGGCTAGTGCTGTTTATTTTCAGGGACGCTGTGAAACAACAAGGTCTCACGCGTGCTGTGAAGCTGGTGCGTTCTTAGCCCCTCGACACGAGTGCCGCTTCTTTGCTGCCGCTTCCCAGCGCCGCCCCGCCCTTCCCTCCGCTCAGCGCCTGGGCGCTCGGGATCGCCGGGGACCCGGCGGGCCGCCCCGCTCTTGCTTCTCCCGGTTATCCCGACACTCCCCGACCCCCGCGGGCACCGGCAGCAGCCAGCGCCGCCCGCCCCACCCGGCCCCGCCGCCGCCCGGCGCAGCGCTGTCGGGGAAGGGGCGGTCGCGACGGGCGCGCCGCCGGTGGGGCTCCGGTGCTGGCGGCCCTGCGCCGCTACTCACCGGTCCCCCGCGGGTCGCTCGGCTCCTCGCCGCCGCCTTCTGCCGCTGCCACTGGGAGAGAGCCGGCAAGGAGGCAGCCCTCGGGCGGGCGGCTCCGCCGAGCCTTGCTGGGCCGGGGTACGGCCGTTTCCTCGTTTTCTCTCACAGCCGTGGCCACTTCCTCAACAGGGTGCCGCCGCACGCTCCCTCCTCCTCTTTCGAGCGGCAGCCCCGCCGGGAGGGCGCCAGACCCCGGCGGCGCGGCGAGCCTCCTGGTCTCCGGTGTCGCTTCTCCCGGGGGCAAGGGAGCGTCCGTCTCTTGCGGATCCTGCCTGGTACCCTGTGAGGTGGGTCCCTTTGGTGCCGCGTGATATAGCTGTCCTTGGGACCCCATGATGTGGCTCTCCTTGGCACTCTGCGGTTTGGGTCCCTGTGGCAGCGGCGTTGCACAGCAGGCTTTGTGAGATGGACGTGCTCAGTACCGCACTTGGGACAGAGGACCGAAGTATATCAAATTTGCTCTTCTCTTAAGGAGAAAATAAGTATGCACGCTTCTGGTGAATACTGAAGTTCTGTGTCTTTCAGTACTCGTGTATTTCGGAGACAAAATGACTTTTTGAGGCTTTACTTTTGCAGCAACACGGGTCTAGCACAGCGCAGTATCTCCCCTTCCTGTTATAATTCACTCAAAAACCCCACATATTTCAATCAAAAATACTTTTGTAGCAACTGCAATCGCAGAGAAGACTCCAGTGTGCCCAGGGAGTGAGCTGAAGGCAAGTCCCTGCTTGTGTGACACGGAATTAATTCCTGCTGCAAGTAACTCCACGTGAAAACGGCGGCAACTGTCCTTTAGCAGGGACTGTCCAGGGCCGAGCTGCTCTTGCTGTCAGTCATACAGGGCTGTTAAGCAGCAGACGGGCTTTGGCTGAGGCCTGAGTGAGCAGGTCCCACTGCAGCTGTGGCTGTGCCGCATGACGCAGCATCGTGTCCCGTGATGGGCAGTGCTAGTGGGACGTGAAGTCTGCTTCCTTCTTCCCCATAATAAGTCAGCATTAGGACTAATGTGGGATATGGGTGTTATTTTCAATGGTGAAATACTGGCTCTTTTTCCTCCTTGCAAAATGGACCATACACCCTGTACAGTTAACAGAGCCACCAAAGTGCAAAACTCTTGTATTTTATACCAGTTAAAAAGGTCCCTGGCTTTGGTCCATTTCAGTGAGACTTTTGGTAACTTCTGTAGTGGCCATGCATTTCGTATTGGCACTGCCTAAATGTTGGGAAAAAAGAACTTGGTAAACATAATTCTTGGATGTGTTTTAGTGGCACAGTTCTTTTCCATCAATATTCGAGTGTGAAAAGAGCATAATCTGCAGGAAATAGCTTTTGGAAAATCATTGTAGGACTATGAACTATTTTTAAAGGAGAAGTCTTAAATTGGTGACAAAATCATTAATGGTTTTAAATTACACATGAGCAATTGTATGAGACCTGGCTAGGATAGAATCAGCTTTTTTCAAAGCAGCCAATATGGTGCTATGTTTGGCTAAAACAATATTGATAACACATTAATGATTTGACTGTTTCTGGGGACTGCTGGCAGAACATTGAGGCTTTGTTTCATATTCTGACTCTGTCCCCAGTGTGTAAGCTAGAGGTGGACAAGAAGTTGGGAAGGGACATAGCTGGGACATCTGCACCCAACCAAACAAAGGGATATTCTGTACCATAGTCAGCAGACAAAACTGTGGGTAGATGAAGAAGGGTGAGGAGGTAGGGTTGTCTTCTAATGTGACCACTGCTCAGAGACTTTCTGAGTATCATTGTGCTTGTGGGAGTGATCACCTATGCATCACTTGGTAGTTGCCTTGCCTTTCCTTTCCTTTCCTTTCCTTTCCTTTCCTTTCCTTTCCTTTCCTTTCCTTTCCTTTCCTTTCCTTTCCTTTCCTTTCCTTTCCTTTCCTTTCCTTTCCTTTCCTTTCCTTTCCTTTCCTTTCCTTTCCTTTCCTTTCCTTTCCCTGCCCTTGCCCTTGCCCTTGCCCTTGCCCTTGCCCTTTCCTTGCCCTTGCCCTTTCCTTGCCCTTTCCTGCCCTTTCCTTGCCCTTTCCTGCCCTTTCTTCCATTGTCTTTATCTTGACACATTACTTTTATTGCTTTTGATCTTCCTATTCTGTCCTCAGTCCTGCTGGGCAGGGGGAGCTGAGAAATTTGGTACATGGGTGCTTGGCTGCTGGCCTGGGTCATCTCAGAATAGCAGTAGAGAAGAAATCCAGTAAGGGAAGTAAATATTTTTTTTAATGCCATCTGCAGTTTACTTTTTGTTTCATTTCATGCAATATATCATGCGAGTGATTGTGCTATGGAGTTCTGCTGTACACATTTTTGGTAAGGGACTCACAGCAGTGTGATACATTATTTAATGTGTTACACATAATGTTACATATGATCATATTTTAACATGTCATTCTGAAGCTTTTCTGTGATGTGTGGCTGACTCTAAGGAGGCCAATTACCAATTTACCAATTTACCAATTACCAGTAATCGGTAATTTCTGTTATTGTCTGGCAAAATTTGCTCAGATTATATCTGTGATTTCTGGAAAGAGTTGTTAAATTTGAGGAATCTCCTGCCCAGTATGAACATATACAGTAGAAAACAATAGTTTGTACATAGACTCCCACTCGTTGTGCTGTACAATAACTAGAGAAATTATTAAATTTGTAATCCTCCATACTTTTTTTGGGAGCATCTGAAGGAGTTTCAATGCTGAGATTATTGCAACATGATTTGAAATACCTCCGCTTCCAGGAGACATGGCAGTTTGCTTAACAATGGAGTACATCAGCTGTGGTGGGAGGCTTTACAACTATGTGACCAGGTGCCATGCCAATTAATGCTTGTAGAAGAGGAAACAGATGGATCCTAGGGTGAAATGGCACATATCTTTCTGTTAAAACTTCCCCCTGAAGTTGGGCTTAACATTTACTGTACACAATGTCCAGATTTCTCCTGACATAAGAAACCTGAATAATTTCTCACATACCATGACACTGTTACAGTCATCAGCTGCTCTGATGGTTCCACATGTGGTCTGCCATTTTTTCTGCATGGTGAAAGCAATTTGGATGACCCCTTGAACTCACACCTAACATGTGAAAACAGAATGGTCTTGATATTGGTAATGATGAAATTTACATGACTGCTTTGCTTCAAATCTATTTTTTTATCCTATCATGAACCACAATAGAGTTGATTATTTAAAAGAATATTCCTAAATCTAATTTATTTACTAGACTGAATCTAGGATCAGTATAATTTATAAAAAGTAATTATGTAACTGAGCCTCTCCAAACATCAGAAATTTGGAGTTATGAAGTGGCTATTCTGTTGCCTTCCCAATACCTGTTTTCATTGTTACAGGGAATAGATGGTTAACAGAAAATATAAGTAGGTGTGTTGAAGGAGATCTTCCTTCAGGTAAGAAGCATTATTACCACCATACTGAAGCATTATTATTTATTTTGTTGTCCAGAGGGAATTTTTAGGTTGTTTTGTATCTTGCAGGTGTGGTGGAGTTTGCAGATGTCCTTTTGCAGCCGTAGTTTGCACTGGTGAAATTCTGCTCTGGTGCAAAGGGTAGTACTGCAGCTTATTCTCAAGGTAATTACAAGCTGAAGCTGAGCATTTTTTAAAATGCCATATCTGGTTTTGTAGTAGGAAATTCTGTAAGCTAAGCTGATGTTGACTAGTGGAATGTTAAATTCTCTAAAATATATAGCGACAAAATATACAACACTACAGACGTACAATCTCATGTGAGGTTCAGTTTCTTGATAGTTCACCATACCTACAGCTGAAAGTCAAGGGTCTCTACGATAGAAACAATTAGCATCAATATGATGCAACTCTACCTCTATACAAAACGAAGAATGCCGAAGTGACTAATTTTCCCTAAAGAACATAAAATGTATGCACAGTTCATTGAATCCAGTCATGGTTTGAACAAAAATACATGCTATTGTGGAGTTATTTATTATCTGCTTCATTTTATTTTTGACAGATACAGTGATTCAGTGTTAGTACAATAGTGGTACACAACATTTAGAGAAAATCAAAAGCCAATAGTCTGAAAGCAGTTTTGTGACACAGGAGCAAATGTTCTGTATTACAGTCAGAAAGAACTGAGCTAGATCAGGAGCTTCAAAAAGTAGGGACCATAATGTTATATACTTTATTCTCTTTCTGTTATCTAAGAAGTAGCAAAGATTCATATTTTACATAAGAAGCAGGCCTAAAGGTATGTCATACATTGTAAATACCCACTATTTTGTGTTTCCATAAAGATTTCTCTTATTTATAGCTGAATTTAAGTGCAAAATGGTAGTGGCAATCTCTAGGGAAAACTGAGTACAACAGAAATAAACTAGGGGGGTTGTGCAGCAAATTAATTGACTTGCCTGCCCATTGTGAGAATCTATAAATTATGACTATTTTTGGCTATATACTAGTTTACTGCTTTGACTAGAAATGTCAATAGGAATATTATTTGCTATATGAAGTTAAGAGTAATAATTATAAAAGTCTGGGCCATCAAGATATTTTCTTTATCAACTCGTACTAAATGTAATGATATCTCTATTATTTTGTGTCCATATGACCATAACAAATACCATAATTTTGCATACAATAGCCACATTTCTCACCTCTCCCCTCTATTTTTACTGTAAAACAAAAAATAGATCACACTCATTGTGTATGTCTAAAACTGTTGCTAGTTTTACTCGTCATTAAGAGTAGTCTCAGGGTGTATTCATTAGACATGAAAGATCATGATGTAAGGAGGTATGATATTTACATTTTTAGATTTACATGGGACAATGCAAGCTAAGATTGTAGATTAGCTGAGAAAAAAAGTTGTCTGAACTTATGTGACTTTACAAAATCTGTAGTTATGTTAAAGCGGAGATGTAGGCTTGGACCAGTCCGGTCTTTATGACTTCATATATCGCACTCCCATAGCTACTTTCAGTTCTAGGTTTTGTTTTTATAGTGACCGCATGTCGGTTTAAACTAGTAGCAAAGAATAGTATATTGTTTGAGAACAATGGCTGAAAGAAGCAAAAGCACATACAATAGCAGCTATGATAGGACAAAAAGCAGAACTTTTAAGTAAATTGTTCTTTAAAATAGTTGCCTAATCATAGCACAGAAAATAACCAAGGCAGTGTGTAACAAGGATCTTCAGATTCTTAAGAAGTCTTGAAAAGAATTTATTAGCAGAAGAATGGATAAACTCCGGTTTCGATGAAAACCAGCATGAAGGTTGGGGAAAAAAAAAAAAGATAGAATACATAATCACCTTTTAACTGTCAGAAGATTGAGTAACTGTGCGGGAAGGTTCTGTTTCAGTACCATTTCCAGTAGCATTTCAATCTGTAGAATGCTGTACCTGTAGCCTTCTGAGAGCCATCTTGGACTGTCTCAAGCAGCAAAGAAAAGCAGTGTTGGGAGCCAGTCAGAGCTGAGGATTGCACTGACATAAAGTCATACCGTCTATGCAAAGATTTTTTTCATCATTGACTGTGTGCTGGCATGATGGAGAGCACATTTTTTTGGTCCTGTTTGATTTGGTATTCTCCCTGGTGAGGGGATTGTTTAATGGATGGGGTAATCCACCTTTCTACCTCTTATGTACTATAATGATTAGTGCCTAGATAGGCATTCCTCTGTGACCATCCTAGGAATATAAGAGCAGAGCACTACTGGATAGAAACATACTGTTTAGGAGAACTTCATTGGGTGAGACATGGGGTATCATTTGCTGTCATGCCTCCTGGTCATATTCATTGGTACTTAAGCATCTAAAATGTCATTTTAAGGCTATTATATACTCATGTGGAGCACTGGAACAGGCTCCCCAGGGAAGTGTCACAGCCCCAGGCCTGACAGTGTTGAAGAAGAGACTGGACAACACCCTCAGACACATGGTATGAACTGTGGGGTTGTCCTGTGCAGGGACAAGAGTTGGACTCGATGATCCTTGTGCGTCCTTTCCAACTCGAGACATTCTATGTTTCTGTGATTCTATGTGCATAATAAAAGCAGCCACATTTATGCTGAACCTAGAACATCAGTTAACAGAGGCAAATGGACAAAAACTAGAGATCCTTAAGAATATGTGGAAATGGAAATAGCATAAATTGTTCCCAGTGTAAGTCTGCTAGCTGCACACAAAACTCCTGATTTTTTATTTTCAGCTGAAACATGGTTGGATTTAGTATAACCTGTAAATTGTACAAACAACTAAAGTAGTATTGTTTACATATTTACATACTTACAAATAATGTGAAGCTAATTAGATAAAAGCCAAGCTTATGGGATTTTTCTACAGTATTTATCCCAAATTCAATGCTGCAGAGAGGCTTTTATTAGTTGAGTGTCTCATGTCATGCCTTTTTTAATGAGCCCTTCTCTAATCTCAAGGATTGGGGAGCAGACAGAGAGAGGGAGAGACTGCAAGAGTCATTTTGGATCCAGCTGTAGTTTTAATCTGTCTGTAACGTTTGTCAGCTGTTTCCTACTGAGCCAGTCACTACCATTGCACTGTGGTCTAGGACCTTGTGTTTGCTTAGATGCAGTGCTGGTGCAGTCTGTGTCTCTGTATTTATGTTTAATCTGTTAAAAGCTTCTAGAAATGGGATTAGCTGTCATCCACAGTGCGTGGAGCTAGTAATCTAAAATGGACCAACATTGCTTCCTGAGGAAGCAGAAAGCCTATTCCAAATAGCAAGAAGTACTGCTCTTTGTGAGAACAGGTTGTGGAGACACCAGTCTGTCTGTTCATGAAGCCAGTCTATAATTGTCACAGATTCCGACTGATGCACAAAAAGCAGATATACTGTTTCTGCATTGGTGCTATGCCTGGAAGAGATACGCTCCATCTCCACATCACTGCACCTGAACAAATGAGTGCTGTCAGACCAGAGCTGACCTTGCATCTCAGTCATAGATATTCTTCCAGCCAAACAGCTTGGGCACCTCTAACTCAGGTTTCACTGTAGATGAATGAGACTATAAAATATTTTCTTTTTATAATGCAAAATATTAACCGTCTCTTCTCATAACCTACTTTCCTTCGTTTACAGTAAGAATAAACACTTTGTTAATATTAGAGTCCTCATCTACAATATAGTTTTAGTTTGTTTGCTGCTGCAAGGTAGCTGGGACTTCATGCTGAAGGAATATACCTGAGATGTTGTAATTCAAGGAATATCCTGAAGTATCACAAGTATCACTTTTCAGTTTTCCATCATATTTTGTTTTCTGAGGCTTGATTTGGCACTGATTTAACTTTTCCACAGCCTGACTCTGAATAAAAACTATGCTAAAGTTAACAAAAAAAATCGAAACTGTTCTGGATACTTTCAACACCACTGTCTTTTCTGTGGTAAAATTGATTTGGGAATTCCTCCCTCATTGGATTGCAACAATGTTAACATGCCTCTCAGTCTGTAGGAGGAGTAGAAGTATGATTGTTCAAAAGAATATGCCATTGATACTGGTACTCATTTCCTAATTTTGGACATACAAGAGGATTTTACGAGAAGAAAATTGTCTAACAGCTATAAAAATGCAAAAATGCATGTAATCAAGAAGACAGGTTTTCTGCCAAAAAGCAGAAGGGTTTCACAATCAGAGGTTAGTAACTTTGAAACTTTAGGCTAGTTTTTTTCTTTTTCTTTAATTCATATTGTAAGAAAGATATGAAGTAAACACAAAATTTGGTAGGGCCTAATAATGTTTTTCTCTGTATATGTATACACACGAGCATATTTAAATATCTTTAAAACAGTCTTTAAGGGTCTGCCTTGAACTAAATAAGTTGGAACTCAAACATGTCTTTAAAAACACACGCCTTTAGAATTGTGCAAAGCCATGAGAAAGATTTAAGTCAGCATTATAATAGGTTTTGTTTGCTCTGTGACACTACAGACAAGGTACAGTGGAAGCAGCACAAGGCTGTACAAAACTTTCAGAACTCTAGGTGACAACTCAGAAGCAACATCCACTTTGAGTTAAAAATGAGGCTCCAGAAGCCAAAAAAAATTAAAACATGTTTAGAACGAATCATGAATATGGGACAGCAGAAAGGTCTCTTTTTATCTTCCCCTTAGAATGTAAACATAGGAAAAACTGCCTTAACCAAGCTTCTGTCAAAGGTGACACAAGTGCACATATGAAAATGTGTAACTTCTTGAGAACTGAAACTGCTGGGGATCTCATAGCTTTGAAACAGAAAGCAGAAGTTAGTTTTATTTTGATCTTATTTACATTGATTTTTTACAATAATGAGTTTTCCGTCTAGTAGACATTTTGATTAATGCTGTCAAAATTATCCTTTATGCCTATAATATATGATCTTTGTAGTCATGTTCATAGTGAAACAAAATTCTTAAGAAGCTGCACTGAGAAGCCGAATGAACAAGCTTTATATGAAAAAAGGAACATTGATCTAAATTATTTTTAAAACATAGACATGATGCTTGAGTCAAACAGAAAAAAACAGTAGTTAAAGAGTAGCACTGAGGGGTCTTAGTCAGATACTGTACTGCAGGCAGCCCTCATTGGGGCTGGAAGCAAAAGCACTTAAGTATGTTCAGTAACCTTAAAAACACATGAATAATGTCCTATCAAATGTGTCAAGCCGGAGCATTTCTAATAGCATGTAAGTGGTAAAGAACAAAGGCATGCTATACACTAATTATCAAAAGCATCTTCTGTTGTTCTTAGTCTCTTTTCTTCTCCCTTCCCTTCCCTTCCCTTCCCTTCCCTTCCCTTCCCTTCCCTTCCCTTCCCTTCCCTTCCCTTCCCTTCCCTTCCCTTCCCTTCCCTTCCCTTCCCTTCCCTTCCCTTCCCTTCCCTTCCCTTCCCTTCCCTTCCCTTCCCTTCCCTTCCCTTCCCTTCCCTTCCCTTCCCTTCCCTTTTCATCTTTTCTCCTCTCCTCTCCTCTCCTCTCCTCTCCTCTCCTCTCCTCTCCTCTCCTCTCCTCTCCCTCTTCTCTCCTCATTTCTAAAAGTGTGATACAACAGGCATAAAAAATTAAAACCAAACAGTTTGAAATTTGGAGCTATTTAAAAGGATCAAGTTTCTTCAGCCTCTCCTGTGTAGCAAGATGGGGTATTTTTGATGGGGTGTGGAGCAACAACCAGTTTTCTGTATTTTGCACTTTTCAATTGCAAATGTTGAAGGAACATGTGTCAATGCCGTACTTATTATCTTCATGTTATAAAGGGGGAAACTAAACTTTGAGACTGGAGACAGCTATTTAACAGAATAAGTTCGAAAGCAGATGCATTCAAATGACTTTCGGTGGCTCCAGATACACGGAAACCACTGAGGTCTGGGCTGGGGTGTTGGAGTCTCACTGACAAACCTGGAGAGCTGATGCTCGGTTCCTAGTCCCGCGTCTGATTCATCTCTTGTGAGTCATACAGCAGTGTAAAGCCCTGGTTGCTTTTGCAACTTAATTCATGCACGTTTTAAAGCCTGGAAAATGGATCAACAGTGAACAGGGAGAGGTGCTTCTAGTTGGCCTTTGAAGCTAAGGGGCCACACAGTTTGCTGAGACCACTAGCTGGGTATTTCAGAAGGATACAAGTCAACTCATCAGGAGGGACAATGGGACATCCCAAAGAACCTCCAAGTTTCTTCATAAAATATGATAGAGGAAAGAGCAGGCTTTTGTGGTGATTTTGATTGCACAGAGTTAGCATTTTTTATTACAGATTTTAGTCAACTTTGAGGCTAAACCTCTGTTAATATTTTTTTTAAATCTGCAAGTGCCTTAGTTTATGACATATATATAGTTGTAATTCTCTTTTTCTAAGTTTCTGTTAATTCATCTTGGCTTGTTCGTATTTAAATCTTTAGAAAACTGTGGTAAGCATTGTTTTGAACATACTAGTTCATCTGTATGTACCGATATTGCTATGAGGCAGTGGTAGAGTCCATTCTTCTAGGGATAGCCAATTTACTTTTTATTACTTCCTACTTCTGCGCATGCACATGTGGACATTTGGAGTTCCCAGGACTGTCCTCTTGTTTCTGTTCTCTCTATATAGCCAGAATATATATATTTTTCATTTGTCATATCTGTAACCCTTGTAACACCAATAAATGGACTTTCATCTTTTCCAGTAGAGTAAATGTCAGTGAAAGGACAGCATGGGTTTTTGAATAACTGTGCACTTCATTAATACATACTGCAGATATTAATACTTTTGAACTTCTGCCTCCTTAGTAACATCATGTGCTGCTTGAAACCAAGAAAAACAATTTATGTTGTATTGAATTCAATAAAGTACATAAAAATGTTATGGCAGAGGATCAAATCTATTTTTCATTGTACCAAATCAATAAACATCTCAATCAGAAGTTCTGATAAACATTATAATGTGTGTGCACAAAATAAGCTTCTGATTTATTTTTTCTATTTATTATTATTTAGATAACACCACAGAGGTGTATGACATTTCAGCGATTTATAAGGCAGATCCCCAGCCCTGTGGGTGTAAAACCAAACACAGCAAATAATAATAATGTCGAGGTGCATGGATAGGAACAAGGTGAAAATAAAAGCTAAAAAGAAAAAAAGACATAAGATTTTATCTAAGGAAACTGTATGTAAGAAAATGTATCTGGTGTTCATTGACACACATATAAAAATAATATAATAAGAGACCATTGAGTTCAAAAAGTTAAATAATCATAGTTAAGACATGTTCAAACTTAAGGTCATGTGCAGAGTTTTAAGTCATCCTGCCTGACTGCATCTTTCTTCTGAAATTACATGGGAAATAAACTGTCTTTTCCAGAAACCCTGACTCATGGCATAGACTGGGTAGACTTGCTCTGGCAGTGAATCAGGTTGGGCAGACAAGAATTCTGATGGGACTCCTGTGTTATTTTTAGTTGGACTGCACGTTATTTGATGAATGAGAGTTTGCCTATGAAAGGAGTGCAACACCTTATACACATAGATGTTTAAGGGGCAGTAATTTTACTCTAAGCCTTCTCTGGATATTCTCCACTATGTCTGAGAGTGCCTTTTACTGCACTTTCAGGGAGGAATGCCCTTCCTCCCATTGCTTTGTCCTCCTTCCTCCTCCCTGTGCTGCACAATTTGATTATAGAGATCCATTAAGAGAAAGTAAAATACTGACAAGTAGCTGCCAAGCCCCTTATGAACTGAACGAACCGGGGTCTTGTGGAAAATCAGTTTGTGTTTGTAGAATTAGTGATTGCATGCTGTACAGCACACCCAGAGTGGAGTATATTAGGGTTATCTACGTGACTTCAGTACTGACCTTTCAAGTTTTGGGAGACTAAGTTTGCAACTCTTACACAGAACTTAACCAGAGTAAGATGAGGAAACAAATACCTTTCTTACAAAATACCCCATGCCATGCATCAAATCCTTGTTATCATACAGAGATACTAGAATTTATTGCTGAATGGTTCAAATATTTTTAACATAGGCAAAAAATATCTTTATTCTAACATTTTGAGAGAAAAAAGACAAGTTGTTTCTGATAATGTTTAAATGTGAAAGTATGAAAGATTCATTTTTATGCAGGCAACAGAGCGTGCAAAAAATCACTCTTAGAGGTCATGGTCGTAAGCAACTGGCATCAGGGCCTCCTGGAAAGGTCATGAACCTCAGCTCTATATGGTGCTATGACTCCATCTACAGCCCTTGCCTTGTTCTATTTTTTTGTTTATATTCCTGTTCCCCAAAGCCTAAAAATATTCAGAGATTATTTCAAAACTAGAAGGTGAGAAAGGGGAAAAGCTAAGTAAGTGTTTAATATGATTTTCTGTATTAAGATGTTCTTTCCTGTTTTAAAAATGTTCTTGAAAGCTCTCCCTGTTAGTTAGAGGGTCTACAAGAAACCTTGTGAACCATGTGATTAGCTGAACTGTTTCATCCCAGGAGCTCAAACTGAAGAGAGGCAATGTATACATCAGGTAAATATGACTAACATCGAATGGATGGCTCATGATTTTGTCTGCTTGAAAAAACGAAATATCTGAATAATGAAAATAATTACCTGCACACAAGGTAATTCGCTTATTAACTAATAGCCAAGTTGGCAATCTTAGAGAAAACAGAATGATGGGCCCTGGGATCTACATACACTGGACACTAAAAGCAATTGAGTTTTACCAGAGACACTGTATTTGAACAGTATTACCAAACTGAAACCATACCTGTTCTATAAATCAGTTAAAAAGCACCTTTCTCCTGGATGGCCAGTCCAGTACTAGTACTTACTGAAATGTTCATCCACACTTTCTCTCCATTTGATTTACTTTCTTAATGGATGACAGTGCTAGATTACCTAATATGGAGTCAGCTGTAGAATGCCAAAAATAGTGGATTGCTAAGACCTTGAGATCTAAAATTAGTGTTTGAATCCACAATTTGGTCAAGCTGAGATGACAGTATATAATATTTAATTATTTGAATATTTGTTTATTTAGAAAAACACCAGTGAAGAAAAGTCAGCCACTGTGATGAGGAGGACTCTCCCAAAGTTGTTCTGACCTCACCATAAGTGTTACACAGTCAGAATAACAGGCAATAGCGAAAAACTGCGTCTCACTGTGACACACATTCCTTAGCTAAGCTCTGGTGTGAGAAGACGATTGCCTTGAAAATGCCATTGAGGCAGAGAGCTGTATGCCACAACAGTGCAATTCACCACAGTAAATCTCTATCTGCTGCTGCTTTATCTTTAAAATGTGGCAGCTAAGATAAAGAAGCAGTTTGCACAAAAAAAGGACATAAAAAGCCATAGGGTGGTCCAAACTTCCCTAACAGCAGTGGAACAATTTCTACAGTTCTTACCTCATATGCTCAGAGAGGTGTGGTTAAGTAAGTAGTTACACACAGCTGCAGGCTTTTACTCAAATGACAAAGCGGAACATGAAGCTCATGTTATTGTCATTTTCCTGCACAGACCATTTATCCGATTATGCCTGGACACAAAGAGTGCTTAATAAAATTGAGGGTAAAATGAAATTGGGAGGCATTGCAGGTTGAAAAACAGTATTAGAATTAAAAATTGAAAACAAATTGGAGAAATGGTCAGGAAAATTAACCTCAAATGTAAAAGGGACAAATACAAGGAACTACATGTAGGAAAGAGTATCAGTGGCACAAATGACGAAGCTGGAGATAACAGTTTTTCTGCAAGTGATGGAGAGGTTACATTTTTAACAAGCTCTATGTGAATTAACAATGTCATGATACTACAAACACTTCAACCATTGTACTGGAATTTATGAGAAGGAGAACTGCCAGCGAGGCGTGTGAAATCTTCCTGCTGCTCTAGGCAGTGTTATTAAAGCTTTGGTTGGAGTGCTATTTTCAGTTATGGGCACATGCATTTCCAGAAATATGTAGGGAAACTGCCTTGAGCAGAGAGATCCAGAGGTAGTGTAGTCTAGTCCACAGGATTGATGAGAGGTCCAGAACTATGCCCTGTGAGGCTGTTAAGATGGAGAAGACTGAATAGAAGATGCGGTGGTGACCCTTATGTAACAAGAGGACTATGGAAAGGGGAAATAAATAATTGTTCTCCCTAAGAACACATAGGACCAGCAGCCAAAGATGTCCAGCGTAGCTATGAGGAAAATAATTCTAATAAGGGTGGCAGTGAGTAACTGGAATAAATACTGCATGCAGGTTGTGTAATCACTGTCTCTGAAAGTCTTCAGAAACAAGTCTGTGGCATATCCCTCATACGATCCTGTGTTGGGAAAAAAGCCTGACATGGAAGTCTGCTCACTCTTCCTTCCAGGTTTTCTACATGTTTGTACAAAGGAATGTATTAGATTTTACTTATACAGTGAAATTGAGATTAATAGACATCCATGCTAGTTTGCTTTGTGTTTCCAAGAGGTGGCTTGTGGCACTGTGAGAACTCCTAGGCCCAGCCATAGGCGAATGTTCACAATCTTCAGTTGTTTCCTGGCTGCACATGGGAGTAGGGTTTTCGCCTTTCTGGTTTTAGAAGTCCAAATTAAAAGCTTGTTTCACTAAAAAGGTATAACCTAGAAAGTGCTCTTAATATGATATTTTGGCAACTGTTACTCAGGGAGTTATAAATTGCACAAAGTAAACACTTTTTTCAGTGTCTACCACTGTACATTGGTAATGTCACTTTTTGCAGATTTCTTCTATTACTGTCATATCTTACAGCAATAGTTGTTCTGATGTCCTTATCTGAATCACTGTAAAGGAAGGAGATTTGACAGATTAAGCTGTACTTGTACAGCTTCTCAACAATTTGACATTATCCATTGTATCACCTAATGCGTTCAGTTGGCCTTAGTTTATTCATTAGGATGTTTCATATAAAAAGAAATTAAAGGTCAAGGCTGCAGGTAAT
Source organism: Nesoenas mayeri (assembly GCF_963082525.1). NCBI lineage: Eukaryota > Metazoa > Chordata > Aves > Columbiformes > Columbidae > Nesoenas > Nesoenas mayeri. The sequence continues at coordinate 30,365,869 of NC_137542.1, read as the reverse complement.
GGACTTTGATGGTCAATTTTCATTAAGAAGTACTAAGTAAGATTTTTTAAAACTACAGAGAAAAAAAGAGAGTGTGTAAGGGCCTAACTAATAATTTTAAAGTAATTCTGGGAGAACTCACAAGTAAATTCACTGAAAAGGATTTCAAGGGTAATATTGCACTGTATGGCTCTTTGGCTAGGACTCAGAGTGTCTCTTGTGGGTTTGCTTTCCTCAGTAAGCTAGCACAGCCTTTGCTGGCTGCTCTCACAGATGGAATTTTTAACTCCCTGATCACTGTGATATCACTGACACTTTTTGCATCAGTTCCTTCCCAATTACTCAGTTTAGTATTCCAAAGATAACAGTTTATGCATGACTTCCTTGGCCAACATGGATTTAAATGTGAATTCTACCTAGAGCTTCAATAATATGTTCAAGAGCCTATACAAACCAGCTTATTTAACAAGGAAAAACAGGATTACTGTGTTGCCTAACAGCATTCACTTCCTGGCCATTCTGAAAGCACCGGTGATAAGAAAAAAAGTAAAATACTTTAGACACCTGCCCATTGCTAGTCAAAGTGAAAACACCACTTCATTTCACACAAACCATTGGTAAGTCAGTAGATAACAGCAATTAGTTATGAATTCATGAGGCGTTTGGTTTCCCCAGATTTTACCCACACCTCACATAGTTACATTGTCTGTTATGTACAAGAGTGAATTTCATTGCCTGCAGCGGCTAAACTGAGAAAAAGCATGGCTCGATGCCTTGAAGTAAAATGCCTGAGTGAAAAGATGAATCTGTAGGGACACAAGTCTGGGTGACAGAAGGGATATGTCATGCTTAGAGGCAGCCTACTTGAGCAAAATAGTTTGTGATGTGTTAGGATGCAAATTTACACTATCTAGTTCGTACGCTGCATGAAGACTGTATGTTAATCCGCAACACACAGAAACGGTGAGAGTCATCCCATCTAATTTCAGACATCTTTCATCATCTAAATGGTGTGTGTATTTGGTATAGGTCAGTCATCTAGAATCCGACAAAGGAGGAAGACAGAGTTCAATGATGATTAATTATATAGGAAGGTGTCTAATGTAAGTGGAAAACTCATCTTCTGCATATCTCACTCTCTCTTTAGACTGTGGAAACAGTTTGTGCTCGATGTCTAACTTCTGAATGGCTGAAGTTATGTGAGTAGGATACCACCTGAAAGCTGTGATTCCTTCTTCGTTGCAACTAGCTGAATGAAAGCCTAACTGAAGGTTTACGGGTAGAGCCATCTCATTTATAGGGTTAGCAACTTACATCCACTGTTGGAAAAATACCAAACTAAAGTTCTTGGACATACATTTTGACATGTGGGTTTCTGTTTTGTAGGTTTGTAAAATCATCTCCTAACCTACTTTGACTTTTATACATAAATGGTTAAGGAAAGTTACCAAAATAGGGGAAAAAAGATGCAAGCTATTTTCTTGCACTTGTAATATTTGTTCTGATAAAATAAATGAAGTTCCTAACAACTCAGAAATTATTTTTTCAAATAACCAAGAGATTTCTCCTTTATTGTTGCTAGAGAAGCACTGTGATTAAGATGACAAGTATGTAGCTTACATGAATTAATGAGCTCAACAGATGTTAGAGTTTCTCTCAGTGAAGTCTGGGAACATTCACCAATAATTAAATGAATCTGTATGTTCTGATGATGGCATGCATTCTTATAAACAAGTAGGAGCATTTATATATTTAGTAAAAGTTAAGAGTTAACATACTAGCAATTTATATATTAAGCGTAGATATTAAAAATTGTATGATGTATTTTCCTTAATATTGGCATAGTTCTGAAGACAAGCATGCAATCTGTTTTTTAAAAAAGAAACTTATTAATCTTTTCAATGCCCCAACTACCCTGTATTGTCTAAAAACAAATGACCAACTTCTGCTTTGGGCTACCTTTTTTGGAATCCAAATTAAGGTCCATGGAATTATATGTAAAGTCAGGTGGGTTTTACATCACATCTGGTGTCTTGATGTCTTAGCTGGGAGGAGTGTCAACAGCAAATGTAGGTTCAGAAGATTTTGCAAATATCAACATCACAAGTCTCTATTGTGTCTGTTAACTACCCTGTTAATTACAACAGGTCATAATGAGTAGAAAACTCCACTGGTAAACATCAGTAAGTGAACTACCACTGCCTTCAAAAGATGGAAGAATTGATAAATAGAAGGCATGCATCAGTGGCAAGCAAATGTTGTGGGTTTAGAGCTAGCTTAATCAAAACACCTTTGCAGAGATGCCTTGAATGCATTGGTTTTGGCTGAGCAGAGTTACATTTCTTCATAGTAGCTAGCAGGGGGCTATGTTTTGGATTTGTGGGATAACAAGGAGGTGGGAGGGGACATGGACAGGAGGCCTGACCCCAACTGCCCAACAGGGTATTCCATACTATATGATGTCATCCACAGCAATAAATCTAGGAGGGGGTTGATGGAGAGGCTGCTTCTCAGGGACTGGTTGGGCATTGAATGGTTGGTGGTGGGCGATTGTTTTCCTTTGTATGGAGAAATCCAGAGGAAGCCACCAAGATGATCAGAGGGCTGGAACACCTCTCCTATGAGGACAGGCTGAGGCTATAAGGACAAGTTGTTCAGCCTGGAGAAGAGAAGGCTCTTGGGAGACCTTATTGCACCCTTTCAGTACTTAAAAGCAGCCTATAAGAAAGATGGGGCCAGACTTTTTAGAAGGGTGGATTATGACAGAACTAGGAATAATTGTTTTAAACTAAAAGAGGGGAGATTGACGCTAGATATGAGATAGAAATTTTTTACGGTGAATGTGGTAAAATACTGGCCCAGGTTGCCCAGAGAGGTGGTAGATGCCCCATCCCTGGAGACATTGAAGGCTAGGCTGGATGGGGCTCTGAGCCAACCTGATCTAGTTGAAGATGTCCCTGCTCATTGCAGGGAGGTTGGACTATATGACTTTTGAAGGTCCCTTCCAACCCAGAATATTCTATGATTACAATTTTTTATTAATATTTTCATTATTATTTTATTTCAGTTATTAAACTGTTTTTATCTCAGCCCTTTTCCATTTAGCTTCCCTCATCCCACTTGAGGGAGATTGAGTGAGTGGCTGTGTGGCGCTTAGTTGCTGTCTGAGGTTAAACCATAACACTGATTATTGCTGTTTCTGTAGCATGTTGGTCTCTCCTCCCAAGTTACATGTGATAGGACAAGAGGAAATGGCCTCAAGCTTCATCAGGGAAGGTTCAGATTGGATATTAGGAAAAATGTCTTCACCGGTAGGATTGTGATGCACTGGAGGAGGCTGCCCAGGGAAGTGGTTGAGTTGGCATCCCTGAAGAGGTTTAAAAGACATATATATGAGGTTCTTAGGGACATGGTTTAGTGCCAGAGTAAAGTTATGGTTGGACTCGATCTGGAGGGTCTCTTCCAACCTCTATGATTCTGTGGTTTACAGGGGAAGGTTCCTATTCAGAGTGTCATCACACACAGCATGGTAGTCGAGGTAATTCCAAATAATCTGCAGAGTGCTAGGTAAGCAGTAAGGTCTAAAGCAGTGTTTTAAAGTGCTCCTGTAAGATCTCAGCAAATACTTTCATATATTATCCATAAAGGAGAACTGGGTGAGGTGTCAAAGTATCCTTGATTCTCAGTTCCCAAATGTGACCTCACTTCTGTTTTCACCTCCTGATTTGCAACTCCTTTCATGATTCTCACTTCTTTAAGTTTATTTTTGTTCAGTTTATCCCTCTAGTGTTATGTGCCACAGCTCCTTCTGAGGTCATTACTCTAATTTTGGGAACCATTTATTTTGGTGCAATGTCTTTAACTAGCATTTCACACTTTTTAGAAATTAATGTAATATCCAAACTGGCCCCTAGAAGGCAGCTTTTACAGATACAAGACAGTTGTTGTTTCTGTATTTTATTAGTCCACTGCTACTGTTCTGTAGCCTGTACTTCATGAATTATTTGTCTCCCCTGTGAGGATATAGCATGCTCTGCTGTGTCCTAATGGACACAGCCTTTTATGTAACATCCCTTCAGGGCGATACAGCAATGGCTGCTATTCTGAAAAAGACCTGAAGCAAAGACTTGGAATTCACCAATTCTAAGGGTTGTTTCTTTTTTTTTTCTTTTTCAGCTGGCTTGAAAGGTACTTGCACAATAAGATGTCTGTAGCAGTTTCATACATATCATAACATTTCTAATGCTATCATCACTGAAGCACCACTTAATGGGCTTCATGGAGTCTCCATCTTTCCTCGCTGTCAGTGGAAAAGCACCTGTCTACAAGTAATTTTGTTTGGTTCCTTTGTATAATTTGCTTTGGGGGCAAACATAAGCTAGTATTCAAGCAGGAGATATCATACTGAGATTTGTGTGGAAAAACTTAGATACATGACTTGCAGCCTTTTCACACAGTTGCAGCATTTTGTAATAACTTATTATTAATATTGCTATGAAGTTTGACCACTGCAAATACAGTCCAGTTACTCAGTCCATGTATTACCACTCTAGGCTAGTCAGAAGGTAAATTGTCTATCAGAAGAGCTTCAGAGCTTCACAACAGAGAACATAGTGTCTGGAAAACCCTAGGTAATCCTCATAAAATAAACCACACTTCCTAACACATATTATTTCAATACTGAGAAAAGCTCAGCAGGGTAGGCCTGTAGTAAGCTTTAGCAGGAGTAAGATGGCATGTTGAATATCTATAAGCAAGCTCGCACTCACCTTAGAAGGCACAGAAGTCCATTGAAAGCCTTCCTTTCCTTTTCTTCCTCCCCTGTCTGCACTTTCTTTTACCTCTACGTCCTGCATATCCATTTGATGTAATTTAAATCATGGCAAATCCTTTGATTTTCAGGATGGTTTCAGAATTCGTTACTGCATTTGACATCTTGCAGGAAAAGCATTTCCTCTGATGCTTCAGAGGGATTGTCAGAGATCTCAGTAAGGTGCTGTTTGCCTACATCCATACTGGAATAACTGTTAGGTACCAGATTGTTTGATTCCTTTCCTCCATTCTGCCAGGTCAGGTGCATGCACTGAGAGACAGTTCACATACAAGGTTCACAAGGCAATTGCCGTTAAGTGTGGTCAGAGCTCCATTCCTCACTTAGCACTAGATAAATACAGTATTAATGTTGCATACATCTGAAAGGAAACATTTTATTTCAGTTTTACAAACTGACACACGTTTTCCACTAAAAAAAAAAATAAAGAAGACATTTTTTGCATAGTTACTTACCCATTCTGATAGAAATTTTTATTTCATGCTCTCTATGTATGGTATTATATAATCTATGTTCCACATCTCATGTATAATATAATTTTTGTAAGGCCTGTAGAGGAAGCTGTGACATATTTTTCCTTGGGCATTTTAGGAGTCTAAGCTTTTCTGTAGAATCTTTAGGCTCTTAGTTTTTTATCTGTTTATGTTAATCTTATCGAAATTATCTAAGGCATGTTTGCACATAGATGCTTACATAAGAACACATGATCTGCTTTTTTAGTTACACTATTTGATTTTCATTTGCCGGATGGAACATGTCTTTGGAGATTTTGTTTTGTTCACATCAAGAAAGGAAATTCACATTCCACATCAAGAAGGATTTTTTTTTCTGAGAAAATTATTTATTCGAGAGAGACTCAGTCACAAAAGAGGTTGTAAACAAGTAATCTAGTATGACCATGAACGTCCACCTATTTGGAGGAAAAATTATTTCACATTTCTTGTGCCATAAATGGAGGGATAATATTGTTCAGTGCTTATTGAGTGTGTGTGCTGTGTGGTGTAAGTGCACAGGGGTTGCCATTAGATCTTAAATCAGTTGCCCAGATGTGATGGTGAGGGACACCATGCGAAAACTAGAAGAAACGTCCTGCTTGCTGTATTCAATAGCTGCAGTTCAGGGGGATCTCCAGCTAAAAAATCATAAGATAAAGTAGACAGAGGCATGAAAAGTGGATTCTGACTCAAATTTATTATGACATTTTCTCTGTCATGGTTAGGTAGGTCAAGTAGAGGGGAAAGCACAGATCTTATGATTTTGTTTATGCATTACTGTATTACTTAAGAGGAAGAAAAGCTTTGGCTAAGAATAGTGTTGTGTCATAATGGCTGTTACAGAAAATCTTCTACCTTGCCACTTCTCTATTTTATACTGGGCCCTTATCTTTGCATTTAATTTGTACTTTAAATGCAGCTGTTTACATTATGGTAGCTGCTACGGTGAGGAGTTTAATTCTGAAAACAATAGCCAAGATAGAGAAGAAAACACTAAGCCTCTTCAACCTTGGAAAGAGTCAATTAGGGAACATTTGATGGAGGTCTATAAAGGAATAAGTTGCACAGAGTGCCTGGCTAAGGGCACCAATTAAAGCTGAGAGGACAGGTTCAAACCAAAGCCATAGTTCTTCACACAGTGTCTATTAAGAGTTAAACTGTGGGAGGCCCTGCTATAGGTTGCTGTAGTCTTCAAAGTGTTGGTGCTAGATTAAGAGGCAAATGGCCATGGTCACAGAAGAGAAATCCTCTGAAAAGTTTTCAATACAAAGATCATTTTATTTGAAGATACCATGTATGAATTAAGAAGTGTTCCTGAATCATTTCCTGCTAGGAGCAGAAGTTCTGAATGAATAAGAGAGCTTGTGAGTGAATATATGCAGCCTGAGACTCTTGAAAAACAGAGCACAAGTATTGTTTTTACATACATACAAATAAGTTTTTCTTAAAGAAATCATTCTGCTTGAGATGTTGTCACTGGTGTCCTGATTGAAAATATAACTACAAAGTTCAGGAGGCCTCTTCAAACTCAGTACAGGACAGAAACAATTAATAAATTATGGTCTTTGCCACTGATATTAAGAAGTCACCTTGCTTTCTTAGACACACACAAAACATTCTTAAAAGCTGAGTTAAGTTAAAGGCTCTTTGCAGCTTGCTTTCAGAAGTCTTCATTTGCAACAGTAGACACAAAGTGCATTTATATTTTGAAAAAAACATTCATAAACCATCTGTAAGTAAATGAATTGTCTATGTAACGTGCTCACTGTGACAGAAAGTGTGGTACAGAATCCTGTCAATAATTTACATTTATAACTTCCCTTCATAAACTATGTGTTCTCTCAAGTCTTGCAAGTGTTAGCATTTTAGTTATAGGACTTCACCTTTTGACCATATTGCTGATCGCCATAATTTCCTTCAGTGTCCTGAGATTTTCTAGGTACTTCCCAAAACATCAATTGATAATAAAAATCTTATAAAATGTGTAGCATAATGTAACAAAAAGATATTATAGAAAGAAAATATGCACAAGGTATGAAAGGTGAGTAATCTAAGAAAAAATGTTATGGCACTCACAGCAAAACATACCTGGAAGCTACATGGAAGGGATTGCTTTGTTTCACTTTTTAGGGCATGGGTATTTTTTACTGATGATCTATTTTATACTGCTGTCTTTGGAGAAGGGGTGGCGAGGTAAGAAAGAGATTTGAGCTTGTCTCTGTAGTGTTTCTCGCACACCAGCTGTCATGAGAAGGTCAGGAATCTCAAACTGTAAATAGGGGAGGTGTTGTATGTAGCTTTAAGTAGTTCTGGTAGGGGTAGACTGTGACTTTTGGTACATCACTTTACAGTCTTCACCTGAAATCAGTATTTTTAGTATCTCATTTTCCTGAACCTCAAATTTGTATGTAATATCTACAACAGAGAAGAAAATGTTCATCTGAGTTACATTACAGAAAGAAAATAAATAATATAAAGGTTTACATAAAGGAAGTCTATCAATAAATTTTGTTATTGTTTTATGAGCTGCACAGACTTTTTGCCTTGCCAAAATTTGCTGGAAACTTCTGATTTCCCTCTTGTTAATTGGCTTTTTCCTTCACTGTAATTTGATTGTGGAGCCTGTATGTTGTATCTTCCTTTGATACTCATATAATTTTGTTACAGTCTGGATGTTACAAAACGAAGAACTATTTATTTATTTTTTTTTTTTCTAGATTCTCAGTTTAAAATCACTGTTTTCCCCTCTTATGCTCTACCAATAGTGTCCAAGCTGTGTTCACATCCTCCTTGTATTCTTTGAGGCTGCTTGAAGTAGTCTTTGGCTGGTCCCCAAACTAGATTAAACTGCAAAACCTACACAGTAGCTTTTATGGCACACTGGGATGGCAATGCAGAAGAAATTTTGCACCTCAACATCAGTACACAGAACTACATGCTGAGAAATCACAACATACACAGTCATTAAATAATGCATTGTAAAGAAGTAAAATCTTGCATTGGATTCTTACCTGCACTGCGCTGCTTTTCTGAATCTTTTTTCTTTCACTTTTCTCTGTACATGGCCCCAAATGGTGTTGTCTGAAATGCTGAGGAGCTATTGTGCTATTATTTGCCACCATTAAGCTCTTTTTTAATCTATTTGACACCAATGTCAAACTCTTGCTTCTCAAATAAGCCAAAAGTACTGTTTTTCAAGCTGTGGAGGAAATGACTCATCAGACCTTTGATTATGACTGATTTTGTAAAAAACATAGGCATGAAGGAACTCAAGATGATTCAAGTTGAATGAATGAGGGATGTCTTTCACATTTCTACATTATGAAATGATAGACAAATTATTAGTGTTTATTATTGATAGCAATTTAGAGACATTATTAAACCATCAGCCTGAGACAATTACTGCACACAAATCTTATCTTCTTGATGTCAATCTAAACGGATAAGACAGATAGTGATGCCAAGCCTTATGCAATTTCCTAATGAAGGAAATTCATGTCTCTTGCTTAGCTGCGTGATTATTTCAGAATGGCGAAGTAACTACTGGCTGCTGGAGACATGCATCTCACTAATGCTCACAGCCTGAAAGATACCTTTTGTAACTGGGTGGAGAAGATCATTAGTGACACTGCATCTCTGTGCTGAAGTGTTCTCCTGTAGTTCTGTAGCAATTTGTGTCTTATGATTGTCTGCCTGTCAGTGTGATTTCCTCTTCTGACGAATGATTCAAGGTGTGGCTATGAGCTTTTACAGTTTGGAGTTTTCTCAGTTTTCCTGGGAGAAGGGAGGAATTAAGTGCCAGGGAGAGAGAGCCTGTGTGCAGCAACAGCCTCTGCCACCTCTGCTGCCCCAGGCCTGTGGCTCCTCAAGGCCAGCCCCAATATTGTGTGCCCTGAAATTGTGCTCCTGGGAAAGAGCTGGGAGAGGTCTCGGTGAAGCCCCCCTGCCTTGGCTCGGGAGCCGCAGTGTTGCTCAGGCCATGCCAGGAGGGCACTGCAGCTGTGACTGTGGCCATGGCCATGGCTGGCCACTCACCCTCCTGCTCCTGGACACCAGACCTGATGTCCTGGCTGCCCCTCAGGCCTGCCTCGACCCCAGGGCTGGCCCAGCTGTCACTGGCTTCTCGGCTGACCCTGGTTGCTATCATTAGCCCTGACCTGCTCTCCCTCTGGCCAGGGAGGCCACTGCTTGCCCTGGTCCCATCACCCTAGCCATGGGGCATCCCTGCCCCTTGCTGCTCCCCGGCACTGTAGCCTCAACTTTCAAGGAGAACTGCATGTGCAGAGTTTGAGTACTAACCTTTATTAATATAGTTATTTGAAGCCTTGCTGGATCCAGCTGCCTGTCAGAAAAGGCATTCTTGTCAAAGGCCAAATCTGCTGCCAAGAGCAGTCCATAAGAACCAAAATATTAAAGGAAGAAGCCAAACTTTCTGCTTCATTAATGCCAACTTCCTTGACTTCTATAAGGTATTATAGCAGAAACTCATGAACAAAAATGACTGAGAGATGGCACCATTTCACACTGAAATAAGAGAATGTTTCAGTGAGTTCATTCTGAATTTAGAAAATAATTTTTAATTTTCTCTAGAATTGCTCCTTTTTTTTTTCTTTTTCCACTTGAGACAGGAGAAAATAAAAAAATTAAAGGAAATAAAATTTAAAAAGTGAAATGGTGGAAATTCTAGAAAGCAAGAGAGATCTCTGATGTAAGTATATTACAGAAAACATAACAGCTATGCCAACATTGGTTTCCATGAGTATTTGGATCAAGCAAAAGTAGCTGTTAGAATATAAATGTTTAGCTTTGACACTGGTAGCACTGAGCGTGAAAAAGAATTTTATTGTTCAATGCACATCGTGTAGAAAGGAATGCAACTTTAAAATAATGGAGTTTGTTATTTTTATTTTATTTCTATTTTTTTAAGAAATTTGATTTTTACCTATTGATTTATTTTTTGGGGGGGGAAGCTGGGGGGAGGGTAGAAACTCAGATGTGAATCACTGATATTTAGGATCCAAAATATTTCTTCTGAAGAATGTGGTGGGGGAAGCAGCAGGCAGTCTTGGGCTTGGGGAAATGAGCGCTCAGTATTATACCACAACCTCGCTCAAGTTGTTTGTTGATAGCAATAGGCCTTCTGAGTATCACTGTTCTGCCTCCTAAATATAACCTTTGCAGGGAAGAAAGTTGGGGAATCACAATTATTATTTAATCTGTGTCTGGCAAATGACTTCTAACAATACTTCCAGAATGATGGTAGAAACACTCTTTGCCATGGCCAAGTCATGTTATGATCAGGAAGATAACGGTGTATGATGCCAATCTGTTTTAATATACAGTGTTTCAGGACTGAATATGCTGTCTGAAGATGTCATCACACCATTTTAAGGCAGAAACAGATGGAAGAGAAAAAGGAGCATTTTCACAGTCTTCAGTGACACAGCCATGGCCACAGACCTAGAGTCAGAGACCCAAAATTGTCTTTGTCAATGAGACACTTCCCACACAGCTGCTTATCCCAGATGAAGCAAGGGATTTGTTATCATTTCCTTTCTTTGCTGGAAATCAGAAGTGTAAGTGAAAGTTCAGTTTTCTGGGGTCTTTTTTTAATTGCAGAAAAAATATGTTGATAATTAGTAGCAGGCTTGTGTGCTTGGCAGTGGGCAGGAAATCACACCCTTGGGACTCATCACTCAGTCTTCAATTTCACTTCCATGAAAAGAATAAGGCCTGGAATCCCTGGATGTAACCGTAATAGAGTTTTTAAATAATAACAGCAAGCAAAACACTAATGATATATGGAAGTAAATAAAGCTGTTTCATTTCCCTTTGGGTGTTAAGAAACTGTTACTTGAGGTGTTTCCCTTTGGCTGGCTTTCCTATTTAGCACTGACTCAGAAGCAGGTGAGTCAAGGAGGGATTTGTTCCACCATATATTTAATGATTCCTCTTTAATATTTTCATTAGAACTAAAAGAATGTTTTCTTTCTTTTACATCGTGAGTTATAGTCAAACTTTTTGCACAAAAAGAAAAAAAAACTCTTTTTTTTTTTTCCAAAAAATGTCATTAATTCATGTTTTGCCATAATCAACAGCATTAATTATGAAATATCATTCTTCTCCAGAGATTTTTGATGTTTGGAAGTCATAGGTAGGTTTGGTATAAGAAGACTGTGGTGCTGGTCCCTGGTACCATCAAATCCGAAAAATATTCACATTTGGTTTCTGATGTATCCTAAACATCTTCAGTGTAGATGGTGGGGATTTTTTTAGGGTTTGGTTTTATTTGCGGTACAAATTTCCGAACCTTCAGGAAATGTTATCTTATGTGTGTTTCAGTTCCTAAAAGCATTCACATGTGATCATTTTTCAGAAGTACATGGTTGACAGCAGCCCACTGGTTTCAAATTCAATTACATCAGTCGTGTTGCACTGCTCGAAGCAGAAAAATATTAACACTGCATTTTCCTACTTTGTCACCATCACCATCCTCTCAGAGGACAAATAAACTGCTAGATCTGTGCTAATTACATTCTCTGGATAAGTTTAAAAAATTGAATGAAACATTCTTTCAAAATGTGGGGTTTTTAAATTGGTTGTCCTGTGGAAATTTAATATATAAATGAAGAGTACACAAATAAGAGCAAGCACTGTGATGTGGCCAGTAATCAGCATGGATTCATTCACCATTGTAGTTGAGATTCTCAAAAAAGTCAGGCAGCACCATGTATTTAATGAATGAGCAAAGCACTGGAATTTTGGCCAGATCCCTTGTTTTGAATGCCTCTCTTAGATCTGAATTTTGAAATGGAGGTAGGAAACTGGCAAGGTAGCCATGAAGACAAATAAGTGGGGTTTTGTTGGTACAGTATTTTGAGCATGATATGTTCTATTTACTACCTGAACATACTGTGGTGTCATACATTGGAAATAAGCGATAATTATCTGTCAGATACATGAATTTCTATCGTAGGTACTGTTAGCTAAATTAAATTTCTCATTTTCAAGCTTTAAGTGTATATATGTAACATTTGTTTATGTACTTATGATAACTGCATACAAAGAAATATTTACAGAGAGAGCAAGAAATACATAATTTTAAAATGCAGTCTCATTAAAACTACAAAGTTGCACATGTATCAGTAAATTATTGATACTGGATTTGAGCTGTCTAACCAGTATGACACATGAATGCAAAAAATAAGTCCGTTCTGAAAAGTAATGAAATCCATGGACCATACAGTACAATTCCTCTTGGTGACATGCTACTGTCATCTAAAACTCTATAATTAAGATGACTGCAGAAGAAAGTCCAGCTATAGAAAAACAGATGTCCACTGTTTTAGCCCGCGTGCTTCACTGGAGAGTAACCAAACAGGGCAGTTTTTATGCTGCTTTTCATTATTTTTCTCTATCATCTGCCAAAACTGAAGTAATCTCTGGTTTTCTGCACTTCTTATACAGTCTGTTAGATGCAGAATGCCCTTTACCACAGCATCACAGTCAAAGATGTTATTTTAACTTTGTTCTTGTACTCTTTGTCCTCCAAAGGACTACAGATATAATAGTTTTTATTTACTATTTCTACTCCACCTTCAGATTTAGCTTTATCATGTCCTGTTTAGTACACAAGGTTAATCTTTCTGAGCACGGAACCTGAAACTCTACCATGTTTGAAGCAATTTAGTCTGTCGCACAGCCCCCTTTCCTTTTCGTATTATGTAGAAATCTGCTTGCATTTAATAGGTTCCTGACTATAAATTTATTTTCATATATGCTTAAAATCCTTACATGTGAAAACAAAGTGAATGAAGAATTTTCTTGTAAAAATAATTTTTTTGACTAATCTGGAAATATTTTATTATTAAGCTTTGTCCACCAAACCAAGTAGCAAATGTGATGAAAGCTCAGAGAAAACTCATTTACGCTATTCCATCCACAAAAAAAGCTCTGCAATGGTTGTGGGTATATCTTGCTCTATTCTAAGGCACTTTGCTGTGTGAAAAGGCAATTTAAAGACACCTGTAATGAAAGTAACACTTTAATGAATTACAGAGATAATTCATTTGCTTGGCTTTGCTTTATCCTGGTTTGCAAGGCCAGAATTGTGACAATAAGACAAAAGCTGAAAGGATCACTGGGAGACCAAATGAGTACATCATTAACTTAAATTAACTATTGTTCTGAAAGGATGCAAAAGACCCCCAATAAGCAAAAAAACCCAAATAAGAACTACTGCATTAATGTAGGCAATATCTCTTAATGACAATAAGTAAGAGGACTGACAGTCTTTCTTGTTGCAAAAGTTACACTGAATTTCAGAAGCTGTGTTTTAGGGAAACTGTTTTGACATTAACAAGTAGTATGTGCTATAAATTATCTGTACCATTTTGTATCACTCACTGTTATTTTCCTTGTTTCTGCTCTGAATTACACAGGAAAATACGGAACAGAGCACTGAATACAGGATACTTAAGTTTAAATTTCCAGTGTTGCTTGAAGTGTAATCTAATATTGGCTTGAGCCACATCTATTGGGCTTCAAACAAGACTGAAATCTTCACACAGGCCATACTTAAAAGAAAAAAAAAAGGGGGGGGGGGGAAAATCATCTGTTCTGGATAATTATTTTTAGCCAAAAGGTGAATATGTGCTGCACAAATGGTTGAGTGACACTATGTCTTAATGCGTCATGGGCAAATTTTATGGAAGCTGACATAGTGGCATGGATTTCACCAGGTAGATACCAATCCCGAGTTCAAATGAATGAGAAATAAATCTAAATTGTGAGTCCAGCAAAGGGTTAAAAAAGTTTTGTATACCTAATATTCACTGGATGGAAGTGATTACTCTCGGTGCTCTTGGTACTAGACAAAATGGAAGACAGAAACTAGATACTAACAAGATAAGCAGTATTTTTGAAAAATAAGACTCACTGGAGTTTTAGAGCCATATATTTGGCTTTTGTCTGCCTCTTCTGTGACGATGTGGTGGGAAGAGAAGGCCCTTGCACCAACTTAATCTTTTATGAGCCTGGTGATGAAAATGTCCCAGTGATGGTCAAGGTCAGGGCAGCAAAGTCTCCAGTGTCCCATTTGAAGCCCCAGAGATCCAGCACAGGCATCATGAGGGACCTAAAACAGGTATACTGAGTGCAGCCATCCCTGGTGGCTGGAAGGTTTGTTTTAAACAATGTGTAAGTAACATCAGCAAGTGTAACAACAAGTGCCTATTTTGAGGTCAGGCACCACCTAGCAATGCTTTGTGTGACTTCTAAAGCCTGGGTGTGCTCCAGAGTAGAGCTTTTTACTCCTGTACCTCTTGCAGACCCACTTCACCTGGCACCAACAGACACCATGAAATGTGTTGTCTTCAGTTTTGAATCCCATGTTGCAAAGAATTTGACCCAAACCAGACAGCCTTACCCCTCCAAACACTGGGCAAGTGGGACCTCTTTCTTCTCACATGTTAGCTGTACGAATGATGGAGCCATTATGAGATATCTCACACTTGAACGTTATACTCAGGCTGTTCCGCTGTGTCAAACAGAAATTTGCTGAAAGCAGTGTCTGTAGAATCATGTCCTTTATGTCTTCATTGACTTGAAATGAGATGTTTGTGAGATGAGGTTCAGATCGATTACTGCAATGTGTAAATCTGCACCTAACTGCCAAGAAACTCTTTCTTAACTTTGTTTCTGATTAGTCAGAATGTTACTACTGCAGAATGTTGCAGGATAATTTCTACAACAATTGAAAGTCAGAATAAAAGGAGAAAAAAATCTCTACTGGTAAAATCAAAGCACACTAACATGACACAAAGTCCTGATGATAGTATGGTGGCCTAGTGTCTAGAAATGCAGGCTTGGGGAAAAGTTGAAGTGTTTCTTATCTCTCATTTAACCTACCTCACAAAAATATTTTTAAGCATCTCTTACTTGTTTTAACAAGTACATCTTTATTTTATCATTTGTACTGGCTACTTAAATTCCTTTTCTCCAACTTTCACAAATGTTCATTAACAAATTGTTGTACTACATTATTCCTATGACTTTGCACAGTACTGAAATTTCTACTAAACTAACAGACACTTCAGGGTCATCAAGAGTTAGTGGAGAAATGTTTATAATAATGATAACTATTTGGAACACTGTTATATCACATAGCACAGTCCAAGGATATATCAAATATACGTAATTTCCAGCAATACATTTCTGTAGTTTTCTGATTCAAAGTCATTTTCTTCAGTGTGCTCCTGGTTAAACATTCATCTGATAGATTTATAAAGACAGTGCCAGTGCTTTCATTTGTATATATAGAAACTGAAAATATTTATATGACTTTTTTTTTTCTTTTTAAGACACCAAGATTTAAAGTTAGTCTTATTGATACTGAAAGTGTGACAGAAAGGTTGTAAAATAACTGGCTTTGTCTATCTGATTCTAATAATTCATTTGGATAACTGTATATATTTTAAAAAATCTATTTATGCGATATGTCCTATAGGATAAATTAGTTGCTGGAGTAAATAATTTTAACACCACTGGTTTCAACAGAACTGCAGCTGAACTGCTCTGTACATTGCCTTTTTAATCCTTTCTTGGAGAACTAGAGCCAAAGTTAATATCTTCCTACATAAAATTTAGCTTAAAAAAAAAAAAAAAAAAGTCCCAGGCTTATTCTGTTTCAGGGTGGGATATTTGGGATATTTTCAAGCAGATTTTCTTCACACCTGTAGCAGCAGGGAACACACTGGGTTGCTATTATTGGCTAGTCAGGCACTGAAGAACTGCAGAAAATGGGACAGTGAAGTTTCACTCTTTGAACTCCTAAGAAGGTGTAATCTAAAATATGGCATAAAACCTGCCTCACAGCTTTCTGATGAGAGGAGAATGTATTCTGGTGACTGTAGCTTCTCTCAGTGTAGCCTTCTGTACTGAATTTCCAGACAAGCTGATTGACTTCAGGAGAGCATCTGAGAAAAAGACATTGGAAATATAATTGGGAAGCTTCCTCTTTCTGATTCCTGAGAGAAATACCTGGACAGTCTATTTCTGGAAATTCCTTTAACAGAAAAGTTAAAATAACTTGTGTTGAACCATGTTGTTCAGTGAAACCTGTCTAAAAAATTCAAGTAATGAACCAAGTGAGGCAGCCTTGACCATAATGTTGAAGGCAGCTCTCCTAGAGGGAACAGGATTTCAGTCAGTTGCTGGGGTCAGATTTTCCCTATTGTGAAAAGAAATACATAATTTCTACCTAACATCAGGGATCTTGCAGGCCGTTCATAGTGTAATACTCGTATCCTGAAAGAAGACTAACAGCCTGGGAGAGAAAGCCTTCAACTTGCCGAGCTTATGCTACTCTTGTGCTGAAGGTACAAGAGGTTTGGTGGACTTAATTACAGAAGCTGTGTCTTAAATTCTTGTTTTCAGCTGTTGAGGAGAGCTGTGAGGTGCTCAAGCCATTTGTGATGAAGCTTATCTCCATTGTAGTGGAACAACATTCACTACAGACCTCTTCATAACATTAGATCATATAAAGGCTTCACTGAAGTACTGATTGATGCAGAATATATGTCAAATGTGTATGTGTTTTAAAGACTTATGCATGCTAATGAGGTCTGGGGATTGATGTGGGGTGTACAGACCCATCTAAAAGTGGGCAATGAAGGTAAGGTTAGTAAGCATATGGTAGCCTGCCATTTGTAATGTGAGGCCAGGACATGAATACACAGAATATGTTGGTAGAAGATGGCAGCTGGTTAAAGACTGGTATGTAATTTGCAACTAGTTTTGATCAGCATAAACTCTTTGTTTGGTTAATGTAACCTCTTGTCCTAGTTTTGTTAAAAAACAAGTTTCTCTTTTAGTGAATTTGCCTGTCAGCTAAAGCCTTCATATTAGCTGCATTTTCCTGGAGAACCAGATGCATATTTTGGTAAACATAGCAACGCAATGCGAAGTTATTGATAAGCATGGATGGACATCTCGCAAGAGGGGCAATGAGAAACTGGTGACCAAGAAACTGACCAACTGTGTTTAATATTCCATTCACGTGAATACTTCATATAAAAGTGGGAGATCACGAGGATCTCATCCCTTTCCCCTTTTTTTTCCCTTTGGCTTATGGCCAACATTAGGAGAGGACCTTGCTAGTCGTCCCTGCGAACTGATGCCTAGTGACAGACTGAATCCAGCTCCGGTTGGCTGCAGAGTCTAATCCAGGACTTCGGGTGCCAGCTCTGCAGTTACTGAGACTTTCAAGATTGGTTTTGTATATTTTGTATTATTTTCTCTATTCTTATTAGTAGTATTAGTAAAACATTGTTAATTTTTCCAACTCTTTTATCTCTGTCCTTCTTTCCCTCCCGATCACCTGTCCTGAGTGGGAAGCGGGGAGAGGGAGGGGCAAAAGGAGGAAGGGAGGAAGGAGAGGAGGTTAACAATGCATCTGCCAGGGTTTTATTGTCACCCCACAATCTAAACCCTTGACACCTCTTTTTTTATTTGCTTTATAAAATGACAGATTAACAAATGTATCTTTGTACCAGCCCAAGAGATGCGTATTTGTGCTGATCCTTTTTTGGGGTTACTGCCTCACCAGAGTGAGGATGGAAGTCCTGTGCATTGCTGACAAGAAATCAAACGTGCACTCCTGAACTGAGCTCTAGATCTTGCTGTGTGGAATAACAGCAAGGCCATTGCCTCCTGGCTGTTGGCACTGTGACAGTCTCCAAATATTACACTACTGGGCTAATATTTATTAAAAAAAACCCACCATCATGTGAAATTGCTGAAATCATTAGGAAGGGAGAACCCTGACATTATCCAGATAATACTTTGTCAGTACAGACTTAGTGAGGGCCTCAACTGTTGTACTTTGTGTTATTCTGTAGTGTGTGAAGATGCTGATGTTCATGCTGATGTTTAGCAAAGTAATAATAGTACACCCAAATCCAACAGAAAAATAAGCTAGGATACGGCATTTGATCAAATTCCCCAAACCAATCAGGCAAGTAGGTGTAAAATTTTGGGTTAATTGAATTAACAAATAGCACACTCGTACAGTCTATATAAATGAACCTCCAGCTTCAAACTGGACCTTGTGGTCATGGGAAGCATCGGTCTCTGCCCAGAGGAAATGCCGTGGTTGTCACATTCATTGGTAATACTTGTAAAGTTCATTGAAATCAAGATCTTTTTAAAGAAGAACGTCAGTCTCAACACAGAGGCCTCTTGCAATGAAATACAAGCTATGGAAAGGAGCAAACAGTTTCTCTCTTGCTTAGAGAGAGGTAGAGGACTTCAGTGAAGTCTTTCACACTATTCCTCTCCCTCTTGCTTTCTCTGGTAGCTCTCTTCCCAAGGCAGAATCCTTCTTGGTTAACCAGCACAGATTAGCAAACCATCTCTAAATGAATCTTATCTATCCATTATATTTCCATCCAAAAGTTTATTCAATAAACTGTTTGCCTAATTCCAATTTTTGTGCATCATCATCATAGTTCTTTCTGAAATTATATTGAGAATATTTTATAAAATGAACATCCACACATCAATGAATTAGAATGATCAATTTTATCTGTGAAATGTCAGCAAATTTAGCAGAGAGAGAACATTTGCTAGATTTAGTGAGATTGTGTTACTCACAGAATGATGAAGTAGTAGTAGTTAATGCAAGTGTGTTCTCTCTGTCTGTGCCAGCACAATTGATCTGGGCACAATATACCTGCATCTTTGTTCCAGGACTGCAGCAGTGTTACAGAATGGAAAGAGCTCATCTATTTAGAGCCCATTTGCACAGAAAGACCCCACTTCTCAGCTCTCCAGCTGGCACACCTTAAAGTCCAATTTCAATGAAGCTAGCCTTTCACTTACTATTTGCCTTAAAGCTGCTTACTTAGAAAAAAAATCACCCCTAGAAAGGGCAACAGCAACAGCAGCCTTCTTTGAGCTAGCCTTGAGGTATGTTATATAACTGACAAGAGCTAAGGCACACGTGTTGCTGTCCCACATAAGAATCTTCTGTTGGTTTTGACTTTGGAGCTAGCTTATCTGGGACAGGCTCAGCTATCTCTTCACAGTCCACATCGTGTTCTTTAGACATAATCTAAGTGATCCAGAGCCTATAAACAAAAGTCATACATCTTCTTGCATCCAATTCTACCACCACTTCCCAAGAGAAATGTTCAGAGGACTCCAGTTTTGATTTAGCAGGTGCTGAGCTGGTTGTCTGCACAAAGAATCTCATTATCACAGTTACAGTCCAGCTCTTCTGAGGCCTGTAAAGCTCCAAACAAAGCCATGTTGCTGCATATTAATAGGCTATGGTACAGAAACAGTGGCGGAGAAAACAGTAGAATTATCTTGCATATGTGATATGATTCTTTTTAGTCTTTCTTCATTTTTTTAAGTATTGATTTTCTTAAATAAACATGATTACACTATTCTGAAAATGTTCTATGTTAGCATTCCTTTTTTCTTTTAGGGAAAGCAAATACTATATATTCCTTTTATGTTGTGCAGTGTAATAGCACACAGCCCACACAGTGGGTAATTTAAATGAACAGCAGGCCTTCAAATTACACTGAAAGGCTGTTATATTTCAAGCAGGGAACATTTTTATTACAGTCACATGTCTGCCATTCTACAGGATGCATACACTTTTTTTTGTTCTTTCTTGATCTCAAACCAACAGGCAACCAGCTGAGGTAAGTGGTCATCTCTCAGATACCCATGAACATTTTATGAATACAGGTGCCTCACTTTTTGATGATGAAATATTTTGTACTGAGAGAAAACTGTATTTTGTACTCAGAAACTGCAGAACGAATTGCATGCAGGAAGCTTCATCATATATAAGCTGTGATCCACAGTTCCATTCAGAGCAGACAGCTACTAATGGTATTATACAGCCCAGTGAGCAGGGATTTGTGTAACAGGGCTTCCTAAAAGTATTAACACAGAAGTGAAGGGATGTGACAGCTCAATATTTTGTGTTTGTGTTCTACCTTTTGCCATGCTTTGGACCTTGATGCAGCCTTAACCACTTCCCTCTTGCTTTGTAACAGGCCTGGCCATTTTTCCTGTATCTATTCTAGGACTCCAACTGATGATAGTTGTATCCCACATCTTTAATGCATGTTTGTTTTCTCACCTCGTTAGCTTCCTCCTTCCTCATCCTCACTGCCTCTCTCAATTTCAAAGCTACAGAAGCTGTAGCTCATTACAATGAACTGTTGTTCATTAGTGGTGCTCTACCAACTGTGGAAATTCCTCACCAAAGAGCTGTCGCCCAAATAAAGACTATGAATTTTGAGGTTTTCAAATGACAGTTTTGCAAGATATCTATCACATAAATAAAAAGGAAACAACCACATCTGGGGTTTCATAAAAATGCATACATTTTAATGCTACTACACACAAGGGAGTCTTATGTCTATTCATCAAAATGGGAACTTAAACATTTTTCTTAATCTTTTCCATGTGACTTAGATTGTGACCTTAGTCCCCACTGATGTGCCACATACAGATATCCAAGAGTGCTATCCATAATCTGCTGTGATTCTGAAGGTTGTCTAGTCAAAGGGATTCACAGTTTCATGCAAGCAAATTTGCCCTTGGCCATGTAGCCATGGTAAGACTACTTCTACCCTCTTGACTAACAGTGAAGATGTATCATCAAAGTTCAGTGAAAATCAGTGAAATTTATGTCTGTGAATGATCCAAGTACTTTTACATACCCTGATTCATGAGCTCACAGCCACATTCTCTCAGCTCCACCCACTGAAGTACAGTGATAGTCATCTGCCCTTGGATTATCCTCTGACACGTACCTGGGAAAGGCTTAATAGTCCTCGTTATTCATATTTCAGGGTAAGTGAAGAACATACAGATTCTGCCTACAATCTATTCAAGCATGGTCTGTGTTTAGAAACTGAAGGTATATAGGTTCAGTGACTTGGAATAATGTTCAGAAGGGTAAATAACTTCTGTCTTCCTCCAAATGAATAGAATTTCTGCCAAGAAATTTTGCTTACCCAAGACTGTCCTTTGGAAGATCCTTCCCGATACCTTGGCTAACATTGTTTCCACAGTGGCTTTGAATTTTGTAATGTTTGTGAAACAACTTTCACTTTGCATTCTCTGAGGCAATTAGTAACTAATAAAGAAAAATAAGTAAGGATTTTATTTATTTATTTATTTGCCTGATCAAGTGATTTAATATGATAATTCAGATGAAAGAAATTAAGTCTACCATGTTGTTCTTTTTCACTATGGCAATTCCATGTTTTTTATGGCTAACGAGTTTCATTCAAGTCCAGAATGACAGGATGAACATGAAGCAAGAACAACTGGTGAGAAGGATTGGGTGTCATTGATGCCAGAACAATTTATATAGTTTTACAGATGCAAATAGCTGTGCAGATGGCAGCAAATGCCTAAAAATATTTGGGCAGTTAACAGAGAAATATGTAACAAGAAGCATAAAGGGGACTGAAAAGTCACCAAAAAGTGAAGGGCGGATAAAATAGAAATATTCGCATTGTTTACACGGAACCCCAGTGAAAATTTGCTAAAGTGATGGCAAGGAGGAATCTGGCAGTAATGTTACCAACAGGCTTTCTTATTATCTACCCAGCTTTCATATCTGAAAATTAATGCAACTTTATTGCCTTTTTGGTTGGTTGATGTAGGGTTTCTTAGAGGGGCGGATGCAGATCCCTGTAACACGAGGTGGCACTAGGCTTCTGCCTTTGCTGGTACAAGCCTTTCTGACCGATGCCAGGGAGAGGATGCATGGAAAGGGCAGTCTGCTCAGCTTTCACGTTGACAAGCTAAGCACGCTGCCCTGCAGAAGCGGAGGAGAACACAACCTGATTTCTGTGCAAGGTTGTCAGAACTGCCATCGCAGCCTACATGTCCCGGTCACCCTAGGGAGATTTGAGCAGACTCAGCCAGCCTTGCTGGAATGCAGGCAGCTGGCTGTGACATTCAGTGCTCCTCCTTTTAACTTGACGGGTAAAGATGAATTTCAGCCTTAATCAGGTAAAAGGCATAATTTCTTCCAGCTGAGACAGAAAAACCATTTAACAGGTTTCTCAGCTGTTCTTGGCAAGGTGATGGAACACTTCTTGTTAAAGCATTACCAGAGACACATAAGATCTCTGTAATGACAGAAATGCTGATAGGAGGACTGAATCAATGGACTAAAGGGCTGACACAGTAGGACGGGGAAAATGAAGCAGATCAGTTTATCACTGTATTACATGACAATGAAAAAGAAATAGACAAGTTCTTAAATTTGTTCACACCAGATATCTTATTCAGGAAGCAGATTCTCTTGATATTCATCCCAAAAGGTTTCTATTAATACAATGAATCAAATACTACTGTAATATTTAACATTTCATGACAGGGTTAAGTGAGCAAACCAGTTGGTGGTCAGGCACTTCAAGACAACGGGGCACTACTTAGCAGATACCATTGACATTGACCTGTCTCTACTAGCTGCTGTGAACATCCTCAAGAAAGGAGTAACAGCAGTACACTTCTGCGTACAACAGTAACGTGGAGAGTATTAGAGACGATTCTTGCTAAGGAAACTCTCTGCTTCAAATCTAGTTGATAGAAGTGAAAGGTAATAATGGACTTAGCCCAAGGTCAAAGGGAGAGCATGAAGAAGTCCTACTAATGTTCTGTGTATACTGCAGAATCTGGAGAATTGCTGATAATGTGCAAATTTTGTACACCTATACCATAGGTCTTCTAAGCCAAAAAAACATTCTTGTTCTTGGACATTTCTGCAAAGGTAGATTAAACCACTAATACTAGAAAGAATTTCAAATTAGTAGAACTAATGTCTAATTAGCAATTGTCTATTTTTTTCTGTATTGTTACCCCAATTCTACTCTTTATATGAAAAAAAGTTCAATAACAATTGAGAACAGCAATCTAGCACATGATAGAGAGCTCTTATCCTTCACTAGTCACATCCAACTATAGTTGCAATTGAGGGATTTGAGCACCAGTTAGATCTATAAAGTCAAGGCAACCTGTGATGAAAGTTCCCATTTCAAATCGGCAACAATAAGTTCTGAAGAGAAAATTGGGAATTGTAGCTGCATAAATACAACTAACATCTTTTGCAAAGTGTGTAATATGCTGTCTATAAGCAAAAAGGCAAGATTTTTCTTAAAATGTTTCATGTAATCCAAATGTTTGATACAGAATACTTACAGCTAACACTTCCACCAGTTAGCCTTGAACACAGAAAGAAATAGCAAGTTTCAGACTCTGTTGTTCATCAATAAATGAGCAATTCATGAATGGGGGATGTTCTGTAGTATTAGTCTACCACTTCCCTGGGCAGCTTGTTCCAATGCCTGACAACCCTTTCTGTGAAGAAATTTTTCATAATATACAATCCAAATCTCCCTTGGCTCAACTTGAGGCTATTTCCTCTTGTCCTATCACTTGCTACTTGGGAGAAGAGAACAACACCTTCCATGCTACAGCCTCCTGTCAGGTAGTTGTAGACAGTGATAAGGTTTCCACTCAGCCTCCTTTTCTCCAGGCTAAACAGCCCCAGCTCCCTCAGGCTTGTGTTCCAGGCCCCTCACCAGCTTCATCACCCTTCTCTGAACCCTCTGCAGCACCTCAATGTCTTTCCTCTAGTGAGGGGCCCAAAACTGAACACAGGATTCAAGGTGGGGCCCCACCAGTGCTGAGTACAGCGGGACAATCACTTCCTTAGTCCTGCTGGTCACACTATTCCTGATACAAGCCAGGATGCTGTTGGCCTTTTTGGCCACCTGGGCACACTGCTGGCTCATGTTCAGCTGGCTGTCAGTCAGCACCCTCAGATCCCTCTCTGCCAGGCAGCTTTCCAGCCACTCTTCCCCGAGCCTGTAGCGCTGCCTGGGGTTGTTGTGACCCAAGTGCAGGACCCAGCACTTGGCCTTCTTAAACCTCATCCAACTGGCCTCAACTCATCGATCCAGCCTGTCTGCATCTTCTGTTATAATCAATATGAATAATAAGAGATGATAATTTTTGTATTTGTGTATACGTGTTATGTACATTTATAGTGCTGTAAAATTAAATAAGATAATATATTAATAGGGTTTTTTTGTTTGTTTTGTTTGTTGTTCTTTTTTTTTTTTTGTCTGGTAATGATAAATTGGTACTGAGTAAAGTGGTTATAACTCTTTCACCAACCGCTCAGTCTTTGTAAGCCTTTGTAATGGTCTACACTTAAGAGTGGCTGTAAAACCTGAATGGGGTCGTTCTCTTTTTAAGGGGTACAAGATAAAAGGATATATTAAAAAATGAAGCATTGCACAATTATGTGTGTTTTTTTCCTTTTACAAATTTTATTTCAGGTGCAATGCAAGTAGCTCACAGAATATATGAATTTTTAAGACATTATGCTCATATGAATTTAAGTTTTTGACTATCTAAAATCTTATTTGTCCTCCTGTGAGCTGTAATTACGTTTGTAACAGCTGTCTTCACTGATTCTCAGTCCCGTGTAAACGTTGAAGAAAAGAGCAATCCCAGCACTGAGATTCTGCTTCTCCATTGTTTTCACTGATATCTAAATGCTTGGTACAAAAAAACATTTATGCACAGTAACATATTGACACCCATGGATAGCAGAGTTAAGATCAATGAATTACTCTTGTCGTTAATGTAATTTATCTACATGTATCAAGTCACAAGTTTCTTAAACTTCCTCCTTCGCAGAAGTTTCCTTCAGTATGCTTGGATGCCTATAGGTCAAACACAGTGCAGGGTTTAGTGTGAATATTGATCAGCAAATGGAAAGAGTGTTCTTAATATGCTGATTTCTATATTATGTGATGGATGCTTAAACAAATCAACAAAACAATACTCTGTTTTGCTGTAAAGGGTTCTTAACACTTCAGAAATTTAATGAACTTTTCATAATAATATTAAATATTGTTTATGCATTTGTTACATAGCGTAGTCACTTTCTCTGTATTTACAGTTTTATGCAATTTGTTGATGTTGAATCACTATTTTGTGTATGCCTGTGTTTGTGCATGATTTAATAAGGTGTATCTCTGGAGAAAAATTAAAAAAGGACAGTTAAATGTGATCATTTTTTGCTCTTCACAACAAATATTTTTTTTTTTCTGTTCTTTTTTGGTTATTAAAAATGTTATTTTTTTTTTGGAAATGACTATGTTAAATACTGAGCAGTGCTACACTCTCTTCCCATTTCCCAGAAGATCAGGTTAAATGCAGTTAGCTTCAAATTTTCAGTGACAATAACTCTCTCCCTTGTGTACCTGGACAGATATTAGAGAATGGAGTCAATAGCCTATCTCTTTCAGTCACTTTTATGGTAACTGGTATCCCAGAAGCTAGTGAGGATTAAGCCTTGTCTTGCTTTCCCTGTATATCAACACCAAACGCTTGTTCTCAAGTGTTGAGAAGCAATCCCTGCAGTTATGATCCTGACTCAGACAATAAGGCAAAAATGTCTTCTCGCACTAGGAACCAGGTGAAAACTTGAAAACTTTTGGTTCAGAGTAATACAGCCAATAATGGAAACTGCAGGTCAAAGGGTTGTCTAAAGGCAACTGTGTTCATCATATTAGAAGTCTGAGTGAGAAAGCCTGGACTGAAATCCACTGAAACTGAAAGAAAATTGTGCTCTATGGGATCTGACAATATTTCCCCCAAAACTTCCAATTCTATCTACAGTCTATAAGACTGATATGTCCTGCCATGTTGCTGGAGTAACTGCTTTCTTTTAATGCCTGCTAAGAGCTAGGCAGAGTTTTATTACAACAATAATTTATTTTTTAAAATTTATTTTTAACTTTTGCGTACAATACAATGTTACCTTGCAAACTAAAAGTGATGAACTAAAAGACCACAGTTAGCAATACCAGTATTTCATCTGTCGTCTACCTGTAGGGCTTGAAAATATTACAATGTAAGACATCCTTGTCCAGAAGAATTGCTGCTTGAGCTTTCTCCACAACACGTCACAGAGCAACTTTGTCTGTCAGACAAGATTTTACTGTTAAAACATACAAGATAAGGATCCATCTTTCTAACGCAAATTGAATCAAGAGGTAGCCTGGAGTCACTTCAACATAAATGAGAATCTTAATTATACCCAGGAAGAATCAGGCCCCATTATCTCATGGCATTGGTGTATACCACTAACTGCCTGATACGCTACGTATGAGTTTTAATCACATTTGCTTTATACAGGTGTAATTCTAACAGAGATAGTCACATGCTCCAGTGAATTGTAAATAGGCTATTACGAATTTTAGCCAAATTTTAAAAGTACAGTAAATAATTTGTTTATTAAATTTTCAAAATTATATGCAATAATGACTTGCTAGTTACCTGTTTTTTTGAGTTTTTCAGGTTCAAAGCAGTGTGCAGGCATTAAAACGATCACTAAAATTTTATGCTTCATTTACAAAATGGCAGAAACTGCCTAAGATTCAAATGCACTACACAAATACAAAATACAGCCTTTGTGATAATGTCCTAGGTACTGCTGATGAAGACAACTCATTAGCTCATTTTCAATCACAACTTGGAAATACAGTATGGGAAGATAGAAAGGTATTATTATAGATTTATGGTAACTATTATCCATTTTTAAGGATAGTTGTAAGGAAGAGCTAGATTTTTTGCTAAGACAGTAGCTTTCTTTCCAAGTACACAAGAGAATAGGGATGTATTTTAGCCAGGGTGTGGTTTAGTGAAAGCATTAAAGAGAAACAGAGGTTAACAGGAGGAAAACCATCCCAGAAGAGACAAAACTGACCTTAGTCCTTGCTCTTTTCTGGCTGCTCTTTGTCAAGATTATGTTCTGCCTTGCAGAGAGAAAATCTTTCCAAATGAGCAACTGTTTACATCTTAAACTTTTACAGGGAAACTGAAGACTCTTTCATTTTTCATGCTGTACATGAGCCATGGACTGAATTTTGACTCAGAAGCTGTGGTTTCTGTGCACGTGCAGGTTTGTGCTAAATGTGCATTCAAGCTTTAGGCAGCTCACATTTTGCTAACTAAGGAGGTCTCTTGTTTCTCAAATGCCCTCTCTAGATCAGGATGCAGCACAGAAACCTAACAATCACATAGCTTGCCTAAGACTTTTCTTTGTGAGAGAAGCTTATAAGAGAAACAGTCTCACGGGGCTTTGTGCCCTTGCCCTCTGCTCCTTCCTTTCCACTTGGCAAACATGAGGCACACTGTTATGTGTTTTGGAGCTGCAGAACAGAGGTCCTTGATGCTCCTGGGAAAAGTGCAATTCTTCATTGTGTAGAGACCATGCCCACCCAGCCCCACTTCACATCAGCATTCACAGCAACGCAATCTCCCTGCAGCTTAGAGCAGGAAAATCTTTACCCTGCTCTGCTGCTGCTGGCCTGTGTGGGACTGACCTGGGGTTAGATCTGTGGGATCACACTGCTGGGACCACATATGAGTAATCCATATTTATGATGAGCTGAGGAACACCCGGGATTTCGGAAGTCTGCCTTGTCTGGCACACCTGAACAACCCCACTGAAAGCAGCCGCGTTACAGAACCATTGATGAAGGGTGGGAACTGCCACGCTAATTTTCAGCAGAGATAGCAAGAGGAATCTGATACAAGTATAATTTACAGTGTATTATAGAGTGGTGATGCACTATTGTGCTTCTGGTCAGAAAAACCTCACAGTGATTCAATGGGAGAAAGCCCAGGTAGAAGCTGTAGAACTGCACCTTGTGTCTGTTGGTGCAGGTACACATCATCTGCAGTCTGTAAATGAAAGATTTCAGTTCTTTAGACATGTAAGGAAAGAATTACAAGAGGCTATATTGATACATGTAATTGAAGTAAATTCAATTTTGGAAAGAATTGGGATTTTGAAAAGATGTATTCTTAAAAGTCTGAACATTCATCCTGTTGGAAAAGGGTTCAAGAACTAAAATTTCCCAGACTTGTAATATAAACTGACTGAGTAAAAGTTCTGGCAAATCATAACTCCAAGTCTTACCAGGTACTTCCACTATTTTTAAGGAAAATTAAAGGCACATTCACAATAAGGACATACTCACTGAGGAGACAAATCTGTTGCCTTTGGAAATTACAGAGAAGCCACACAGTTGGTAACCACAGAAGGACTTTGTGGACTCTGAATAAGTGGGGGCAAATTCTGCACACACTGCACACACCTTAGTTAGCAAAATGTGAGCTGCCTAAAGCTTGAATGCACATTTAGCACAAACCTGCACGTGCACAGAAACCATAGCTTCTGAGTCAAAATTCAGTCCATGGCTCATGTACAGCATGAAAAATGAAAGAGTCTTCAGTAAAAAACACAGGCTAAATCCCTGTGTAATATTATAAACTTTAGAAATTAAGGTGTGCTGTGTTGCAGTCATTACAATATATTGACTTTTTGGTTTCAGGATACTAACTAGCCGATTCTTCAAGCACATGGGATTAAGTTATTGCAGAGGAGTGGTGACAAAACCAAAGGCTGCCAGGCTGTAGGTGCAGGCCTGCAGCTGGATGGGGCTTGTTGTTTGATCCATATCTTGCTGCCTGTAGAAGCAGGGGTGTTGTGGTTTAACCGCAGCCAGCAACTAAGCCCCACACAGCCACTCATTCACGCCCCCTTCCCCACTCAATGGGATGGAGGAGAGAATTGAAAGAGTGAAAGTGAGAACACGTGTAGGTTGAGATAAAGACAGTTTAATAGGCAAAGCAAAAAACCATGCATGCGAGCAAAGCAAAACAAGGGATTCGTTCATTAAGTCCCATTGGCAGGCCATCCCTAGGAAAGCTGGGCGCCATCACGTATAATGTTTACTTGGGAAGACAAACGCCATCACCCTGTGAATGTCCTGCCCTTCCTTCTACTTGCCCCAGTTTTATATGCTGAGTATGACATCATATGGAATGGAATACCCCTTTGGCCAGCTGGGGTCAGCTGTCCCAGCTGTGTCCCCTCTCAGCTTCTTGTGCCCCCACAGTCTGCTCACTGGTGGGGTGATGTGAGAAGCAGAGAAGTCCTTGACTTTCTGTATGCTCAGTAATAATGATAACAGCCCTGTATTATCAATACTGTATTCAGCATAAATCCAAAGCATTGCCACATACTACCTACTATGAAGAAAATTAACTCTATCCCAGCCAAAACCAGCACAAGGGGTCAAGATTAATCTGTAGCAGAACCGCACACTGGTGCCAATTACTTCCTCAGGGCATATTGTCCAGGTCATCATGAATCCTAATACACTCATACTTTTGTAAGACAGAGAAACCTTTTCATTTCTCTGTTCACCAAATGCATTAACACAATGAACGGATCACAATGAGCAAAATGAGGCCTTACTTTACCAAGACTGGCATTTAACAAATCATACCAGCTGTCACGAGCTAGCTGCTTGACCCATGCTTCTCTCAGCAGTGACAGCAAGGCTATAAATTGGACACTTGCCATGCTGCTGTGCCAGGGTGCTGGGTGCCACCTGTCCTCTGCAGGGCAGTGCTCCCCAGAGCTCTTTTGTGTCACAACTCAACCCAGCTACATGTTGCAAGCTTGGAGAAACTGTGGTGCTACATGCCCCTGCTACTGGGTTATGAAGGTGGCATCTCCACACACCTTCCCTGGCTATTCACAGAGGCCCTGTACTTAGATTTCCTTTCTGTAGTGGGATTTCCAACAGTGGATCCCACTTCTAGTCTAGAAAGAAATGCCCTTTCTGAATATTTCTAGAAGTTGCTTTAAAAATAACCAGTTGAAGGAGACATTAGATCTCACCATTAAAGGTGGAAAAAAACAATGTGCTTTCTTAATTATGTTTGCCCATAAAACTCAAGAATCCTATTTTACACTGCTTTCATTAAAAAAAAAACCCAAAACACAAGAACAACAACAAACAAAAAAACCCACAAAACCCAAAAGTCTTATGTGTTTCAGATGAGTGAAATTCTAAGGGTCTGTGTTGGACAATATGGCATTTTTTCATACTTGATACTGTATTTTTCATGCTTCATACTGTATTTTTGCAAATGAATATTAGATCTAAGTGATGAATTTCTTCACTAGGATAAATCAGCACAGCTCCTTTTATTTGAATAGGGCTATGTGGGTTTATGCCCACTGGGGATTAGCCTAACCATCGGCTTTGTAAGCTTTTTAAAGTTGAACATGGAACAGGCTTGTTCCATGTTTAGGTGCCGAAAGAAAGGGAGAATTATAAACACAGATTAATGTAAGCTACAGCTTTAAAAGATAAACTGCAGCACATTAGAAGGGCTTAAAGAGTAGTTGTAAAAATCTACTACATTTGTTGAGAAATCCAGAAAATTACAGCCTATATACACACGTACATACACATATATTCCACGGTTATTCAGTAGGTGGCAGCTAACAGCCTGGATGAGCTCTGCAGACGCCATTTAGGCAGCAGCACCGGCAGAGGCTGGAGCCAGCCCACCCATAAAAGCAGAGCGAAAGAGGCGGCAGCTGAGCCGAGCGCAGCACCAGCCCCTGCGCGGGACCGCGGGAGGCGCGGGCGCGGAGCGGCGGAGCGCAGGGCGCGCAGCAGCCGCGCAGGCAGCGGGGCGGCAGCAGCCTGACCCTGAGCAACGCAGGGACCCCGCGCTGCTGGACGAAACCCGGGGCAGAGAGGGTCAACAGCTGGCGTGATGACAGGCACGGACTGAAGAGTGTTTGGAGCTTTCTTTTCCTACACAGGTAATTATCATTATTATTTTTTTCCGCTCCCCATTGCTTTTTCTGTATCACCTCGTACAATAAACGTAGCTTTCCAATGAGATTAGATGTCTTTATTTCCTCTGACCAAAATCCATAGTCCTCACTCAGGCAAAATTTCCGCTGGAGTCGACAGAGTTTTGCGTGAGTTAAGACTGCAAGATTTGATCTAAGCATGTATTTTATGTGAAGAACATGGCATGCTATAAGCTGGTGCTGACAAGGAAGGCAGAATCTGGGCATATACATATTGACCAGTTAAACATCATTTTTCTTTATGCTGGGATGTTAGTAGTGGCTTTATAACCCTCTTTTTTTAAACTATCTTTCATTAAAACTTGATGTGATGAATTTTGCCCTAATTTATACTGCTGGCATTGCAGTGATTTAAGAAGAGATCCATTTTTTAAAAATGAAACCTGTATTTTAACTTATGTGATGAAAGAATAGAAAAATGTTTAGTCTGAATAAAATAACACGAGGTGTTGCTTTCTTTGAAACAAATACAACTTTGCAGCATTCCACTGACAGGCAAACAATATTTTATTTGCTCAGTAGATTGTGCCTCTCTCAATTTAATGCAAGAAAATAAATCATGAAAGGCCATTCTCAAGTGTCTGTGAATGACTGAATTCAGATTTGATAATACTTCTTGTCTTGGTATCTTCCCCATGAAATGTGGGATGCTCTGTACGCTGCGGCACTCAGTCACAGCTGTGTCAGCCCAGAATGGACCAACAAGATTTAATATATTTTATTTTTAAAGCATTCTCTGAATGTCTTGTTTTCAGGAGTATGTAGTTATACCTGAAAACATATATGCCTGTTTATAAATGCACACATGTATAGGTATGTAATGCATACATCCCCATACCTTTGCATGTAAATATAGCTGTTGAAACTGCTTGCTCTTATTCCTTTCCCAGGGTTTGCAAAGTTTACTGTATCTAAAATGCTTGCAGGTCTCTCAGTTTTTAGTTCTGGGTCAGAGGGTACTGATGGACTTCACTTGCATTCAGGAGCTGCTCCGCCAGGGTCTCACTGTGCTTACTGAATGCAGTAGTGCCCGATTCTCACAGAACGGCATCTGTGCCATCATTCAGGGGCTGTGAAATGTGGTATCCCTCTAGGTTTCATGCTCCCTCTCATGCTGCATGAAGAACTGTCCAGACGTGGAACACGTTCAAATACACGGCTGCAAATCAATGGCCCCTGGAACTGGGGGAATGATCGTGATGTACAGCTATTTTGCATCCTCTCTGGGAAGAGAGAAGAATGAATAGGTATAAATGGGCTGTGAATACACTTAGGCTGGAAGGTTTCAAACAGTTAGAGCAGCATGGTTCTGAAATTACCTCCTCATTGAAGTAACAGAATGAGAAGTCTCTAAATGCTTTTCAGTTGGAACTTGATGGAAGGGATTATATGAAATGGTTGCCTGCAAAGGCAAAAATTTAGATTTGTTAATCCGGAAAGTCTCTTTTAGTACTAAATACCATTCTTGCTTTTCACTGGAAGTTGCCTGCATTAAATCGTCTCTTTGCAAAAGGGTCAGGGTCTCTGGAAACACATTTTATCTACACATTTCACGTAAGAGCCAAATTAAAGCGTATTTCTATTCTGGGTTGTTTACACCAGCAGATACATAAGCCCTGATGGTCATAAGGCTGAATAATATCCTCTGCTCACAGCGCAGAGCAGAGCTCTTTGGAAGATGGAGTTCAGAGGCATGGCTCCTTCTGGCCAAGTTGTCAAGATTATATTGCACCGGCACTGCAGTCTCTGTAGTATGAACAAAGATAGTGGGTAACACATAAACTGATAATGCTCTTCCTGAAGTTTTTACTAGTGTTGTTTCGAGGTTCCTTTGAGGATCGCCTGGTAACTTTCTGTTGTACTAACCAACATACCTGCCCATGTAAAGGTCCCACCATCACATGTGAAAAAGCAAAGACTCACACATTCATTGTGACAGTGTGCTCTATTTTCTCAAACTTAGCTTATTTTAAAAATCTGCAAGAAACTGTACTCTAGTTCAAAGATGCTGCTACAGAACGACCACATTCAATTCCATATTCCCTTTTCCTCTACTTCTTTCTCTTTACAACCTGATCCTTGATGTTTTGTTTTGTTTTGATTGACATACTACATTGCTTTGCTTTCAATTCAGAGTGTACCTCAGTAATTATTCTGTAATATACGGTAAGCTGCATTTGAATGTTCCAGCTCCCACACTGCACATGAATATCAGACCATTTGTACACTTAAACTGAAACAGTTCATTGTGGGAGATTTGGTTTGGTATGTAAGGCTGATTCCAAATGTTTGTTGCTTTCCCCTTAATACTTTGTATTACTAGGTCTAACTGAACAATTATCAGTTTTGCATAAATGAATAAAAAAGGCAGTTTTGTAAAAGATGAATACATAATGGTATCAATATTACTTTAGGAAAAATAGGAAAAATAATTGGTGGGTTGTGGGTTTTTTTGTTTGTTTTTGTTTTTGTTTTTTACCATTTGTTATTTTTCACTTTCCACTCAAATAAAGGTTTCAAAGTATCAATGTACAGATATGTTCACTGCGTTCTTATTGTTGAACTAAAATTAAAATATGCATTAAATTATCTTACCTTACTGCTGGAAAGACAGTAGAAAAGACCAACCAAATGACACTGCAACTGTATGTATGAATTGAGACAAAGCATACTTTGTTTTTTTGAGAAAAAAATATTGATTTGCTTTCAACCACAAAATATTGATTACTCTATAATTATTGAAATTAATATCAAAGGAAGACAAGAGCAAAATGTCAAATAGGGTGTGTCAAGTCTGTGACAAACTCACTTTTCCACTCACACCGAGGTCAGGAGCACCTCCTCTCAAGCAAATAAATTAGAGTTAAATGTTAGACTTCTGTATCTATAATGAAAATCAGCCTCTAGTTTCTTTTGCTGTGCAGGGCTGCATTGTGCTATGACAGCAAAATTCAGTCACCCTCACCCTGACTGCAGGTAAAGGAACTGGTCTTAGTTGAATCTGAGTAAGTGTCAAATGAAGTTGTGACAGGCTTTTAGCATCCTCATTTAAAATCTGTATGTGGTAAAGCAGCTATATCAAAAGAGCAAATCCATTCCTGGACTGCAGATGTTTCCTTCCCAAAATGTCCAGTAGTTCTGACTTAAAATTATTGCGAAGCTAAGAAAAGGAGGCTTACACTCTTTTATTTATTTTTAAAATTTATTTTAAAAAAAATATTTATTTTATATTTGTCCCAGAAAATCTAGACTGACAACTTTTATCTGTTCTGAAAAAGTTACTAATTTACATAATCAAATATTAACTGCCATCAGTAGCTAAAATATTGCTGTAAACCTACGTGAAAACCATTACAGTGTTCCCAGTTTGTTCATTCAAACATTAAAATGCTACTATGTGTTACTGAGAAAGTATTTTTTAAGCTTTTTAATTTTGTCTGCTGCTACTATGAAAAGAAACATGAATTGAGAATAAACTACTCTAAAGGCTAAACCTACCTTTTTTACTTCAAAGTTAAAAGTACTGAAATCAGAGGCAGTGATTAGTATTAAATTGCTTTTCTGTTAAAAAAAAATATAATAATAAAAAAAAGGCAGTAAGGAAAGTATTCAGTTTTGTGAAAGTCCTGAGATGCAGGTTTGCAAACTGTTTCTTAAAGAAAACACACTTTTGAGTAAAAAGAAAAATCAGTAAAATTCTCACCCCCTCCAATCAACTTGTGCTAAGTTACACATAATAGACAGCAAATAGCTTCTTGTGAACATTTAGAAATTCCTATCAGAAAGCTGTCATTTCTGTATCATTCCCCACAACTACACATTAACTGCTTATTTTCAACTCTTCCTGATTTGCAGAAATCTTTCGATGGAGGCACAGGCTCCTTACCTGTGCCTGGAAACATATTGACAATGGGCTTGCAGTACTTAACTAGTTGTTGGGGTCCTGAAACTTGCTGCTCTAACCTATTCACAATTTATTGCCCAACAAACCAGTTGCAAAATGTATTATATTCACTGGTAGGGCTTTTGGAGGACAGCAAGGATAGATACTGATATTCTTGGTTTAAACCACAATGTTTTGAATGAGGTATTATTATTCAGGCTGTGGAAGAATATGAGAAGTGTTAAGGTGGTCAGGGTAGCAATCAAGCTATCCTTTCCAGCCCAGCCAGGAAAATTAAAGATAGGAGTTATGTTAGTAAGTCAGAAACCCTTAACCTTCAATAATTCTGCTTCTATAGAAGATGTGCGCAAATAGTCTCAAATTAACATTAAGGAATTGAAGACTGCATTGGAAAGACAAAAGGGCCACTGGTCTTTGTACATTTTGTTCTGCTGAATGGAAACCAGTCTTCCATGGATGCATGGTTCTTCTGTGTATGTTCTGCACATGTTCTTCTGTGCACACATTTATATGGAATTAGATTGTTGCCTATGCTGAGATTTTTATCATGGATCTCATAGTATATTGAATTTAACATGCAAAGCCTCTAAAGTAAAATGGTTATTTTGGAAATTTTCCTCCCTGTTTTTTTTTTTAGTGTTTCTCTGTTCAGGAAACTTAAAAGTCACGTCTTTTTCTGCAAGACGGAGAATAAAAAGTTACCTATTTTGGTAAGTGGACATCTGGAGAAGCAGAAGTTTGCTACAACATGTAAAGCCATAGCTTACTACCAAAAAGAGTATTCTGCTATTAAAAAAAAAAAATAGAAGGGATGACGGGTCAGACTGAGTCTCTGGTGCTGCATTTATATGAGTGACAAATTCCAGTTAATAACCCCACTGTTCTAGCCAATGGTATAATGCCCTGTATATTGAAAGGTGAACATACAACGTTGTAAGCTGATCTTACCATCTTTACTCAGGTAAATTAAATCAACTGAAAACTGAGCCAAAACTACAGTATTTCATCTGTTAAGCTTGGGAGAAAACTCAAAAAGTTCAGTCCCATAGGGAGTTGAATACAATGCTGTTATCTTGGCATTTTTATTTCTATGTATGAATTCGTGAATACCTAACTACACATAAACAAAGGCTTCTGAGTTGTTTCTCACTGAGTTTTGACTGTAAGCACTTAAAAGTCTAAGGTACTAGCTTACCAAAATGCTTGAACAGAAAAATAAATGTAAGAGTAGCTCCATTTAAGTCAATGAATTATATCACATGTCTAAAACAAAGCCTGAATTTAAACAGGAAATGAGTAACAAAGTTCTCCTTTTTTAAGAGTAGCAAATCCACTAAATAGGAAGTGACAACCAGTGAGACATCTGTCTACCCTGGGTAAACTTAGCATGTTGTTGCTTTTTCTGCATGAAATTGAAGTTTTTTTCATATAGTAGCATGTTTAATGATGCTGAATCTTGTTATATGGTAATAGCTCATTGTTACATACCTGTTACTCAAGGGTTAGCTCTGAAAGCTCTTGGGCAACAACAGAGCAAATCATTTAAGTGTACTCCTAATTCTGAAGCTCTTTGTTGGATCAGGTCCAGCACCTTCTGCGTTATCTGTACATGAGCCCTCAGCAGAGAAGGCAACCAACAAACCCTTCTACATCATTAATTCTTCTGTCACCAGTCCTGCCTTCCTCTTCAACAAGAGATGCTACTGTGGTTGAATGTAGTTTCAGAAACCCATGCTACTCACTACCCCCATAGAAAACTCGTCAAATTCTCTGCCTTCTCTGCCCTTTCTTTTTCCGGTTCTTTCTGGCCTAGTGAAACTATTTTTGCCACAATCTCTGCTGTCCATGTCATAGCTCAAGAGCTAGTAAAGATATTCTTATTGTGACAACTGTTTATTTGGATTTTTTTATTTTACCAGAGGATCTATTTGATATGATAATTTATAGGGCTTCAAACAATTTTGAGAAGACATTTTAGGAATGAGATTTTCAACATCAGTGTGATGAAAATATGACAATTTGCTAAAGCAGAGCACAGCATCTGCAACCACAAGACAGTACAAGGGCTGGATTCTACCTCCTTTACATACAGATGTTCTTAGGAGGATATTCTGTAAATTCAGCACAAAACTGTGACAAATTATTCTGAAAGACTCCTGCCCTTTCTGTCACTCTTCTGTGTTGGGCCAGAAGCACCTCTGCAAAACCTCTCAGAAAAAACTTTCCAAAATTTGTATCCTGGCGTAATACACACACTGTGTCTGTAGTGTGGCATATGCATTTGTAATGTAGTGAAGAATCTTTCCCAAGATGCAAGAAAGACTTTAGACAGCATGGAAAATATAGAGACATTTTTATCTTTCTTCACTTTTTCTTTTTTAGATATTTGAAAGTAAACAAAACAATCACCTGGGCCAAAGTCCCCCAAAAGCACAAACTTTGTTTGCTGCCATTCTGGCCATACAGAGAAGTTTCAGCTTTCTGTTCTTTCTCAGTGACATCCAGTTTTGTACAGACTGAGCCACTACTCTCATTGTGGTTAGATAATTCTAAATGATGACTTTTCTATGCAAATTCAAACATTGTAGAGAGTCTAGGTCCAAAATGGAAACTGTTTCAGTCAAAACAGATTGAATTTGTAGTTTGAATTCATGCTTCCTACAAATATGTTGAATAATAAGGTCTGATTATGTCTCTTACTTATCTCTGGCCAAGGCTTTGCTCAAATTTCAATGACACAGACATGAACTGTATGAAAATATTCTTTTTTGTTAACAAAGATGGCAAGATCAACACCTACATAAAAGCCAGAGCTAACGTAAATCAGAAGCGCTCCAGCAACTATGCAGTGAAGTCACGACTTAAAACAGCTGATTATCAAGGAGCAGACTTTCAAAGATCATTTGGTTCAGCATGAGAATAAAAAAAGTGCTTTCCACATGGACTAGAACCTCATGTTGCAAGAAAAAGCAGTTTTAACTGTTATCATTTTGTCTTCAAATGTGTTCAACTTTCCATTGATTTTAAAAGACCAAAGGAAAGCAGGTGAAGAAGACGAAAGAAAAATAATGAAAAAGTCAGTCTTGTAGTAAAAGATGAAGACACTGGAAGCACGAAAATCTCCATTCTTTAAGTTCAGGTTCATTGGCAGATATGGTAAAAATACTCCTCGAGAAAATGCCTGTTTATACCATAGTGGGAAAAATTTAAAACTTGAGGAGATCTCTTTCGTTCTTGTATGTAATTTGTTCCTTTTTCACCTTTGATACAGTGAAATGGCCGTTGACCTTACAACCATGCTGAAATCTGTCTTATAGCTACATTTGAAATTATTCTTCACCTTGCACCTTGTATATTTGCATAGTGGTGTCATCACTGGGATAGCCTGATGGACTGTTAATTTAAATTGAAGCAAACTTTTGAACTAAATGCATTGCTTCTACTTTATTGGATTTTCATCATGACAATGACAATACAAACAGAAACAACTCCTTAGACTTATAAAACAATTCAGTGACTGATGTGAGATTATTTTACCTGTGGAAAAAGAGCTTGCAATAAATTAATACACAGTATCCAACAGTTGCATATCAGACTGACATCTCAGTAGGACATCATAAAACCTCAAGAACTGTATCAGTTAAGATGCAATCAAAGCCTCTGATTCCAGACAAAAGAGGTAGTACCTGTTTGTTTTGTAAAATGAGTGTTACCCTAAAAGACACCACCTAGCTAAACAATTTCAAAGCAAGTTGCAACCTATGATATTTTGTGGAAGTCTAGCAATTCAAACCTAATGAAAATCTTTTGCAACAAAACCAAAACTGTGAAAATACTGGAAAGTGAGCAATTTTTTGTATGCCTATTTTCAAGTACAAACTGAAAGAGTTCACCAGCTGTGAGATTCTAATCTCGTGTTACT
This sequence comes from Nesoenas mayeri, assembly GCF_963082525.1. Taxonomy (NCBI): domain Eukaryota; kingdom Metazoa; phylum Chordata; class Aves; order Columbiformes; family Columbidae; genus Nesoenas; species Nesoenas mayeri. The sequence continues at coordinate 30,326,926 of NC_137542.1, read as the reverse complement.
CTAAGGGTATGTATTCAAGTAGATTAATTTTCAGAAGTTGTTTTTCTGCCTCCCTATACATTTTGCCTGGTATTGTGTATGTTCTTCATGGATTAAATACAAACTTAAGAGGAAAGTCACAAATACAATTGACTGAAAAGTTTACCGTAAAAAATGACTAACAAGAGGAGATAAATATGGCGATCCAGTGGCTAAATACAGGATCAGTGACATTGATTTAGTAAATGTTAACATACCCACATGTAATTACTTACTCAAAGAACATTAAGAGTTTGAACTACCAAGTGCGTAATCTGTAATGCGAAGTACTTTGTTCAAAAATTTTAAAATGCATGTTTTTCTTATCGCCATATAACAAAATAACTGACTTAATACCAAAATGGCTCAGTCCTTAAACTGAACCCTCCTGTAAGAACAACTCTTCAGTTCTTTTACCTGGCATATCAGAAACAGCCAGAGAACGAACACAGACCAGCACAAAGGTTTGTAGTTGAGTTTGAACTCGAGGCAGCTTTTTGTCCCAGTCAGCTGCCTGTCAAGCTCACCTGCAGCAGCTGAGCCAGAGCACTTCAAGCCTTGGGCTAGCGGATCATCTGCAGCAAAGAGAGCTAAGTCAGTAGAGGTATATGGAGGCTCACTAACTTGCTGAACTTTACAACCAAGCAATTAAAAAACAAAGGATATAGTTATGTGTTGTGAAAAGTGCTTTGTGAGGATACTGTTGTTCAACTGTCATTTCAGAGGAGAACAGTAGATTTTGACTGGTGTAGCTTGTGAAAGCAGCGAAGGAAGGAAATGAGATCTTACTACACACAAACTCCAGAATAAGTTAGTTCTAAAGTGTAAAAGGCAACTGCTGTTTTCTGTGTGCAGATTATGAAACAGACAGGTTGTCAAAGTATGAATCAGAGAGGGTATTGTATTATACATCTGAAAATGCAGACTTCTTTCAAGTTATTTTTTCCATATCCACATTAGACAAAATACTGAAAGCTCATGAAACAATGTGGTACTTTATTTTGCTCTGTTGTGTGTTTTACCTAACATATTTTAAGACAATGAAAAAACAATACACTAATAGGGTGGTATGAAAAGCATTAACGAATGTATGGAATTTAACAAGGGCAAGTTCTGTATTCAGCACCTGTATGAGGAGCAGCTGAAGTCACTTGGTTTGTTCAGCCTGGAGAAGAGGAGACTGAGGGGAGACCTCATGGTGGCTACAGCTTCCTCACAAGGGGAGGAGGAGGGGCAGGTGCTGATCTCTTCTCTGTAGTGACCAGTGACAGAATCCCAGGGAATGTCAGGAAGATGTGCCAGGAGAGGTTTAGGTTGGACATTAGGAAAAGGTTCTTCACCCAGAGGTTGGTGGAGCACTGGAACAGGCTCCCCAGGGACACAGTCATGGTGCCAAGCCTGACAGTGTTCAAGAAGAGACTGGACAACACCCTCAGACACATGGTGTGAAATGTGGGGTTGTCCTGTGCAGGGACAGGAGATGGACTCAGTGATCCTTGTGGGTCCCTTCCAACTCAGGACATTCTGTGATTCTCCAAAATGCACAATTGAGTGCAAGTACACCACAGTCACACAGAATGATTTTCACTGTGGGAGAATCTCTGACTAGTTCCATGCAGAGAATAAAAACACATTAAAAAATTATTTAGGGAAGCCTTTCTCCGGTGTGATCAAAAAGCTTTTTATGAGCTTTTTGTTTTATTTGCTCTCAGCTCCTGAGCAGGACAAAAATAAAACAATCTGTATTGTTTATCTTGGTAAAATTGAGAATCTTTCAGACTAACAGACCTGATTGTGAGACAGAATAAACCACAACTAAGATGCTCCTCCTTTGCAGCAGCCCAGGCTGGGGAGCAGCTCTGTGGGGAAGGGGCTGGGGCCACGGTGGGCAGCGAGCTGGGCACGGCCAGCAGTGGCCCCGGCTGCAGGGAAAGGCCCCCGTGTCCTGGGCTGTATGAACAGCAGCGTGGCCAGTCGGGTGAGGGAGGTGATAATCCCCCTCTGCTCAGCACTCCTGAGACAACAACTATGTAGTTTGTCTGGTTTTTCCACCCCAGTAGAGAAAACACATCAGTGAACTGGAGCAGGTTCAGATGAGGGCACGGAGGTGTCCAGGGCTGCAGCACTGTCCTGCCCTGCAGGCAGAGGGACCAGGGCTGGTTCAGCCTGGAGGAGGCACAGTGCAGAGACCACCAAACAGCAGCCCCCGAAAACCTACAGGAAAGCCATGGAGAATATGGAGTCAAACTCTTCACAACAATGGATGATGGGAAGAGGAGAGGCAACAGGTATGAGTTGAAACACAAGTATTTCAGGCTAGATATAAGGGGGAAAATCACACTGAGGGTAATTTAGCAGAGAACAAGGTTGCCAAGAGAGGCTGTGGGAAATGTTGGAGGTTTTCAAACGCAGACAGGACAGAACAACCTTGTCTGGTCTCATGGCTGACCCTAGTGTGACCAGCAGGCTGGGCCAGAGACCTCTGGTCCCTTCCAGCCTGAATTATCCTGTGATTCTATAGTCATTTCTAAAGACAGTCTGCAAAATCTCTCTAAACAATAGGTATGCTCTTCTTACCACTGTGAAGTTTTCCTATTACCTAACGTGAATCTCTTCTACAATCCAAGCCCATTAATTCATTTTTTTTTTTTCCACTGCAGATGTACATCCTTCCTCTTTGCAAAAACTTACTATGTATTTGAAGACTGTCACCATGCCATTTCACATCCCCCTGGAAGGTTTTGGATGTTTAATACTTCATGATATTAAGTGCCACATTCCTATTTGTTCTAACTTCTGGGCAACCACGTGTGCCAGTTTTCTTGGAGACTTCTGAGTGCGCTGGAAGCATTAAATTTCATGTAGCAGGAGTACACTCAGCTTTTAAAATTTCATTTCTCTACTCTGCATTGCATTGATTTTTGTAGCAAAAAATTTCAAAGTGCATTTTTTCTCATCATCCCATAGTTCTGAGGCTATGTATTATCTGTGCAGTGCTTAAACTGCTTCTGAGGTTAAAAAGTAATGTTTTTCTCTCTTTTTGCTCACAAAAATTATTAAACTATAATTCTTATGGTAGCTCATTCTGTGCAGTCACCCATGACTCTAAGCTTGATGACTGCTCTGAATATGTGTGTTTACAGCTTTTAGGTACAGGTTTATTCTCAGTAGAACTGTGACCTGCTATATTCCTCTGCTCTCATTTCTTGCTAGCTACTTTGTTTTGTTTGTTTTCTCAACAGCATGAGCTCCTTGCTCATTTTCTTTGTTCCTCAGAGGGTTTTCCTTCTTATATAAACACATGCAACAGTGTTTTCTGAGGCTACTCTTCTTTCCATTCCATGAATTCTGCTGTCAGAGAGAAACAATTTTGCTTCAGTGCCTCAGGATGAACGTTCTTATTTATCAATATTTCCTATCTTTAAACAGGTCTCTGCGAGTGACAGTAACTGCAGCGTAGAAGAGATGGAAGGGGCAAAGCTGCCTTCTGCCTGAAGCCAGGCTGGGCAGGCAGAGCTGTGACAGCTCTCCGCTTTGCCTCAGGATCAGAATACCCAGTTGCACTGCTTATTCTGCCTACAGGTGAGGCAGGTGAGGAATACAAGTCCTTCATCTATTTACATTATGTAAAGACAGATGTTTTCAGCTTACTCAGACATTAGAATTGGAACAGAAAAGAATACCGGGCACAAGAAGGAGAACAGAATCAGGGTATGCTTGAACAGCAAAATGAAGACACTAGTGCAGCATAAGTAGCCATGCCTTTAATCTAACTGTCATGTGCAGCAACAGCATCAAAGCTCCAGAAGCACAAAATTCATTGTGGTCTGGCAGCTGAGATAAGGTCAAGGGGGTTCCACTCACTTCTGTACCTCTACATCACTCCTATTCTCCTCATGCTAGACAGGCAAAGGGTAACTTCAGATCCTACTCGACAATATAAGCTGCTTAAAAATGTTGTGAACGTGCCTGCACAACCTTTCTCATAAGTGTAGCATTTCTCCAGTCAAATATCATCTGCTGTGAAATAAGGATTAGAATGAAAAGCCAAACTGAAATGAACAATCTCAGTTTACCAAAATATACTCCAAAATATACTCTTTGACCTGAAATGCAAGGGGAAAAACACACTGAAGTGGAGCACACTTTCCCAAAGAGTTAGAAATAGAACATAGCCGGTGGTCGGTTTGTTTGTGTGTTTTGGGTTTTTTTGTTTGTTTCTTTGGTTGGTTGTTTTTTGTTATGGATTTGCTTTTTTTTAAAAAAAAAAAAAAATATGTCTCAGATGTCACACAGGAGTCTTGGCCAGTTGTAGTGGAGACAAATTCCCTAACTACTGAAGAGACAGCTGGTTTAGAGTATTTGACTGTCATACATGGGTATACTGGTATGTTTCAACCGTAATTTGAGAAGGCTTGTTTTAGAGACAGAAGAGTAATCAGTTTCTACAATTTGTTCAGGCTTTTGCCTTACTGAAATACCATTTCCCAGATGCAGATTTTTATTTCTGGGGATATTAGTCCAGTAGGAAGAATAGTGGAACTCACAATGTTAAATTAAAATAAGTCATGAAGTGATGAAGATGGTCTTTTTGTTACCAGTTCAGGCTGGATTGCAAATCCTAAATTTACTACTGAAATAAATAGTTCTGTAACTTACTGCAAGTCTTCTTAAATTATTACAACTAGCATGCCATCATTTACATCACATTCATTTCTCTTACTGGGAGAGATATCACAAAGTGCACTCTCCACATATACCTGTATTAATGTCTGTCTTCTTTCCTAGATCTTTCCTGCTAGCTGAGCAAAACACACACACAAGAGAAACATGCCTGAGCAAAGCAATGATTACAGGGTTGTTGTGTTTGGAGCAGGAGGAGTGGGAAAAAGTTCTTTGGTCTTGAGATTTGTGAAGGGCACTTTCAGAGAGAGCTACATCCCTACCATCGAAGACACCTATCGGCAGGTGATCAGCTGTGATAAGAGCATATGCACTTTGCAGATAACTGACACTACAGGGAGCCATCAATTTCCAGCCATGCAACGTCTTTCCATTTCTAAAGGACATGCTTTCATTTTGGTTTACTCTATCACCAGCCGACAGTCCTTGGAGGAACTCAAACCAATCTATGAACAAATATGTCAGATTAAAGGAGACGTAGAAAGCATTCCAATAATGCTGGTGGGGAACAAAAATGACGAGAACCAAAATCGAGAGGTGGACAGCAGTGAAGGAGAAGCCATGGCTAAGAAGTGGAAATGTGCCTTCATGGAGACCTCTGCCAAGCTGAACCACAACGTGAAAGAGTTATTCCAAGAATTACTAAATCTAGAGAAACGCAGGACTGTGAGTTTACAAATTGATGGCAAAAAAAGCAAGCAGCAGAAACGGAAAGAGAAGCTGAAAGGCAAATGTGTGGTGATGTGAAATTGCTCTGTCAGAAGTCAGTCATATAGTCTCACCTCGCTGACAATACCCATTTAAAACCTATAGACAGCAAACAACACATGACACCCTATTTATCAATATCTGTTTTAAGAGAAATATTTGGAATTTGAAAAAAATTAGTTACTGTGGTTACTATGAAAAAAACCCAACAATTATAAAGTAATGTACTCTAGCTATCAGTGAAGAAAATCAGGAAGTAAAAGATGGTCCAGGATATCTTACTTTTGTAATTTACAGAAGAAAAGAAATTTCATCCTTAGCATAATGTGAAAGATTTGGAAAGTGAACTTCATATTATTCCTGTTTGCATATAACTACAAGAAGAATGTCTAATGTTAGAAAACAAACAAACAAACAAACAAATGGCTGTGAAGAAACCTAGAAGGTATAAATGCATGCTGGGTGGCATCATCACATCCTTTGAGAATGCTGTGGAAAAACAAATCTGTGCAATTTTCATAACTGACTGTTGGGGCAGTGCATATAAGGTAGCCTCAGCTATGCCAAATAAACAAACTATTTCACACTAAAAGGAAGTGTGGGGATAGCACAGTTAAAAGGAACAGATATTCTCTTTACCCTCCCGCATGAGATTTCTTTCTAGTGTCATGCAGTGTTTGAGCCATGGATGAAGAAAGCCATCCACTGTAGGAGACACAGAGATCATCTCCTTTTCTGGACCCATTGCTTCAAGAGTGACTTGTGCTTCTGTCCCCAATATGTTTCAGAAGAGGAGATATATGCCTGTGGAGCATATCAGATTTTATAAAAACAGTGCACATATACAAACAGAAAGCTTCCCCAAGGAGGACTGACTGGGGAGTCCCCTACAAAAGCCTTTATGGGAAATATGCTGCTGATGGTTAAATGGACACACAGTGTGATTAGTGAATAAACATTGATTAGTCTATTGAACTGATGGTACTCTTGGAGATGGGTCAGTGTAGTATACAAAGTTTTAATTAAAATTACCAGATTAGCTGAGTGAAACTTCTTTACTGTATTCCAATTAGAATGATTTTGCATTCATGCCCTATTAGATCTCTTGCCTTCGTATTGTCTGAAGCATTTTATCTTTCCATTTAAACTCATTATTTGAACTGCTGTGACTATTTATAGAACCAAATCCTACATCTGGAGTGAGGGCCCACAAGAGTCTCCAATAAAAGATTTGCTGAGATAAGTCCTACAGGATTTGGGATATTACAACAGGAGTTGTAGTCAGTGCTGTGTTACAATGCAATATAAAGTTCAGAATAGAAAAAAAAATTTGTTTCAAAACACTCTTTCAGGTGAAACTGCTCTTCTCAAAATCTTTGGAAGGGGAAAATGCATAAAATGCGAGCTTTTCTAGATGTCTCTACAAAGCTTTTCAAAAAACTAACATGAATGAGTAAAGTATGTATGCTACTGATAACAAAGACCATCTAAAATAAAACAAGCACATACATTTTTTTAAAGGACATGTCAAAATTGTATAAGCTACACTTTGCACCTTAGGAACTGCTTTGAAACAATAAAAACAAACCACCATGCTTTCAGTAAATGTTTATGTCAAAATCATAGTACGGGAAAATGCAGTCAAGTACTAGTACTATAAGTATGCATGCTGTTGCATTAAGAGCTGTTCAAATGCAGTATTTGCATTAAATATTGTTACCTTGTTCCTTTCAGAGTTATTGCTTGCTTACCTTTCAACTTTCAACTAAAAGTGCAGACATTTCACAGGTAGAGTGATAGCATACATTTCTTTGAGCAAGAATTGCTACCAGCACTTTCTAGAAAGGAGCACAACTTTTGTCATTAATTCAGAAGAAATTCTTGAACCATTAAAATCAAGCATAAAACTCCTGCTGATTTCAAAGAAGACAGGACTTTGTGTGTTTATTACATTAGAGGATAAAATCAGAGAAATAATGAAAAAAACCCCTAAGGCTCTTCATTAACAATAAATTACATGATGCTTTTTCTCCATAAATCTCAAAGCACTTTACAAAAAGACAACATCATTATCTCAACTTCTCATGCGGTGAAACTGAGGCACGAAGAGAGGAAGCAACTGCACAGGGACTACCCAGCAGGCCCAAGAACAGAAGCAGATCGCCTCAGTTCCAGGCCAGTGCTCTCTCTGCGTTTGGTCAGACTGTCTCTTCACGTTCCTAAATTGTTTCTAAAGTGCATAAAAACACTGGTACAGATTATGCAGCTAAGTGTGTCTTTTTTCTTTTTCAGTCTGTCAATAGATTAAACAGTGTTTCCAGATCAGGGATGCAAAACCTTTGAAAGCACCGTGTTTAGTAAGACTTTTATAAATGTTTACACACCTACTATGTTTGTAAGCAAATGACTGATGATACTCATCTTCACAGCACTGGATTCTACTGATGAAAATGGAAAAAACAAAAGAATGATGATACCTAAGGGGCGATGGGTCACATACTGAGATCTGCAGTGCAGAGGTCTCCCACTGATACTAACAAGCGGGTACCAAAAGTCATCGTGCATGGCACGTCCCTCAGCAGCCGGCATGGAATAATGATAGAAACTCAAAGACAAAAAGGCCATAGACAAAGGTCCTTTTAACATTATTACTTTAACTGAAGGAACTATTTACATAGTAAATAATCTTGCAGAAGTAGAATATTGGGGATCTGAATTACTCAAAAGCTTACGACTGCAAGACTACTACAGGCTGAAATTTGGCCTGGGACTTTTTTTGAATGTGCCTCATAGCAAGAGAAGAGTAATTGTATGGCAGAGGTGGAAATCAAACTAGTAGCTGCCAGTTGTTTGGCTTGAGGACCTTTCCTTTAATTCCCAGTTGATTCCTCACCTGCTACATAATAAGCCATGAATTATTTCATGGACTTGCATGCATCTAAGCAAGGCCAGTACAGAAGCAATATTACTTATGGACCACAGACTCAAAAGAGAACATATTTTATAACCTTGCATTGTCATCCTAGTTTATACTACTAGATTGTACATATCTTACATACTCGTGAGCTGGTTTAAAGCATTTGTTTTGCTCTAACTGTTACAATTATGTGGGGTTTTTTGTTTGTTTGGTTTTGGATTTGTTTTGTTGTGTTGTTTTTTTTTTTTTTCTTTTTTAATAAAGGGGATAAAAATGTAAGGTAAATAAAGAAAATATACAGCTTTATTACATTTAGTCTTTTGTTTGGGAATGTGATATCAGTATAATGAACTCTTTAAATGTACAAAAAACATATGACGTATTTAAAACATGTAAGATCTACAGTACCTTTTAGCATCCAAAACCCATGATCTAGACAAAATGACTCTTTACAACGCATGACTTTTATATGTATGTATGAAATATTAAGATATGTAGTTGTCATGAAAATGTGTTGTTGCAATTTCATTAACAAATATTTTATTCAAAAACTCTGGATATGAAGTCACCTGTGCCTACAGGTTTCTATGTTTCTGGTGAAGTCCTGAACATACAAAATAAAGTTTTAAATGGACACAACTTTGGAAGAAGCCTTGTTGGTGCCTGTACTGTGTTTGTTTCATAAGTATATTAAGTACGTATTTTATGTATTTTTAAAGGTTGTAAAGGCAATTCTCTAAATCAAATAAATTCTTATAAGCTAGACAATGCCCTAAAGTCTTCAGCTATGCAAATAAGACTCCTGAAAATCCTGATAGAGTTGGAGCAGTATTATCTTATCTAACATTTACCTTTATTTTATTATACTGTAGGAAACACATATGTTTTCAAAGCAATCTACCTTCATAACCCACAGATTATCAGTGGGTTTTCCTTTTGGCTATCAAAAAGCACAATAGTTCTGGAAGCTAGTCTATATTTTATCATTTACTTTAAAATAATGACAGATAGAACTTGATGCTTGTGCAAAACTCAAGCTTACTATATGGATGCTCCCCATTTATACCAAATTCCTGACATTTTTGCAAAATTTGCTATTACTGCATATTATATTACCACTTGTTGCAAAATCTGTCAAACATAACAGTTTAACACTTACTGCAGTTCAGAAGACATGGTAACAGTTGTTCAGTTAGATAATCATTTATGTATATAAGCAATAATACATAGAGAGAGGGATAAACAAACAAGCTTCGATACTTAGGCACATCGGTAGGCATTTGAACCAGTGATTAAATATTGAGTATTGAACGTAAACTCCATACCACTGTGAAGTAATTGCACATGGCAGGCCCCAAAGCTTTTTATTTTTAGTAAAAGACAACCTAATAATTCCTATTGTTCATTTTTTCTTTCTTCTAATACACCAACAATTACTATGTTTGGTCCTGATTCTAACACAGCCTACTGTGGAACTGTGGATGTGCCAAATCGGTGTCCTGAGGTTTGCACAACATAGTCAGTAATTGTTTTATAGACATTTGCCCTATCATGTTCCACAGAAACACCACAAGCACTACAAAATTTACCTGCCTCTAAATTTTTTGTCATTGGTTACTGCTCTTGTTTTCTGCTGGAAAATATTTTCATTGTTAGCACATACCCTCATATCAAGTTGTGAATGCATACTTGTCACATTTAGTTCACTGGTATTTTAAGTGACATTTTAACTGGCATGTCCCACCCACCTCTGTCTACATTTTCTACTGGATCCACAAGTTTATTTCATGTAGTCAGTAGTGTCTCAAGTCCAACTCCACTAAAACTACAAGGAGAGGGAGAACAGAGCTTGAGCACCTTTGGAAGTATGTACCTGGTTGCTCCTTGTGAAGGATGCAGACTCTTCTCCAAATTAACCAGAGGAACACATGGTTTAGACGAAGCATTAAGCCTCTTCTCTTTTGTATAGTTTACCTTGGTCAAGCACTACTTTTTGTGATGAGTCATAGTGGACCTATTGGATATCATAATGGAACTGAAGCTCAAAGGAGCATTTGTTGTTCAGTCTGAGATATTATTTCCTCATTCAGATCCGAAGAAATGGCCCACAATGGATCCTACAAGTGCACCTCTGTCCTTGTGCTCTGAAAGCTGTGGATGACTGTGTCTGTTACATAGAGGCTGCTATTGTATTTGTACTCATTTCTGTAGAAAAAGTAAGAACTTAAGAAGCAGAAGTGGTGTTTTTCCATGAGGAGTATATGGCAAATATTTTTTCCATATATAAGAGAAGGATCATTTTTCATTAGCTTTCAGAGAAACATGGGGAGAGCATTGGGGTGTGAATCACTGTAACATATATCTGCTTAAAAGCTGCTTAATGTACTATTGTAAAGATCCTTTGCCTTTGCTACTTCGCTTCCTTGTTTGATTCAGTTCCTGCTGCTGGTCAGCTTGGCCATTAAAAACAGACTGTGGGCCTATTTACTAATTTATTCAAGGTTAGGTACTCTTACAAATGACAATATAATGTCACTGTATGCTTAGGAATATGAATTTAATTCCAAAATTTATCTGCGGGCCCTGTGCAGCTGGATCATTGTAATAAAGAGGCAGGAGAAATATAATTGGGAGGGGGGACAGGAAAATGGGGATGTCAGAAGATTTATGTGACCTTACTATTTCTCAGGAAATTCTGAGATCAGAGAGGACTTCTAAACGTATTTTCAAAGGAAAAATCAATATTCAGTAGTCACACTGAGCTGCACTAATGAACACTGCTATTATGGACATCACAACAGTAAGTTACACAAGGCGAGCAATTGCTGCTCACTCAGTGACCCAGTCAATTCTGTAACTCCTTGTAAAAACAACTCTGTGCTGTGTGGCTAATTTATATGCCTGTGTAGCAGAACACACTCCCTAGCCACAGGATTTTAGCTCTCTCTTCTTTCCTCTTTAGTCCAGGGGGGTCTCGGTGGTGGATGTTCAATAACATCATCCAGCTTTTCCCTGAGCTAAGCAGATAGGTGCCTATGGAAAGCAGCTACAAAAGAAGTAAGTGCCTAAGCAGTTACCTCAGCTGAGAAGTGGGCAGCAGGGAGGAGAAGGGCAAGTGAGGTCTTCTCTCCCACCACGTGGGAAGAGGCGGATGTTCTCCCCAACAAGAGATGTTCTCTACAGCCATAGCCACCCTGCAGCACAAACACCCGCTCCTTTCCTTCCACAAACCTGACACTGATCAAGGCTTGTCTTTTACAATGAATTTAAAAACTGACTGGAAAAACAGTCTAAAATATCAGAAAGGGCAAGCAACATAGTTCTATAGAAGCACATCTGTAAGTGTCCAACTAATAACGTCTCTATATATGGCTCTGTGAAGAGAATGTTGATATACTAAGAGATGGTGAAGTACTGTGCCAGAAGAAAGAGGAAGGATTACAGACAGTGGCTTGTCTGGGGATATTCAGCATGGAGAGAAGCTGAATATGTATAATTGTAGTGGTAATATTTAGGAAGGATGAAAAAAGGCGGGAAATATCAACTGCACATACTTGGAATTATCCTAATAATAAAATCCATTAGATCACAGAAAAATAACTCAGCAGAAGTAGCGGGTAGGGCTAAAGAAACAATATTAAATTCTGCTCTCCCTTTTGGCTGCAAAAACCATATTTTTCCATGGTAGCTCTCCTGTTTCTTTTCAAACTCAAATCTGAGTCTTTTGGTTATCTAGTATTCAAAACTGAATGACATTTTACAAAAGCTGCCAAGTAATCTCACTGTGGTAGAGGACAATTTTAATTCACTAAATGCTTACTAGCAAACAGTTCGAAGTAAGTTGACAAGCCCAGTAATCAGAGGTATACAGTAACTCTATTAAGTCATTCCCATGTAAAAATTATTTTTTAAAAAAAGTTATGTAACAGCACATTAAATGTGCCCAGATTGCAGAACTGGAAAATGCCATCAAAGCCAGATGGATGAAAACCCAACATTTTATTACTGGGAGGGGTGGGAAAGAAACAGCAGTGCTTCTGTTTGGCTGCCTTCCCTGCCTCTTCTATCCCTGGGACGAGTAGCCAGCCTTTGCTGCAGCCAACGCACCCTTTTCTGCTAGAAATGGTATACAGAGCTGAGAAAATTAGCAAGACCACCACTTGGCCATGGGCACTGATGTGCTTTCTGCCCTCCTCCACCAGTCAATGTTGCTACATGGGCAGCCTTGTCTGAGAAAGAAGGGAAGAACTGACCCCAGGGCCAGCACTACCCTGAGATGCACATGGGGCTGGAGGTTCCCTTGTGTGGGAAAGGAGACAGGGAGCACGGGTGGTGGTTTCTGCCCTGGCAGACCCTGCCCATGGTATGATGGTCATAGCAGAGGTGGTAACACTGAAAGCCTCTGGTTAATATTTACGGCCTAGCTATAAATATGCAGAAATACAGTATAGCAGCCACCTCAACAGATGTGGATGCCTCGCGCAGAAGTAATGTAGCAGCTGCTAAAAAGAAGAAAAATATGTCTGGTCAACAATTAACAGTAAATAATGTATTTTTACTTAAATGAATTGTTTACTGAATACTCAAGGCACCTCTAGTGTTCACTGAATAAACCAGTGGATCCACAGTTCCACTGTTTCTCCCACCGATAAGTCTAGTCCAGACCAGGCCAAAATCTGTAGAGCTGATAATGTGAGACAGATGTATATGGTATGTTATTCTAGAGTTACAAATAACTGAGATTTTTATACTGTGGGCTATATGGTAATGTGAGGAGATTAAAAAGGCATGTGACTCAAAAGTAATACACTTTAGCTTTATCTTAATGCTTCTGTTGTTTGTGTTTTTAGCTACAGTTTTGCGTCCCTAGTAGTTACCATATTCTAAATGTTGTTGGGTCATTTAGGTTACACAACACCACTATACATTTCTTATGGAAGTTAGATTAATCAATTAAAATAAATCAGTGTTGCATTACAGTCAATAAAGTGCATTATTCTGTCCTATTCAGATGTATGAGATAATGTATTTTTATATGCAAGCTAGTAGTTATAACTATATTCTGTTTATTATTGTGATTTCTTTAGCCTATCCTATCTGTTTCCTCAGGAACTTGAAATTAGTGGTTTTCTACTAGGTCTTTTAATTTGAGTTAGTTTAGGAAAATAAACTTTCATATAAGGACTATTTTCAGCAAAAGATTTTGAAGTGCATTCAATGGCAATTAGAATTTGAAGCTCAACAGGAAAATTAACAGTCATTTGTAGAGACAGAATTAGTCATCCATTTCCCACATAAATGTTTTATGGTTTGAAATGTTGCTAAAATGGATATTTTAGAACACAAACCAGAAGCTTGAATAGGAATAGCTTTAGCTTCTTGTATTTTAACTTTCAAATACATGAAGTATGTGCAAATTCAATTTTTTTCTGGATGTCAGAGACCAAACTCATTCTTGGTTTAGAATACAATAAATTCACCCCTGTGTTTTCCAGCTTGTTTTCAAGAACACTGTATTTGGTTGTGGTAACAATGGAGTTGCTGTGGGGTTTTGACTCTGTGGTGTTTTATTTTTGATTTTTTTGGTATGAGAAACTACCAAACCAAAAGAAAGATAAACCTGTAAGTTATAAAAGGGGACTACTAGGAAACATTTTCCTTTCCCAACTCAAACTTTGTTTGATCTGTAGCAAAATGTCTAACATCCATGCATCCAAACCCCTTATTTATAAAACTGGAACGACATTTTTCTCCTTGAAGATGCAGGAAAGTTATGGAAAAAAAAATGAATTGAAAATTTAATTTCTCTGTGTTCTTTTAATGTTGCTTTCTAAAATTCCTGCCAATTTTTCAAAATCCATCATCTCTTCCAAACTTACAAAACAGGGTGAAAAACTTTCCTATCTGGACACATCAGAACTTACTGCCTTGGTTCTCATGCTTTCATTTCAAAATACTGCCTTGTCAAAAATAAAATAACTCTCCCTCCAACTTCATTTGCTAAACCCCTTCGCTATTGATACGGACTGCAGCTCCACCATGGTGGTGGTGGTGGTGGTGGTGGTATCTCCACAGAGAAACTCACAGGAGACACAGGTGGAGTGTGGAAGGGCTGTACTCCTACTCGTGTCCATTTGCTTGAGAAGAGAAGTGCAGTACCTCTGAATTTGTTTGCTTGTAGGTCACACATGCCAGGCCCCAGAACAGACCATACACAAGCACAAGCAGTCAGCTGGCAGGTCACGCTGAGCATCAGATCTGGCATGGACAACGTTTCCAACCTCAGCCATCAGATCCCTCTGGCCACCATCTTCACCCTAACATCCCTCACACAACTTCCTTTTCACAGGTCTAAAGTAATGGGGTTCATCACTGTGTGTACCAGTGTAGACACTGACCTAGAGCGCAGAAATATTATTTTTGTCTGTGAATGTGGAGTTTTGTTTAGTTTGTAAGGTAAGACTTTATTTATGTATTCTTTGCATATATTATTTTTAAAAGAAAAAGGTCTTGGGTAATTGGTGTTATCTTTGAAATTTAAAGAGGATAGACCATGTTAGATGACAGCATTCTTGAGCGTTCATTTAAAGCCAGCTTTCCTGTGGAATAAATTTGGAATTCTCATCTCAGTCTTTAAAGAATCGATAATTCAGTACATAAAACTATTGACTTCTGCTTTCACTGACATGACTGTCTTTGCTTACTGAGGGCAAAATTAAAATGACAAAAGGCCTTAATTGTATCATGGTGTGAGAAAGGGAGCAAACAACTGAAGAGTAAAAATTACCTGCAGGGGATGGTTGTGTGTCTATTGATTTTGCTTTTAATCTCATATCTGTGGAAAAAGAGACAATATTCCTATTAGCACCTTTGAATTGTAAAGAATAGATGTTCAATCCTTAAGAGAATTTAGGGGGAAAACAGAGCAAATTAAGTTCAGTAGGTTTTGGCTTAGATTTTCTCATTGACTGGACAAGTGCACTTAGTGACCACTAGCTTATTTGGTCTTTGATGATGACTGGGTGTTTTGAAATCAAAAAATAAATAGGTACCATTCCGCTTTTCCTATCCTATGACTTTGGCCGTGATTAGAAATAGAAATTTCCAAAATGTAGTGGGAATAGCTCAGCTTGTCTGATTTTTGGAATGCCATATTTCCAACTAGCAAATGTAGTTTCCCAGATCTACTGGGAAAGTTTTTCATGTTTTTTGACACATTCAGACAGCTTTCAAAGATGGACAATGAATGAATCTCAATGGGTGATCTTTCTGAGAATAACAGTGACCAGTAACCTTCAATAAAAATTATATTCTGAATGACTTCCTTCTATTTTCTTATTTAAGAATAGTAAGAAGATCAAATATAAGAAATTCCCATTGATATAATTGCATGAGATATATATAGCATAATACTTTTATATGACTTTTGCATCAACAGACTAACAAGAAACTCTATGCTATTTAGCACACTGGGAAGATCTCACACCATGATTTGGTTAGGAATTATAAACCAGTAAATGGTCAGATTTAATTTGAGCCTAGTACTATATGTCCAGTGGAGAGAGAGATGACTTGAAGACCACACCAGTATGCAATTGCTTCGTTGTTAAAAAAGCAAAGATGTAGGGTAAATCTGGAAGGATTGCCAATAAGTATTATTTGTTCCCTGTTTACACTGTTCAGATCTGTAAGGAATGTGTGGGTTTTTTTGTTTTTTTTTTGTTTTTTTAGACTAATTCTCATAAATTACTTTTAAAATATTTGTTTTAAAGAACATTTACTTGTACATTAAAGAAGGTAGGTTGGAACTCTTAGTGGAAGTAAAATACTGCTTTTCATTCTTCCCAAAATGCCTGACAGGATGAAGAGAGTTTCTGAAACCCCTCACTGCCTTCTCAGATTAGATGAATAACAAAAGGAATGTACCACTCATGGTTCCAGCACCAAATGCTTGCAGTCGTGCATGTTTCTCTTAGGTTAAGAGTGGTCCCCACCACGTGGCAGGGTTTTGCTTAAAGGCATATTTGGGTACTTTAGGAAACGCCAGCAAAAGAGAGGCAGAATGCACCATGTGATGAACGGATTTACACAGGAAAGGAAGACACAAACATGCAGAGATAAACAACGCAGGAACACAAGTGAGTCAGAGACACAGACACAGGCGGTGCATCTGTGCTTGATCAAATCAGTAACATTGTTCTGGATTTGCACAGGTTAAACTGCAACAAAATCTGACCTAGGAAGTAACACTGGTGGAAATGTATTTAATATTAAGTGAAATTGTTCCTACTTGATGGAATTTTGGGGAAAAGATTTAATCATTTTATGAATTTGTGAAATGCAAATTAAAATGGAGAGGTTTCTTCTGAATATGGTATTTTGAAATGAACCTTCTGGAAGTGAGTGCTGAGGAGACTGGGTTTGAAATATGAGGAACTTTACCTATAAATCATCTGAATCTGAAGGCTGAAGGTACATTATGTCTTCTGGTTATTTGTACCTTATATGGATTCTGTCGAAGGTGCCAAACTGGTTCAAACAGTAAACAGACATCCATGTTTCAAAAGCCATGTTATTTTTATTGGTTTTTTGACTAGCATGAATTCTCTTCACCAATTAACTCAGTTTTTGAAAAGCCTGGAAAACTATATCCCACTTAAAAGTAAATACCACCTGTACAGGAGTGGTGATTTTATGCATACTAATCTCTCTCTGATATTCATATTAATTCTTTTTCTCTTTAATAATAATTAAAAAAATATAACCACAGGTTTCTCTAATGTTTGTGCAAATGGGATTCAAAATAATCACTCAGTGAAGAAAAAAAATAGAACAAACTTGGAGCTTATAGTTTGTTAAACCTTTTCTCTTTGCAACTATTTTATTTCAAAATGAAACAATACATCTAAGATTTACCACACAAACTTTGGGATATGTTGACCAATGGTACTCTTCCCATATGCTAGAATTTTGTAATTTATGCATGTATTTTTTGTTTTGTTTTTAATTTATCTGTGAGTATTAATAATTTAAAAATGCAAGAATATATTCAAACAAATATTACATTCAAATAAGACTTTTTAAAAAAATTAACTTTGAGTGGTTTTAGACTGAGGTGGGATAGTAAGGAGTTAAGTGTTTTTAAAACTTAAATATAACGGGATAGCCTACAGAAAATATGCAAGGCCAAAAGCTAGCTGAGAAAAGAATACTACAGACCAGCAAATCTTGAAAAGGGTTGGTGACAAATTCTTTTTCTTTTTATAAAGCAGAAAGTAGAGAAAATTACAGTAAAGGGAGTATTACCATCTGTAATTACTGTCAATCAATAGGGAAGAAATGACAGAAATGACAGAGAGTAAAATAGCAGAAGACAGTATGGGTGAAAGTGATTGTGAAATATACAAAAGCGATTGTGAAATATACAAACTGGTTGACAACAAGTTGACCATGAGTGAACAATGTGCCTTTTTGTCCAAGAAGGCCAATGGTATCCTGGGGTGCATTATGAAAAGTGTGACCAGCAGGTCAAGGGAGGTTATCCTCCCCCTCTACTCTGCCCTGGTGTGGCCTCATCTGGAGTACTGCATCCAGTTCTGGGCTCCCCAGTTTAAAAAAGACAAGGAATTACTGAAAGGAGTCCAGTAGTGGGCCATGAAGATGATCAGGGGTCTGGAGCATCTTTGTTGTGACAAGAGACTGAGAGAGCTGGGTCTGTTCAGCCTGGAGAAGAGAAGGCTGAGAGGGGATCTCATTAATTTTTATAAATGTCCCAAGGGTGGGTGTCAAGAGGATGGGACCAGACTCCTTTCAGTGTTACTTGATGGTAGGATGAGGGGCTATGGGCACAGACTGAAGCACAGGAGGTTACATCTGAATGTGAGGAGAATCTTCTTTACTCGGAGTGTGCCAGGGTACTAGAACAGGCTGCCCTGAGAGGCTGTGGAGTCTCCTTCTCTGGAGACATTCAAGACCTACCTGGACATATTCCTGTGCAATCTACTGTAGGTCAACCTGCTTTAGCACGTGAGTTGGACTAGATGATTTCAGAGGTCCCTTTCAACACTAGCTATTCTGTGATTCTGTGATCAGCAAAATAAAGACAATGCCTTTTTAGGAAAAAGAAGGAAAAGAAGGAAAAAAAAAACCAACCAACAATATTTCAACTGACTAATGAAACCTCAAAGTTTTGTCTCCAGCTTTGAGTCCATATGAAGAAATGTGCAGACAATTTGAAGAGAGACCTGGAGAATGCCAATGGGAATAACAGGACACATAGAAATCCTGATCTATGCCAAATAGATGAAAAATTGGTTTGGATAGTACAGAAGAGCCATATGATATGAGCCATAATAGACTTCAGTGATGCCAGTAAGTGAAGGAGAATAAATTGCATGTCCACTTCTGCAAATTTTTCAGTAGCCTGAGCAGGGCAGCACCTGAAGGGAGACTGAGTACAGATAGTGGCTGAGGGATCTGTATCCTTTTACAGTCACCGTGGGTGGTGTGTGGTGGAAAAGATCCACTGACAAGAGAAGTATGCCTACTAATGACAATGCTGCTATGGGCCTCAGACACATCCTGAAAGTCCTCGCCAGTCTGATTTTCTGTTGCTTCTATGCTACATCACAGCTGCTGAGGACAGCTTATAGTCATCATGGCACAGATACAAAACAGTGCTGTGCCTCTAGTGCATTGCTTTACAACAGGCATACTGTTACACTAATACTACTAGTAGGAAAAATGATGGCAGTTAAATGCATACAGTATGGTAATGCATGTTATACAGAGTGGTTCTAATAGGACACAGTGGCAGATGTATGAAGCAGTGGAAGACATCACCAAGAGGATCAGTGGACTATTAAACCACTGTGATGTAGTGATTGGAGAGTACATTTACTCCAGGTGTTGTGGTCAGTGCTAATGTGTTGGAATATATTTCTGAGGATATGTATATTTATAGTTAAAGGTTGTTACCTTTACGTGTGGTGTACTCTATTTTGATTCATTATGATGAGGAGCGTCATCATAAGTACTGAGCTTAAGACAGGCAACAGGTGTTTTAGCTTCTTTCACTCTCTCAAAAATGTTCAGCTGAACTGCCAGAGGCATTCTCTCCCAATAGGAGTTAGGCATTGACAAAGGTAAAATAAAGACAGAAAGACAACCCCGAGAGTGGTATCTTTAATGCTCTTTTTTCTTTAAAATGGTCTGCATATTGTTTAGCTTTTGCCTTTTTGTATTCCACTCAAATAAAGAGCTTATTTTTTTTCCTGGGAAATCCTCATAACAGCTCTTAATTGTTTTCTGTCTTTCTTCACCCATTGCTATAGCTAAACATTCTGGGAAAAAAGAATACAGACAAGGTTGATTTCTTCAGGCATAACCATTTCTCTGTTACAATTGCTGTGTTTGTGACAGGAAAAACTCATTGTGTACCATTTTCTCATGGGGGTTTGTGTTTTACCATGTAAGAATAACACTCTAAATATTATCTCTTTTACTTATCATGCTAAAAAGATATGATTCAACAAGAAAAACTACAAACACCATATAATCAATAATGTAATATATTCTCTTTTATCCTAGCACTTTTTCCTCTAAAAGTTGACATAAAAACATATTCTAGAAAGACACAAAACATTAACATTTGGACACTGTAATGTTGAGGTTTGTTTGTTCTTTTCTGTTAGATCTACTTAAAAACAAACAAACAAACAAACAAACAAACCCAGCCTGCTATAACTATTAGGATATATCGTTGAAATTTATGTTCAGGGCTTTTTCTGGCTTTTGGACTGTGACGTGGGAGAAAAATTCCCACCTGGCAACAGAGGTTGCCATGTTGACAGCAGTGTGGGCAGGAAGAACAGTGTTTTCACTTCATTTTTTATCTTTCAGTTCATCATCTGCACAAAGAAGTATATCTGGCATAGGATTGCTTTTCAGGATTTTTTTTGTTATCTTTCACATTTCCAGATATGAGGCAAAATAGACTGACTTTAGTCATTCTTAAAATCTGTTTTATTTCTGTCAGCTGGAAAAAACAAAGATTTAAACACGCTTGTTTTACAGTGGTTCTTTTTTGTCTTCTTTAAAAAAAAATATTGGTGAATTTAAACAGCGCAAACCTTAAATGCAATGCAGTTGGCGCAGTACTATACACGTCTTTCATGTTTGAATTAGCATGTGCATTCAAATACATAATGTGATACTTTCAGATACACACAGCTCCACTGGAGACTACACTGGAGACTATACTAAACAGTGCAGTATATAGTGTAGCAGATTAAAAACTGACAAATTTGTGAACAGTTTTCTTTTTTCTTTGCATAGAGTGATAAAAGCTGGAGTACATAAATTCTTTATCCATTCCTCTTAAAATTCATTTTCTGTAGCCTATATTTAATTAGTGGGCTATTAAATGTAATTATCTAGCATCTTTAAAGGCAGTTTGCCATGAAAAGGTAATGTTTTTATTAGAATGGCATTTTTTTATGTACAGAATTAAATGTACTGTCTAAATTTTTAGAAGAATACAAGAGCTGTACGATTCCCTCAACATACATGAAAAAGGGCAACCTGCTATGTATTTTACATGGAATATCATTGGTATCTAAAGAAGCAGAATAATATTTATGTCAAGGCTTTGTTTCATTTCTGTGTGATTTATTTTCAGAATAGTTATAGCTGTTTTCTAAATCTACAGTTTTCTTCTGCCTCTCTAAAGAATAGATGGTCAGATCATATTCCAAATTCTTATGTAACTACAAAGCTGAGATTTGCAGAACTCAGGGTCAGGAAGATGAATGTGCAGAACGTTCTCTGTGAGTTTAAAGGTTCTTGCTTTCTTATTTACTGCTACTTGAGCATCTGAGGAAAAGGAAATGGCTTTTTCCAAGTCGGGTAACATCTGACATCGCTGAAATAACTACTACTTGAAATGTCCTCTTCAAGTACACATCAAACCTATCACTCAATTCAGACTTTCTGTTCAATGATTCAGACTGCAAAACAGTGTAACATCCAGGTACAATTCTTCTAAAAGCAGTATTTTTTGAGTATTTAGGGCAAAATACCTGTAATATATTTTTAAATTAACTGAGGAGTTGCCTCATAAGTATTTTTCTAAGGGTCTTTAACTGATAATCAAGAACAACATCAATAACTTAGGTGGCATTTTTCTGCCCAGGTTAATATGGGTTTGATATTTTGGCTCTGATGCAGCATGGTAATATTGCCAAAACTGTTCTCAAAATAATATGCAAAATAAATTCTTTCACAAAATCAGAAAAAAAACCCAACAACAACAAACAAACAAAAACAAACCATGAAAACACCAAAGCATATGACAGTTAACAGAAAATTAGAATTTTCCTCTGATTAGTTTGGTATAAATTATAAATGGGGGAATTGTACCTGACTAGTGAAATTATCTTCCTAAGTACAGATTCTTCTTTCTGCCCAGCACAGCATATAATTGATGTGTCCCACAACTTGGAAGCATGTCATTTGTATACGGGGTTAACAATCCAAGTCAGCAATATAGTCTTCTGGGATAACTCTCACTGATGCAATATACACTGCTAACAACTGTCACTGCTGTTGGAAGAATGGTATGTTGAAATCCCTTAATATATGAGTTTTAACACAGATTCACACACTAATCCCAATTTTGTGTTCAGAGCATAACATGTAGTATCACACCAACCCAATCTTGGTAAGGACCGAAAACCACTACCACTTCAAGTCACATCCCATTCAGTAACACGCCATCAAATCAAGCGGAGAGCCAACAACATCTGACATATGCAGAAGGCTGTGTCCATCAAAACATAATGCTGAATGTCAGGAAAGTGATACAATAAATCTGAAATCTGTTGTATCACACAGAAAGGCAATATTAACACTCAAGGACATGCACTTAGCAATTCCAAAATTTGGGGGAAATATATTGTGTGAAAATAAATGCTATCACTCACGAAGTTTTATTTTTATAGATTTATTCTTACCTAACTATTTTCAGTCGGTTCAGGTGATCACACAGAATACAATTTTTACCAATACCTTCCCTTCAATTTGCCTCCATGTTTCCTGTTTCCAAGGCAAAATAGTGCTGTCTGCTCGTATTGAAAGGCAGTGGTAGCCATTGGTGTGCAACAGAGCAGGCAGGCAGTTAACATATTTTCTTTGCTACAAAAAAAAAAGAGTAAAACAGTTGAAGGTGGTGGTGGAGATTACATGAAACACAGTGATCTATAGTGCAACATCTACAACATTCACCATTGCCTGATTGTATTACTAAGTGTGCAATTCTTGCTGCTCAGTCAATGGACTTGCACATTCAATTTATTGGGGACATAAAGTTTTGTGATTAATTTGAGAAATAACTTCACACAGAAGATTGTGTGTAGAAATATTATCACAAATATAAAAAGTAAATGTTGCACATAAATATTAAAAACACTTGTTGCTGGTATCTGTAAAATCTTTTCACCAATAAGAGAGCATCTGATTAGTATCTTTAATTCTTGCTGTGAATTTTCCTAAGTATTTTCACTTTATCTGAGCAGTTATAAAGCTGCTTGCAGCACTTTTCAAGTACCAAGGAAAAAGTTAATTTGTTTTCTCAAGATAGATTTTAGTTGTTTTTTTTTTTTGCTTTTCTGCTAACATCTTGATGATGTTTTCCCTTAACTGCAAACTTTAAAATCAAAAGCAAAAGCAAATCAACAATGTGAAGAAATGCAAAAGGAACGTTTATTTTAGACAGTAATTCCAAAATGTTCATTGTATGATGAATACATTTACACATATATACAAAATAATTAAAATGAATAAGGACATCCTAGAGTTTAATTGCTGTAGTAAAATTAGACGTATTTGTCTTTAAAAATCTGAATAAAAGTCAACTCATTAAAAGTTTACTTAAGTGTACAGTATTCCTTCTATGCTTCAACGGTCAGACTAAAACTTTTCAATCTTTAAACATGACTTCAGTAATATCCAAGGTTGATTTCCATTTTCACAATGAGACTAACTAATTTATGTCATTTTCTTAACAGCATCATTGTATATGAAACATAAGAATCTAATAGCAAAACTAATTTCCACACCCAATTAGCTTGTTGGATAAGCCAACATAGACATGATCCCAGATTATTGGTAGTTGCAGACTACAGGATTTTATGTAAAATGAATAAAAGAAACAGGAGAACATTTTTTTATTAATAATACTATTCCATGCCAATGAATATGTTTAAGACTTGTTATGACAGATAAACTTAAAAACAATTATACAATATTTAATTTTGCCACTGCTTCAAGGCCAGCCTAATAAACTCCATTTGTCCTTGAGATGGGTGGTTTACCTCATAGATTGCTTTTATGAAAATACTGTAAACCCCACAGTGACAAATCACATGATAATCAGATTTGTTTAGATTTTTCCTGTATTTCAGAACTTATTTCTTTATGATTAATACAAATAACAAGGTTTCATTTTTGAAATGAAACAAGTCAGCACATCTTTAATAAAAGTAGTATTTAAAATATATTCCATAATTTTCTTTTCCTTTAAAAGCTCTTTGAGATTAAGATATGTTAACAAATGAGAAAGTACAACTAGTTCAAACTGTTGACTATCCAGTGACAGCCTTAAAACTGCATTAATATGGGTAAGGATTTTGACATAGAATTTGGAAATGTGTAATGAATGTTGTCAGTAGACTTCTAACGTTGAATCATCACAAGATCATAACCTTGGAGTTACTACCTGAAGAAAAATCAAAGCAGTCTAATGAAATAACACAACACTTTAGAAACATAGTGCTTTTCAGCTAAAAACTACTGCTTTATACAGTGGTATTTGTGGGGAAGGGGTTGGGCAAGGTGTAGAGAAGTTTCAAATATTTTTCCCAGCTTTCTGGTTATTTTTTCACGTTATATATAATCTTTATCTTTCAAATTCTAGAACAGAGATCAAAGAATTATTAGGTAGTGAAAAAAGATCAGGCTTTTGATTTGATTCTGAGAAGAGAAAATAAAGATTTTATAACTGAACTCAATGTACTTATAAAAAAATAATTTAGTAAGCATCTGTTAGCGAAAAAAGCAAGTGTATATATAGCAAAGACATACACATTGAATGTTACTGCAGTGACCCTTTCATATTTAGCACTTTTTATTGCATGTAAAGAAGGTAAAGAAATCTTATTACCCTTCCTCACAAACGGTTATGAAGGGCAGACAACCAGATAATACAGATAATCTGTAGCAGAAGAAGGACTTTTATTGACATAATGTAGTTTCTGTGCTAGTGCTCTGAATACTGAACTTGTCTTTACCAGGCTATATAAAAGAAGACAGAAGAAAATTACAGCCATGTTCCAGCTCTGGGTGGACTATTTTATCTCCCCCACAATGTGACACTTGGATGTGTGTTTCTGAGGTGTACCTGCAGACTTAGTTGGCCAGCACCCTCAGAGTGTACTAATTCTGTGAAAGCTGCCTGAGTCATGCACAACCTGGCCTCCCATACCTGTTGTTGCTTGAGAAAAGGGAGAAGTCTAGAAAAAGTAATTAGAGATAAGAGAAAAGAACACGTAAACTGCAACTGAAATTCAATGTACATTTTACAGGTAAATGAAACTTGTGTTTTCAGGACTTTGTTTTTAAGCCTGAAAGTTCACCTAGTTGTACAAATTCCTACTCAGAAATAGGTATCTTCTACTAAGTGGAAGAGAAGGACAATACGCTGGGCAGGTGACAGCTTCAGCTGTGTATGGAATCTGACAAAGGCTGAAATAGCATAATTTAAGGTCCTGTTGTTTATGAAGACCAGATCTTGGATGGTAGGAGCAGCTGGTTGTCATTGCAGTGCTGAAGTAGGTAGCAGGTTGCAAGTGGACTGTGAAAGTCAGTGGGATGGAGGTAGTGAATGGAGTGAGGGAAATACTAATACTACCAAAATTTTGGTCTGTCCAGGAAGCCGTCGGCTGTAATGCAGTCTGAGGGTGCTGCATTGCGAAATCACAGTAAACATAGGTCTGAAGGCACTTCTGGAGGTCATCCAGTCCCACCTCCTGCTAAAAGCAAAGAAAAATTCAAAAGCTTATGATATTGCTGAAAGCCTTCTCCAGTCAAATTATCCACTTTTCTTAGGTTAGAATTCCCCAATAGTACCTCCCAGCATGGATAATTTTGATTTTTTTTTTTTTTTTTTCTAGTGTGTGCCAGAAAATTTCCTTGCTGTAGCCTGAGCATGCTATGCCTCATCTTGTCACTGTTCTGCTGCCTCCGGGTAAGTCTGGCTTGATGGCTTCCCATACAGTAGTTGAAAATATTGAGAAGATCACCTTCCTAACTTTTCTTTCTTAAGACTGAACAAACCCAATTCTCTCACCCTCTTCTAGTAACTCCTGTCCTTCAGCTCCCCAGCCATCTTCGTGGACATCTTGTTTGTACTGGGAGACCAGAAGCTCAGCATAATAGTCCAGTTGAGAGCTTATGAATACTGACTAGAGGAAAACAATAACTTCCTTAAACCTGCTTCCTTGTGTTTTGCCAATGCAGCCCAACCCAGCATACAGGTAACTTTCATTACTGCAGGAACACATTGCTGACTCATATTCCACTTGTTGTCCACTTGGACTCTCACAACCTTTTCTTCAAAATCCCTTTCAAGCAGTCAGCCTGGAGTATTGAGTTCATCCATCCCATTGGCATGACTCTGCACGGATCTTTGTTGAATTTTGTGAGATTCCTGTCTGCCCATTTCTTCAGATTATTGAAGTCTCTTTGACCTCACTCAGTCCCATCAACCTCAGTTGTTCCCTCTGAGCAGCACTGCTCTCCAGTTTATCAACCGTTCCTCACAGCTTAGTACCATTTGTGAACTTGGCAAGTAACTATGCCCCATCATGTGGGTTAAAGATACTAAACAGTATTGTTTTCAGGATTAGCACCTGAGGGGTGACACTAGTAACTGGCCTTCTGGCTATTGGCACTATGCTTTGAGTGTGACAATCTAGCCCATTTTTAACATAGCTAGTAGTCCATTCATCCAGTCTATACTTCCCCAGCTTGACTATGAGGATGTTATGAGAGACCATACTGAAAGCTTGGTTAAAGTGAAGGTAAAAAATATCTGCTGGTCTCTGCCCAGTGATGAAGTCACGTCACTCATCAGACAGAGCAGTCAGGTTGATCAGGCACAGTCTGCTCTGTGTAAATCCAGATTGGCTCTTTCCAGCCTTGTTCTTTTTGCATACAGGAACTTTTTGTATAGAAACTCTTGTTTATACTTTGTGGGGGACATGCAGCAGAACCTAATACTTCGGACTAACATCCCGGCTAAGATGTCTGCTTTGAGTTTGGCCTCAAAACTTGGCACACTGAGCATCCAGTAAATATGGTGCTCTCAAAAGCACCTGCAGGGTGGTGAAGGTTCACCCACTTGTCCACCTAGGACCACATTGGTTAACACATCAAGGTATGTATGACAATGGAGTATTTATTTCGGTTTAGGTAGAAACAGCACTCTTCCAAATTAATTGGCTTGGCTCATGCAAACTGGATCAATGATGGAAGTGGTTATTTGGGTTTCGAATTTAAAACTTCTCTTTTCAATGCTGGAAAGAACTATACTGTTTCAGTCTTCATTAAAACATATCAATAGCTACTCTGATATTCATATCTTGTGCCATGCCAGTTGCCTCAAAGAGTGAATTATTTTTATATGTCCACGTGGAGGTTTCATAAGGACAGTTATCTCACATCCTGTAAGTGTTATTTTTTACCTCCTGACTGTTGGATTGTTTGTTTTCAGCACAGAATACAGAGCAAAACACACCATATAGATTAGAACAACATTTACAAAGCATGTGATTATTATTAGGCTTTCTTAAATTGCACTTGGAGGCCAGCCCAATGCCTGGAAATACAGAAATTTTTTTTCAAGGTTAGACTCAATGCACAGCTTTTTCTTCATTTTCTTATAGTTCTGGTTTTCCAATACTTGCTCTGAATGGGGTGTCTTGGCCTAATGCTCTGTAATTTTAAACCTGGACTATCACTACCCTCAGTTTGATTATGAAGTTGTTTACATGGGTCAATATTTCGCAATTAGCCTGTGCTTTTGGCATTTACATTTCACATTTAGTTAGAATATTGGGTTAGAATGTTTTGCAGGATTAATGGCTCTCATTATTAAACTGAGCATTACCTTCTATATCTGCAATCTGTAACAGCTCACTAGAGAAGCAGAAATTGAATGTCATCTAGCAGTGGGGTAACCCATCCATTAAAATAGTATTTACAGAGACGGAATTATATGAAATGTGTGATTTCTAGTTTACAAGGGATTTATTTCACAATTTTGTTTGTTCCACTTCGACAGAAAATTATCTTTTTTGTGTGTGTTTTATGGAATCCTGTCCAGGGAAATATCCTATTAAGCAAGCTCTGCCCCAAGAATTCAACTATTCTGGTTCTGGAAGAAGGATCCAGGTCACTCAAGACTTCCAGGTAGCCCACTGTAGCCAGGGAATGGAAGCCAGGGAATCCCTGCTACAGTCATTGCCTCCAAGGCACAGCCAATGCTTGGTCCATGGCTGGAAGCCTTTGCAAAAGTCCCATGGAGCCAGCAGAAAAAAATGCATAGGTTAATTTTCTGCTATACAATAACCGAACCAACATATTTCTGAGAAGCATCCTTGGTTTACACAAGAGTTGTTTTTTAATAAGTCCCTCTAACAGTAGAAAATTCCCTAAGTGGCTCTGCCTGCAGCATTAAGTATGTCTAAGACTGTTGCCCTTTCACCTAGCTGAGTCTTTCAAATTTATAGTTAATTCTATTCAATGCTGTTATTAGGCTAGAACTTTGCCACTGTAGAAGCAGGTTTGTGCTTTTCGCATTTTGAGTCTGTTTCCCAAAGAGTATCTGTCTTGCCATTCATATCCCTGCTCACATAATCATCTGTCACACCATAGCTACCTTGACTAATTGATTTATTATTAATGAATGCAACTATGCTTCGAGATTTTATCTAGGTCTCTGTATAAGATGAACAAAATATCACATGAGACTATGCCTATGACACGTTTATACTATTTCAAACTTAACTGAAATGGAATAGCATGAGAAACAAACCCAACCAGGAATATCTGATCGTTTCCCACTTAATCTCCAAGAATAACAAACAGTGTACCTTACAGGAGAACTGTAAGTAAAGGCCTGATACTTTTCCCTTCCCTTCCCTTCCCTTCCCTTCCCTTCCCTTCCCTTCCCTTCCCTTCCCTTCCCTTCCCTTCCCTTCCCTTCCCTTCCCTTCTTTCTTTTTGCATGTAAATTTTTTTTTTTTTTTACAAACACTCACTTGTCAAGCATTGCAAAAGTATAAATAAAGCTATTCTGGATGACACATGCCACACGGATATTCACAAGTAGCACTGTGCCCTTGTGGCCAGGAAGGCCAGTGGCATCCTGGGGTGTATTAGAAGGGGGGGTGGTTAGTAGGTCCAGAGAGGTTCTCATTCCCCTCTACTCTGCCCTGGTGAGACCACACGTGGAATAGTCTATCTAGTTCTGGGCCCCTCAGAAGGGGAAGGGAACTGCTGGAGAGAGTCCAGCGCAGGCCAAGAAAGATGATTAAGGGAATGGAGCATCTCCCTTATGAGGAAAGGCTGAGGGAGCTGGGTCTCTTTAGCTTGGAGAAGAGGAGACTGAGGGGTGACCTTATTAATATTTACAAATATACAAAGTGTGAGTGTCATTAGGATGAAGCCAGGCTCTTCTTGGTTACAACCAACGGTAGGACAAGGGGTAATGGGTTCAAACTGGAACACAAGAGGTTCCACTTAAATTTGAGAAGAAACTTCTTCTCAGTAAGGGTAACAGAACACTGGAACAGGCTGCCCAGGGGGCTTATCAAGTCTCCTACTCTGGAAACATTCAAAACCTGCCTGGACACCTTCCTGTGTAGCCTCATCTAAGTGTTCCTGCTCCAGCAGGAGGATTGGACCAAATTATCTTTTGAGGTCCCTTCCAATCCCTAACATTCTGTGATTCTGTGAAAAGAAAGACAAGCCTAGAAGAAGTTCTTTAAGTCCCATTCTGGGGTAACATCAAGTGATCTAAATCATATTACTCTTCTCATAAGCTCCACTTAACAGGAATGATTCAGGAACTGTCTGAGTAGGTTTTCTATGAGGCAGCACCAAAATTTGAATTAATCTTCCTAAAACATGGGTTGTCAGAACTGTACATCATACCAAGAGGAGTCTCATCAGCCTTTAATGCAACATCTTTAATTTTTTTTTCATTTACCAAAACCCAGTGATTTACATACACTGAAATCTACATTTTTCCCCAACAGTGTCTCACAATCATCCACTGAGTGTTAGCCTGAATTTTTCTTACTCCATCATTTTGAAGAGACAAGCTCTACCAAACAGAAGTATTTTTTATTAGTCTCTAAGAACTTGCACTGTGTGTAACCAGATGTATCCAAATATCAAGTATTTAGGCCTATGATTCCAGTCGTGTACATATCTCTGTATCGACTGACTACATACTCTTAAACTCTGCATAAAATTTTGACTGTTCTTAGACTGCATTTTATAAAATATAGCCATCATAAAATACCAACACAAAAAGCCCCACCCAACCACAGAATTAAATTCTAGGGTTCATGAAAACTTATCTTCTACCAAATAGCAGAAATTAACTACTTAGGTTTTGTGTTAATGTCCATATAGATAGACATGGAAATTATATATTAATGTTCATATTAAAATGGTGTTGTCTATATTTGTCAACAAAATTTTTACTGGAGACGAGAATCCAGAAAGCCAATACTGGTTTTACTGAGGCAGCAATATTAGGGAGAACAAAGCAACTCAATGAACAGCATGATAGGCTTGGACATACACACCACGCGTTTCATAAATGAGTCCTCCAAACCAGCCAGCTCTAAAGTAGAAACTGGCTAAAAAAGAGAAAGAAAGGGGTGGAGCCATATACAACCATCAGACAATCTTCTGCCAAATTACTATTGAAGTCCTCTGCCAATAAGCAAAGCAATACTATTTTTAAATATTTCAATTTTTCAAGAGACTGTGTGCCAAAATGCAGAGAGATATTTCCATTCTATGAGGGAAGCAATTAGAATAATGAAGTGTGAGAGAAATATGGTAAATCTCCATTTGAGTAAACAGAAGAAACAATCAATAAGTAAATATAGGATTGCAGGATGTTGGACTAGTCTTAAATGAGATGATTTCTAAACAAAGCTTCCCTTACTAATTTTTTTAGCTTTTACAATTATTTGTTTTTATAGAAGTCAAACGTTTTCAGAAGAAAGGTGGGGAAAAGGCAAAAAAAGAGTTGAAGAGCACAATATCAACTGCCCCTGGATTTTGACCTGTGGCTTAGAATCAACAGCAGCTTATCTAGAAGAAGAGGAGATAGTCATACATTTATTGTTATTACTCTAGTCCAGAGTGGTGGGAAGAATCAGGCAAGCTTATGGTCATGCAAACCAAACAGCCTGGTTTTGGGCCTTACTTCAAACTGAATAAATTTTTTCTGTGCCCAAAATCTTATAAGTGTAAAAACAATTCTGTCTCTCCAAAGAAAATAAGAGAACTTCTCAGAGCAAAACTTCCCTTTCATTTTCTTAAATAATCAAATAACCTGGTTTAAAATTGCAATGTGAGCACCAATTTGTGGCTGAAGTGAACCCTGTTCCACACCGTGACATCTATGCAAAATATGAGACAAGAAACAGAAAAAATATTTTGACTGTATTGTGGAAGTTACTTGGGTTTTCTTACCCAGATGCACTTAATGAACTTAAGTGAACTTCAGATGTATGAACATGAAGTTTGTGAATAGCAGAAACAGACAGGGCAACCCTTTTAACAGATGTCATATCGTTACACTTTCTCTATGCTGAACAGCCTCAGCTTCCTAGTACTTTCTTTTTTTTTCTTTTTAATATGACTGAGAAACTGCCCTTCTCTTTTCTGTCTATTATTGCCCATTCTGTCATGCTTTTCTGAAATGCCATGGAGGTATTCCTCCTGAGGCTGGGAGCATAAAAGCTCTACTTTTGGCAGCAGGGCTTCTGGGGAAACCCTACAGTGTGTCATTAGGAAGTCATCCTCTTTAAACTTAGAAAAAAAAGCAAATAGCTCCAGCTAACTTTATGTCGTAACGTAATATAGTACTGTGGTACGTTACTACACAAAACATCACTACCCTGACCTACAAATAAATGCCACTTTGTACACTTGCTGTGCTGGCTCTGTTAGGAACAAAGAATGTCTTGCTGCCATAAAAAAGAAATAAGTCCTTAAAGAGATAAAGAATGAATAAATTACTGAGTGGAACAATAAACATATTCTATCAACAAAATAGTTCAACTACATTTAAACCAACAAGAAACAAATACTCTATATTATTTTATCCCATATGAAAGTCTTCAGTTTCAGGTTTGGGTTGGTTTGTTTTTTTAGTTGCTGATTTTACATTGTTTTCCAAGCTAAATGTTGCCTTCAAGTTTGATAAGAGTGAGTATGCCTTTGTTTTGTAGGCATCAGAGATCTGTCAGAGGGCTCTGTTTTAGCTGGAGTAAATAACATCCTGTTCTTGTGCACTAGGCAGGTTTTTCTTTATCAATAATCTTTCACTGTTTTATAGAGGGAGAAAATGGTTGGTGAAACTGGACATACCTTTTTTTTTTTTAATTAAGTATTACCTTATTCTTTGATGTTATATAGTTTTAAGGTTATGAAACAGATGTTTTGTGTAGTAGCTACTCTGCAAGGGAACAGAATTTCCACTCATCTGCTTTACACTGAATGCAATACCAAGGAATGACATTTTAAACAGTCCAAGTGGTGAAACAGCTGCTATCTTTAACTTGAGTGGCTGTGGAATCTTGCAACCATAGTGATACAAGATCGCCATCTAATAAACTGTTTCTCCTTCAATAAAAACCAAAAGACCTTTTTTACTAATTCTTAGTAATTCTTGTCTGAAAAATCATTTTTTGTTGTATTCTGGATGTGTACCAAAGCCAGTGAGAAGATCTTGAGAAGATCTGTCCCATTTTTGCTGTTTCATTTCATTGTCAGGTCAGAATTAGGTTTCTGGTGTCCATTTGCTAGAAGAGTCATCTAGATTTCAGAAGTTTTCTAAAGATACATGTTATAATATGGGAATACTTGGCATAACGTTTTGCCATATTTTTCATCTGCAAAAATGACATTTTTCTGCTCAATTTGATTACGTCAGGTGACTGTGGGTTGTTATAGCTTAGCAACAGTTTCATAAAAAAACGCTACTACCTAGTGAGTTTTTACAAATAACCAAATCAAGAAAACTCCATTATTCTGAAGTTAATACATACCACTGAAATTAAAGGTTTGTACAAACTCCTTCACTTCAGCCTGGGGCAGCGCACAGTGTTCTTTTTGTAGGAGAAAACCTCTCTCATTGCAAGGCTCATAGAATCATAGAATCATGGAGTAGTTTGTGTTAGAACGGACCTTCAAAAGTCATCTAGTCCAAGCCCCCTGCAATGAGCAGGGACATCTTTAACCGCATCAGGTTGCTCAGTGCCCCATACAGCCTGGCCTTGAATGTCTCCAGGGATGGGGCAGGATCCTAAATCCAGCTACCAAACTGTTCTGTCTCTACTTTTTTCCCACTCTTCCTTTAATTTTTGCCTTCCATTTCCGTAGAGCATGCATTTCTTCTGACCTGTGGCCATAAGTTTAAAAATGTCCCTGTGCTCCCTTGCAGTACTTACAGCCCTGGTGCTCTGTATTTTGAGAAAACAAGGAAGGGATATTTCTCTTCTCACAGTGCTATTTATTAATTAAATTGGGGAAAAAAAAAAAAAAAAGGAAAACTGAAATTATCAATAAATCAAAAATTAAATAAAAATTATCAATAAATAGAAAGGATATTTAAAAAAAAATTTCAATAGAAATTCACATTAAAATCTTGTATAGAACCTGTGAAAATAACCTAAAATAAAAGGAAAATTAACACTTTCTTTGTGCTTCCTTCTGCTCTCAAACTCTGCTTATTTCAATGTCAATCATCACAATTAATTATGTTTTACAAACATGAGTGAACTCAGAATATGTTATGAATCTGGACACTCTTCTATAAAAGAAGCATTAACAAATTGCATGCTAGGAGATACAAGCCTAGGAAAATTCATTAAAAATAAATAAAATATCTCCTGCTGAGCAGATATAAAGCTTTTAGAGCAAAATTATGAAAAATAATCATTTGGCCAAATGAATTTATTTTTTAAAAAAATAATTTTTAAGGAGTTTTACAAGATAATTGATCATTCTATCTGAAGCCTTCTACCTATTTTCCTTCCTTATAGTACAAGATTAAAATAATATATAAATCTTAATGGTTATTCTTTTGCTCTAGAAAGAACAGAGAGTGCAGACATATGGCATCCTCATAGAAATGCTAGCTTTGAGGTAGAGGACTTGTGGTTCTTTCATGCAACTTCTCATTTTAATTGGAGTAGCATCAAAGCTTTATGACTAGAAGAAAAACACTCTATATGTGATGGTTATAGCAGGATTCGATGTATACTGCTGACAACTTTGTCTAGTTCACAGCTAATGAGGATAAGTATAATTTTCCAGTAAAATGGAGTTTCTGGTGTTGTATTTTTGAGATGATAGACGTGTTCCCTAGCTGTTGGTAGTAAGGTGCAAAACTACCTTATGAGAGTAAAGAAATACCATGATTAAAGCAATTTTTACTTATGAACTACCAGACACAGTTTATAGCTGGATACATTTGCATTATATAGTATAACAGTGTAGCATTATGGTATTTAAATGTACATTTCAATTTTTATGTCTTCAATTGAAACTATTACCACCAGGCCTGCAATACTTACTCTTTTTGCTTTTGGAACTGGGCTGAGCTGTGACTGTTTTGCATCAAAGAGGAAAGAAGAATATTAAAAAATGATATTATTCTGTAGCATATTTTCATTTCAAGAGTGAATAATTGGATATCAAAATGTTCTGCGACAACTGATTATGAATCATCACCCACTAGTACACTTCAGTATGCTCTCTTCAACTCTATGACCATTTATCATTGTAGAGTAAGTTCAGAAATGGCATCTACATGTATCAGAAGATTTTTATTTGTGGATATTAAATAACTCTTACTATTCCTTGAAAAATCTTGTTTATAAATAACCAGAACACTGAACACTTCAGAGGAGTTACTCGGTATTTTGTTTTTGCTTACTAATTAAACAACTCTGACTGAGTTGACTGACCATCAGGAAAACACATGCATTTCCACAAAATTCAAACCGTAGCTTTAGCTGCAAATACCCTGCTCCTCACTTTCTAGATGTCTTCCTTCTGGATTTCCCTCCAAATTTAGAATTACCTACTTCATGCTTACCAGCCTGGGTAACACTTTATATGAAGTCCCATACTCCAGTTTTTGCTTCAGTTCCTTCATAACTTGAAGAACTCTTTTAGTTTGGGCCATATAATTTCTTCCAGGGATCTCATGACCCCTCTTTTCTCTAAAACCTTGTGTGTTTCTAACAACTGCTTCTCAGAGACTCCAAGTTACCAACATGTCTTCCCAGGTAAGCTTCCATCAGCACTCCTGGTAGAATTGTTCTTCTCAGCTTGGTCACTGTATTTAAACATATGGTTATAGAGTCCCTTTCACAGGACAGTCATTGGGAGAACTACCCCAACTTGAATGTAAGTACAGCATCCACACTGTGTGCCCACCTGCTGGGCTTGGTGTCCAGTTTCCTGTTGTATACTGGAAATTACTACAAAAGATGAAGGTGAATTGAAATTTCTTTGCATATAAGCAATGCCCATTTAAATAATTGCCTATTGGGCTAATTTTGTAGAAGTATTTTCAAATGATAAATGGTTTGAGAGTAGGCATGAAAATGCCAGGCATCTTGAAGGCAAATCCATGTGAATAAATAAACTTTTTGTCTAGTGCACTGAAAAAATCAGGTTGAAGATGCTGCAAGGTATTATAAATTTTCCTAGTTGTTTTTTTGTTTTTTTTTTAGTAAGGTATTTGGTTTGGTGGGATCAAAGAAACGTTTCCTTAGTTCTGCTTCAAAGAAACACTGCAAAATGTAAAACACGAAATGTGAACAGGCTTTTTTGTCTCCACTTCCCCTGCAAATCCCTCTCCCTTTTTGGACGAGAAGCAGTGCTCTGAAAGAGACTGTTCCTCAAGCTTTTATATTTAGTGACAATGTATGTACCCTTGTCATCTAACACTTCTAACAAGTCACAAGCTCCGCCTTTGGGTTGACACAGTTAATGAGGCTTTCTGATTTAAACAGTGCTAGTCTGTCCCCCTGAACGGTTAAGATGCAAAAATATGATAGGGGATAAACTGAAATATAAAATCTAAAAAGGCCGTGTCAGAGAATACTGTCACATAACATTACTTCTCAGCTACAAATCTGAGCAGAATTAATTCATTGAAATCACGGCAGCCATACAGCAAAGTCATTACTGGAAGACTAGTTCTCCTCAACTTTATTTTCCATACAGATCAACTTTATGATTTTATTTTCTAAGTGCAACACAGACAGACCTGGTTAAGAGAACATCTTATAAAAGTCTGGTCATGCAGAGTGCTTTGGGAATACAAAAGAGGCAGTATGAGTCTTTTACTGTGTAAGGTTTCTCTTCAGCACAAGAAAGAGGTCTGAATGTTCTTCCTGACACAAGTTTTACACTGAAGCAATGTCACTGAGGTCAGGTAGAGTCATGTCTGTATAGTAATAATTTATATGGTGGAGTGAAATCTCTGGACATAGTTTTTAAAATTAAAAAAACCCCTACATATGGGGAGCTACTATTCTGTTAGAGAAGAAGAGAAAGGAAGGCAAAGAAAAGAAATATTAAAGGATTATCACACTGTTACAAGATATAGCTCTATAAATCTATCTATAGTTGTATTAAAGGATAGACAATCTTGGACAGTATAACTCCCCTACGCTTTGATTCAGATTCAAAATAATTAGTATCTGAGATCTGTAAAATGGGTGGTTAACTTTTATCCCCTATTAATTTTTTTAAGCATCTCCAATTCTAGAATTTGGCCAGGCCCCATTGAGAAATGCCAAAGTACCTTAATAAACTCTTCTCAAGACATGCCCAGAGTAAACAACTGGACAGACAAAAACAATAAAAAGAAGCAACCTTCTATAAAACTGTGCATTGATTTGTTAATTCTTTTATCCTAAATTACAAGAATTATTTTTTGTTCTGTTGATCTTCCATTTGCTGAATTGATATTTATCATAAGACAACCACAGAATGCAAATAAAGATTTTTCTTTTGCTGAAATGGTTTGCTGACTCATTGAAACAATCACTAAAAGTATCAAATAATGACAAATATCATAAAACAAAATATGTATCATGACAATGAAATTTTTAGTAGGTTGTGTACCTCACCAATTCTATTTGCCATACTGTCATATAATCTCAGAACGAAGATAGGTCTGACCAGGCAAATCAATGGTCTTGCTAAATCCTCCCCCAGAAGGGTCGTCTTCCATCCTTCAGGTTTCACACTGGAAATAGTACGAAGTCTAAAAGGATAACAGGGGGATTCAGAAGATCACCTTTCATTCTACTGACTCATTCTCATGTATTAGATCCGTCACATCTGGTATAAACTGAATTCTGCTACTGTCAGTTTGGAACACCAGCAACTCTGTAACTCGAGGATGTGTATTACCACACAGAAGAAGAAAGTGACCTTCAATTGTGTGTTTTACTGAAAGCTGCTCTTTCATCATTCCTGTTTAATTTCCGCCCCCTCTTATTAAACCTCCAGTACTTCAGGATTAACTGATTTGTGAAAAGCCATGCATGAAGTTGTATCTGTAGCTCTGACCTGTCTTTAAATTTTACATTGTGTACAAGAAAAAACAAAAACACAGACAAAAATCACTCAAATTTTAAACAAATTAGCATGACAGAGCACTTTCCCTATTCTCTTTTCCATGGAAAAGATCATTACAAAGATTTCAGAGACCTACATGAACCTATTTTCCCAAAGTAAACAGAAGACACGTCCAGAAAGCCTAGGGTAGCTACACAGACAAAGACATGTGTCTCTTTAAAGGGAACATATGGAAAACAATAACTTTCTTTTCAGTAAAAATCTGTTTCATTTAGCTTGGTGTAAAACTAGTAAATAATTGAACTCTGAATGTATTATCTTTTGGAGACCTTTGAATGCAGATCACTTGCTTTAGGAGTGAAGACCATGTCCAACTCAAATTGTGCAACCACAGGTGTCACAGTATGTGTACAGCAGTACATTACCACTTCCATGCATCATCCACTTTTGTTATGCTATATAATCACAGAATTCTCGTCTGAGTCCAACACTTGACAGTGTTTCCTATGCTCACCTATGCTACATTTTCCATACTCTTATCTGAAAGACACAGGCTGTCGTTACTAAAAGTTATAGTGAGATTAGTAAATGGAGTAATTTCCATTGAAGGATTTTGCATTGTTTGTGTATGATTAATCATATACAAAAATAACTTGGAAAAATAGGAGTTTCTGTTCTTCATTTAGAAATGGAATGCACACTCTTCACTACATACTTTGTTTATTATGCATTCTTGGGACAGGAATATTTAACTAAAATGTGCACAATACACCTCTGTTCTCAGAGGCATAAAATCTGTTCATATTTTTAAGCTGTACATGCAAAAGTACTTGCATAAAATTAAGGTAGCACATAATGCTACCTTAATTGTACTTGCACCCAAGTGTAACTGTATATTCACAAACATCACATTTAAACCTCTGATAATCATTGCATTAAATACATCAACTTAATGAGTGATAAATTAAGTAAAGTTATATGATACTCAAATAATCTAACAGGAGATGCTAGACAGTCTTGGAGTTTAATGACAATAATACAAAAGAAGAATGTAAAATGAAAACATAAAGTACATTTTGAATTCCACTTTAATTCCAAAATGACCTTCAGCATAGTATCTACTGATGAGTGGCTGTTAGGGTATACAGAACTGAAAGGAAATGCATAAACAAGTGCATTTCACGTGTCACTAATCAGCCCTCCGAGCCACTCTTCCGTTTAAACTTTGCCTCTTTGCTGCGAGACGGTGTTGAGAGCCTATTATAGGAAATGAAGGAAAGAAAAAATGAGAGAAAAAAGAATGTAGTACATGGCATAGGAAATGAAGTAGGTGGAGAAGGAAATGGTAGCATATGCAACCACTAGAGAGGAGTTGAGACTGTCAGTGACAGAAGTCTGGCATGCTGACAATAAATAAACACAGTGCAATAAAGAATACCTCAAGTTGAACACCTCTAGGGTCTCTCCTTTCCAATAACTGCTCGGCCTGCGCACATGAGGGTTGATAGCAGAGTTTCAAGGAAAGCACTATGCACTTCCGTTAGATCATGGATCACTGTTCCTCCTGTCCCTTTCTGAAGTGAAACTATGGCTGAAAGAATGGGCAGCAATGACCATGCTCTCCTCATGTATTAACACAAGGAGGAAAGAAGCGGTACCTCACACACTGCCAGTGACTATGGCAGGTGAAACTGAATTAGCTTTCCAGCAGGACACAAGTTGAAGCAGACATGGTACATAAATGAGTTCGAGAAATATCTGACTAGTGGCGAAGTGATTTGCTCTGATTAGCTCACTTGACAACAAGCATGACACATTATCCTGGCGCATATTTCATAAGATGTGGTAGGAGAAACCCAGACTGGCAAGAGGAGGGGAATACCTGTTACTAATTCCAGAAGAATTGGGGAAAAAAACAAAAAAACAAACCAACAAGTTTTGTCACAGAAAGTGTGAAAGTTGCATGAAGGAAGGAAGGAACTGACATAAGTGGAAAAAGTTACATGTAGATCTTTAAGTTTAAAATAAGCTTCTGCAAAAGAACATGCCCATGTCTTTTTGTGTTTGGAAGGACTTTTCACGCACAAGCTCAGGTTGAGTCAAAACACTGAAACTGAAAGGATAAAGAGAATATCCTTGTTTTGTCCCATGGTTAGTTAACATAGGTGCTTTGGGCAAGCAGTAGTAGAGAAGACATGATGCACAGAACTCAGCGCAAGCTGCCTAACCTCACGCATACCCAGGGACTGTTTCAGGGTTGCTTAGCCATTGTGAGTCCAGATCTGTGAAGCCTTTCACTGCTATGCCGCCCAACCTACTTAAATTTAATCAAAGGTGTACACCTGTCTGTTAGTCATAACTTCAGTAGTAGAACAGACATGCCCTTAATAGTCAAACATACCTTTTGAAAATTATTATTAAGCAGGTAATGAAATACAGTTATTTACTTCTAAATTACTTAGCAGAAGTTTGTGTCCAGTCACTTCTAAGCACATAGCAAGGAAGGAGCTGGATCTTTCTGTTGAAGGAACCCCAAATATCTCCATCAACAATGAAGTGCAATTAAAATAATTAAATAATATATTTAAGACTTTAAGGTGCTATATTTTAAGAATTAAATTTTAATTAAATACTAATATAATTGAATTAATAAAATGTAGTTAAAATTTAGAGACACTGCATTTAAGTGTAAAAGCTGCATTAGATCTTAGAGATACTAAATGCTCTCTTTGTACTTTTTAAAGTTAGTAACTTTTATAGACAAAGTGTAAAGGCCATGTTAAATTTAGGGAAAATATATTATAGGCATATGTTAGTTAGCAAACATTTAATAAAAACCTGTTTTGCATGGGTGAAATGTCTGCTAGCGTTAAATAGAGATTTTTTTTTCAAGAGTGATTCCCTGTTCACTATGTATCCTTGTGCAACTTACTTAAACAAGATAGGTCCCTGAGAAATACAGTGTGATGTTTCTCACATTCAGAACATTTTCATATAAAAAAGAGAAAGCATTAATTCTTATATTGAATCTCTAATTTCCACCTTTACACTGAAAAGAACATTTGAAAGTCAAACTAGGTCTAATGTACAGCTATAGACCCTAG
Source organism: Nesoenas mayeri (assembly GCF_963082525.1). NCBI lineage: Eukaryota > Metazoa > Chordata > Aves > Columbiformes > Columbidae > Nesoenas > Nesoenas mayeri. Next base: position 30,286,522 of record NC_137542.1, on the reverse strand, counting down.
AAACTTCATTGTTTTGCATTTCAGCCACACTTCTGTGTCTGTGTGGTATGCCGGTCCCTACTGCACAGGCTCCACATCCCCCTTTGTAGTCCTGTTTTGGTTGCTGCATATGGTGAGGTTTGCATAGAAACTTACCCATTTCTCACAGGTTGAAGTCAGATACCATGCCTCTGTAATTAATTTCAATTAGTTGGTGTTTGAAAGAGATTGAAGGAAGAAAATTATTCTTTACCAAAGTCAGCTGAGGCAGAATGTCCTAGAGACTACCAGAATGTATCTGGGAAAGCGTGCTGGTTTAACTGAAAATGGGTTAATTTTCTTAATGCGGTTAGAAACCTTTATTTTTCACAGCCAGCACGGTCATTATTTGGACTTAGTCTGAGAAACAAGAGATAACACCAACACAGAGTTAATGTTTTTAATTGCTCTGGTCTGAGAGCCAAGGACATTTTGATTGCTCTGCCCACAGGTGTGAGGCATCGAGGAGGAGGATGGGGCAGAGCCTGACTGACATCCAGACTGATCAATGAGAGTATTCCACCCCATTAGTGTCATGCTTCATATTTAAGAGAGAGGCTTCTGGTTTTCTCTTCTCACCTCTGTGGCTCTTCTCTCTCTGGGGTGCTTTCTCTTTTATGCATTGTTTTTTTTTTGCCTTTTTCCTCTTTTTTTCACAGTTTGCTACTGTGTGCTGCTTTCCTGGGACTGGATGCTTGGTGTGGACAGAGTTCATGGGGAATTGCCTTGGGCAACTTTTATTTCTATTTTATGTATATATTTACTAGTATTGTAATTTTGTTATTTTATTAAACTGTGTTTGTCTCAATCCAAGTTTCTCTCTTCCCTTTCAATTCTCTCCCCTCTTGGGGTAGAAGGAGTTGAGTGAGCAGCTGTCGTGGTTGTATTGATAGCTCGGGTTAAACCACAACAGAAAGGAAGATGGAAATGGCATTTAGCATCAAGTGTTAACTAAAGTGGATGGCAGATTCTGTGTGAGAGGCTGGACAGATGTGACTAATTTTTTATACTTGTTTTTATTGATACAGAAGTAATGTTCTCCTGACACCTCATAGGTCTGGATGATTAAGGTCTAGGATTAGGCTGGATCTCTTATTTAGGGTGAACTATACAGCAGCATCTCCCAAAGTTTTTTTGACAACATTATTTTCTTTTGTTAGCATAAGCTGAAGTGCAGGCTTTCTAATATGGTCTGCCCCATCCCCCTTCTACCCACCACCTAACCCCAAATAAACAAAAACCAACCAACTAAACCCACCAAACAAACAAACAACAAAACAAATCAATAGATTTATCCAGAAACAAAGTGGAAACCCTTTAGTGGTACTAAACTTCTAAGACAGATGCTGAACCAGTTACCTGAACACAGCTACTGAGCCAAACACAGCTGTCTAGAAGCAACTTAATTTTCTTTTATTTGTCCCTCTTCCTGAGCACATCACTAAAATTTTGTACACTATGACAATGTAGGTAGAAATATAAGTTTTCTGTGTAATACATAGCCACTACCTTCTGAAACGTCTAGTCTCTCGTTTGAAAGAGAAATGTCTTTTTGTCACCATTTGCAATAACCAATACCCAGCATTTTGTATAGAGCACCAACATCCACTTCTTTCATATTCAAATCAATCCTCTTCAGTTTAAGCTTCCTCCATTGGCCAAATTCCTCTGAGTAAGCCTTAAATAATTGGATTCTGCAGCAATCTTTCATTCTATTTGTCATTAAACTAAAAAGAGGAAGTATTCATCATACGCCTCAGAAACATAGGCAGGGACATTATCGGTTGTGGAAAATAATGCCAAGAAAAATGTAAAGAAGACATTAACAAACCAAGATACAATGTTAACCCAAGTGCAACCCCAAAGCAGCATCTGTTCAATTTTGTGATTTTTTTAAATCTGAGAATGAACATTTTTACCTACATACAGTGCTCAGCGAAAAATTGCTCTTGGCACTGCATCAGCCTCTATAATCCTTGTGTTAATAAATGACAAAATAAGGAGAATAATCCTTATTTTCTGTATATTTCCTATTCTGTAGCTGAGCTATTAGTAAACAAGAAATGTGGTACTTGGGCTGGAGGCTAGATATTTGTCCAGGATCACTCAGAAACTCAAAGCAAGGATCTGAATCTCTTTCAGCTTTTTAGCATCAGCCTAACTTTCAGACCATAAAGCCATCCCAGCTCTAAAAACATCCAATATGTTGAAATATATTACTTAGGTAACAGAGACCAGAGTGAAGGGCATGAATGTCACTGAAGAAAACCCAAACTAATAGACAGTCATGTGACTTTTCCCTCATCTTGTCAATCCAGCACAATCAGCTTGCCTTCACCTGGCAATATCCTGGTCTGGTCTCTCAAAGTTTTATCTTTTTTTTTTTTCTTTCTTTCATTTTTTTTTTTTTTCTTTTAAAGATGTGAGACTTCATTACTAGAAAATATTACGTTTTTAAAGTTATGCATTCTGAAACTTATGCTTAGGAATGAAATAAGAATGAGGAGTTTTATGTTTATTGTGTTTGTGTATTATAAATTGAAATATTTTTCTTTAAATATATAATAATTTCAAACCACACCTGTTAACATCCACTCTTACACCTTAAAGTTTTTGAAGGTAAGCACAAGAGGGATTTGGTAAAATGTAAACAGAACAAAGTGCTACACAGAGTTATTTTATAAATACTGCACTTAAAGGAAAATCACCCTGCAGGAGTATGGTAGAAGCAGAAGCAGTAAATGCCACACGCAATCTACTCCTATCCACCTATTCTGTCATTTTCTGTGTTTTTCAAGCACAGCATACTTCTCATACTTAGAAATATCATAGGTCTTGCTGCTCAGAAACCAATAAAAGCTATTCTCTGCTGCTTGCATACAAATGAAAGAGACATTAGATAAGATGCTTAAATAACGACTGGAGCAGAGGCTGGAAATGAGGTCTTCTTTCTTCTGAGTCAGTCCCTCATCGCTAGCCAGGATAATTATGTTCACTCCTCTTTTTGTTCTCTGACTACAGGCTATTTAGCAGCTATATGCAACACAAAAGGGATACCAGCTACAACCTCTAACTTGTTGATACAGACACTCGTCCCTAGAGAGGAAGAAAATGCTCAAGACCCTCAGGCTGAAAGGTGAGCTGGCCACAGGACTCGTGTATCCTGGGTGACCCTTCTAATTACTGAATTTTTGAAGGAAAGAGGAACTGGGCATGGAAATTGTATGGAAGGAATAAGTATTGGTACCTTCTCCTGTCATGTCCTGTCATACAGTGCTTGGTTTATGTCTGCTCCTCTGTTGTCACAGACATCTCAGAAACAGCACTTCACTGTAAATAACACAGACATATGTTTTAATCCCTAGGAGGCTGAAGTTCTGTTTCTGACCATGCCCAGAATGGTAACACATGGGTTTTCACATTCTTTATTCTATAGTGACTTTCGTGCTAGGAAGTCTTGAGCAGTCATGGCAGAGGCATCTAGAGAAGAGGACAGTGACACTGTTCAGTTTTAAGGACCTCTAGTTCTTCTGGTCTTAATTCCAGCTTCTTGTCTAGTAAGTGAAATCTCAAGAGGCTGATTCAGTTTATCCAAGATAGCTGCTTACAATAAGATGTTTTGAATACACACAGTAAGTGAGAAATGAGCAGGAATTAGGTGTCTAATTATTTATGAATTTGTAGTCTTCAGCTGCCACTGCAGTAACACAAGGTGTCTCAATAGCTGTATACTTATTTCCTTAACCTTTTCAAGAAGAGTGCAATATTGTGAAGGAAGAAAGGAGAAATAGTTTGACTTCACTTCTATTTAAAACTTACTATTAAATTGATACCACAGAAGGACCTAAAAAAACTAAACACTTGCTAAAACTACTTATCCTCAGGTGCTTGTTGTTACAGTGTATCAGAACAGAGTTCTTTCTCACTCAGCCTTTCCTGGGATAGCTCAGGGCTAAAATACGGAATAGACTTCTGTAGAAAATCGCAAGACTACTTTAATGGTATTTGAAGAAAAGTTGAAGCAGTTTGAACTCCAAAATATGACTGAAGAACTTACTATTTTGAATGTACTGGGCTTTGTTCAACTGTCAAGTCAAAGTCATCAGGTAAAAAACGGGGATTTTTATGCCATAGGAAATTACTATCATTTCTTCAGAAAATATTACACTTACACTGGAATAGTGTGTTGCATAATTTTAATAATATTTACTAAAGTAAATCAAATTTTTAAAGGCTGTTAGAAAAAACAAACAAACAAAACCAAACTACACACACACACCAAAGGAAAAAAAAAAAACACAAAAAAACCCCAAACAACACCCTAGCCCCTATTTTAATTTATGACTAATACAGAATGAAGGTTTATACAATAAGGAAAATATATCTAAATCACAGCCATATTTACCTCTCCAGAACTTTCAGAACTTTCTCTTAGTTCTAGCTTTAAAAGGCAGATTGAATGTTTCTATTTAAATCATAATGATAATTTCCTGATAAATTTCGTGCACAGGTTCAGTACAAGTAGAAAGCTAGTATGAATATCTAGTTATTTAAGCCAAAATTTAATATTCATTCAACTGGGACACAGTTTGGCATTTAAATAACTGACCTAATTTTGAAATGAGCTGTATATATGTTTTTATAAATAAGCCTTCTCTAAATAATGTTTATTGTTATTATACACGCTTCAATTCTTCCTCAAATGCATTCAGTACACTAGAGTAAACATAAAAATATTACAGATAGACAAAATGTCAGTTTCAGAAAAACGAGCAGCTCTGGGAAGTGGAATGAGGCCAACAATTGGAGACTACTGGAGCCACAAAGGAGAAAAATCTGGTTTCTAAGTCCCCTCAGTTGTCAGCAGTTGCATGAGAGCTTGAAATTCAGCTTCCCCCTGCATCTTTTTTTATTTGTCAAGGATAATCTAAGCTGTTTTCAGCCTAATAGAACCCTGTTGAAGGGTAATACCAATTTCTAAAATAAAATAAAATAAAATAAAATAAAATAAAATAAAATAAAATAAAATAAAATAAAATAAAACAGACCATGGCTAGCTGGCCAGGACTGCAAAGCCATAGCAATTTACAGTTTGTTTGTTTGTTTTTTTCTCAGATGTGCACAAATGTCTATCAGGAGCCACATGTTAATCATACAGGCCTCTGGCTGTAGCCCTCAAGACTCCAGTGACATCATATTTGAAAGTCTGGTTACCAGAACAAGCACCAGTCTATGTCCTGTGATTGCAAACACAACCATGCAAATGTTATGTATAGTTTCAAGTGCTACAAGGCCACTTGATGCTCAACACAAGTTGTAGATACCCCAATTTTTGAGATAAACTCTCTGTCCACTCACCCTGCTACCTCCAGTGCTGCAGATGGTGATATGACACTACTAAAGAAATTATATTGACTGGATTTATCCCAGTCACAAATATACACGTCTATGAGAACATATAGAATACTGGGTATTTAGGGATCTTCTAAATGCTTATGCAGGTAGAAAAACATAGTATCTGTTGCAACTCCTGAAGTCCCTGTGAGGAAGAAGAACCCTTTCCCTTTGTCCTGGTAACAAGATGATCGTAAACCCCTTCATCCTTTTCTGAGAAATGCCTGCTCCGAAGCATAGTTCCACAGAAAGTTACATAAGTCTGACTAACGAGATCACCTCAGAAAGCAGAGTATACAGGCTTCTACTCATTGCATGGGAACAACTTCAAGAATAATTTCTTTACAAGTAACAATATTAAATAAGAAGTGGAAGTAAGGAAAATGCCAGCATTAATAAGGAGGATCACAGTCTTTTCTCAACAGTTTTTCAGCTAAACCTGCTCCTGGGAGCAACTGTGTGTTCTAAATTTTTGGTGTAGCAAAAGAGAATTGTTTTGTATCTTAACTTTGCTGGAGTATTACTTATCTGCAGTTCAGCCTGCTGGCTACCCAGCACTTTTTATGAGGTTTTCTACAAACATCCAGAATGGTATTGGCAATATTTGAAGAGACAGAAAATCTATAACATGGTGTACTCAATGACGTGGCCATATGACCCTCAGCATGGTGAGGTGGAGTCAGTACGGTGGGGAACATATGGGCAGCTGGCACATTTTGCGGTTCTGGGAGTACCAGTTTCCCAGAGCCCTGCTGTTGCTCCCAATGAAATATTGATAATAAGGCTCTCTTAGATTTAATCTGAGTGGAATCAGGGCACTGGCCATTTTCCACTCAAATGCTAGGCTGACACTTGGCATTGTTTCTGGAGGATGACAAAGCTGTGATGTAACAACTGAAGTCTGAGGTAACAGGTCTAGGAAAATTGAAGGAAATAAAGTATCACAGAGAATGTGGTGTAAAGTACAACCATTAAGTTGCATCCAGAAACGTAAAATGGAAAGAAGAGGAATAAGAATCCCAGTTAATCTGTATTTCCAAAAGAACTGCACTTTTGCTGCCTTCAGCTTGTGGAAGAGGGCGCTGCATAAATATCATTACAAAACTATTTCTGATCACAACATCACGTCTACTCAAGAGCTACCAGCTGCTGTTTTACAGCTGCTAGTTAGAAGTCTGGGGGACAATACAGGCAGTTTTTGACATTGTTTCGCTGCAACAGGGTGCTGCTAGATATACTGCTTTCAGGATAGAAACCTATCCATGCATATTTACGGAAATGTACATGCATACAAACGGGAGCAAGATCTGATCTGCAGAAATGTAAACCAGTTTGTGGAAAGGAAATTCTCACGTCTGTGACTGGTTCTGCCTCACCCTTTTCTGCACACAGGAAGAAAAAATTGTTTTCTGGCCTAGTCACAATGAATTAGTTTAATCCATCATCTAATAAATAACCATAATGACCTTGTTATCCATATGTGGGTGTTTCAAAGAAGTCAAATGACAGCAGCAATAGCATTAATCCCTCTGGTAATTACAGTGATCAAAGAAACAGAGAAAGATTGCAGGTTTCAATACGGGAAAGTTCTGGTTAATTTGTTTGCTCCCTGGGATGTGTTGAGGGACTAATTAGCTAAATCATGGTGGTTTTTAAAGGTTTTTGTGTTTCCTAGAAAATAATTAGTTGTTTCATTAAAAAAATAATGAGGCACTAGGTAGACGGATGTGTAATACTAGAAATGTAAAAACATGGTGATACCAAGCTCCTGGTTTACTTATTATTTTTAAATTATACGACTTCCTGCAGCTACATTCACGTGATGATGATAATAAGCAGCAGAGTGAAATCTGCAGTGCTGCTCACTTTTCACTTGCTGTCTCCCACTGCAATCTACTCTGTACCAGAAGGGTGCCAATACATCTGGAATTGCATTGGCTTCTGTTCATACTATACTGCTGGGCTCTTCTCAAGTATCAGCTTTGCTCTCAGTCAATACCAACATCCAAATCATGTGGTCCTTTCCCATGGCTAATTCTTGAACCACACCTGGTGGTACTATCCAGGTACTATTCGGGTGTTCAGGTATTTCTTTGCCACCAGCAGTTTTGTTTACCCTGTCATTATGAGATGTAACTAACCATGCCAAAACATCAAGGAATGATTGTTGATTTCTTCCTGATATTGTGTTATGTACAGAAAAAGATGTGTTTGCTGACAGCCTTAGTGGACTATTCATGACATCAGGAAGCACACTCTGCACTACAGAGCCTACAGCAGGGATTTCAAAACTCCTTTGGGGGGAGATCAGAACAAAGTGAGTGCCAAAAAAAGGGAAAGGGAAGTGGGAAATGTCAAGGGTGTCTTGGTCTATGTGAACACTTTAAGATGTTTGTCAGGAGCTGGTGCCACAAAGTGAGCCATGCTGACATTTCCCAATGAAATGCTGTGAAATAGCAGTTGGTTTGGAATGTGTTTAGAAGTTTACAAACCCTGAAACAGATGTCCGAATCAATTTTTCAAGAATTTGTGCTTGAGGATACCAGCTAATTTCTGCTTAGGATGCAGCAACTTCTATGACAAAAAGGGTAGTGGTCTGATTTCACAGAACCAGATGGCTATGCAGGTGCACACTGGCACATCGCTGGCGCTACTGGGTCACGTTGTAGGTTTGCTGTGATGGTACAGGAGGACTTGAGGAGGGGTGAAGTGTTGCAGATGGTCCATGTCTTATCTGAACATGGACCTAGGAGTTTTCTGGATCTGAGCTATTTCTGGTTCCCAACAATAGCTCATACTCCAGAAGTACAGCACCTGTGAACAAATACTTTTCATTATCCTGCTTGCTTGTGCAAAAATGACTTTAAACACTTTAAATCTGTACCCAGGCAAGTATCATTTCCCTTTCAAATAAATAGAGCTGTTTACTCCAGTCAATTTTTAAGACCACACTACAAAACTGTGTATGGCGAAAAATGCCAAATGACACCAAAAATATTTATGAGGAAAACTGTAGTAAGCATCAAGTGCTCATGGTACACTGAAGTGGCTATCTTACACCTGTTCCAGATTACTGCTACTTCTTCTCTTCTGTAAGACTTGCGTTCCTCAAAATATAAAAGCAACTGATACTTAGCACTTATACAAAGCCTGCTCCTAATTTTCAGGCTCTGTAGGGGTCACCTTATGCTGTGCTGCATGATCATGCCTATCTGAATTGTACCTATTAGTTATGCTGCCTACCGGGAAAGTGGGAGGTACACAGAGCTGAGTTAGCAGGTTTTATCCACCAAGAACGCCTTACGGCAGTGCAGTAATGACTTGAGGGGGATATTTCCAGATAATCTGCTACCCTACATCAACATGGTGAAAGGTTACTGCACTGGATACTGAATAAATCTGTTTCTAAAAAGAGCTAAATAAGCTCTACAGCAGTTAACCAGAAGTAAGGAGCTGTTTCCAAAAGCACACTAGGAGTGCAGCATCATACACACTTTAGTAGGGTTGTACATATTTTACCGACCTTCTGCTTTACATGTGAAGCAAGAAAGATGCTGCTGCAAATATTTTATTCTCAAAACCTGCTATCTAGCATATATGCAAAACTGTAGCAGCTGGACAGATGTCCACAAATCCCCCAGGGATGATTCATAGCCTCAGGCAATTGCCCTAATTTTGCAAGCTGAAATCTGGCAACATAGCAGGCTGCTGCTTCTAAAATAATTACTGGAGCTGAAAAGAGAAGATGCACTTTCAATCCAAAGCATTTGGACATATTAACACTTGAAGAGAAAACCCAAACAAATATTTAACATTTATTTTAAAACTGTTTCGTAATTAATTTAAAATGCATGTGTTTGTTGTTACTTATGTGTTGCAGACAATAAGTTAATGTTTTCATACACTCGAGCCTTTTATCTTCCAAATTAAGGCTTTTTAGAAAACATTCAAAGGCCTTTCCTCTCAGGTGAATGATTTAAGCAAATAGCTGGACTCAGACAGCGTGCCATGAACTTCAGTGAAGTAGAACATGAATCTAAGAGATTGCCTATGTAGTTTAAACTACCACACTAGAGCTTTAACATGTGCTAGGGAACCAATTAGAATTCAATCGTTGGTGTGAGAAATCAAGGCTTCATAAGAGCCTTTGTTTGTATTGACATGCAAAATAATACTGCATTTAGCCATCATACATGAACCTTCCTGCAAGAACTGACAATTGTTGGACGCAATGTGAAAGGTCTACCAGAATGTCTACCAAAAGGTCTACCACTACTTTATAAAGGATGGGTATGATATAAACATGAGTAATTTTTTAGGTTTAGAGTAACTTTAAGGGTTCTTTTTGTTTGTTCTATTTTGTTTTGTTTTGTTATAGTGAACTCTATCAACATTCTTTGTGTGATGTGGGAAGGGGAATTGCTACTTGTTACATATGTTTATTAATTCATCTAGAAAAACAACAGGAGGTGAATGTAGCAACAAGGGTGCTGTGCAGCTCTTCTACGTCAGGAAGCTAATGACTTGCAGGGGATGTAAGATGCTGCTGTCTCCTAGAGGGGAGGGCTCTGCCTGGACCCAGTCTCTTATCCCACTGTGGAAGAAATAATACTTCCCACACACCTTCTGGAGTTTGGTTTTAGAGGCTTTATAGACCTCATGATGCTATCCTGTTTTTCAGTTCCTCTTTCTAGCTCAAGTGCTAACCTGTGCTTTTAGTCTAATCCACCATTCACAACATGCTGACCACTTCATGAAAAAAAAAAAAAGCTTGGAAAGTTCTTATTACTTGTTCTTGCTTTCTTCGTGCTTCTTCCTTTAAAAATAAATATAACCATGACAATAAATGCAGTGGAGTCTGCTCTCAGTTGCCAAAATCCAAGAAAATTACAGTTAGTTCTGAGATGTTCTTGCTTTTCATAGCTTACATCAGAAGACATAAATACTCCTCTTGATAGTCGTACTCTCCATCAAAGTTTTAATATCATTGACGGTAAACTCCATTAATCATTCTAACTTAACTCTGGGTTGCACTCTACCTCTTTCTATGTCAAAAATATACTTTATGTATAGAAGCTTGCCTAAAGAGTCCACTAAGCTTTATTGCAATGTTCAGAGATCCAAACTGTGATATATGGCTTTAAAGGGCATGCAGCCCATGAAAACCACAGTCTAGCCCTTGCTCTCTGCTAGAAAAGGAAGAAAAATACTTTTTTTATCCTGTGGAAGTCCTCCCTCCAGATGGAACTCTGACTTTTGCAAAGGGAAGTTTGGAGATAATGTCCTCCCATACTATGGAGAATACAACATGGCATCACTATCACCATGAAATTACTTCTAATACCAAAAAAGATACTTTCAGAGATCACTTGTCTGGATACACTTGGTAAATAAACTGAGCAGGCCAACAGTATGAGATTTTTTTTCTCTTATGGCTCAGAAAATTAAGCCAGAGATGATGAAAAAAACAGAGAGTGACGGGCAACTCCAAACTACAGCTCAGTATTTCAATTATTTGAAGTTAAAGAACTAAAAACAAGTAAGAAAGGCTTATCTACTGATGAGCATCTGCCTGTTTTTTACAAGAAGTCATAAGCCTGGAAAAAAATAGCACAGTTGTCAAGAATAATATGCAAATACATCAAATATGATTTTCTTTTTCTTTTTTTTTCTTTCTCTTTTATGTTGAAGGCTGCAATTATTCAGGAAGGTAATTGCCTACTGTAATTCCCCTGATGGTAATGAACTAAACTCTGTGTCAACAGTTTCGAACCTTGCTTACATATCTCCTGAGAGGAAGCATGCAAATGACAGCCCTGTGTGTATGTTAGGTTTATTTTCATTTTCTGAAAAGGCATTAGCAAATATATAAGAGGTAAGTTTCAGGGATGTGATTGGTTTTCATCACTAAAAATTCAGGCTTCAGTAGGGCCACTGTCTTTTCTATTTCATAATCAGAAAGCAGAGTAAGTAGTACAGCAGTACAGAGAATTTACAGATAAGCTCCAGATAATTTTACCCTATTCTTCTAACTAATCTACTGCAGAACACAGAAACTGAAAATAAAGCGATTACCAATACTCAGAGATCTTCCTGCGCAAGAGCCAAACAATCATTCATCTACATGCATCTGGCACTAGTTTCACCACTTTCTTTAGAGTCAGAAAATCCAAGTGGAACATATCCAAAGATGAAGCTACATTCTTCCCACACAGAGATGGATCTCTCTCCACAACGGCAGCTTGTCTGACTGCTGCTTGGACTATTTGGTACAACCTACCCAGGAATTTATAAAGAAGTCCCTTGTGTTAAATAGCACTTTCATATATAGGTGAAAGTTGAATTAATTAAACTTCACAGAAAAAAAATAATAAAATAAAAATACTAAATGTAGATTAATACTGAAAGAGGAGGAAAGGAAAACAAATAAATATGCTCACCCCAGAGCTTCTTCATCCCTTCATTTCACTATCAGAAGGGATTAAGACCCAAAAGCCAGGTAGCCATTTGCATGAGATAATGCCATCCCACAGAAACTCACAGTAAATTAACAGGCTTGTTCTATTTCCACAGTTTACCTAGCAAATAAGAAAATTTCTTGCAGAAAAATGCTGTGCACATTTTTGCTGGTGCAAATCAAGATTCACTGTCAAAAACTGTGGCTCCAAGTGCATACAGAAAAAACCATCTGCAGCAAAACCCTTAGTATCTTGGGAGGCTGGGGGAAGGGAAGGTGTCTCCTGCTTTATCTGCGCTGCCTGTAGCAAGGCAGCAACATGAACAAATGCTGCAGAGGTGTTCTGCATCACTCATAACTCAGCAAGGCAGGAAAATGTAAAATCTGTCCTCAAGCATGGTGTGTCCTGGGGCAACTATTTTAATGTTTGTAGCCTTGTGAGATCAAACGTTTTTACTCTAGTAACTGATAAGCTGTAGATGGACAAAGGAACATGTATTGATAGTGAGAGATATAATGATGACATAAATAGAAAACATATTAGAAAGCAGAAGTTTCTTGGTTCCAATAGCTATTTGTCAAGCACGTAAAATGTCATTGTTAATGTCTCTTATTTAAAACAACAAAAAGGGATCTGGATTAATTTGCCCTTCTTCAAATAGTATGGTGATTGTATTTTCCATTTAGCTACAGCTGGCTAAATATATTGCAACTTACTGCAAGAGACAAGTGAGTTCTTTCCCCTGCTTAAAAATTAACTTAATTAATTTTGATCATTTTTTAAATAATCCAAAATGATCATTCTAAGTATAAACATACTTGCCTTTGAAAGTTCAGTCTTAGAAAATTAGAAATTACTGAGATGAGGAAGCTAAAGTTGGTGTTGGAAATAGAAATCTCAACAGTTTTCTGACAGATTTCATAAGTTCCAAAATAACGAAATGGTATTTGTAAATCTGTAGCAATTAACCTTAAGTTACCCAGTCTCAGTGTTAAAATGATCCGTTTTATTTACCGTAACAGATATAAGAGGCAAAAAGGCCAAGCCTAAATTTGTCACCAGTGTAGAAGTAATGCAACCTCTGAAATTACTTCTAGACCTTCAGAGTCAACATTTATTTAGCTGACTTTGACTTAGATTTCAGTATAAAAGTATGACAACACGTGACAAACTGCAGAGAGCTTAACCTGGTACAATCCTACTCAATGGTAAACTAAAAGAAACTAAAAGACCTGCCAAAGTTAGAAAAGGAGAAGGCAGACAGGTCAGGAACAGCACGTTCCTATCCTAAATCACATTCTGGTATCTGCAATAAAAGGAAAGACAACAACTTTCCTTGTTTTGTTAGACAGAAACCTTTTTTCTTGGTAGTTTATTGATACTAGCAGTAACTTCCAATGACTACAGTATTAACTCCATTTCCAAAACCAAGGAGAGTATAAAAGTATAAGATTATTTTATTCAAGTCCTAGAAGTCCAGTGGGAAGCTGAACAATAGTTTTCAGATTAATTTTGTTCCAACTTTATGCCCTGATGCCTGCAGTCTTCCATTGAAAACATTCAATGAGAAAAAACACTTAGTAAAATATTAATATTTCTTATAAGAAAGAGAAATTAAGGATAATCATCTCACAAAGAGGTAGAACTCAGGGCTATGCTGTAAAATACTCTTTTTAAAGATCAGCCATGAGATTTTGTTTACAACAGGCTTCCTCCCTAGTGCCTCACATACTATTTGAAATAGTATAATAGCTGAAGTTCTTTTGGGAAGTGGATAATTCATGGAATAGATTAAGGCTCTCCTAAGAGGATGAAAATTCCTTTAAATAACAAAGATATGCTTTTGTTAAAAATAGAACTGTTTTTAAGAGAATCTCTCCAAGGACCAGCCACATTTTTTGAATAATTTTTTAGTAGTGAGGTGGGGGAGAGCTGATAATGTATGAGCATGAATATGGCCAACACATTTATGACTGCTTTAGAAGAGGCTATGAATATTTTCCATACCTGACTTCTCTTATCTAATTTGTCCACGGCAGGCAATTTCCTTGTTATTTTTCCATAGACAAAGATTTCTAATCAAGAAGAAGTAATCATTATTAGGATAAACATGATGAAAGCAGAAAACACAGTAAATAGTTTTTGAGGAATCTGCAGTTGCTTCAAGTGGAAAAAAACTTCAACTAAGAAAACCCCTAACTTTCAACATATTAGCTTGAGAAGCCTTTTTGGAGCTGGTCCTGATCATGTCACAGCCTTTGTTTAGAGACTCAGTTCTCCCATTTCGCATGCAGACATTCACATAAGATATTAGGAGTGACACTACAGTGTACCCATTTCTTGCTCACTTGACCTAATTCCAGACACTGGAGAATTAGAAGGGATCAGCTACATTTGCAAGACTGACCATGATGCTGCTGTAGGGCTGAGGAAGGTTTCCTCTCTCTTTGGATCCTGCCTTATAACTGGCTTGCAAAATCAGATGACATCCAGGACCACAGCTTGTCAAATAGAAGCAAAAGCAGTTGACGCCCAGGATATTACAGGCTCTACAGGCCATGAAAGAAAGGATAAAAGCTTCTTACATGAATAGAAAAGTCTGACTAAATCAAGAGTAAAACTAAAAATAATGCCCTATGTGTGCATGTGTTCTATTCTCTCACCAGGAAGTCCTAAGAAATCATTTCTACTGGATTTCCTGACTTCTCTTGTCCCGGATCCCAGGCTATTGTTCTCATACTGTCTGGAAGATGAGCCCAAACTACCAGAATTTTGGAAGAGCCTTCATCTCAATTATTACTCTGTAAATTTGAACATAGCACTTAAATGCAGAAGTTAATTTTTCAGTGCTCCATATACTGGCACATTCAGGCCTCTTGGCCTGGAACCTAATCAATCTATCCTACCTGCACCTTTTTTTTTTTTCTTTTTTTTCTTTTTCTTTTTTTATTTAATTTTAATCCTAAAGAAATTAGGGGGAAAAAAAAAAGAAAAAAGAAAAAAAAATGACCTGAAGGCACAGGTGAAAGTGAAGTTTTCAAAATGGAAATAATTGATTTTGTAATTCTTGCTTCTCGTGTTTTCCAGGACAAAATCTGTCCTCATATTCCTGCTGCCTTTGTTTGCCAATGAGATGAGGACTGCAGAGCAATTCTGAAAATTATAGTGAAGAACAACTTCAAACAAATCCTTTCAGAAAACTACAACAGAAAACATTCCTCTGGTAGTTAAAAGTAATTGTTCCATGGGTTAGATTTTGCCACATACATTATGTTTGATATTCTACGAAGAGAATTACTAAATTCTCTCTTATAAATTAACTAAAGCTGTGAAATGAATAAGAAATCACTTACTGTGAGGAAGTGGGACAGCACCTAGTCCTATATTTGCCATGGTAATCTCATGCTTTTGGATACACATTAAACCATACAGCAACAAGAGAGGGTTTTTAGGGGGTTTTTTGTTTGTTTGTTTCTGAAAAACTATCATTACAGATGAGGGTTTTTTTCAGGTTATTTCATTTAGTACTCTGATTCTTTGAATGCTGATCACAACAGACTGAGCACATTTTACAGACACATAGGTCAAGGAAGAACATATCTCTCATATAAGAATACTAGGCATCCAATTTGAACAAACAAATTTCCTTACATAATGGAACTAGAGTTCATGAATCATCATTCAACGTCTGACACATCTTTTCAGTATGATTCACTTTTGTGAGGACAGAGTCAGGACCAGGGGCCACCATTCTCTCAGAAGTGAGGGAAGAAACTCATTAATCTCAAGAGAGCTAACGGGATGCTGTCCTTCCATGTTGCTCTGCAGCCTTCCCTCCCCTCAGAGGCAGGGCTGTCCTGGCTCCGGTGGGACATCTGCGCAGCAGGAATCACAGAATCACAGAATACCTTGAAAGATCATTTAGTACAATCCCCCACTGTAGCAGGAACACCCAGATGAGGTTACACAGGGATGTCTCCAGGCAGGTTTTGAATTTCTCCAGAGTAGGAAACTCCACAAACCCCCTGGAGAGCCTCTTCCAGTGTTCTGGCACCCTCACTATGAAGAAGTTTCTTCTCAAATTTAAATGGAAACTCCTGTGTTCCAGTTTATATCCATTGCCCCTTGTCTGTTGGTTGTCACCGAGAAGAGCCTGGGTCCATTCTCATGACACTCACCCTTTGTATATTTATAAACATTAATGAGGTCACCCCTCAGTCTCCTCTTCTCCAAGCTAAAGAGACCCAGCTCCCTCAGCCTTTCCTCATAAGGGAGATGTTCCACTCCCTTAGTCATCTTCGTTGCCCTACGCTGGACTCTCCCCAGCAGTTCCCTGGCCTTCTGCAACTGAGGGGCCCAGAACTGGACACAATATTCTAGATGTGGTCCACCCTGCTCTCTGCACCAGTATTTGTTAATGGTAAAATCCATTCCAAGTAACAAGAATACCTTAAGGAAAAACAGTTTCTAGTAGCACCTACAAGAGTCTGTCCATGCAACGTGGCCCTTTACCAGAGCTCACTTCTGCCACAGTATCTCCTCAGTGGTTTCTGTACAAAGGAGTTTCTGTGGTACAAAATGGCCTGTGACTCTTCCCTCACCAAGCACCTTCCTTCTTTGCTTATTTATACATCATTTTTTAGCACTTCACCAATCCCTCTCCCATGTTGGGGTTTGTTTTTATAAAAAAGGGTTTTTGTTTGGCTGGTTTTATTTTAGTGTTTTCTGGCTGAAAGACCATTTCCGGACATAGGTCAGAGTTAAGCAAAGTACTGCTGAAACACATGGAAGGTGAAGATCATCTAGACACTTAGTCAGCTCCCCTGCCAGTATATTAGTCTGCTTTCCTCCAGAGGGAAAGCATGTGGCAATAAAGAGAAAAGAGTTCCTGACTATGAAGGAAATAAAAAACTATCAGTGAAAATCTGAAGGCTAGGAGCTACTAATGACAGATTCACCCTGAGACAATGCAAGCATCATGCAAACCATGATACTGGACTAGCAAGAGACACCACTGTGGCAGAATGCAAACCCCCCTCTCTCCCCCTCCCTACTTCAGTAATGGAAGGAGTGGGCACATCTCCCTCTCTCTCTGCTACTTGAGGCTAACAGCTTCTTTTGTTTGGCCCCAGAGCACCCTGGCCAGGGCCATTAGGAGAAGGGAGCGCCGAGGCGCCACTGAGCTGCTGGGTGCCTGCAGCCAGTATGGGGGATGTTTGGAGGCTTCAGGGGCACCCACAGCCAGTGTGGGGGTGCAGAGAAGCTTCTAGAATGCCTACAGTCAAATCTGATCAGCCAATATAAAAACGAGACTCTCGTCACGACTCCGCCCATTCGCGGGTCTCTCGGAGCACAAGATGCTGCCGCCGAGAGCCCCCTCCCCGGGATGGAGACTCCCCTTGCCATGCCGCCACGGGTGTGAGTAAAACTTCTCGCAGGATTGCGAGTATATTTATACTTTCCGTGCACATATGCACGTGTAACTTTCCATGCTCAATATAAGCACGTGTAAAATTAATCTTTGCAGAATCGCGGGTGTATTTTCCTTCCTTGCACATTTGCATGTGTAACTTTCTGTGCACATTTGCACGCGTACTTTCTGTGCTTAATACAAGCACATGTACTTTCCGTGCACATTTGCACGTGTAACTTTCCGTGCTCAACACGAGCACGTGTATAAATTATTTCCTCGCACAATCGCGAGTGTATTTTCCTCCTGTGCTTCCACATAAGCACATGTAATATTCTGTGCATATTTGCATGTGTAAGTAAATTAACCCTCACAGGATTGCAAGTGTATTATAAATTTACCCTCTCATAATCGTGAGTGTACACTTCCTGTACTCACTACGAGTACATGTATCTCTTTAAAAATAATCCCGCACCATGTTCAGGCAAGTGTGTATTCATCTCGGGCTCAGGGCCGGCTCCGGCATTGTTTTGAGTGAAGCCACGTGCATGCACACTGTGGACCGCCTGTTGTATTAGTTGCTGCCCCTTAATAATTTTCCTCAACTGATATCCAAACCTTTATTTAAGTCACTTTGGAGTGCTAAAACCCTGTTTCTCACCGGTTTAATAAAAGTTGTTTTGGACCCTGTTGTCCCTTAAACTAACCTCGAGTACCTCCGTGACAACCACCCATAATAAATATGATATTTTGCTCCTTTGAGAGTGCTGTTTTGTTCCACATATCCCGTGTATCCAAACAAGAGGGAAAAATATGTACATATTTACAGGTCAGCATGTCACAAACACTGTGGTTTCTGTAGCAACTCTCACTGTCTGAGAGTTCATGAGGAAGTTTACTACAGATATACTTTGAAATTCTAAGGTTTATTATTTTAAAATACTTCTATTATACTCAAACAATTTTATCTGTATCATTCAAATGATTCTAGTTACACTAATGAGCTGTAAAGCTATTGAACTCTCGACAGACCTTCATAAATACAGGAATTAGCTTTCCAGAAGAGAAAAATATTTGAACATGTGGCTAATCAGAAACATCGAATGCTGATCTAACCTCTCTGATTTCAGTACAAGGACAAGTAGGCCACAGTGAACACTTTGGATAACTCCTCCTGAAGTACACTGAATACATTCATGATACTAAAACTCAAAGCATTTAAACACAAAAGAAAGGCAAACACAAGGAAATTAAAGTTAATGAACAGCTTCACTGTAGTTTTTTTATTGTTGTGCAAATTTGTTCATGTACTCTGACATGAAGGGTATAAATGTACCCTATTCATTGTAAATTCCCCTTGAAATCACTGGCTGGCTGATGTCTCTCTTTGATCTAAATGAAGACAGCTCTGAGAAAGTCCAGTTTAGTTTGCCACAGAGAGGAGGAGACAAGGCAGCAGGAGAGTGCTGCCTTCACAGAAACACACAGCAAATAGTCTTTTTCCCTGCTCTTGCTCATGTCCTCCCCTCCTCCCACAATGGTAATTACCACCCAGACTTCTGCCTCATCACCAGGAAATGTCAACTGCAGTTTACAGATTAGGCTACCAAGACATCACAGTGATGCTCCTAGACACAGGTTGCAGAAGAATAAGCATGGATACGGAGACCACTTGCTGTAAATTATGGCCTTGTCTTGCAAGGGTTGCAACAGAAACGCCTGAAGACACTGTGGTATTGTATATGCGGTTCTTGTGTATAAATGCGCAACAAAGATGATTAAGGGAGTGGAGCACCTCCCTTATGAAGAAAGGCTGAGGGAGCTGGGTCTCTTTAGTTTGGAGAAGAGGAGACTGAGGGGTGACCTCATTAATGTTTATAAATATATAAAGGGTGAGTGCCACGAGGATGGAGCCAGGCTCTTCTCGGTGGCAAACGATGATAGGACAAGGGGTAATGGGATCAAGCTGGAACACAAGAGGTTCCACTTAAATTTGAGAAAAAACTTCTTCTCAGTGAGGGTGACAGAGCACTGGAACAGGCTGCCCAGGGAGATTGTGGAGTCTCCTTCTCTGGAGACATTCAAAACCCACCTGGACATGTTCCTGTGCGACCTCACCTAGGCGTTCCTGCTCCAGCAGGGGGATTGGACTAGATGATCTTTTGAGGTCCCTTCCAATCCCAAACATACTGTGATACTGTGATATTGTGATGGTGGGGTTTCATTTCTTCACAGACATGCCTGAGGACAGGACAGGTCTCACATCCTACCAGGTTTCTCGTGTTCCTGAGGTGCATTGGATCCACATGGGGGCACAAGGGACCAGGTCTCTTTTACATAAGCCCCCCTAGATCCAGAATCATTCCTGGACTGAGTTGTGACCCCTTTCCAAGGCAGAATATAGGGAAGGGCACCACAGGAAATCTCCTCATTCAGCTGGGTTCAGACACACTGAAGCACAGGAGAGGGAGTGCAACGAGGCAGAGCCACAGCCACCAGTTGCCTCTGCAAGAGCCAGACTGGGGCTGCTGCAGCTGAGCAGGTGGTCATCTCTCAAAAGCAGATTCAGAGGGAGAGGACCCCACTTCTGGTCTGTTGCTTCACCACCGAGCCAAGACGTTTGCACCTCTGTGTGCACGCTGAGCCTCCTGCAGCTGGGTTCCCAGCCTTACCTGCAGGAGCACGTGGGCTAGCTTTGAAAGGAACTGGTTTAGTGCTAGAATTAGGTTAAATTTAACTCAATGATCCTGATGGTCTCTTTCAACTGAAATGATTCCATGATTCTATGAACTCATGGGACACCAACAACTGATTTTTCCCCTTCTCTCTAAATACACTTATTGTACGTACGTGTTTTAACTCGAGGAAGTCTCCTGTGGCCTTTTACATTGTCCCAGGTGTGGTGGAACCAGATGGGCTGGTGAGCAGTGAGCAGAGAAGCTCCTGGCAAGGACTGCCTTGTCTAGAAAGTCTTTATGCAACAGACTGCTCCTCCTCCTCCTCATATGTGAGGGCATGCTGAGCTTGGGGGACCTGCTGGGAGCAGAGGGCTGTGCTCTGAGGACTGCCTAGGAGGGATGGTGTGCTGCAATGAAGGGGGATCATGGGGGTATTGGGAGGCCATAGGGTGCAGCCTGCCTGCCGTGCACAGGGTGCAGGTCCCAGAGGGAGGTGATGTTTGTCCTGCTGTCACCCCGTGGCAAGGTGGCCAGAGTGCAGAGCTGCCATAAAGCCTGTGAGCAGCTGTGGCTGCCCAACACAAGGGTCAGCTCATGTAAGCAAGGGAAAGACAACAGCAGGATCAGGGCTACAGGTCCTGTAGGTACCACTGAGAGAATCACACACTCTGGGAGGGGATGAATTTGTCTCTCAGTGTAAAGCAAAGTAATCATGTATCTGCTCTGATTTATGACAAGACACTTGCATTCCTACACATTCCTCTTGATAGCTGGAAACAAACAGCACCATGATGCATGTTAGGTCATTACCTTCTGCCTTCATCAAGCAGTAAAATACTCACACATGCTACATTCTAATTTACAGAAGTGAACAGGATTATTTTTTAACAGCTGTACCAGAGACATTCTAAATTAAAACAACAACAGAAAACAGGCACTACACTTACAGTATCACAGTATCACAGTATGTTCGGGATTGGAAGGGACCTCAAAAGATCATCTAGTCCAATCCCCCTGCTGGAGCAGGAACGCCTAAGTGAGGTTGCACAGGAACATGTCCAGGTGGGTTTTGAATGTCTCCAGAGAAGGAGACTCCACAACCCCCCTGGGCAGCCTGTTCCAGTGCTCTGTCACCCTTACTGAGAAGAAGTTTCTTCTCAAATTTAAGTGGAACCTCTTGTGTTCCAGCTTGATCCCATTGCCCCTTGTCCTATCATTGTTTGCCAACGAGAAGAGCCTGGCTCCATCCTCATGGCACTCACCTTTTATATATTTATAAACATTAATAAGGTCACCCCTCAGTCTCCTCTTCTCCAAACTAAAGAGACCCAGCTCCCTCAGCCTTTCCTCATAAGGGAGGTGCTCCACTCCCTTAATCATCTTGGTTGCCCTACGCTGGACCCTCTCCAGCAGTTCCTTGTCCTTCTTGAACTGAGAGGCCCAGAACTGGACACAATATTCCAGATGGGGTCTCACCAGGGCAGAGTAGAGGGGAAGGAGGACCTCTCTTGATCTACTAACCACCCCCCTTCTAATACATCCCAGGATGCCATTGGCCTTCCTGGCCACAAGGGCACAGTGCTGGCTCATGGTCATCCTGTTGTCCACCAGGATCCCCAGGTCCCTTTCCCCTACACTGCTCTCTAATATGTAATTTCCCAACCGATACTGGAACCTGGGGTTGTTCCTGCCCAGATGCAGGACTCTACACTTTCCCTTGTTAAATTTCATCAGGTTATTCCCCGTCCAACTCTCCAGCCTGTCCAGGTCCCGCTGGATGGCAGCACAGCCTTCTGGCGTGTCAGCCACTCCTCCCAGCTTAGTGTCATCAGCAAACTTGCTGATAGTACACTCTATTCCCTCGTCTAAGTCGTTAATGAATATATTGAATAATACTGGCCTCAGTACTGACCCCTGAGGTACTCCACTAGATACTGGTCTCCAACTAGACTCCGCACCATTGACTACCACTCTCTGGCTTCTCTCCTTAAGCCAGTTTGTAACCCACCTCACTACTCTATCGTCTAGACCACACCTCTGCAACTTAGCAACTAGGATGCTGTGGGAGACTGTGTCAAAGGCTTTACTGAAGTCAAGGTAGACCACATCCACCGCTCTGCCATCATCCATCCACCTTGTAACATTCTCATAAAAGGCTATGAGGTTGGTCAAGCATGACCTACCCTTGGTAAAGCCATGCTGACTGCCCCTAATAACCTTCTTATCCTTGATATGCCTTGAGATGGCACCAAGGATAAGTTGTTCCATTACTTTCCCAGGGACAGAGGTGAGGCTGACCGGTCTATAGTTACCCGGGTCCTCCTTCTTGCCCTTTTTGAAGATTGGAGTGACATTTGCTTTCCTCCAATCCTCGGGCACCTCTCCCGTTTCCCAAGACTTGGCAAAGATGATGGAGAGCGGTCCAGCAATGACCTCAGCCAGCTCCCTCAGCACCCGCGGATGCATCCCATCTGGACCCATGGATTTATGGATGTCCAGTCTATTTAATTGCTCCTTAACCCAGTCCTCATCAACTAAAGCAAGCTCCTCCATTGACCTGGCTTTATCCGGGGTCTCAGGGGTACAGGGCTCCCCAGGACAGCCTCCGGCAGAGTAGACAGAGACAAAGAAGGCATTCAGTAATTCTGCCTTCTCTGTATCGTCCGCCACCAGGGCACCCACCCCATTCCTCAGTGGGCCTACATTGCCTCTGGTATTAGTTTTATCCGCTATGTATTTGAAAAAGTTCTTTTTGCTGTCCTTGACCCCTCTCGCCAGCTGTAATTCTAAGGAGGCCTTGGCTATCCTAGCTGCCTTCCTACATCCTCTAACAGCAGCCTTATATTCCTCCCAAGTGGCCAGCCCCTGCTTCCATGACCTGTAAACTCTCCTCTTCTGCTTGAGCATACCCAATAGATTCCTATTCAACCACGCAGGCCTCCTGGCTCCCTTCCTTGACTTCCTACGTGTGGGGATGCTCTGATCCTGAGCGCGGAAGAAGCAATCTCTGAATGCAATCCAGCTATCTTGGGCCCCTTTTCCTTGAAGCAGTCTTGCCCATGGGATTTCCCCCAGCAATTGCTTGAAAAGGCCAAAGTTAGCCCTGCTAAAGTCCAGGGTTGCAATTCTACTTGCTATTCTGTTCCTGCCACACAAGATGCTGAACTCCACCATCTCGTGGTCACTGTAACCCAGGCAGCCCTCAACCTTTACTGCTTCGACCAGACCCTCCTTGTTAGTGAGGATGAGATCCAGCAGTGCACTTCTCCTAGTCGGCTCCTCCACCATCTGCATGAGGAAGTTATCATCAATGCACTGGAGGAACCTCCTGGCCTGTGGCTGGCTGGCTGAATGGTCCTTCCAGCAAACATCAGGGAAGTTAAAATCACCCACAACAACCAGGGCCTGTAACTGCGAGGCCACTCTCAGCTGCCCATAGAAGGCCTCATCAACTTCCTCAGCCTGATCTGGTGGCCTGTAACAGACACCCACAACAGTGTCACCTCTGCCAGCCTGCCCCTTGATCCTGACCCATACACTCTCAACTCGCTCATCATCCACTCCTGGGCAGAATTTAGTACATTGTAGTTGCTCTCTCACATAGAGAGCAACTCCACCACCACGCCTGGCCGGCCTGTCTTTTCTGAAAAGGGCATAGCCATCCATGACCACATTCCAGCCATGTGAACTGTCCCACCATGTTTCTGTAATTGCCACCAGGTCATAATCTCCCAGCCGAACATAGGATTCTAACTCCTCCTGCTTATTCCCCATGCTGCGCGCATTGGTGTACAGGCATTTCAAGGAGCGAGCAGAGCACTCCCATTTCTCCCTAGGAGCATAGGAGGCAACCTGGTCCTCATCAGTTCTAGAATGCTGCCCCACTGGGACAAGCCCAGCTACAACCCCATCCCCCTTCGAGCCTAGTTTAAAGCTCTCCAAATGAGCCCAGCTAATTCCTGCCCCAGCATTCTTTTGCCCCTCTGAGATAAACCTTTCCCACGTGACACTGTCCGGACTGGTGTCTTATAGAACCAACCATTATCAAAAAATCCAAAGCCCTGCCTGTAGCACCACTCTTGGAGCCAACCATTTAGAGAATGAATTTTCCTATTCCATCCCACATCGTCACTTGAAGATGGAAGGAGTGAAGAAAAGATCACTTGAGCCCCTGAGTCTTTCACCATCCTTCCCAAGACCTTGAAATCGTTCTTCATTGCCCTCAGACTACGGGAAGCAGCTTCCTCCCCGTCTGTCTGGAAGACCAGCAGCGGGTAGTAGTCTGTCGGGTGCACCAGTCTTGGGAGCTCTCTAGCAATATCCTTGATCTGGGCTCCAGGTAGACTACAAACTTCCCTAAGATGAGGGTCAACTCTGCATATTGGGCCCTCTGTTCCTTTCAGAAGGGAATTTCCTATTACTATTACCCTTCTTTCTTTCTTAATAGAGGCAGTCTTAAGTTGTGGAGTCAACCGCCTCTTCCTATGTGATCTTGTAGGCAGGCTTGGCACTGCCTCCTCACCTACCTCTTCTTCCAGATCCAAGGCCTCAAACCTATTATGGAGGGGCACCTGGGGAGACAAAGCAGGCAGGGAGGGGGGCTGCCCGTGACGCCGAACTGGAATACGCTTCCAACCTCGTCGTCTTTTAGGTCCCCTACCTCTGCCCGACAGCAACAAGGGTGGGGCCGTGTCAGGACTTCCGCCTCTTTCCGAGAGGGCAGGAGGTCCATCTCCTTTTGGGGGGTACCTCCCTGGGACCTTTCCGACTGGCACGTCAGGGTGTTACTCCACCAGTCAATCTCCCTTTCGCACTCCCTGATGGTCCTCAGCGTCTCAATTTCCTCCTTAAGCTTCACAACCATGTCGAGCAGGTCTTGCACCTGCTCACACCTCACGCAGGTGGAGTGCTGGCCTCCCTCCCCCGGCAGCAGCAGGCTCTGGCACTCCCTGCAGCCGGAGACCTGAACAGCCACCGTTCGGGACAGAACCTCAGTCTGCGTTGCCACAGTCTGTTTGAGACAAGCTTTCCTCCTGGAGGCGACCATGGTCGTCAGTAGTCTGGGATGCTGGCAATAAGTTAGAGGGGCTAGCAAGCGTCAAGTGCTCTCTGCACCCTGTTGCACAAGCTGCCACACCCGCTGCTGCAGCACAGTGTGGGTGGGACTCACCCGCTACTCAAGCTGGTTGCTCCTCCCTGCGCCTGGTGGGCAGCGACTAGTCGCTGCCCTCCCACAGGACTTTTCAAGGCAATGGGAGGGGGTGTGGTCGCCGTCACGGTGGGAACGCCCCCCGCCACGTCAGGCGCTCTCTCGCAATGGCTGCCTGGGCTTTGGGGATGGGGACCCGCCGGGAATCACGCTGTCCCTGCACGGGTCCCTCTGAGCTTCCTAATCTCGGCTGAACCTCGTGGTCGGCTGCACCCCGCCGGCTCCGGCTCTCGCTGGGCTGGCTCCGATCAGCTGACTGAAAGTGCTAAAAGTACCTTAAAGTGCTTTCTAAATGACACATATTATTTGGCTTATGTATTGTTATCACTCTTCATAATTAATCGAAATGTAGCATTTTTCACTAATGGAAAACATCCACTGCAAAAAGCACTTTGATTGCATTATATTTATTACTCATCTTAGGAACTAAAAATGCACTTAACCTGTAATTAAAGTTACACAATAAAAGCTTTGTAAATATTACAGTTGGAAAGTGTCTTGTCAACACCACATACTACCATTAAGCAAAATATTTGCTCTAAGGAATGCCTCTTTGAAACACCAAAATTCCTTTTTCCAAAGGAAAAACAAAACAAAAACAAAACCATAACAAACAAACAAACAAACAAAAAACCCCAGTCCTTAAATACAGCAGTTCCTTGTCTCACCAGTATTGGGCAAACACTGGATTGTATAGTAATTAAAAAAATAATCTGTGGTGTTCTGAAAATTTTCTCACTATTGGGAATGTGATGAAAGGAACCAAATGGCAAAAAAAAATAATCTGATGGGCAAAAACTGTTTGCAAAAGAAAAATCCTAACAGCTTAAGTGATATAAGGCAGGACAGAAGATGCTACAGCAGGAATTTGGGCAAATTTGTCCAGAAATTTCTCAGTATTTCCTGCCATAGTACTGCTTTCAGCTAAAATATTTTTTTTTCTCCTTAAATGTGACCTTTCCTTTTAATATAGCACATATCACAACAGATTTAGTTGCTTGCTGAAAAAGAAACAACAAAAACCCCACACTACCTCCATTTCAGGCATCTCTGCCAGGTATCAGAATGTCTCCTGCTCTTCAGCCTATATATTTATTGAAAAATAATAGCAGGCAAGTATTCTCCCTCTTCCTACCTTCTTTGCAAAGCTCTACCTGTGTAGAAATGTCATGGATTTTTTTAGAAGGTTTTTTGACATTAAAATTTTGAACCCCCTTCATTCTAAAAAAGTTGGCCTTGAAATATCCCAGCTAAATCCCAGCTGGCTTCAGTACCTCAAGCTCTTCCTTTTCTCAGTAATCTGACTGCCGCATCATGTTTTCATTGCTATTTTCCCTTTACATCAACAGAGGTGTTTTCTTCAGTGAGCAAAAATACAGAATAAACAGGTGATATTTTAACAAAATTATCTGCTATGCATTAAATCAAAAGCTTTGAGTAGTCATTGTCTGCCACAGCTGTCAGAATTGACTACGGAAGCCAACCTCTCAGATTGCCTTCAATGAGACTGCTACCCACACACTGCCAGCAATCCTGCAGCACGATGATGCAACATTCGAACTCTTCAGAGATTAGCCACAGATCGTATCATGCTAACAGTTACTCTGGCTCCAGTTTAATCTAACTATTTGCCAAATATTTTTCTTTCAAAGCCCCCAGTGGGTGTTAGGGCTTCGTTGTGCTGCACAGAAAAGTAAGACCTGCCTGAAAGAGCTTATATTTCTACAAGGAAGAGCACTGAAAAGTTATGAAAGGACATGTAGATGGATGATCCAGAGCTTTACAGCATATCAGAAAATGGATGTCAGGATACAGGCTTTTTCACTCACCATTTTCTGATCAGTCTGTAGATCAGGCCATGTCTCTGGATTGAATGATATAGCCAATGTAGATAAAGTTCTCTGCAAGAAGGAAAAAAAAAGGAAAACAACTGAAATAATTTATCCCCTCTATAGCATAAAAAATAATAGAATTCAAGCTGATCATACAATAAGTATCACACTCTGAGTTTTAATGTTTCAGTAATTATGGAAAATGGGAGGCCTGTTTCACCCATAAAACTGCAGGGAATTTAAAATTTGCATTTCACTCCATTTGAAAAAATTACCTGAATAATATTCATTTAAAAAGCAGACTGCAAATGGTCATCATTAAATGTTTTCTGTAGTGAACAGAAACCTGGGTAACATAACAGATGTAATTGTACTTCTAATTAACTAAGAATTTTGGTCAACATTAATTAGCATCCCATAGGGCATGTAAGGTTAGATAAAGCATGGCTATAAAGACAGATTTTATTGATCATGAACAGAGAGGAATCTTAATGCACTGCACTGTCATTAGTTGTCTCTCCCTGAAAGCAAACTAGATTATCCTAGATTCATAAAACTTAGAGTGTAATACACTTTTTTTTTTGGTCCTTTTTGAAACAACTAAAATAATAATTAAAAATATAGATGGGGACTGTTTGTACTTAGTTCTAATCTGTAGTTTAATTATTGAATTCTTTCACTTCACATTTTACACCAAGACCTCTTTTGAGGATGAGCAGCCACTTCACTATGGTAGGTCCAGTAAGGTAAGTTAGAGAGCAGGACAAGTGACCAGGTAGAAGTATTGAATGCAAAGCCTTTCAGTTTTGACTTTGTCTTCATCTGTTCTCATCCCTTGATCTTCAGTGCCCTTCTGGTTTCACCTGGTTACTCTAGGACTGTCATAAAGATGAATCTCATAAAATCCATCATTTCAGGCTATCATCCTGCCATTCTAAGTAGTGCAAAAACAGGCTGTTGACGTGCCCCCGAGGGTCATTTTGCATACATTATCTGGAAGGGTCCATTTGCTAGGATGAAAACATACCATTTAAAACTTCAAACATAGCTTTGCAATTAATATTAACAAGACATTCTGCCAAACAATAATGGATATTTTAAAGCTGATTTTGCACAAAAGTTACGGTTAGCTCTAACTTTCCCTGTGAGATTGCTTGAAAGTGTTTGAGAGGATTGTGGCATGAAAACATAGGAATACTATAAGGAACACACAAATGCAGATGTGGTGATTAGTATGTTAAAGAGATACTGTGGCACAGCATAAAAGGTTTTCAACAATGCTATCTGCACAGAAAGATTAGGCTCTTTAAGTTCATATTGGAAAATTTAGATTGTACTCCATTATGTTATATAATGTATGATAACAGGATTCTAGTATTACCACTCCACTAATCCTGTCACCTTGGATTCTCATTTCTGGATTTATAATCTATTTATTGGAGCATAATCAAATCCATTTCTTTTGAGAAGCTGTCTTCCTGCAGAAGGAATACTTGTATTATATTTGAGAGCATGACATTTTATTACAGAAATGCTCGTTGCATCTTCACACATTCTGTGTATCAGAATGCTCTGGTTTACTCTACAAAAACTAAACAAGATACATTGCTCAGATCCTTTCAGTTTTCATGATGCTTAAGCTCCTCTATCCTGAAATTAATTGTAAGAATAGGACTGTACTTTGCAGCTCTGGTAGTTGATGGAGCGAAAATCACAGCAGATGGGTCCTTGCCAGGTGGCATCATCGTCTCTATGGTCCGTATTTCAAATGTGACAAACTTGAAAGTGAGTACAGGTCACCTGTGAGGCCTCCACAGGCTGTCTTCAGTGTTCCAATGGCTTTTGTTAAGTTTTTCTCTCCGGACTGGAGAAGACATGATAATATTTTATGGATACACTCTTACGGTATGCTAGATGGAGGAACAATTCTGATTTTGCCATTGCTAGGCTGGGGAGGTGATAAGTCTTCAGAAACGCTATGTCCAGGAAGCCCAGCGCTGCCAACTGCCTGTTGGGGAGCCTCTGTCCCTACTGCCTCTACAAGAAACCTAACTCACCTTCAGCTAAAGTTATTCATTGTTAACATCTCCCCTAAACACATCAGTAGATTCTATTATAAGCTACAAAAACAATACTCAGAATTCTCCAAGGTAGAAGAGGTGGTTGGGGCAATGTTCTGTTTTCAGACTGTTGCTATTTTAGTAGACAGTTTTATTTTATTTCAGGAGAAGATTTTACAAGTAATAGCAGTGGTAAATCCTACCATGGGCCAGCCTACACATATATTGAAACTGTGGAGTTAATTCCTCTTCTATATAGTCCCACATAAGTTCTATAAATAAATGGTGTGAAAGTGTAAGATTGTACTATGAAACTAGACGTAAATATTTGCATTTAAGTAGCTAAATTTCCTTGAGGTACAGGCCATTACAGCTTCACCAATTTCAGAAAGCAGTGCCAAGTCATGTGTGGAGGGATTCTATAGTCAGTGGTGTATAAAAAGAATCACTGAGCTAGTTTCCCAAATTATATTTTGCCATGCTTGCAAGTCAAAAATTTTCTCACTAACTGGATAAGGGAAAAAATAGTAGACTACAATGCAAGTGCAATATGGGATGAGACATTGTAAAAATCCCAAGGCCCATGTAAATTCTGCCAATATGATGGACCTCTAGTGTCATACTTTTTTATCACAAATCAGAAATCTTCCAGTTAAGTCTTGACCACGTTCAACAAAGCTCAGAGAGAATCTTACACTTTTCTGGACAAAGTCTGTCCTATTATAATCTGATTTCTCTAAAATCTTTAATGGTTTGTAGAAGTCTTCTACTAAATTAGCTATCTTTTGTTAATTCCTGTTTGGGTTTTTTTGGTGAAATTGCATTAAGTCTAATTCTTCAGCAAGTCCTCCACTAGTGTGAACAAATGCCCATGATTAGGTAGGATGTCTGGTTAGAACCAGATCAAATAAAGTTGAATTTATGATCAATCCCGAGTTGAAAGTCATAGCAAAAAAAGGCAGCTACCGTATGTGAGGTACATGCTGATAAACATGTCAACCACCTTTTGCTTAAGTGTATTAACATGGAAGTAGCTCTTGTTCTAAAGAAACATGTGTCATGAAAATTTTCCAGTTACATTATAACCCAGTGATTTAGGCCTTTGAAAGAGGTGTTAACTTAAAAGGCAACTTGGTGAAATATTTGTCATTTTTGTTATGGTTTTACAGTTTGGGAGTGTTGGGGTTTTTTTGTTTTGTTGTTTGTTTTGGTTTTTTTTGGCTGTTGTGGTTGTTGTTGTTTTAAGAAACATACAAAAAACATTCTGCTGTAGGCTTTTAACGAAGAAATATTTCTGAAAATATGAATTGATGTCATTGGAAAAAAAAAAGAAAAAAAATTTTAAGCCCCATTCAGACAGAATCTTCTCTTCAACATGTCTAAAGCCCTTTTTTCCTGTGCCACCAAACATCAATTGCATTGTAGTACACTGTATATAATTAAATTAGATTAATATCTGAATTTATTTTTGAGTATCAAAACAGGAACTTCAAATATATCAAGGCAATGTTCAGATATCTAAAGACTATTCTGATGCCTGAAAGAAGCTATCATGAAAGAGAAGACAGGTCATATTGCCACATACAGGTACCTGTTCTTGGAAGCTGCTGAGAGAATGTACTTAAAAAAATATTCTCTGCTCTTTGTGTACATAGTGTTTACAGCAGTGTTCCATACACCTAGAAATACAGAGCAGTGCTTTTGAGGCAGTAACATAGAGGTATGTTTTTTATACCACCCTCATTAATCTGGTGGCTGTGTGTCTGAGCAGTAAATGTACCTTTGATCAAAACAGAGAAAACATTAACAGTATTCCTCACTGAAACATCAGTCTTAACTCTTAATCTCAGTTCAGTTTATAGCAGTAAAAAACTCTTAATTCTATAATGCACAATGAGAAATTATCCACATTAGATTGTTAGTTGCAAACATTGAGGCAGTCTTGATTAGAAATAATTGCTATTAATTATTTGATCACAGCAACTAGTAAAATCAAAACTGGCACTATTTACTTCACTTTATTATACATGCAATGGTTTTCCAAGGTGACCATAAAAGAAAACTACTGAAGATACTAGACAATTTAACAAGGTGTCATTTCGCATTTTTATAGGCAATACTTGATGGGACTATATATATATCTTTGCTTTAAACTCACTCACTGCCTCGGTCAGTGCAAACTCAGTTGCTCTATTATAATCACCAGGGTGCTGGAAACACACATTCTGGACTGCCTGTCTCTTCAGTCTCTCAAGGACATGAAAAGAACAATGCTTGCTCACCATCTTAATTCTGCATGGATAGATAGACTGCAGATGCTATATGTTGTTTTCACACTTTTCGAAAAGCAAACTCGAAATGCAAGGTCACTCATTCAGTTAAGTGCCCATATTAAGAAAACAAAACAAAACAAAACAAAACAAAAACCAAAGCAAACAAAGAAACCCCAAATACAACAACAACAAACAAATGAACTGTAAAAAAGCCTACATATTGAAAAGTTTAATAGTAGTGAATACACACAATGACTGGGACAAAACTGCTTGTGCAATATATGGCAAATCTTTACTGTCCTGATAATACAGAACAACCTAACTAGCCTATGAGCTGGTTTTACTGTTAATTTTGAGGCTTGAGGCACTGAAAATTTACGAGAGTTAGCTGTAAAACTAAATGTATTATAAAGGTGTGGGGGTTTTTTTTCTGATTATAGTTCTGCAAAAAAATGCCTATGAGGACAGTGATTTCAGTAGGTGTATTTATACAAGGGCAGCCTGGAGAAGTGAAGTCTCCTGTAGAGACTCAGTTGTCCAGGTCCTGTTTTGCTCTAAAGCAAGCTGCTTCTGCATGAAGTTTGTGGGCAAATAATTGAATGTAACTAAGCTACCACAGCTTAATGACATGCCACTTGTCAGCTGAGCCAAAATAGCTCACCATATCTACGTCCCTACCTATCTACAAGTAAGAAATAGAGTGTTTGCTCACACCATCATTTTCGTCATTAGTTTAATCCATCATCAGTGCCTGGCAGGATCATTTCTCAGTCACAGTCATGGCTTTTTTGTAAGTGATGATCTGGGTTCAAAAGCTCACAGAATGAATTCCTGATTTAAAAACAAAGAAGCATCTATATCCTTTTAATTTCATATACTGGTTCCTAATACTTATGTGTGGGTTATTAATATCTTTGGATAGTGTGTTTTTCCCCATTCTCACAGGTGCTAAAAAAACTTGACTGTGCATTCAACAACACCATCTGTCGAGGGAAGACACATTACGAGATGTAATGAATATATAAAAGACACTTAGAAAAGAAGAATTCACTAAAGTAAAAATTTAAAGAAGAGACTGTAAAAATAAATCATATTTTATTTACAATGTGTGAAATGAATATATCTGCTGGAGAATGTGTTCTTTAGTTTAAAGACAGTTTCACTTTTCAGTCATCTGCTTTATTTCAAACCACGTAAGTTAAAATCCGTGTCCACTTAATATTGATAACAACAACTAACAACATAACATTATTATTATTATTACTCTTACTATTTTTATTATTATTATTAATTACATATAAGAAACCAAGAAGCTTTCAGAAATATAGCAGAGTATTGCACAGTTCTACCAACAGGATAGAAGCAATGTTTTTGTAGAGCTGGATAAATGTTTATAAGCCCCAGAACCTGTTTGTCTTTCTTTGTCCAAGAGTATCATTGGCTTAATATGAGCTATTAACTCTCTTTGCAAATGTTTTTTAATGACTAAAGATCTGCAGGACTCAGTCCTGTACCATGAAAATTCATAACTGATGATAGATATTGGAATTTGCAGTAATGTTTTTGAGATATGAGTCAGTGAGTCACTAGATTGTACTTAACCTCACGAAGTTACTAGTCTTTTCTTGTTTTAATGAGAACACCTTAGGCAGGGTTCAGTTCTCTGCTATATAAAAAGGTTATATATCCAAGATTTTACTAAGAGGCTTATTGCCATGGAGAGGAAAGATGAATGCATGGTGCCACACTCTTCATCAGTGGAACTGTCCCTGATTTCAGGAAGGCTGATCTTAGCCAAACCAGTCAAGCCACCACACAGGCAAAGGCTCAACTGCAGAAGGAACCAGCTACAATTCCTTGCTGTTGCTTTTCAGATTCTCTACTAACAGACTAAAGACAACAAGCAATTCTCAAGAAACTGGATATTGCTCAAAAGGAGATATCAGAGTAGCTGAGGTGGTTGCTCTACCCCCCTGCCCTCCAACCCATTCCCCTTCCCCCCAATATAGTGGGTACACGGTAAATGCAAATGAGAAGTCATTCACACAGGGCAACTAACTAGTGAAGACAAATCGGTCATGTTTTCTGGAGATATTAGTTCTCAGGTATTAAAATGCTATTAAAAATTAGATTTTGCGTAAATGTGCAGGATGACCTTGGTCAACTCTTCTGCAAGCTGAGAATAACTGACATGCACAACAGAACAGCATTGTGACCTTTGCTGGCATGTTGTAGTCAATGTCAGGAGGAACTGTATGTTTATTTAGAGTTGAATTCAGCCACATGCATTTGAACAGGTTCACTATATTTGATTAGTTTTCTGAATCAGAGTGCGATAAATTAGTTTTTGAGAAGATTAATTATCACCTTAAATTATTTTTCTGTGACATAAGGGCAATTAAGAAAATAAAAGAAAGTATTACACATAGATTGCTCATCTTCATGTGACAATCCATGAAAAAGAAAAAAAAAATCAAGTCACTAATGTGTCTAAGAAGCGTCATTGTTATTTTCATATGCATTTAAGCAAACCAGTTTCAAAATGACAGTTTTAAAATTGAAATTACTAATGAACCATATCTTTTAATAATTCATAACTAGCATGTTTTTAACTTTCATTCCTGGTGTAAGCCAAATTAAAAGTGTAATATATTTCTAGTTTTAACACTTTTCAATTAAAAGGTTAATAATAATTTCTGTAGCTTTTTATATCTATAAAAATGCAAAGAAAGCAGCAGAAACATAAACACAATCCCACGTTTGACATTTATTTCAAATACAAGTTTGCCAGGATACAAAGCAGTATTAAAATTACTGCCTAATCATATAGCAGTAAAAAACAAAAAACAAAAAAACCCCAAACTTTTCAAAAATACTGTTCTGTATTTCTCCAAATCATTCATCAAATAGAATAAAAATAAACATCTCTTGCTGATCTTCCCTACCTTCCAAATTATTTGTTGATTTCAGTCCACAGGAGAAATCTAAAGCAAAACAAAATTCTTCTTTGCTAGTCTCCTGTGCTATTTACAACAGATGTAATCACAAAGCTTTTCTCCTTTGCTCTTTACCAGATCAATGTACCTACAGTAATTGCTTAGGAACTTGTGAGTAGACACCATAAAAAGCAGATAGCAGCTCTTGCAGGAGTAACAAAAGGTACCAAACCAAAAGGATGCCTTTGAGACACATAAACCTCACACTTACTCTTGCCTTTGGCTCCTAGACCTGAACAATGGCAAGACTAGCTTTTGCTATTTATATTTTTCGATAAATCAAACCCTATGAGTGCATTGGAAGCATCTCATACCTGGTTCTTGTTCAGATTCAGCCCTTGGTACCAAAAGCACAGCCAGAAATGTTTCATGGAGCCCCAGAACAATTTAGAGTGAGTCAGAGACGCCAATGTGCCATGAGCTGCTGCCAAGCTGCTGGGTGGTGGGCACCCGCCATGGAGCCACCGCTGCCACCATGCAGTGCCCAGGTGAGACCAGTTCAGCAGTCCCAGAGCCTGGCACAGACAGCTGCTGCTCATGGGTGTACCTGCAAAAAAAGCTCTCTAAAACCAGCTGCATCCCGTGGTGCAAAGCCCAGCCTCTGCCCCAATATATTATGTCTTGTTTTCTCCTTTCTGGAAGCAAGAAGAAAAATGGGAACAGCAATATAGACCTAGCTGTCATGCAGCACTTGTGAGCGGGAACATGAGTTTGAGGTTGAGATCCCTTTGAGGTGTACAACGGTGCCAGTATCAAAGGCTAATATCAATTGAGAACACAGTTCTCAAACATGCTGACTGTAGTGGTGGCTCTTGATAATTTATACTTTTTTACCAAAACTTTCAAAGTCTAGAAACCATATACGGTGTCTGACGCAGAGTGGGAGTGCATGTGATCCAGGGCATGAAACACCAAGCTTTCCCCTCTTTTTGTCATGAAGTCCCCAATGCTAAGCTGGGCTCCAAATGCTCCAGCACCCTGTTCCTGCAGAAAGTTGATGAGACCAATAGGGAGGCCACTTCTCACTTTGGTCACAATCCAAAGATCGCCAAATATGTGAGAAAAATTCCATCAGCTTCAAAGACTATTGGATCACACCCTCACACTGATTTTTAAAACACTACTGTAAGACCATTAACTTCAGCTGGACAAAGTGAACACATGAGGAAAAGCAAGCATAAATTCTCTACATTCTTCCAAAACTGGAAGAGAAACTTCTGGGTGCACATCCAAAACACTAATAAATACTTTAGACAAAAGTAAAAGTGATTCTGTCTGTGAAATTCTGAGCCGAGCTTAAGTTTTATGAGTTTTTATAGGAGGAAAGGGAACAAACAAGCAGTATTTTCCTGTTGATGTTGGGTTTTGTTTGGTTTTGACTTGGGTTTGGGTTTTTTGTTTGTTTGTTTTTTAATTCACTAATAAACCAACCATTTTGTTGTTGTGTACATCTGTTCTGATCAAACTCCAGAAGTTAAGAATCTGCACCTGTTTTACTTATTATCTTTGAGAGGCTTCCATCTGAATCCCAGAATGTCAAATACACTGAAAAAAGGCAGGAGGTGCCTGCAGGGCTCAGGAAGTTTTCTAGAGTGCACTTTCCAAGATAATTGATGTTATTCT
Source organism: Nesoenas mayeri (assembly GCF_963082525.1). Taxonomy (NCBI): domain Eukaryota; kingdom Metazoa; phylum Chordata; class Aves; order Columbiformes; family Columbidae; genus Nesoenas; species Nesoenas mayeri. The sequence continues at coordinate 30,250,571 of NC_137542.1, read as the reverse complement.
GCTTGTGAAGCAAAATAGAATCACACCCCCAGATGTGTCTTATTAGAGCTATAGATGGTAAATTATTAACATGTCCTCCTACTAATTCAGTGGGCAGCATGGCAACATGTTAAAAACAGACTGCAGTGGTTTTAGATTCAGCACTTTAAAATAATATTAATTCCTCTTGTGCTGCAGGTAAGTCAGTGGTAGTTTCAGTCAGTAATCTCCATTTTTTAAAACCAGTTGCTTGTATCCAATATCTCTTCCAAAGCCTGCCACAGCTCTTTTATCCATTACAGCTCCTCAGTCATCCACCCACCCCTTCCTTCCCCAAAATAATTCATGCTAAAAAAAAAAAAAACATGCTATTCTAAAAGAGTAGCACTATTTAACATAGGCATCTGTTTTACTATTTTTGACTTCCCTAGGACTGAGCAGTATTCAAAGACAGCTTTTGCAAGAGAAAATGCCAGGCTACCCCCACTGCATGCCCCAAGTTGTACAGAGCTATGGCTGTTACAGAGGACCAAAATCACAGTCGTATTAGTCCCTCTCTGGCCCACAAAGGTTCCATGTGCTTGTTATCAAGGAAACAGTAAAATTATCATTTAGATATGAACCACTAATCCTCTCCAGAGCTTAGTCATCTGAATCAGGCTTGTACAAAGGCATCTCCATCCACTGCACATCAATCACTTAGAATTAACAAAATAAGTGAAGGGTGTGAGCAAGTGTAATTTTTTTTTTTTTTAGATGTTAGAAAATGAATCTTTTGAAAAACATAATGAAGCTTAGGCCTTTGAAAAACACAACTGCTCGTGATAGTACATGCCTCTTTCCCAACAAACTAATTGTAAAAGCAATCATCTGGAAATTGTTCTTACCCTTCTTATTTTGAGGGGATTTAAATCTACATCAGCCCCTCTCTACATCACTGTGATGTCCAGGTTTGGGGATAGCCAGAATCCACAGGAATCCCCATTCCTTCTTATTGAATCTGGGGCACAGCATTAGACAGAAGTTAAAATTCATAAGGCCGAAGGAAAAATAAACTATAATGAGCAACACTGAAATCTGTTATTTGGGGCACTCAGCTGGGAATGAAAAGTCCTCAGCTTGGAATTCTGCTTTCAGGTCTAGATATTATTTACAATAAATAAACAGTCAGAATATATTTAATTAATCATATGTAAAATAACAACAACAACTAAAACAACAACAAAACCCACCCCTTTAATTGCTAACTTAGCTCTTCCGCTAGCAACCATACTGCTGAATGGAGATGAAAGTATTCATAAAACAGAGCTGCAGCCATGCTAGATCAGCCCAAATGTTCATGGATCTGATTGCCAAGATCCAGCATTAGCCAAATGTGGATACCCAGGAAAGTGCAGAAGAGCTGGGACAGCAGAGACAATGCTTCTCTGTGTACTCTCCCAGCCTTCAGTCATTCACAATCAGTGACAGAGTATGGTTTGTACATCTTCATTAGTCCTGAAAATAGTTCCTAAAATTCATCCCAGTTATGTTTGGGCAGATAAATCTCTCTGTGGCTCTGGACCTGGATACCCAGCTGGGTCCCTTTATGTTACCAAGTCAGTGCATGACAGGGGCTGTTCTTTTTGGTGTGAATTTTTCTTATATCTGTACTTGGAGTCTTATATGATGCCCTGCAGTGCTCCAGGTGTGATCCTCAAGAGGTTTTGCTCAGGGTGGAAGCAGGCAGGATCTGTGCACCCAGGACACCAAAGAGAGCAGACTACGTACAGTGTGCAACAAGTGCTCTGCACATCCACAGCACACATCTAAGACAGAGAAATGGCATGAGCATCATTGCTGCCAAAGATGGCATGGATGTGTCCTTCCTTCTGTGCACCACTCTGAATGCAAGTGCATCCACTGAAACCCTGGCTGGCCTGGTTATAGACACCTCTTTAAAAACTTTACCTATTATTTTGTTTTTCTCTGTAAACCCCACTGGGAGTGACTTTTTAACAGAGGAATTACAGAAGGCTCTAAAAAAGAAGGAAAAGTGCAATGAATCATGAAAAGACCTAAAACGGCAGGAAAGCCTAAGCAAGTAAAAAAGAAGAAAGAATGTAATTAATCAGAAGATTAGTTTCAATTAAAGTTTAAATATTAGACTACTGAGAGAAAGTGGGTTCTGGGAGAGGTATTTTTAGGGATGTAAGGACTAAATCATCTGCAGATTCAAACAATCCATAAATAACTTCAGTCATCTTATTTTAGAAAAGGCTAAATATATGATAAAAAAAAAAAAGGGAGAAAAAAGACTCACAGTCTTTAGATAGATAAGGAGACATTTAAGGGAGTGCTCACTTTCATTCTCCTTCACAAATGACAGTGTCATTCCACCTACTCCAGCACGCATACTACAGTCAACACTTGTCCAACAAATGTAGTGTAACTTACAAGCCCAGTTCACACAGAGAACATTGACATGTCTGGTCCAGGGATCTCTTCTTCACAGATTCGCCTCCAGTATTGATGTTTCCAAGTTCAGCCATACACCAACGACAAGGATTCACTACAATTTGATAAGGGTTTGTATTTTTACACGCCTTTTAGGAGGATGGTTTAAAAAGGCAGTCTTAAAGCAACAATGTGTTTTGAGGTATTAAAAATATGTGATCAAACTATGTAAACCCAGCAATTTCCACAAATCCATCATTCCAAAGTCTGAGTTTGCCAGATGCTTTGCACTGGTGTTTTCAGTAATTATATCTTTTTTTCCAGGTTAGCTGCAGCTGTGCAACACATCTTTCATCTGTGACTCTGAAAAGAAATGTTTAAGGTCACTACTTTGAATGTCACATTGAAAAAAACTCCCCCTTGTCTTGCAGTTACTAATTGCTCCCTGTTTTACCTTTTCATGATGGCAATCCACAAATCTGTTACGTAAGTCTGTAGTCTAACCCACACCACTTGCTTTCAGCTGTGAATCAACCCTGTGGTTCTGGCTTGTTTCTGCCATGCTGATGTTTGTCATCTCAGATGAGCTACCTGACTGCTAAGCCATCATCTCTGATGATAAGTGATGTTCTAACATATTAGATAGTGATTTTATACATTTAACTTTACCTTTATGACCTAGTTTTTACTCTCATTGCATTCATAAGCCCATGTAGAGGATGTGATGGCTTTTCCAGCAAATCAGACAAGTCTTTCAGTTTGCTAGTTTCCCTTATCTTCTTAAACAGCCTACAGTCATTAGGTCTTATCTGGAAACCACATATCCAGTTACCCACAAATAGATGATTTACCTCCCTTTCAGGTCTTCAATTTATTATTGTTCTCCCATAGCTGCTTTCCTACAAGTTGTTATCATCAGAAAAATTCTAGATCCAGATTTATTGTTATAGTCCATGCTGTTCTTCAAGTCTACAGCAATAACTCAGGATGTTAACCCCCCTACTGTTGGCTGTGCTCCAATTCAGTGGACTGGGTGAAGCAGCAAGCTCTGGAGACTTCCCTGTGGATTGGTTGCTTCACAGTGGGTTTTGTTGTTCTGTTGTCCTTTTCCAAATCGTTCATCCCACATTCACATAGGAATTTTGATTACTTTTTTTTCCCTAAGAAACTAAAAAAGGACATCTGCATGCAGTGCAACATGTTAGCCTTTCTGAGACACATCAGGCTCTTGCTAGGACCCAAAAACATCCAAGTTCTGATAACCTGTACAAAGTACAAGGGTTTTGAATGAATGAAGAAGTCATAAGGACAAGACTCTTACAACTCAAAATACGTTTCCTACAAACCAGCGTGGACTGTAGAAGGACTCGCCTGTTAATAAATTCAAGCTCATAAATTATTCTGTGGACTGGATAAATATTTTGCTGAAGAAAATCATAATGGAAGCACCAACCAGACTGAAAATGCATATTGGTTCTATGCACCTTACTCTTCTGCATGTAGAGGCACTTCCGCATGTGTAGCTTTAGCCAATCACAAACCTAAAGCCTGAAAACACATTTTTTTCCAAAGAGGATACAATCAAAAAGCGCTATAAATGCATTTTAATCTGGAGTTTAGAGACAATGAAGTTAGAATACAAAAAGAATCTGAAATCCTGTCTTAGATGTTATTTTTATAGCCAGTTCCTAATTTCACACCAAATTAAGACAGGAAAACACTCAAACTTCAGAAAGTCAGAATCCATTTTTGGCTATGAGACTATAATACAGGCCAAGTAAAAATAAAACTCAAATATAGTCAATATGATGCAAGAGAAACCACACAAGTATATATCTGATTTACAATCCAAAACGTTGCAAGACAAATCAGATTTTTTTCTTTAAAGGTGGTTAATCTACAATTACAGGATATCTGCTAACAGACCCTCTGAATTATAAAACAGTTATCAAAAAACAAAATTTATTTTTGTTACTACTATTTGTGATAGCTTTCTTTGCTATTAATTTCACGTTATAATAGTATTTCCATGAACAAACTAAGCATTATTTCTGTGTATGGGCTAAAGGCTTCTATAATCCAATTTTGTTGCTCTGCTTTGAGGCTGTACCAAATCAAAAGCTAACTCAGCATAGAGAGAACTTGGACTTGTTCAACAAATTGTCGGTGAAAATAAAGATTACAAACCATACAAATTAAGTTAACATAGAGCAAAGTTAATAATGGACTACAGTTAAGAGACATTTGTTACAGAAATTGAGTTGATGCAAAAGACAAAATGCAAACACTAAGATAAATACTTGTTCTTAACTGGATTCCAGAATACTTTTATCCTTAGAGGTTAAGTGTTCGAGATATTTACTGAAATGTAATCCCCACTATCACTAGATTAGTGTACCCAGCTTCATAAAAACCCATCAGTATGTGCACATTTTAATATCTTTTAATTCATTCTTTGCTGCTGCCAAAATATTCATATATACATATATATATATAAAACTTCTTTGCACATACAAAGGGATGTAGTGACATGTCATTTTCTTATCTACTCTATTATTGTAATAGTTTGCTCATAGACAGCATAAATATGTATATAAAAGGGTTTTTTCCAAGTTGAAAACAGAAGCAAAGATGAAACACGTCAAAAAAGCCTATTTTCAGTGCGAAGAGTACCGATTTGTTTTCCTTAAGCTTATTCTAAACTGCATAGTTTCCTACAGAAGTGTTAAACATGAGTGAAAAACACCCACACTGGAAGCATACATTTTGGAGCCACTGCTAAATGTAGTGCCCTATATTTGCATACTGCATCCATCCCACCGGCTGCTCAGGCTGCATGAGCTGGAGGGGAAGGTGCAGCAGGCTGACACGATTGATGCTGTGGTCAGTCTTCTGGTGACTTCTACCTCTCCCACCTGTGTTCCCATTACTTATCTACAGCAGTGCCATACAGGTGCACCTACCAGCCGCATCTACTCATGAGCTTAGCATAGCATCTACTGTACAGCTCCCATCATTTTATTCTATAATACTTTTTTTGTCCAAATCTTCAATATTTATGATGTTGTCCATCTGGGACAGATGTGTATTACAAAGCATTTTTCTTTCATCCTGCCACACATACCTGTTGTCTTTACCTTGAAGGGTTCTTCAAGGTTGACTGGCAACAGTACTTCTGCCCTTATTTTCTTAGATGTGCTCATTTACACTCCTGAGCCTATATTTGTCTTCTTTCCCCCTTCCCCTCTCTTTTGGAAGGTTTTCACGTTATTCCAACCATAGCTTAATTAAGCAAATGATGTATGACTACCTTTCACATCTTGCTTTATGGTTATTTCATCTTTTCAAGCCATTCCTCTCCACAGTTCCAGCTAACCTGCCTGTCGTAATCCATGTGATTAAACCAGACCAATGTGCTTCTCTTTTGCCTGCTTTTGTCTTCCTCTAAGTCAGTCTGTCCCTGAAGCTTGCTTGCTTATCTGGATCTCTCATTCTGAATATAAAAATGTCCCAATGACTCTAAATTTAAAACAAGTTCAATATAACCAAACAGAAACGTCTGCCAATGAAAAATCCAGCTATGCCAGAACTATTTGTTTGAAAATGTTCACTACTTTTGGAAATGTTGAAACCCTTCTTTCCCCAGTGTCTCAAAATATTTTCGAAAATATTTTATTGAAAATAGTTATCAATTAACACACACACACACAAAACATCATGCATGAAAAATCTGGGGTTTTTTGACAACAAAATTGAAAGATCAGCAAAAATAAATAAAACCAGCATAAGCATAATATCAATGATGCTTACTTGTTTCAAATTACTGACATTTCTCGTGAAAATAAATTACTGGAGTTGGACAACTTTCTCCTCAACACTTCTGACCCATTAGTCAGCATCCCACTGCCTGACTTCCCTTCACATGAAATATTGTGAGGAGTTTGGTAATCTGGCAGTGTTTTCCTCATTCTTGAGGATGTGTTTGTGAATTTCACTGAGAATTCATCTAATGACTAAGAAGCATTTTACTAATACAGACTGAAGCAGCATCTGTTACTAGTGAAATGATGTCTTTCGGAGACATGGGGTGATCAGGTGTAACAACCCAGCCACTGTGGTGTGGGTGAGAGCACAATGTGTAATCCAGCACTAACTAAGCCCTGTACTGCAATTAGCTTTAACACACCCTTATACTGGCTTACCCTGCATGTATGTGTGTATTTACAGATTTCATATGTATACTGCTAGAGAAAAATTATAACCTGCTGGGTCCAAGAGCCTAGGAGAGGTGAGGCTGCTCAGCTCCATGTCCCTGGGTCCAACCATCAGTGAGGCTGGAGGGGAACTTCCAGCAGGCAGATGCACACAGAGAACATGTATACACCATATAGCTACCTATTCACACATCCAACCACATGTATCAGACAGACATCCAGAGCACTCACACAAACACAGACAGCACCAAGACTCTTATCCTGCTCCCCTCACCTTCCCTAAAAGCCCTGTAAAAACTCTTACGCAATTTCAAAATTCTCTTCCTCTGCATCCCACAATGTGTCTCCCACCTCTGACCAGCAACCCACTCCTCGCTCTGAAACGTGATCTGGGGGCAGCTCGTAGCGTCTGGTGGTGGTGGTTTTCACGCTGGACCAAGGGGCTGAGAATCTCCTGGGACAGGCCTCGGAGAGGTCCACAGAAGGTGACGGAGCCTGTAATTTGAGTTTTCACCTGCTGTTATGGCCTAGTGCTTCTCTGGGCTTGTGCACATGGACTTGTAAAGAGCCTGGGAGTAGCCTAGAAGGATATTGTTTCAGTGCCCCACCACCACCATAGCCTCTCTATGCTCCCTGGTGAGCTTTACCACATAACCTAACATACACGTATAGAAATACATACATTATACACACATAGACACACATATATACATCTGACTACATTATTTCATACCATTTTCACTTTGGAGTTCACATGCTGCAAATTCTATAATGCCATGCAATACTTGTCACATTGCTCAACCAGTCCATCCTCTTTCTCTCAAAGGCTAAGGGAAAACTGGTTCAACAAGGCAGCGCACACAGGCATCCTGATCTCAGGCCAGTACTACTTCATGGGTAGATCTCCCAATTGTTACCAAAGGAGACATCAGAATGGATTACACTGTTCCCTGATGTCTTGACACTTGTTTTTTTCTGCTTGTATATTTCTATACATCACAGAAGGAGGTAGAGATCAAGGGCCCTGTAAGGTTTAAAGAGGGTCAGAATATTTCCACTGCTGGAAACACTATCCAGACTGAGGGCCAAAGTTTGGAACAGAAATAAACCACGTGATTCATAATGCATTATGTAAGTTAGAAAGATATACTGGAGACAGAATCTGAATAGACATGCAGATTCTTTCACATCTAAATATGGAATTTTGGACCTTATCTCCTAGACCATATAGCGTGGGTGTCTGAGGTTTGGGACAAAATACTGAGGTCATGTAATGTTGCATGGTTAGGCATGTGTTGTTGTGAGGGAGCAGAAAACCCAACTTGACTTTTAAAATTTGGTAATGAGTTAATCTATGAACCAAGTTAGGGAATTCTGTCTTTAAAATGGGACTTAGAATAAGCACGCCGTTTTTAAAAATTGAAATCCCTGGCAAACTATTGAGCTCTCCATGTTTGTAAATGGATGTGCACCCATACTGACCCAGAAATGCTGACACAAGTCTGTATTCCCTGAGGCTGTTCAGCGTAGTGCTGTTCTATTTTATTACATGTTTCCACCAGTCATGTGTTTCAAGATTTGCATCTTGTAGTCCAAGACAACGTGAAAAGCAAACTTTAAAGATGTGTTTCTGAGACAGATTTTTTTATCTCATTCTCCCTATCAACTCATACACTACCCCACTTTTCAGAATACGTTACCTCCTAGTTTGTTTACAGACAAACTAGTCCCCTGTGGAACCAAAACAAAGGAGTTATTTTTAATACTTCCAGAAAAGTGTTTCAGAACAAAAGAAAATCACTTGTGGTTGAACTGGTACTTGAAAAGCTTATGGAGAAATCTTTTCTGACATCTGTTTCATTAGAAGATTAAGCAACTGTTCAAAACCATGCCTATCTTTGTACAAAAGACTGGTTTTTGCAGCAAGTTTTCTTCTGAATCGTGATTAAAATTGCTCTTCATTCTCCATAACATACACACAATTTTGTAGCGTGGACTCACACACAGCATTTCTTAGAAAGAAGAGCGCAGGGAGAGGACACAGTTGCCATAGCAACATTTTTAGATTCTGAAATGCTATCATACTACATTTTTTTCATCAAGCTTTTGTAGACTGTAAATGCCATATTTCCTCATTCAAGCTGTCAGTTAATCTCTCAAGATTCACTCAGGATTACTTTCATTTTGTGATGGAATCCCTTAGCATTAAATTATGGGCTGCTCTACCGCTATTGTGACTCAAACAATGGTTGCAAGCATCAGACGCTCAGAAGTTGGCTTCAACTTCATTATAAAGTAATTTGTGTTCAAATATTGGTATTTTCTGCTACTAGTGATAAGGTTTCAGGAACATGTCTCCAGATTCTGAAACTAACTTCCAAATAAGCTTCCTATCCCAGCATGTCTATAAAGTAAGAACAGTGGAGGGAAGCCCTTAAAGATTTTAAAGTCTTTTAGGAGGTGGCTATTTCAATCTCCACTTAATAACCAGCTTTACCAATAAAAATCTATCGAGTTATTACATTGATGAATGAAGTTGCTTTCAGCAACCTCAATAAGCCCTGATTCTATGTTAAGTTGCCTCTCTGATCTTCCTCTGCAGCAGTGGTAATGAAGCTTCCAGACAACAGCAGAGGCTGCATTTTAACACTCACCATAACCAAATGGTCAGGCACTGGGTGGGAAACATAAAGAGCCAGAGGAATAGCTGGGTAAAATAATATTAACAGAATGACTCATTAGTAGTGTGGATTAGGTCTGTGCTCTGCACAGGCTTGCTTTTATGATGGTTCTGTCTGTGGTCCAACATCTGCTCCATGACCTTCTCTGCTGGAACTTCACATTCCCCTGGCTCTGGCTTCTTCACCCATTAGAGACGCAGCTGACAATTACCAGAGGAAGAACAATGGTGATCTTTGGCTTAATATGTCTGTGTAGGGGGAAATGATGTACCAGCTGGGACTGTAAGCATGAGATTATATCTCTGAAGTCACTGAATACAGAAGCCAGGACTTCACAGAGGCCACCACTTACTGCACCATTCCAAAATGAGATTCCTCTGGAAAAACCTTATAGGTTGGCGTGGAGGTTAACCTTTGATGCCTAGGGACATTCTAAGTTTCAAGTACTTGTGCAGGACACTCCTGTGATAAGGAAGTCTGCATTTTGGGTGTCTCTCCCAAGCCTGAATTTTACTTGCAGGTCTTATGGATATAATGGAAGGCACTGCAGTCCTGTCCAGCCTCTACAGTGCAACCACAGGCAGGTGACTGGGTTGTTTCCTGCCCCCAGGCAGGGGTTCGGCTAAGCCATGTTCCATTTTGCACCAGACACTCATTCTCAATCGACAGAAGTATTTTCCTCAGAAAGAGATTTCTGCATATGAATAAGATGCAATGTTCCTTACTCACAAAAAACAATTTTACTCACAGTTCTCACAACAGCTTACAAACACACTACATTGTACTTTTTTAGGTGACCATCCTTACTTGTTTTCAAGGAATAAATGGAAGTAAACCTGTAGTATTTCTACTGCCTAGGACCAATTTTTGTTTTGTTTTGTTTTTGTTTTTGTTTTTGTTTGTTTCATTATAGTACAGAACTTTCTGTTTGTTTGTTTGTTTGAATACTGAAAAAACAAAGGAGGAAGATTGTACAGATGCTGTGTTTAAAATGAAAATGATTAAAAGCCAGTGGTCTTCTAAATCTGCTCAGTATTATGCAGTTCAGTTAGTACATATATAAAAAATACAGACCCCCTCCCCAGGACATTTAATTTTCATATATACCAGTGCCTTGCCAAAAGCTTAGCAGTTCTCTTGAACTGCTGTCCAATTGAGATCTTTAAATTTCTCTCCCACAGTACACATGCACTATTAATCTGGAGTGCACTTGTTATATCCCTAGACTTTGTACCATCTACACAGATTTTTAAACACAGGTTCTTTCCATTATTATTACTGCTCTAAAAGTCTGAGCTACAATACCTGAAATAATTAAAAAAATATACTATTTTCTTTAAAAATTATATTAAGGATTAAATGCAGATTTTAGTCTTTACAGATCGTTAAGAAAAGTAAGAAATACCAGAAAACTACATAGGCAATATTAGGCATTAGAATTTTAATAATTACTGAAATCAACATTTTCTTTCTTCTCCTTCCTTCCTTCCTTCCTTCCTTGTTCTCCTTTCTTGTCCTTTCTTTTCCTTCCTTATTTTCTGAGATATTCACCAAGAAAGAAACTTGATCCACCAGATGTTATCATTTCCAAGGGCTGGCTCTTAGAGGCATCAACATGCCAAAGGTCCAGGAATGTCCAGAAATGGACACCTCAAATTCCAGTCCTCCCATCAACACAATCCCTTTGCCCTTTTTTGCCCTTTGCCTAAGGCTTTGGGAGTAGCAAGTAGTACTTGTTACAGAATGGTTGAGGTGACCCTACATTTGAAGGTATGAGGGGAGCTGAGAAACCTGGAGTGAAATCTTCAGTGTCCTGAAAACACAGGTTTTTTTCTCTTTTAAGTTTTTTCACCTGCTGAGTTGAAAAGCAGTGAAATTTATTTCTGCTTATGCATTCTTTTGATCATCGCCACTTTTAAAACACTAATAGCATTTGTGTCAGTACTAATGGAAATGGAAAGCCTTGCAAGAACAGGGTCACATTTTACTAGTTAGGATGCTGTGTTATATATATATATGTCAGCAGAATTTAGCTGTGCTGCTGCTATGGAAATTCAGACCAGTGATGGAAGTCTGAAAAAAATTACTATTGTTTTACTAAGAATTTGATCTGGGAAAAAATCTCACAGTTAAGATCTCTATATAGCAGGCTTGAGGATCTGGCTTGCTACCTGTTTCTGTGAGGTCTTAATAGTGTCTTCATGGTCCTCTTGTGTCAGCTCCTGTTGACTTTAGAAAATGGACACTGAAGACTCTGGTTCAGTTCATGGATATGACCAATTCTAAACAACTTTCTGTTAAATAAAAGTTAATCCACATGCAGACAAAACCAACCAGCAGAATTTTGTATTTGTTTGGAATGTTCTCATATAAAAAGTTACAACCATTTTGCCGACATGGAACAGAACAGAATCTGAGAGCATTTCTAAATGGATAGAGAGAAAGAGTCAAAGATACCTTTGGTTGTATACATAAGAGATCACACAGATTTTTGCAAGCATCAGATGGGACTTAGCTGAGGAATTCTAGTTTATTAGATGTATAGCAAAAACTTACATCTCGCCTTTTTCTGAAAGCAAGCAAATCAAAGGAGTGTGGAAAATCATCAGAACAGTCCAGATACAGATTCTTTTGACTTTATTGGTATAGCTCAGGAGTGCTTCCATTAACACACACCATACTTCCAAGACAATATGACATTAACTACAACTGTGATTTACAGAAAAGCATCAGAAGGATCTGTGCCTTTCAAGAAAACAGAGGAAATTTAATACAATAGTGAAAAATGTTGCATCTTATTACTGTCCAGAGAATTTGTGGTTAACTGAAAAATAGTGCAAGTCTTTATTAGCAAAGTAAGGAAAAGTTATACTTTTTACAACATTTAGCATAGATTAATAAAAAAGATGTGCATATATGTGCTACAGGATGTAATTGTATTGTAGTGACACATACATGCTTTGCTGGGCAAAAGCATTAATAAAGAATCTTTGGACCTATTTAAATAGGCAATGCAAAATCGGGGTAGAGGAGGAAATAGCCAGGGGATTTGTCTGCATTCTCACATGGTAATAGATATTTTTATTGTTATGTATTTTTAATTACAAGGTTCAAACTTTTCTAATTGGTCATCTGAGCTTGGTTCATATTTTCAGTGTTTCTGTCAACTGTTAGGGCTTAGAACTTAATTTTTTAAATGACAGCTGACAGTGTGGCTATTGCAAAATAAAGCTTCAACTTTAAGAAGTCTCTCTCATTATACTGTGAAAGACCTGTTAACAAGAATGACTGACAACCTAGCAGCTATTTTCACACTTGTGACTTGGCAGGTCAAGTAGGTAGCAGAGGTTGTATGTAGCAGAGGCTCCTGGAAAATTGCAGTAAAAGGAAAACTAAGTAGGGTTATTTTAATATTATTTTCAAGAAATCCCTGGATATTCTCATCACTGAAGCCTTTACCATTTTCAGACAAAAATTATTTTCTGTATTACTTCGCAAGCATACATTACATAAACCAACATGGAAAATATTCAAGAAATATATTCAATAGCCTTTTGACAATAGAGAACATACATTTCCCTGGACACGTCAATGGCCAGAATACACATGCTGTTGTCCAGTAATGGTCATCTAGGCTATTCAAAATGCAAAAAGCTCTAATATCATCTGAAAGCAGAGCATAATACACAATGCCTTGCAAAAGAGAAAAGATCATATCTCAGCTTGCACACCATGCACTCTGCTATATGAGAAGTAAATACCTTGACAACTTACTGCTAGTTCCTAATAATATTGTACCCCATTGTTTCAGATCAGAGCCTTCATTTAAATAATAAAATTACTGCCTAGGTTGATCTTAAATATGCTTTCCATGTAACATGCTTTTTTGTTTGCACATAACCTATCATCAGGAAAGGGCTGCTCAATGATGCTTCTTTTAATCCAGGAAGGTTTGAAATAGTTCAGCTTGCAAGACCCCAGCATCACAACAGCAGAAGGATGTGGTTGCATATCTATCCATGCACATACCAATGTTCTTCTGTTTACAGCTGTATGTAGTGGGTAATCTCTGTTGCCCCACTAAACAAGTTGCTGTTATCCCAGACTGACAGAAATCTTACAAAGAGGGTCAGAGTTTAGGATTGTGATCAAAATGACTACTGAATATGATATCAATATCTCAGCAGAAAGCTGATTCTTTCTGAAATGTCTCTTTCCAAATTCCTTCCTTCCTGAGAATATACAATAAGAATTAATATATTTTTATATATATATGCATAATGCTTTTGCTCAGTCTTTTTTCCTACTAAAGCACAATGCTGTTAAATTTTTCTTACTTACTATATTGCCATTTGAAAAAATACAGTTCATCTATATGCATTTGTGTTGATAGATGGTGGCTCTATTATATGAAAATTATTCCCCCCAAATCAATGGGTAGGATCATACTGGCAGCAGATTTCTGTAATCAAGAGTCATATGCTCAGCTATACAGCCCAAAATTTTGTTAAGAATTGTTATTTTATACTGAGTGTCTAATACAGAATTGCTAAAAATGTGAAGAAGCAATCCTACACACTACATTTGCAGAAAAAAAAAAAAAAGCAGTTCTATCAAGTAGGAAGAAAATCTTCACACTTTCCATCACAATTGATATGTATAAACTTGTTGGAAAATATTTTAGAGAATATTTTAGGTAACTATTTGACAGCCCAGTGAAATCACAATTCTGTGGGGTTTTTTTTTAATTTAAATATTATTTCTTCACTTTTTCAAGCGTTACTCTTCACTCATTTTTTATACCAGAGGTGAGGTTGCATCTGAAAGAAAAGTGAATATAAAAATGTGCAAGAAGTGTACTCCAGAATGGAAGTACAGAAAAACTGCTGGACACACACAAGAAAGAGAGGAAAAAAAAAAAAAAACCAAACAAAATCAAACACAACCCTGTTGTAAAAAATAGAGACTCGGAACTACAGAACTACACATGCTCTATGTCAGTACAATATAAAAAAGGAAATCATAACCGTGACATATATAGTACAACCTAAGAACTGCACACTAAATACTCTTTTTTTCCCATATGGCGTGTTTGCAGTCAACAGCTGAAATCCTAGTTGATAACTCTGAAGGCTTATTGCGTAACAGGAATTGATTTGTTGATGAAAGCCAAGAAAAGATTAAGCAGAGATTTTCAGGGTCAGTTCATTTTGCATCCATTCAGATTTGTTGTAATTTCAAATGCTTTCTTTGCAGACCTACAGCAGATAGCTATGGCTAAGGTTTAAATATGGTAAGGGATTAGACAAGCCGGTATCCTGTTGCTATATCCAGGTCTTTGCCTGAAGTAGTATAATACTTTCACTGAAATTGCAGGATCAAGAATTGTTATTCCAGTAGCTGGTAGGTGAGTCTAATCAATTTAAAGGGAGATTTTTGTCAGTTACAGCTAATCCGTGGACATTCGACTTCTTAGCTAGCAATTTATAGGAAATATCCTTTGCTCTAAGGGAAATTATCATACTTTTATGGAAAAATTTGCAGTGGATTAAATATAAGTGTCTTCCTGATTCTGGTGCTAAAATACAAGAAACAATATTTTAACATCTCAAAGGTAAAAAATCTCATGTATATAAACAAACCATGGAAATGGAGCCATTGATGTGATTTTGTGCAAAAATGGTATGTGCTTTTGCATGTGAAACTGGGCAAAAACGTCTCTTAGTGAGTCATGCACCCTAAAAAAACCTTCCATTTCAAAGAAACTAAAAGTAACCATACATTTTTTCTGAACAGTTTCAGCTGTAAAAAAGCTACAGGTCTTGGTAGTTGTTGGAGCTATTCATTTTGGTTCATTTTGGTTCTTGTGAGCTGATTCACATAAAAAGAACAAAACACTGATACAAAAAGAACCTAAAATATACACAAATAAAATAGAAGTATACATATATATAAAAGATATATTTTCTAGATCTTAACAAACAGCTTTTCAGTGTTGGAGTTCTGACTATATATGCATATGACATATATTTATTATCATATGTATATATGAATCAAACATCACAAAAATGTTAAATATTGTAAATGCCATGCACACACATATTGAAAATTCTAACTTTGAAAGCCTGCTATTTACCTCTTTAAAATGTATTTCTTGGCTTATTTTCCCCATCATGCATTTACTTACGAGACAGTAGTAAAGTATCTGTTCTGCCACATGCACTATACACTTCAAGCACAAGGTATGAGAAATGCATAATTCAGACCCTACAGAGAGTGTGGATTCTGGTTGTTGCTACATCTGTCAGATGGTGCAAGATGTGCCTGTGGGAATTTGAGCAATCTCTGAAGTTACTTAGAACCATTCTTTTAGAAGGGAAGAAAATCTAAACAGTCCTGGGCTGGACTATATCTAGGCAAGCACCTGAAAGGTAAAAGGATCCAAAGCTTGTTAGCTGTGCCTTAGGCTTTTGTCTCTTGAGAGATGCTAGATTCTTACTGGGCTTTCTGGAAAGAGAATCTGAAATTCTGACCTAAAGCTGGGCCCTCAGTTCTGAGAGAACTCCACCCATTCAACATGCTCTTCACAGCCTCCTCCCAACACTTAAATTACATGCTTTCATAAAACAAAATGTGCACCGCAAATACAAAATACTAAGCAATTGCCCAAGGGTATTTCAACTGATTTCTCACAACAGAGCAATTTGCAGGCATACATTGGAAAGGACTGGAATGGGCCATAATAACACTTCAGGTGCATACACTGGAACTTACTGTAGAAAGGGAACAACATTCTTAGAAGGTAGTTCTAACTTTCCCCATTACTAATATGTGTTCATACATATAAATAACTAAGTTTGAGGAAAGGAGACATATATGTATATATTTACTGTGTTGTATCTCCTTCATACTATTTGAAACACAGTCTTTGCAAGGTATGCTTTTAATTTCAGCTACAATTTGCAGTAAAAGTAGACTACAATCTCCCTTTCATATCAGCTTTTGCAGGGACATAATAAGATAGAGCTAACTTGTCACTGTAAGGTTTTCTGCATTCTACTTCTGACTCCAGTACCTAAATGCACTGTACTCTTTATAAACCTCTCTCAAAATTATCCACATTTTAGGTACCTCTGGCGATGTTTCAAATAACAAGGCAGAGATGAAAACCTTGGTGTTATTGAACTCCCTTGTTTCGTGCAAAGAGCTGTAATAAAATAAAAGTGAATATAAATGTTGAAATATATCACCCAGAAGACCTATAAGCATATTTCTTCATTGAAAAGTGGAAGAGTTCATTAAAAGAAATATTCTATTTTCGATCTGCAGTTCTTCATTTTGCTTTCAAGATTACTTATCTTCATGGATAATTTTTAATCATCCAAAATAGTACATGTGGGAGAGCAATTCACCACCTATGTGCAGACATTAAAGCTTCACAGCTTTCCCATGACCCAACTTTGATTTTATAGAATTCTTTTGCTACACAAGCATTTTTATATCAAGGCTCTCTTGCACTGAGGGGAGAGCTGTACATTACACAGTGAAAATGTGTAGCTGGTAATGTTTTTTTCCTCCTTGCTCTCTATAATCATTGCAGATATAGAATTTAAGTTCCATAATATCATATTTTCACGTATGTACACTTCTAGACAAAAGTAACGAAGTCATACCTGAATTCAGCAAAAACCTTGGAACACAGTTGTTGTGAAACATCTATTGCCCCAAATCAGTTTAAAACAAGTTTCTGTTCTATGTTTATGGAAGTGTATATTTTTTAATGTCCTCACTAGATTTTTACCAACCAAAACCAAGAAATCTTGTCTCATTGCAAAGCAGAATAAAAACTTGACCCACTGCAGCCCAGGAGCAGAACGGAGCTGCAAATGGAAATGACAGAGTTCTGGAATCAATTTTGAAGACTTTATGGGAACAAAAGTAGACAAAAATTGGAAACTCTTATATGAAAGCTTAGAGTATCTATCTTCAAAATAACCCAAACCACTTACTGGACCCATATACAGATATTCTAGAGACCTCAGCTATTCAGAAATAACTGAGCAACTGCTCAATACATGAATGAAGCAACTGATATCTTCTATCATGCATTAAAGTAAAGTACTCTTAACTACCTCTCACTTTTAATTTTTCCTACCAATGTACCACTGAAATTAGGAGGTAATGTTAGAAACACTAAAGTTCATTCACCTGAACAGTATTATGGTACCGGCTTATAAAATGTTTTCTGAAAACAGAGGATGATGTTCCATCTTATTACTGGAGATTAGTTCTGCAGTACAGGGGCTGGGGAAAATGTGGAGAAAATGACTGCGTATCATTTTCTGAACTCTGTTTAGCTTTCTCCCTAAGGCATCGTCTATTCAGAGTTAGTTTTATTATTCTTTCTTGTTAGCAAAATAGTAACACTACAAAAAAAGTTGTTCTTTTACACCAAAATTTCCTATACTGCATCATACAAATATCTAGCTCAGCATGTCACCCACCATTGGCTTAGCATGCTTTAGAAAGAATATAGAAGCATGGCAAGCACCTAGGGACGCTTTCTCAGGGTCACTGTTACCACCTTCCAGCTACTGGCAGCTTCAGGTTCTCCTGAACTAGATGAACTCACATCTTTGTGCTAAAATAAGGTCTGCTAGACTTCCATTAATTCATCTAATATATTTTTGTCATCCCTAATATTGCACAGTAATAAGTTTCACCTTTTATTTATGCCTTATGAGAATACTGTCTTCCTCTTTTATCCCTCTCACCAGATGACTTTGTTTGGTGGCTTCTAGTTTCTGTGCTGCAAAAAACCACAGTAGTTCATTATGTATTGTTCTATTTCTGAATGAAACTTATAACTCTGCATATCTTTATCACGCTTGTCCCAAAATAACCACTTTTACAAGTAGATTCTTAATCTTTTGAGAGTCTTACCAAACAGCAGCCATTGCAGTTTTCTTCCCTGCTGTTGCCTTCCTTTGGATTTTATGGAACATTATGTTTTCAGGCAGTGGCAGGGAAAGTTGCATGCAGTGTTCAGGATGGGAGATAGACCACTGTCATACCCCAAGTCCAGATATCCTATATGTTTTTTTTGATCATCTGTTGGAATTATAACAGAATGGCTCATAAATTTAAAAAATAAATAAATAAATAAATAAATAAATAAAATATATATATAATAGCTACAATTTAACTACCAGCATCTCAAAGCTTGAAAGAGTAGGATGTAAAAGTAGCATGCAAGATTTTCATGAGCTAGTTTCAGCCAAAAATTGTATAGTAGATTATAGAACTTGCAATTTCAAAATACCTCTTGTTTTATGTCTAAACACAAGCCCAGTTTTAGGGCTTCTTGCAGGACTTAAGACTCTTTTGAAGCTGATTATCCTAGAGCTAGGAGTGTTTTGGGTCCTGCCCATTTTCTGATGATGCCGTATATGTCAGAAATCGCAGCAGTGCATAGGCCACCCATGTGAAATGAGCTGCCTCTCCACTCTTTCTCACTCCTGATGCTATTTTGTTGATGTTATATGATGGATATATATTGTCCCTAAGGAGACAAATTAGTGAAGAAGACTGGAATAAAGAAGAGACATAGTATTTAACAACTTCTCCAAACAGAAATTGCCTTTATAGAACTAGAATTTATGATTCATGAGACTGGAAAAGCACTACAATTAACAGCTGCAACCAGAGGTAACAGATGCTAACCTAAAGGGATGGCTTAGTCTGACTAGCGTATACTATGTTCAAGGTTCTTTTATCTTACACAGCAAGTAAAATTAGATCATAAATAAAAAGAAAGAGGCAAGCACAAGCCTGGGTCAGTTCAGTACAGCACCATACAAAACCACCAAACTCTCCTTCAGATGCAAGCTGGCTTAAACATACAGCTGACGTATCCTTCCTTACAACACAATTGATCTGCAACTTGGATGCTCAGAGATAATTGAGATTTGATCAATTTTATTCCTGGAAAGTGGACATGCTTTAAAAGCAAAGGTGATCTCTTGAAGTTAGATGTTTTGACAGATTCTTAAATAAATATATATATATATATATATGTATATATGTGTATGTATATATATATACACATTTTTCTGATATTATTTCTCATATCTGTACTTTTATCCTTTACAGATTGCTTCTAGCTGTAGAGAAATAAAAGGCAGTATAAATAATTTATTTTGTGTCTTTCATGAGGGGCCTCCTTTATCTAGGATATTACAGTCAAGAAGGCACTTTCTAATTTATTTTAAGTTTTATCTCAATGGCACAGGAATGCAGCATTATTCTTAAAATCCAAAATAATTTGCTTTTAATTGGTCTTTTAAAAACAGCAATCTTTTTGCTCAGAGTTGACCCACTTAAGAGAAGCTGCTGTCTCCATCTATGAAGTTAAGAAGAAGAGTGTGAAAATGAGGATGTGTAAGTCAAATGTGAGGTATGCTTAAAACAGAACATGGTGTCTTGGAAGTCATATACACACTCCTCAGTAGCTATTATGACTGTGCAAGGATTTGCACAGACCTACAAAAGCTCCATTGGGATAGTCTGTCCCTGGAGCTCTTGTGTCCCATGGTTGTACCCCAGTTCATCTCTGCATAACATGCGATTACTCTTCCCTCAGAGGAGAAAGATTTTAAAATTCTTGTTTATGAAACACAGCTTAGTTCACAGATATATATTTTTTTTTGAATTCTTTCAACACCTTTTCAACAAAACTGCTTATGTAAAAGAATTGAGGAAGGCCACAGTAAATGCTTTGTAAAGCAGGCATGAGAAAATCCTGCATAAAAAGGACTGAAAAAATCAATTGGTATGAAATCACTGACACCTAATCACTACCACTAGTCACTATCAAAAAACAAGAATGAAACCAAATAAGGCCAGCCTGGTGTTTACACCACCATTGTGCTTTAATATGACTTTTAAAAAATTCCTCTTTTGTCTGCACTTTTTTATCATACTGTGTTCTTTATTGAACTCTTGCCTCTTGTTCCTGCTTAGTTTGAGATCAGGAGCTTTCTTACATCTATAAGTCATCCAGGATACAGGAAATATCCTTATGGAAAATACCCCAAGTACTGATGAGAGACAGAGCTACCAATGATAACATTCACTAAGGGTTTTACATGGAACAATTTATATGTGATTATACATAAAATAGCATTAATCTTCTGGATTATGCGTTTGTTGACTTTAAGAGAATTAAATCATTTTATACTATTACAAAAAAAAAAGTATGCCAAGTTGTTAAAGGAACATCAACTACTGGTTTGCACATGCATCGTACAAGTCCTTTGCTGATCTGGTCACACAGACTGTGTGCGTGTGTGTGTGTACATGTACACTTCTGTAAAAAATGTGTTTACGTGTGTTTTCATCACCTCAAAGTTTATTGGAAAGAAAATAATTCTCATATGTCATTGTTAGTCTGCTGCTGAGAAATTAGGATCCCAAAGTCAGACACAAGAAGAGACAGAACTGTAATTACTGTAGGAACATCAGTCTGCCGTTCCTGTGTTATGCAGTGTGATAATACATATGGGGTTAAATATCCGTAAGAATATGTATAATCACTATAAGAATCAGCCAGATTTTCCTTTTTTGTTTGGCTCTAAAATGCTTGACTTTATACAAAAGTGAGAAGTTTACATTGCTATTCACAAAAAAGCTACATAAATCATGGGCTTTTTTCAAAATTTTTCCATACAAGGTATGCATCCATCAATAGCAGAGGTCTTTTACATCATTTTATCTTCTAGAAATTAAGTACTACAACTATTTGAATTGATTTTTGAGGCAGGTAGGAAGTAGCAACAAATCTTTTTTCTCCCATGCAGTTCATATGTCACTAATTTACTGTTATGGTGGCAATTTCTGTGTTGTGAGCCATCAGTGTTTCCATATTGCTGTTTTTTGTGAAGTTATGATCATCTGCAAGGTCTCTGTAGCAGTGGACAACAATATGGCCTGAGGCTAAAACAGTCGATTGAGGCATTTTACAGCAGAGAACACCATTAAGAAATCTGTCTCCTCCATGTGTTATTAACCAAGTTGGTCATTGTCATCCTCTTGAATTTAATATATTTTTTATACGTTTTGTACACAGACACACCACCCACACATGCATTCATATTTCCAGTAAGGCAGAGTGAAACCCATTGCTGAGAGGGCCGATGCTCCAGACAAAAGTTTAACAATTTGTCTAGAGATCACAGAGCTTGCTGTGATTTATTGTTACAGCACTGCTTCCAAAAGATAAAGAATACATCACTATATCTAGTACAGCAAGCTGTATCTAGCTGTACCTAGTATGGTTTCCTGTTTTCTGTGTTTGTTTTGATATGAAGTAGAAAGGCTTCAGGTTGGTAGAAAAACATGGTTCATTCTTGGCTCAGATCAAACAACATTTGGAGGCTGAAGAAGAAAAAGGAAAAGTTGTACGGAACAATCTTCAAAAGCTTTCTTCTGACATTATTTAGGATTTCGTATGTAGCAGTACAAATATTTC
Organism: Nesoenas mayeri; assembly: GCF_963082525.1. Classification (NCBI taxonomy): domain Eukaryota; kingdom Metazoa; phylum Chordata; class Aves; order Columbiformes; family Columbidae; genus Nesoenas; species Nesoenas mayeri. Next base: position 30,228,732 of record NC_137542.1, on the reverse strand, counting down.
TCAAACATAGAACCTGCTCATATAGTTAATATGTTGCCTAATAATAAGGAATCATAAAGAAAAACTGAAGACTTGCATGTGTTCCTTAAATGAGGTTAGATATGCACCGAACTTGGAATATTTTTATTATAACACAATGTATGTGAGCATGTGTACACACACACAGACTGGTTTTTGTTGCTACTGCTTATTACTTTTCAAGTTTTACTATTCAGCTCCCACAGCATATATGTTAAGCCAGTTCATGTGAATTATGTCCACATTCTCAGATGTAATTAAATCATTATGCTTTTAATCCTCCTAGACTTTGAGTACTTTCAGCATTCCCTATTTTTCCAATCAAGGGACTTGGATCTTATGAAACCTGATGAACTGATTGCTTGAATTTCAAAATTAGAATAACAAATACATTGCCTAGATAAAACATAGCAGACAGTGTGTTGTTTGTAATCTGTTGGAAGATGAAAAAATTAAAGAGTGTTGGAAGGTATATGTGGTAAGCTAAATCCATTTGAGGAAATGGCAATTAGTTCATGGAAGTTTGATGAGGCAAAAAGAGAACTTGACATAAACCATGCACAGCCAGGAGTGTACTAAGCTCAAATTGGTTTGATATGGGGGTTTCACATTGCCAGTAAACAGCTGGCTCCGTCCCTTGTGAGTATTTTTCTAACTCCACTAACACTTTCTCAAAGGGAAGTGTCAGATTTCCTCTAGGTGCCACGTTATAGCTGTACAAACCTCTGCATTATTTCAGTAGGTGTTCCCACAGAGAAACCGGAACACACGTAGATACCAGAAATGTATCAGAAAAGGCAGGCAGCCTGTGGCAAGACATCAGCTACTCACAGTTAATAATAAATACCCAAGAAACACTTTTCATCAAGAAAATTAAGGTAGTTTAGTGGCAAAACTGCAGTGATTGCTTTGGTTTATTAGCACTATAACAATACCTTCTCAAGGAAATTTTTTACACTATTGGCATTCTCCAACATTATCAGTAGATAAAACACATCAAAAGGAAGAGAATAATCATGTAAGGTGTAATTTGCAAAAGTGAACACTAAATAGGCATTCTGAAATGACATAACAAAACCAACCAAGAACTACTACAGGCTAAATTTGTACACAGTCTTTCGAATTTGTAGGAAATGTAATCGTTTTTACTATGGCCGGTTTTAGGAGAGCAAACAGACCTCTGTACAACACTCATCTTTCAACTTCAAGTGAAACTATGACTAGAATATCTAATTGATCTTTCTGCACACTTGGCATGGTTAGCAATGCCTCAGTAATTTAGATTTGGACAGTTGCAAAGAGAAACTTCAGGGGATACCTCTTGTTGATAGATCACCTACCACATGCACCCATTCCTTTTTGGTTAGCTTGTGACAGAAAACTTTATGAGCTGTGCTTAGCTGAAGCCTTCTCAACCAACATGCTGCAGGGTCTTCGGGTACTTCGAGGAATGTTAAATTCAGGTCCCTTACACCTGAGCTTATGCTACAGTCAGTTTTTCAACAGAACCAGACACTCCTGTTTTATGTGGTCAGTTGCCTTTGCCCTGACCAGCTGGCTCCAGAAACAATTCTGGACTCTGTAGTGATGCCCTCTGCAAGACCCCTGGCTGTCTCTAAACAGCAGGGGTTCACTAAAATTTGAAATTTCTCTGATGTGTTTTGTGGAGCAAATAATGCACATGCAATGTATATATCCTCTGTGGTACTAGCTGGTGTGGAAGTGAAGGGAGAGGATAGGCACAGAGGCAGAAACCATAAAGAAGTAGTTCTATTAAAGGTGAACCAACAATGAATACCGAAAGTGACTGAGAAGAGAACACTGTACAAATGGATTTATGTCAACTGCTCTGCAAAACACCATCAAAATGGTCCAGGAGATGCCCTACCTTTCCACTGATATTTACTATTCAGACACATCAGAAACGGACACATCAGAGGAAACTTAACAGATAGCTCTGATGTCTCTTTTAAAGTAAGTTTGCTTAACAAACAATATATAAAATAAAATGAAGTTATTCTTAAAGTAAATTAAACACATTTCTTATTTTAGAATAAATGAGATGGTTCCGTAGGTAACAAGTACAGTTCAGAAGCATGGAAGGTGTTAAATTATCACATGCAGCACTCAGATGTATATCAATATAAAGGGAAAAATAGAGCCTTTTACTAGATACTTCAGCATTTCAGTGCTGCTGGTTTTTCCTACTGCTAACACAGCATAATGCACCACAATGTAACACAAAAACACTCATTACATCACAAGTGCTAGGCATAAATTAACAAATACAGAATTTTTTAAAGCACTGAATGTGGGGTGAGGACAGATGCACACTAACACCTCACCTATTTATATCACAGAAGAGACTGACAAGGTATTTTTTCCTGCCATACTTGTATTAAAATAATCAGTCTTATAAACTGAAAACAAAAATAAATAAACAAATTAAAAAAAAAAAACCCACAAAAATCCACAAGCAAAACAAACTACATCAACAAAAACCAAACAACAAACAACAACAACAACAAACCAAACTAAACCAAAACCAGAAAAAACCCAAACCCCAGAGAACCAAGGGTAAAGAGCACGAACCAGAAGAGCTCTTCTCTGGAAGATTTCTTCACACTAAGCAAAATTAATGGCCAAATTCAGAAGGAAAAGGTCTATAAATCTGTGGAAGCAAAGAGATAAACCTACCTATCCTTTATTTTAGACAATCTTTCCTGCTTATCTAGCCATAAAATATGGAACAAGAAATATAAAAACGCAAAACTTTGGAAATGTTTCAGCTCTGTTGAGTAACTAAGTCACTGTCTGCACAATGTTTAGTGAAGTCAGGATTTCCCTCTAGTGCCTGTTCAGCATAGAGGGACTATGCTCCTCTGGGGCATATAAAAATCCTTTTATTCCGTCCTACATTTTTAGGCCTGTCTTTCTAAATATAAACTTGATTTATTGAAAGTAAAACTAGCAGCTATGAGGATTCTGCATTTCATTATATTCAGCAGCTCTAATGCAGACATCCTCGGCTTTGTTGTTTGTTATTTCTGAATGACAGTCACACTTCAGTTCCCATCTCCTTCTTTCACAAGAAAGCTTGATTAGGTGCTTAAAAATTTCTCATTCAAAGGGAAATATTGGTAACTCTGAAAAAAAATCAGCACTAAAACCTTTGACAAAGAACCGTTTTCACAGTGTGAAATGCTGGAAAATGGTCCCAAAATAACACAACTGTTCATTGTGACTTCATTGATTACTCAGTGGAATTAATAAAAATGAAAGGATTTTAACTTGCACCTTTCCTACTAGTAATGTTTGGTTACATTTCATTGTGCTTTCACCATTAGAGTCAATCTTACAACTAACTAAATGTCCCCCTCATACCTTGCAGCTGAGAGAAAACAACCTCAAATTCAGTGAAAATACGCAGAGTAAAATTACATTCATTGTTTTCGGCAAGATCTGTATTACCACTCCAGATGATCTACATCCACCCTTTCTGCTCACAGGAGAAGTTAAAATTAGGGAGTCAGATTCCTTTGTGAGCAATTTTAGGCAAGAAAGATTCATTATGCTTCCAGCAAACTCTGTGCACAGCTAAATTGAGATTTTTACCATGTCTCAAAAAAATAGCAAATCTTTTCCACCTTAACATTTTTTACAAACTATTAATCTGTCCTCCTTCGTGACAGAATAAAATGATTCTTAAAAAAAAAACCAACCAAACAAACAAACAAAGAAGAAGAAAAAAAAAAGGCATTATAAGCAGTTTCCTTAGATAAACAATGGCACGATGTTATGGCTTCTAGGGCTAGCATGGAGGACTCTAAGAAGGTGCTACACAAAGATACAGAATTCATCGAATTCATTGTTATAATACCACGATCAACCACAAGGTCTTCTCTTGGCAAAGCCATGCAGACCTAATACTGGGTATTCAAGGAAGGGTCATACACATGAGGAATATAGACAAGCCCTGACTTCAACTGATGCTTCAAGAGTAATCATAGTGTTATAGAAGCTACTGAATTACACCATTTGCTTTATGGAATCTTTTCCTTTATTAAGGTTCCCAGTTGATACTATATAGTTGCATTTTCTAACGCTTCAGTAAATGCTTGTCCAGTAAAACATACTATGCATTAATTGCAAGAGTGCAATTATTTGCCTTGATTTACTTTCTTTTTACTTGGTTTAGTAATCATCAAGTATGCCATGGACCAGTCCAGTTACTTTGCACATGCAAATCCTTCAAAAAGAATCTTATTCTCTTTGTCATAATGAGCTACATGACTGAACTTGTGCTTCTGAGCATATTCACAAAATATTATGTGGGCTGATTCATCACTGAAATTATAATGTTTGAATACAAGCTTTGGTGGTTCAGTGTCCAAACAATTCTAATTCTCCTGATAATAAAATGGGTTCAAAATACCGCATAACGTATCTGTCACCGCTGGATATTTTTTTCAAGCAACATACATTTAAGCAACTTAAGTTTAAGACAAATCCAAACAAAAGGACTCACAGACAGAGACATACATGACAAGTGCCCTCTACAAAAATCTGTGAAAGAAGATACTATAATAGTATTTTATAACCTACAGAATCAGTGGAAAAGCTCCCTGCATAACACTGAGTAAGATTTTATTTCTTGGTTATTCACTGCAGCTGGTGAAGCCTTAGCTTTTGTTAGGTACTAGAGTAAATAAAATAACTTTCCTCTTTAGTAAAAGAAAGAGTTAATTGGCTTCAGTTTTTTATTTATGCATCAGGTAAAAACTTAGCAAAAGTAAATTTAAAAAGCTGTTCTTCAGAGATTGCACCACTATCAGAGAAAGGCAATATCAGAAAGTGGGTGCATCTTAACATTTCTATCAACCTCTTCCTCTCTCCTAAGAGATTCAGGTTAGCCTACAGTTGATGAAATGAAGATTTGTTCCTGTAATTAAAGCACTGGACTGGAAGAGCTGTCTACCACTGAATCATTGTATAGCCTCAGGCAAGACTGTGCATTTCAGTCCCACTTGTAAAACTAGGATAGCGTTTATTTTCTCCAGCCTTTTTAGTCAGCAACTGTTAACGTGCATTTGTTTGTTGCTTAATACATAAAGGGTGTTTCTAAAATGCCATTACTCCCCAGGTTCATAAAATTTAATGGTAGCTTCTCTGAAAGGGCCCAAACACCGTTCTCACAACAAAGGCAAAGGCAAGAGTTCCTTTTTTATGCAGTCATTATGGTTAATTACAGTATGAGCCTGTGTTGCTAAACAACCATTTCCACTGAATAGCAATTTTGCAAGGAGGAAAAACACATCTTGGCACTGATGTTGCCACCTGTTTAACAATTAAACCAGAAGTGCCAGTTTTTGTCCCACAAGCCAGCAGATTCACAGAGAGCTTCCTCTGGGGCAAAGCACCAGGGCATTATCTGACTGAGGGCAAACATGATGTGACCAAACTGTAAAACTTGGTCAAGTGCATTTCTGTTTCAGTAAAGGTATGTGCAGAACTGATCAAGTAGTTTTAATACTCTGGAATATATTTCTCTGATATTTTCATTTCACAAAATAAAACATGTCAGCTTGCTGGTAAGCTCTGGATGAAAAGGTCAGAATATTAAGGAGTTTCATAATCTGGAAGTGACAGGTTTTGACACATGTTGTTCTAGACAAATCCTCAACTCTTTTCTTCCACTATGATGTATGTATTTTAATTCCATCCCGTTTCCCAGAACTGGAGGCAAACAAAAACACATAAGAACAATACTTTCAGAGAGAAGGAGGTTTTCAGTAGCATTGAACATCAAGCTTTTGTCCAGTTTGATTTTCCAGACCATGCATTGTTTTTCTAGCACTTAAAAAAAAAAAAATCTTGTTGATCATGAAAGGATGTGTTCTCTCTTCCTCTCTTATCACAAATCAAAACTCCTTAGGGTCTAAGGACTGAGATTATCAGTTCTCTAATTACGACTGAACTGAACGTAGTTCAACGGTTTAACAGGTTTACAAGCACTTTTCATTTTATTCTCATAATTGAGAAATATCACAGAATCACACCGAATCACAGAATGTTAGGGATTCAAAGGGACTTCAAAAGATCATCTGGTCCAATCCCCCTGCCAGAGCAGGAACACCCAGATGAGGTTACACAGGAACATGTCCAGGCGGGTTTTGGATGTCTCCAGAGAAGGAGACTCCACAACCTCCCTGGGCAGTCTGTTCCAGTGCTTCGGCACCCTCACTGTGAAGAAGTTTCTTCTCATACTTAAGTGGAACCTCCTGTGTTCCAGTTTGTACCCATTGCTCCTTGTCCTACCATTGGTTGTCACCAAGAAGAGCATGGCTCCATCCTCATGACACTCACCCTTTACATATTTATAAACATTAATGAGGTCACCCCTCAGTCTCCTCCAAGCTAAAGAGACCCAGCTCCCTCAACCTTTCCTCATAAGGGAGGTGCTCCACTCCCTTAATCATCTTTGTTGCCCTATGCTGGACTCTCTCCAGCAGTTCCCTGTCCTTCTGGAACTGAGGGGCCCAGAACTGGACACAATATTCCAGGTGTGGTCTCACCAGGGCAGAGTAGAGGGGAAGGAGGACCTCTCTCGACCTACTGACAACCCTCCTTCTAATACACCCCAGGATGCCATTGGCCTTCCTGGCTACCAGGGCACAGTGCTGGCTCATGGTCATCCTGTTGTCCACCAGGACCCCCAGGTCCCTTTCTCCTACACCACTCTCTAATAGGTCATTCCCTAATTTATACTAGAACCTGGGGTTGTTCCTGCCCAAATGCAATACTCTATTTTTTTTTTACTCTATTGAGTAAAAAGAAATAGCAAAGTGGTGCACTTTCTTAACTACTCACAGCACTGTTGATCCAACAATTTCTATTTTCTTACACATTGAAATCAATGGATGTATCTGCTGTTAACAGTTTTTCATGACACTGTCATTTAACTATCTATTTTAATATATTCAAGACACAAACATGCACTGTGAATCAGAAAGCTCAGTTAAAAGCAAGAAAGGCCTCTCAACTATGACAGCTAAAATGGCAAGCAGTTACAAATTTATGAGATTTAGAAGGGAGATTACCCACTCAGTTAAACTTGTAGTCCTTTAGAGCCGGCATTCCTTGTATTTTTTCAACAAATTGTTAATAGCCTTGTTATCTGCAATTGACAGACGTGCTTTCGGTTACAACCCTTCAGGCTTGCCATTTTCTCGAGCAACTCTGTCTTAACCAAGTGCTTCATGAAATCTTACATAAAAAAAAATTTTATGTTTCTTTTTCCTTTTAATCTCTTCTCTGTTTTCTTCTCACCTCTCCATGTTCTTCCAGATTACTAAAATTGCTCCTTCTGCGTGTTAATCTTACATATTTCCCATACCCATGTCTTCTTTCACTTCTTTTCAAGTGCTCCTCATCTCTTCATCTTGCAATTTCTTTCATCTCTGAACACTTTTTTTTCCCCCTTTCTACCATTCATACTTATGTGAAACAAAACGTTGTTTAAAAACTAAGTACTTCACAAAGTGCAAAGCTGAGAAACCTCTATCAGTATTTTTTAACACTTACCAGGTTTTTGCTTTTATGACAATTGTAAAAAGTTCTAGTTTTTCTCCCATCAAGTGAGGAATAAAATTAACAGTCATATTTTCCACTAGACTTGAAGCTACACAGTTGACATAGAAATGCCAAGCACTTTTTTGTTGTCTTCCTCTATATTTCATTGCTAATTTTGCCCTAAAATTTCAGCATGCTGTTTCTAATGAGTTCCCATTCCGTTATATAAGAATTACAGGAATTATATGAATTGAAGAACTAAAAATAAATGTAGAAGAAATAAGAAATAAGATTGTTACAGTAGGATACTATTCAGCACTCTGGATAAGACTATAACAAAAACTTCATTTAGGCAAATACAAGGCTCACTACCACTATGTAAGTACTGTTTTTCTCTTTATTAAGCATACCTGTATGATTCACATTTGCTATCTAGAACACTGACTGTCTATGTTTTGGTGACCTATTTTTTGCCCAGTCTACTTTGGCCCTACTGCTGAGATTTGGTACATTTTCTAGCAGACATCTGACTTTTGCCATAAAACCATTCAGTCATTTCTGAAAATACCAGGAAAGGATCATTTTATGGTAAGAACTCAGACTCAGCTTGAGCTGAGTTCATGGCCAAAAGAAAAGTGTCTACAGGCCTTTGTCACTTTTAGACATGTTTAAATCCTACACATTATCATATTTTTCTGTCACATGACATTTAATGATGTCTTGTTTGTCAACCAAATCACAGTTGAAAAGTCCTTTTAAACTGTTGTTGCACAGGTATTGTGTATTGTTTTGCTAAGGCAATCTGTGCAAAAAAAGCCTGTAGCTCAATAATTTATTAAAATGTATGCTTATAAGGAAGCTCAAATGACCACAACTTGAAGGGTACACAATTAACCTTTGTGCAGAGGTTCTGCGTAGTTTGTGCAGTAGGTAGTATTTCAATGGCATTTAAGTGGCCAGCAGAGAGCTTGTGGATCTTCAGTTAAGAGATGAATTCCCCCTAAGAAAAATGGTTTTATAAAATATTCCATGAATACGTGAAAGTTCATTTTGTAACGAATAAAGTGGCTGAATGGCAAATACCTTCCATTTTTAGAAGAATAGAGCCTACCTAACAGGAACATCAAGGTTTTATTTCTAGACAAGTTTCAGTATATGTAATTGAGCATTATTCTAGCTTACCAATTCAGCTAACAGCAGAAGTTTCTTTCCATGCCAAAAATGGCTTTTCTTTAATGAAAGTTGCATGCTGTAGTGCAGAGAAAGCATGAAAACTAATCAAAGTAGAATGGTTTGAAAGTTGTCAGATTAAAAGATCTGTCAGCACTTTGAAAGAGAGGAAGAACTGTAAATAGATACTCAACTGTTCAATAGACAGTTCAAATGGGATGACTAAGAAAGGCAGCATAACTCCTCATTTTGCCAGCTAGACGCAATTGTATAATTGCTAATGTTGTTCACAATCTGCTTACCTAAGAAAGACAATAGAAGAGTTTTCGTGTATGAAACATTAACTCCCAAAACTATGCTGAAATGATGCATATGCTGAAATATTTATCACGACATTTGACTAACCATGCTATTGACATGAAAATATAAATCACATTCAGACTGTAGATTTTTCTTCCTTTTCTTAGATAATTTTCAGGACAGCTTTGAAAGGCTCAGGGAGCAGTTCATTTGTTGTGTATGTATGAACATTTTAACCAAGAATATTTGCTAGAAGTTAGCTGAAGAAATTCCAGACTGTGAATGTACAAGACTTTCTATCTGACCATTGAAAATCCACTGTTGGTGAGTAGGAGGCAGATTTCCCTATTATGATGTAGAACAAGATGATAACAAAGATTTACCAGCTACTATGCTATTTAAATTGTAGCCAGACCCGGAGGCAACAACTGTACTGGACATTGTACAAATTTATACGTGAACAAGATGTTTGGCCAAATATTGGATTAAGTGCAAAAAATATGTGGATTACTTCTTCACCTTCCTCACTTAACTGAAAATTATTCTGTATATCTTAGAAATATGAATATCTAACCCTATCTAAATAAATACATTGTTTCAGATCAAGTAGTAAAAAATTCTCACCCTGAGACTTCACCACTTCAGACCTGTCCTTTATCCTCAGCCAAGATAGAGCCAGTCTATTTAGGGAAGAATTATTTACCTGCCAGGTTGCATAGAAAGTAAAGCTTAAATAAATACACACACACAGTATTTTGAAAAAAGCATACTCTAAAGATACTGTTTCTGTAGCGTGAATAACAAAACTTGTGTCAGATTTGGTTGTTTGAGAACTGATGTAAAAAAAAAAAAAATCCACTTTATTTATTTTATATTCATCTTTATTCCTCATGGATCAGTTTAAATGTCTCAAAATACAATAACCAACGACAGTAATGCCCATTCATTCTAGGAAGGAAATGACCTCTGTGTAGTTTGAATTCTGTTTTATATCCTTGGGGTTTAAGAGCACTTATGCCACTCTTAGGATGACTGCTGGGAAAAAAAATGAGATTTGACAGGCAGGACAAACATTATAGTGCCTGCTTGACATTTAGTTTGATTTTGAAATGAGTGTCTGAGAATTGAGGATCAGCATCACAGCATTGCACATTGCTTTAGTGGAGAAGAGTAGAGGACATTAACAATATAAAGACATTGCAACAATGTGCAGACCCCAACCCCTGCCTTCTGGTTTCGAGAAACATTGAACATAACTGGCGCTGGATGAATAAGGCACATCTGAAGTCTCATGTAGTAACGCTATGAACTGCAATGTGCTCAAATAGTATCAGCTAGATGGGAAACATCATAGCAACAATTTAGGTCACTATGTGGGTACAAGGTTCCATATAAGGAAATGGTGGGAAATGAGAAGAAATTGGCATTTTTTAATATCAGTAGTGTGGCATCTGACCTGACTTAACAAAATAATACTCAAACTATTAAGATGGAACCACTGGACCAATTATAAAGTGGTTATCTTCTTAACTGCAAAAATTGAAAGAGTCAGGAAGTTTGCTGTCTTATGAATTCATGTTCATTTCAGTTTGTATTCTACATTATTTGTACTAAAAGTAAGAAGTTTATACTAAAGCACCACCAGCTTTGCATAACTACTGCCTGTAGTACATACAGGAACACTTATACATAGTGTCATTACAAGTGCAGAATTCACAAGCTGGAAAAGTGTGTGCTCCTGATTCAGAACGTTTTTCTCTGTACAATAGAGATGGGAAGTTCGTGCTGTGGAATCTACCACCTGGTGCTGACATTACAAAGAACTAGGATGGCAAAAGCTTTCTATCCCATTAGCAAAAATGAGAATTTCACTGATCATAATTTCACACTAAGAAACTGTTTTCAGATGATCTTGAATGACGGAGTCACAAGTCAACCATGATTTCTCATGGCTATCAAACACCCAGGCTCTGTTCTTGTATATATTTTAATTTGACCATAAGGCAGTAAATGAGACCAGACATCACTCACATATGCAGGAGAACACCATGTTATTAGTAAAAGAAAAGAAACAAAATTGAGTCATTAGGCTCAGGAGTGATAGATGTTACCCTGCCAAAAACCATGCCAATCTCCTTGCCAATGCCAGATGGTTTCCTTAGGAGGCTGCTCAGTAGTCTCAGAAACCTCATTGTTAGAAGTTCGCTGTCAATCAGCCCAGATTTTGCATTTTCATCCCATTATTTCTATGTATAGTTTCATGCTCATGTACTGTGTGAAAATTTGAAAAAGAATCCCTTCTGAGCATCTATCTTCATTCATTAGTAATTGTCTGGTTTCAAAATCCAATCTGATTCTAAATACTTCTCACATTGCATTGCATCGTTTAAACAGGGCACACATTTAAATAACAAATTCAGTCAAGGGCTTCTGCTATCTTGGGCTAAGTTAAATTAATTTTTTCCAATGATACTCAGAATCAGTAAGTGAGCCTGCTAAATGACCTCCAACATCTTACTGTTTCCACATTTAGGAAGTGGACGGAGAGTAAGATTGAGCACTGATTTTGCAGTGTAAAAACTGTGTAAAAATCGTGCCTCTCACATTTACTTAATGGGTTGTGAAGTCTAGTGCACTTCATAAAGACTGAAAACAAACCCTAGCTGTATATCAGGAAGGTAGAATGTTTATCAGTGGCAGAATTTAAAAATGTCACACTTTTCTTTGATGTAATTCTTTTTGACCAAGGTTTTTTCCAGTGTGTACATGAAAATCTGTCATTTACCACATGTATTAGTCACAGACATTCTTTCCTCCTGAAGGGTTCTTTGTTGTAAGAATCTCCTGCAGCTTCTTTGCTTTCTCAAGACAACATGCGGTCTTCTTACACTAAATGTTGCAGCAAGAACTGTAGTGCAAATATCATTTAATGTATCTTCTGTGGTGCTCAATATGTAAGAACTACTGTGTGAGGATTTAGTCTGTTAGTTAGGAATCCTTACGGCTGCAACACATAAAACTGAACTGTCCCACAAACCCTCTTCTTCTGTTCAAAAAACAGAGCCAGAACTCACCTACATGTCCTAAACTTGAAGAAGGCTAGCCAGAAACAGTTTCAATCTCAAACTAAGTCTTGTGTGTTGGGTCTTTCTCTACTTCAGATGCTCTGTCAAAGCATTAGTTCATCTCATCAGGGTAAGTATTACCTGAACCTTTCTCCTCCAGCTGTTGCTGCTCCACTGTCAGTATGAAGCAGCCTTGTGCCAGGACTCAGTAGTGCTGCCATAACGCTCTGTACTTTCACAAAATCTGAGGGGGAAAAAAATAAATTTGTAAGTTCTGTTTTCAGGTACATTGTTTGACAAAACTAAAGAAATCAACATGCTTGAGAAGCAGGTTTTATATTTTTCGTTGAGGCAGGCAGGAAATGTAAAGAAGTAAAGCCAGTGGTCCCCCAAGATTTCCTTTGACACAACACAGATGAAACTACAAGCATGCACAGCAAATACTTTGAGTTAGAGACATCATTTCTGTGTGTGATTTTCTAGTGCACAATCACTTGTTCTGATTCAAAAAACTCTTGTAAAATGACAGATAGGGAGCCACCATTTCCTTGCTTGTGTCCCAGTACACATTGTCTGGAAAACATTTCTTGTGCAATACACAGGAGCTCATGTCAATTCAAAATAGACATCTCTGTTTCTAGGTCCATAACACTTTCATTTATTGAAACCCATAGCTGAGAAAAGTTTATATTGATGAAAAATTCAGTTTAGTGGCACTTTTGTTAGTTCATAGTTAATTCTATTGTGACCATTTTGGTTAAAAATAGGTACAAACTTGTTATGCTAGCACTTGCACAGGCAGACACAAAACTATACTTGTGTTACAAAAGAAGCAATCACTGTTCTTATAAGCTAATGTGGCATCAGTGGTGGTGGTTATGACTACATATGTACATCACTTTTGAGGGTTTAGATTGCAGGGTGACAATAAAACCCTGGCAGATGTATTGTTAACCTCCTCTCCCCCCCTACTTCCCCCTTTTGCCCCTCCCTCTCCCCTGTTCCCACTAAGGACAGGAGATTGGGAGGGAAAGAAGGACAGAGGGAAGAGAGTTGGAAAAATTAACAATGTTTTACTAATGCTACTAATAAGAACAGAGAAAATAATACAAAATACACAAAACCAATCTTGAAAGTCTCAGCAACTGCAGAGTCGGCAACCGAAGTCCTGGATTGGACTCTGCAGCCAACTGGAGCTGGATTCAGTCTGTCACTAGGCCTCAGTTCGCAGGGACGACTAGCAATGTCCTCTGCTAATGTCGGCCATAAGCAGAAGGAAAAGAAGGAAAAAGGAACGAGATTCTCGTGATCTCCCACTTTTATATGAAGTATTCACGTGAATGGAATGTTATACACAGTTGGTCAGTTTCTTGGTCACCAGTTTCTTGTTGCCCCTCTCGTGAGGTGTCCCTCTGTGCTTACCAATAACTCCACATTCCATTGATACATTTACCAAAACATGTATCTGGTTCTCCAGGAAAATGCAGCTAATATGAAGGCTTTAGCTGACAGGCAAAATTCACTAAAAGATAAACTTGTTTTTTAACAAAATCAGGACAATCACCTATTGTTGAAGTGTAGCATAAGAAAAATTGATTCAAACAGTCCCCAAGAAAGCAGAAAGCTGCTTGCTTTGTGAAAGAAAAATGCACGAACAAAATTAGAGGAGAAAGAATTAACACAATCTAAAAAGACTGAATTTTCCTTGTTTTAGGATTCTTTCCTTGTGTTTTAACATATATTTTCCACGACAATAGCATAAATAACAGCTTTTATTGTATGAAGCAGTAAAGCTACGTTAGAGGTACAAAAATTTTCAAAACAGTTGAACTATTTAGGCAAGTTCTGTTATTCATGATTTAAATAGCTGTATGACAGTTAGGTCACAGAGTGTGCTGTCTAAGAGGGTCCTGTGAGCTTCCTTCAGGTGAGAAACTCTTGGATCTACTACTTGTTTCCCAAAAATTAACTTCACTTTTTTGAATAATTCATGCTGCATAATTGTCTTCAGGCTTCTGTCAGAAATATTAATCACAGTGTTATTATAGTGCTAAAAGAGTAATTAAAAATTTATTATCATAACAGTAAAATTTTCTCCAAAGCAATGGCAAAAGATCAAGTCAAGTTCTTGATTTCTTGTTCATGCCATTCAACTGCAGAAATATAAACCAGAGATTGTCATGCATCTATAGCAATTCTTTTAAATACCCTATATGGATCTTTGTTTTCAGCAGAACTGCTGTGCTTAGTCAGCTGGTTAAAAAAGGTGTTATTTTGCCATCGAAATCAAAGGAGGGGGCAACATTTAATTCAAAAAGGCAATAAGAGTCTCTGCTGCCAGAGGCATGTGCAGCATGTAAAATCTTTGTTGAGGCAATTACACAATCCTTTCCAGGATTATGGAAATATCACTCAGCCATTTGATTAACTGTCAGATGCAGTAATCAGTTCCTTAAGAGTTTATGAAGAGTAAACTAAATCACCAACAGTATTCTATGTTAATTTGGCAACATTCCCTGCTCCATATCACTGGCGAACTGGGCGGGGGGGTGGAAAAGGGAAAGGGAAGATAGACCAGCACTCAGATGCAGCACAAGGAATCATGATGTTACACATTTGCTTGTTCTAAGGCTAATAACGAGAAAGAACAAGCATCAGATAAGATACAAATTCAAGAAGCTTATTTGAGCCACAGGATCCCATTGATTAGGACCACAATGGCTATGGGAAAGAAATTGGAATATGTTTCAATATTTGCAATAATTTATAATTAAATAACCTTTAATTCTATAATGGTTTGCTGGCAGACCACAGTGAGTGCTTGCAAAATTGCATCAAGATTTTGTTTTATAAAACTAAACCTAAAGCTAGATCGTAAGTGTTGGCGGAAAAATAAAAGAGTTACTTTCTTGACCAGTAGACTTTTATGTCTGTTGGAAAAGATCAATTATGAAACTTATTTACTGTACAGAAGCTTACTTTGCGCAATCTATTAAATCACAGAAGTGTACCATTTAAAAGAATGTGATGGGTGTTGCTAAATTTCAAAACAGATGGAATGTTTTTCACTTCCCTGGCATTTATTTAAGTAATACATTACATTGTAGTAGATCTGCTGTCACAAAGCAAATTGATTTTTAAAGTGTTTTTCACTGGGTACAGAGGGGAAACATGGACATTTCCTGCATGTCCACCACAAAACACTTCAAAACATATTTGCTTTCTTCTTACACTACCCACTCCCACAGCAGTATTCTCTAAAAGGACACAATGTAAGAATCAAGTTTTCACTTGTTTCAAGGCAGGTGCCTAAGCACACAATACCGTTTTCTAACAAGATTTGCACCTTCAGTGTCAAGGTATAAAACAACAGAAGTCAGGGCTCAGTTCAGTATCAAGTATCTAAACCTCTTTTTGAAAGAATTCTCTAGAAACATGTAGGACAAAACCCCCAAGTACCACAGAATCAACTTGGATATGTAAAGAAGTTTTATTTCTATCTCTTTGCAGCTAAAATATGTGACTCTGTTATGACACAGATTCAAAAATTCATACAGAATTGTATTTTATTATCTTAACTCCATTAGTAATATTAATGTTATCTCTCAGAGTTCTAAAGTCAGATACCTGAGATCACAACAGAAAGACCCCAGACAAGGTTTTCCAGTAGTACCTTTTCAATTTTGGATTCTCAATGAGTACAGTAATACTGAACTTTGTGAAAACAAAACAAAACAATACAAAACCAAAAAGCAACAAAACAAACAAACAAAATCCACAATGAAACGAACAAAAAGAATTTGTTTGGACTTGGGCTGACACATTATTTTAAGTGTCAAAGACAAAAAAAAAACAAAGGTGTAACAGCAAATTTTGGCCAGCAAAAGAAGAGAGAATGAAACTACTAGCTCAGAACCCTGAAATAAAATCCGACAGATGAAAGACAATTAATTACCATCTATTGATGCATTGCCAAGTACACTATTATAGCACATAGACATTTTTAAAATCCTTTCAATGACTTGTCCAAACAATATCCCTGGGAAATAGTGTCTTGCTGGCATGAGGAATACATGATTAAGAAAAGTAATTTCATTTCCATTTATTTTCAGAACTGTGACTAAAGTCAGAGGCTTTGCTGTCAATGGTAATTTTAGCATTCATTACTCAGCTGGGCTCTATGTGGTTTGCCATGGCACTGTGGAAAGGCAATACCAAAACCTTGTTTCTCTGATGCTTTCTACATGCAGTTATAAAGAATATACCAGAACTGTTTGTATGTGAGCCAGTATTTCTTGTATGTTATTTCTGGACAGGTGACTAGTTTTACAGTCAGTAACCAAGTTCACACCACCTGTTTATACCAATCCTACTTCTTACTAAGTCATTGCTGCACCTGATACCCATTCTGAAAGAGCTCAACATAGAAGTCACTGGCTAAAACAGAGAAAACATACTTTGAATGACATAGGGGCACTGAATTTCCATTTTGAGTAATGCATTTGCTGTTAAATGTGAACTATTTTAATCTATTAGATGACATAATTCTTCTTAATTGAAATCTGAGGAAGGACATTTCTTTACTGCTAACAGAAAAACACATAAAGACATGAATGAACCTTTCAGAAAAAGGATGGTATCACTTCAGTTGTTTTATTACAAAAATAAATACTCCCTTAGTGTTTATCTTTAAAATTGCCCTTTGGTTTCAGTATGAGGCTTTTGTTCCTTGCTGTTCTTTTTATTTAAAGACTAGGATTTTTTCCCCTACTAAATAGCGTTGTGTTATTAACTTACTGCTACATGAATGACAGTGCCAGCTTGCTTGTTCAAAAACAATCATGTTTACCCTTTGATAAACCACACAATAGAAGCATAAGAAACAGAAAACACTCTGTAAATCCAGAGGTTAGGGTTGGACATGCATGCTTAAGTGCTTTAACTATTGACAACATTTTGCTTCACTGTAGTGGTAATGATGTTAATGTTATGATGCATGAGGAAAGATAGAGTTTCTGGATGTAGACAGATTATATTTCTAAACTGTGTGCATTCAACAATATATGCATGTTTTCTTTAGA
This sequence comes from Nesoenas mayeri, assembly GCF_963082525.1. NCBI lineage: Eukaryota > Metazoa > Chordata > Aves > Columbiformes > Columbidae > Nesoenas > Nesoenas mayeri. The sequence goes on along the minus strand of NC_137542.1, from coordinate 30,211,526 downwards.
AAAACTGTCTCTACTATGAAGCTGTGCTTCCTTCTACTTGCCCTGCATCTGCGTTCTTGCTTGCACAAGCAATCATACCCTCTTCCTTATGGCTGGGACCACTTCAGCTTCCATTTAGGTGGAAGTTAAAATATCTACTAATAGGGAAGGGAAGGGAAGGGAAGGGAAGGGAAGGGAAGGGAAGGGAAGGGAAGGGAAGGGAAGGGAAGGGAAGGGAAGGGAAGGGAAGGGAAGGGAAGGGAAGGGAAGGGAAGGGAAGGGAAGGGAAGGGAAGGGAAGGGAAGGGAAGGGAAGGGAAGGGAAGGGAAGGGAAGGGAAGGGAAGAAGTGTTTCTAGCCAAGTCCAGCCAAATGTTCTTTACGTTGTGTTAGTTCTAGGAAATTGCTGTAGGCCATCACGATAAGAAAGTGCATTTTGCATTTTTGCACTTTGCATATTAAGCATCTACTCATGAAGGGACATCATCCTTGAGATTCAGACTTTTGGACATGCATATAGCAAAAATCACTGGCATAAAATCTTTGATGTCCAAAGACAGATCACTTCTGCACTTGCAATGATTTAGCTTGTTTATAGCTATATATAATGTATGCTTATACAATTCAAAAAAAGCTTCCTGGCTTTTTGTGTCTGCCCTTGTTCTGCTCAGTTACTTGAATAAACCCTCTATCACAGAGAAAAAACATTTACGTTATTAAACCAAGTCAGGATTGAAGCAGTTTATTGATTTATTAATGACATGTAATTAAGTTTGCAGTCAATGAGCTACACATTCAAAATCAGTTTCAGTAATCCAACAAATAAATCACATCAGGACCCCTTTGGAAAATGCTGACAAACACCCCCAAATCTCTGATCGTCCCTCTTTAGCTAATCCTCAGAAGTGCAATCCCCTGCAGCCCCCTCTGGGGAAGCCCTGAATAACAGGGGATCACCCCTCCTGAGATCCCCAGCTGAACACTCTCCCAGGGTGGGGTCACCATGTGAGGTCCCAGCCAGAATCCCAGAATCCCAGTCCGTGTCCTTTTTAGCCCTCCAGCATTTAGGCAGTGGGAGAGGCTGCTCACGGCCCGCCATGGGAGGCTGCACTGCCTGGACAGATAGATGTTGAAAGGTAACCAGGTGACCTCAGGTGACATCACCCTGAGCTTTGATTGTGTCTGTTCCCATGCTGAGGTCCCTTCTACCACTGTAACTTCTCATGTTTCTCCTAGATTTCTTTTTAGGTTGGCTATTGACTCTTTTTTCTTTTTTTTTTTTTTTTTTTTTTCCAGGAGTCTCTTTGTAATGCCCCAGGGGCAGTTTAATCCAACCAACAGATACCATGAGAAGGATTTGTGGGTGATATGACAGTTCAAGGTTGCCTTGGGCATAGTGATCATGAAATGATCAAGTTTTCTATTCTTGGAGAAGTAAGGAGGGCAAGTCAGCAGAACTGCTACCTTGGACTTCGGAGGGGCAGACCTTGACCTGTTGATGAGGCTGGCTGGCAGAGTCTCTTGGCAGGCAGTCCAGAAGGACAAAGGAGTCCAGGAAGGCTGGTCACTCTTCAAGAAGGAAATTTTAGAGGCACAGGAGCAGGCTGTCCCCATGTGCCGAAAGATGAGCCATCAGGGGAGAAGACTGGCCTGGCTGAATAGAGAGCTTCAGCTGGAACTTGGGTATAAAAGGAGAGCTAATAACCTTTGGAAGAAGGGGCAGGCTACTCCAGAGGACTATAAGGGTTCTGTGAAGTTATGGAGGGAGAAAATTAGAAGGGCCAAAGCCCAGCTAGAGCTAGGCCTGGCTACTGCTGTAAAAGGGAAAAAAAAATGTTTGTGTAAATATAATAGCAACAAAAGGAGGGCTAAGAAAAATCCCTAACCTCTGGTGGATTTAAGGTGAAACATGCTGACAGAGGACAAGGGAAAGGCTGAGGTCCTAAATGCCTTCTTTACATCATCCTTTAATAGTAAGACCAGTTGTCCTCCAGGTACCCAACCCTGAGCTGGAAGACAGGGATGATGAGCAGAATGAAGCCTAAATAATCCAAAGGGAAATGGTTAGCAACCTGCTACATCACCTAGACACACGCAAGTCTGTGAGGCCAGATGTGATCCATCCAAGGGTACTGAGGGAGCTGGAGGAGGTGATCACTAAGCCACTTTCAATTACTTATCAGCAGTCCTGGATAACTGAGGAGGTTCCAGGTGACTGGAGGCTGGCAAATATGACACCTATCTATAAAAAGGGATGGAAGGAGGATCCAGGGAATTATAGGCCCATCAGTCTGACCTTGGTGCCAGGGAAGGACATGGAACAGATCACCCTGAGTGCCATCATATGGCGCATACAAGACAACCAAGTGATCAGGCTCAGTCAGCATGGTTTTATGAAAGGCAGGCCCTACTTGATCAACCTGATCTCCTATGACAAGGTGACCCACTTAGGGAATGAGGGACAAAAAGTATTCTCTTGGCTGAAAAACAGATGAACTAGGTAATTGAATCCTTGCCAGATGGGAACTACCAACCACTGCAAGAGCCCAAACTAACCTTAGTGAAAGCAGCTTGCGTTGAAGTAGGTGCGAGCAATAGGTAAAACTTTAATTGGAGTCTTCATATAAAAAGTAGCTCTTGATAAAAGAGAAGACATAAATGTAAGTCTTCTTATACTGTTAATCAGCATATAGTGTATGAATAACAAAGGTACATATTTGGAATATTAGCCTCCCTGCATCCCTTTTCTCCTAATATTGCTGATGAGTTGAGGCCAAGACCAGCTTCTGAGTAGGCAGAGAGTTAATCAGGAAGGAAACCAAAAGGGGTTTTATGTAAGCCTTTTTTTCTCAATTGCTTTTCACCATTTGGCACAGTATCACCTCTTGTCCATGTGACAGTATTGCATGGCCAGCTGTCCAATTATTCTAACCTGTATCCCAATCAGCTCATCCTTTTCTCAAAACTGTCACTCAAAAAAAGACTCTGATCTTGCTTTGTCCAAAAGATACAATGATTTCATTCCAGTAGCATATTTTATAATTGCATGTGGGTCATAAACTCTGAGAACCAGCCATTAAATAAGTATTAGTCTCTCACTCTACTCCTCTGACTTAGAAAAGTTGCAGTTTCAGCTGCATTATTCATTTCTCTTGTGTGTAATAAAGAACTGTTAGGTTTTGCCTAGAGAATAGAAGGTCTTCTAAATACTGAAGAGCACAAATTGTTCTTGCCTTCTACCCACTTAACAATTATTTCAGAACAGTTGCCAAAACAGATGAAAAGAACTGAGTGCACAAAGAGCCTCTAGGGTAAAGTCATCTATGATGACCCAGCTGGTAAAAGATCTTTAACTGGAAACATGGCAGCTGTACATGAACATGTTCTTCTCCCTGATGCTAGCTTTAGTCACAGTTGGAGTAATAGGAAGGGACTGGTGGCATTTTAAAGAGTGGCATCCCAATAAAAATCCAATATATAGTGGAATCAGGTTCTTATTAGCTACATTCATCACGCAGCAGATGATTACAGGTACTGGCAAGGTTTCTGGTGTGCCACTAGGAAGGCTACTGAAGGCATTTCTTGCTGTAACTGCAGGTCTGGACTGCATTTGCACAGGGCTGACAGAACCTTTGTCTCATGAAATTGCAGAGAGTGTCCTTTGTCTGAAGTGAGCAGGTGTAATTTACTGAAGACTTCAAAACTTACTACACTGTGCTAGAAGGCAGTGCATAAAAGAGGGTTGGGTGGAAAGAACCAGAGCTCAACAGAAATTGATCTACTACTGATGGAACAAACTCTTAGAACTGGTGAACTTTGTTCGCATATCACTGACTTACAGGACCTGAGAGACTTCTGCACATCACAGTCTGGCTTAGCTTTCCCTCAGTATAAAAATTCTGCTGTGGTTCTACAGCTTTCTCTTTCCATCACTACAACCCCATAAAAAATAAAAAGGTTTTCTATGTTTATGGGAGAAAAGTTCAGCAAAACATCTGGGATTTCTGATAACCTTGTGCAGTCATGTGCTTTGGCCTGAGTGTACGGTCACAAAAGTTTCAACATAGATTGTTGAGAGTACCTGAGAGAAGTCAGCTGCTCCTCCGATTTGTTTTGGTTAAATACACCTGGGGAGAACAGCCTTCCTTTTTCCTTCATCTCACAGACCCTGATATTTGAGCCAATATAGGCATCTGTCCTGGTTTTGTTAAAAACAAGTTTCTCTTTTAGTGAATTTTGCCTGTCAGCTAAAGCCTTCATATTAGCTGCATTTTCCTGGAGAAACAGACATATGTTTTGGTAAAACCTAGCAATGGAATGCAAACTTATTGATAAGGACAGATTCACATCTCGCGAGAGGGACAACGAGAAACAAGTGACCAAGAAACTGACCAACTGTGTATAACATTCCATTCACGTGAATACTTCATATAAAAGTGGGAGATCACGAGAATCTCGTCCCTTTTTCCTTATGGCCGACATTAGGAGAGGACCTTGCTAGTCGTCCCTGCGAACTGAGGCCTAGTGACAGACCAAATCCAGCTCTGGCTGGCTGCAGAGTCCAATCCAGGACTTTGGGTGCCAGCTCTGCAGTTGCTGAGACTTTCAAGATTGGTTTTGTATATTTTGTATTATTTTCTCTATTCTTATTAGTAGCATTAGTAAAACATCTTTAATTTTTCCAACTCTTTTATCTCTGTCCTTCTTTCCCTCCCGGTCGCCTGTCCTGAGTGGGAACAGGGGAGAGGGAGGGGCAAAAGGGGGAAGCGAGGGGAGGGGGTTAACAATACATCTGCCAGGGTTTTATTGTCACCCCGCGATCTAAACCCTCGACAGCATCAGACAGTGAAAACATGAAAAGCAAGCAACAATCTGAGCAAGCTGCAGTTTGTATCTTTTTACATTAAAACTGATAAAAGGAACTAAGCTGGTATCTGTAGCACACATAACATCTCCCTTTGATCAGTGGATCAAAACTTTTTCCAGGAACGATTGCATTAAACACATTAGGACAGGAAAATATCTGCCATCCCACAGAGACAACACATAATCAGTAGGAATGAGGAGTGTTGGTCCCAGTGCACTTATATAATCCCTAGTTTTCCTCTGAGAAAAGAAATAAGAACATCAAGCGTGTAATTTGTTTTCTGCATTGTCTTTGGAGTGTTGAAGACATTTGAATTCTTTATTCTATTGCTCCTGTGTGCCTACGAACTGCAGTGTAACAGCCAATTGTGCTTCAGGTTGCCACTGTGAGCGAGTAATGGCAAACTGGTGCATACAGGCTAACAAGAGAACCTACATTAGGTATAAGTCGGGACACTAAGTTCAAAAGAAGCAAAGCTCTCCCTGGAATTGGTGTAGAGCACCTAAATTAGAATACCATTAGGAGTTACTTCCTGGAAGAACATCCTTGTCTGCAGGCAAAGCAATCAAACCTTCTTCCCCCATGTGTATGGCTATGATTCATTGCCAGTTTATTTTGCCTCTCTTTCTTAAATAAAAGTTGTCTGTTTCTAAAAACAAAAGAGCAAAAGGAAAGGAATAATCTCATATGTGATACATTTTTCTAAACTGATAGTTCTTCTTTTATTTTAGTTCACTTTTAACCAGACTGTTTATCCTCTACAGTATTTTTGCAGGAGGAAAACACCATCAAAAAGGTTCAGTTGTTAATGCCGATCTCATGAAGTGAAATCTCAGAGCTACATTGTGAAAGGATCTGTGTTCCCAGGATAGCACCACCCCATCTCTATCCCAGCAAAAACAACCTCTTCCACCACTCCCCAAGTTACAAAGATTTACACAGTTATGGGGAGGAATACTTGCAGGCAGCCAGCTGGTCCAAAAGATCCCACTGCTTTGAGTGATAAATGCAAAGTGTTTATTATAAGAAAAAATACAATGAAAAACATCTAATAAATCCTGACCAGATGATTATCACAAAGGGTTGAAATGGGCTGAGGGCTGTAAGAATTCTGATATGGCAGAAAGTGGAAAAGAGACCTATAGCTTTGATTTGTGTCTCTCTTTCTACCCCCTGAAATGATCCATCCTCAGCAATGGCACTGCAGGACACCCACAGTACGTGCCTTGAACAAGATTAATTAAGATTAAGGAAATTAATTTTACATCACTGGGACAATGCAGAATCTCCAAATTTCTGGTTCACTGTGAACATTCTGACCACATGTAAGACATCATGCAATGAGGACCAAGAGTGATTAGCATGTAGAATCTAACTCCTAAATCCGCCTGCAGCAAATACTATTTTTTCTCTTCATGCTGAACACTCCCATTTTCCCCTTATTTCTCTAGAAGAAAGTGGGGATGAAACCAAACCAAACCAAAACCATGAAAAACCCAACCGACCATCCAAATAAACAAAACAAAAACAACCAAACAAAAACCCCAGTAGTTTATAGATGACAAAAAGAGCTGCAATATGCTTGGGAAAAAGAATTCACGGTAATGAAAGTTGACCAAGCCTGCACTGCAGCAGTATAGCTGACCTTGCAGATTGAAGTTCAGCAACTCCCCTGGGACGGCAAACTTGCAGAAAGTGCACCTTAATTTATGAAAAGTGCCTCTGTCATTGAACTGAATTGGCTTATTGGTGTCTAAAGACAGCCATGATTTATGACACAGTGTCTCACTAGTATGAAATCCAAATGGCTGCACACATCTAGGAATGCTATATCACATAAGTCAGATTTTGTCTTCTTTGAGGAAGATTCCAGCTCTTTTCAGTGCTCCAGATAAGATTAGTGCTATTGCCAACAGGAACAAAGCTAGCTCACTTTTGCAGAGACTGTTGTTTTTGAACTTCTAGATAATAGAAGGAATAACTTAGAGCACAAAAAGTGCTGCAACTCTAACCTAAAAATCACTACCGAGAACTGGTGGTATTCCTTTGCTTTATGGCCTTCTCTATAAATAAATTACAATCTGACTGGACAAATTCCATCTCTGAGCCTCAGTTTGTTTATTTATGGAATAAACATTGATATACATGTTGCTGAGAGCCTTGAAGATAGTAACAGAAAGTTATCGAGGAGGTCAGGAGCAGCCTCTTGTTTTTCAACCTAGGATGGGAAATCAGATGTTATTTTTGAAATTCAGAGCACTGATCTATTGATAAAGGATGGCAATTCAGCTGTCAGAAGGAAAACCACCACAGCCTGTTCAAAGGAACAAGTACATTATTGTGTCAGAGGGGAGTAACACTCATCAACAGCTTTCTCATCCTCTCTTCTGCCCACTCTCACCAGATACCCTGTGATTTTGAGGTACTCAGAGCTGCCCCAAAATGCCTAATGAAAGAACAGCAGTGAGAAAGCAGTACTTGCACTGTTACGCTGGCTAGCTGTAACAAATATTGACATTTTAGTGGCATCTTTTGCAGAGTACAAAGACATTGTTATTGAATATTTTGACAGATGGATAATCAAGTGTATGAATTTAAATTCCTGGTACTGTTCCAATACTTCAAAGGAGAGAGACAATATATTTTTAGCAATGTCTTGTCATTGAAGTTTAGCCAGAAGGAAAAGCAAATATGCAGATATACACTAGCTAACTGACACCACCAGAACTCTTGGGAACTTCCCATTAGATTCATATTCTGATCATAAAAAGATCTAAAATAAAGAAGCAGCCAGCTCTATAGGATTGAGTTTTCTGTTTCAGCTGAAGTTTCTCCCTGGAGAACTGCAGAAGTGGGAAAGCAAGGAAGTAGGAATGAAAGCAAAAAAGATACCCTAGAGAGAGAGATTTACATACAGGACCAAATTTTAAACAAAACAAAGAGTTACTTTTGGTTTTTTTAATGGTGTTAGTGAATGAAGTTTATATGTCAAACGCAAGGACAGAAATCACATCAGAAAAATTAGTACAGAAGAAGCAGCTTATTATTGTTAGAGAGAGACTCTTCTTTTGCTTTAAGCATTTATGCTATAAATCCTGTTGTGACTTGAAATCTAAGGTGGTTTATGTCTATTTAAAAGCAGTCAATCACTTCTTCAAGGGACCTCATGTAACAAAGGGACATATACAAAGCTGAGGCATTTAATGCTTTCTTTGCCTACATCTTCAACACAGAAGATGGACTTGAGGGTTGGGGTTCCCCCCATAACCCCTAATTATCTTTGTAGCTCTCCACTGGACTCCCTCCAGTAGCTCCCTGTCCTTCTTAAACTGGGGAGCCATGTTTTAGGAATACCTTTGAAGCAGATCAAAGTGAAGACTGTTGCATAAGTCTCAGAATTATTTGGTCCTCAGCATTCCTTCTCCATTTTTTCAGATTTTTACAGAGTTTCAATTAATTACATTTTTGCTGAAGCAAGCATGCTTCACGTTTACAGGTATAGCAAGAAGAAACAAGCATGTTACACAGGGCAACTGGCATGAACCATAGTTTGAGAAGTCTCATTTTCACACTACAGGGTTTCAATTAATCATCACTATTGAAGAATTCACTATGATTGTCTTCTGCTTTTTCCAGAAAAAACACACATACTTCACATACTTCTCCCCTATTATCATCACACATTTGTTACGTGAATGATGAAGTTAGATAATTTTCTGGAAAGCAACTTTCTCCTTTATATTATCACGTATTAATGAAGTGGTGGTCAAAGTTAGGAGGTTTCTGCTGCTTTAAAGGAATAGGCAAATTGCACAGTGATGTTATACGGAATTTCAAGTAGGAAAAAGTGGAAAAGCAAAGAAAAAACATGGAAAACCAAGATAATGCAGTACCCTCCATGTAGATCATGGTATGCACACTATATATGTTAAGCGAAATCATGTAACATGAGGTTTGTTTGGAGACACTTAATGGTACAAGGAGACTTTAAATCAAGGAAGTGACTGATGCTGTGTCCCCAAGTTGTCCTTATGAAACAGTCATCCAGAAATAAAAATCTGGGTGGTACCACAGAGCTTTCCTTGTTGTTGTGCTGGTGTAAGACAAGCAACACTGATGCAGTTGTTGATATTGAAACAACCTTTTACAGTTATTTGCAAACTCTTGGTTTTCATTACACTTGCACAACTTCCTATGTTTAATCCTTCTGACAACAAGGCAAAGGCCTTAGTTTTCATTATATAATACTCAAAATGCATTTTCCAGTCTTTGCTCAAGCTGCAGGGTTATCAGAAACTCCAGCTTCTGCAAGGTGGTCTTCAGTTCAGAGGATAACTCAGATGCCAATAAATTTATTTGCAGAAGCTTCACCTGTTAGCATGGTATGACTTACAGCATACAAAGCAAACAGGAAAGAACAAAATACTTATTTTTAAGGATAAGGGATAGTGGAAGTGCATCCACAGCTGTGCTCCTCTTCACATCCCAGCAGTGCTGGGAATCTGGGCAGGCATCTGCTGCTTCCCTCCACCTGCTCCCACTCCACAGCTGAGTGTCTGCTGTTAGTCAGGTTGCTACTTGCAGTGTTTCAGCTGACCAAAAGTTTTACAGACTCATGCAGTGCTGCCCTATCAAGGCTCATTGGCCGTTCCCTCTTTTTTAGAGAAATAAGATCCAGAGATTCTTCTTTAATATAAAACTCCTTCATTTCAGGGCCATCCTGAACTAGTCCAGCTCATGAATGAGCCACTTAGGGGTCCTAATTCTACCCACCAATATGAAACTTGGTCTAAGCCAGACACCCGCTTTCCTATTTTCCCTAGGTTGTGAAAGGCTTTCAGCCTCACAAGCTGTCATCCTAATGATCTAGCCTCAGAGATCGTTAACTCATTAATTGTGTTTAATAGGTTATATCTACTGTACTTCCTGCATCATTTGAGACAAGAAAAATGAAAAAACAACAACTTATTTTCCATGATTTTAAAGGATGATTTTAAAAATGTGCAATGAGATGGCCTCTCAACCTTTTACCCCTGAATGTATACATTTTCAGCAAAACATTCACTTTATTTAGAACACAGTGTCAGAGTTCTTGATTTTAACCCGTATTTTGTTGTTGTTACTGTTAGAAAACCAGATTTTTTTTGACAAGTTTTATTCCAGGAAGTGTTAGGCTGTCTGCTGAAGCACACAACAGATACTACCCACACAGTAACTCTTCAGCAAGAAAATGAAGGCAATATATTATAATAACTCACCTGAATCTGAAAGCACATGGTGTGTCTGGATTGAAATCAAGCTTCTCTTAAACACTTGACAAATTATAGCTAAATCCCAAGATGATACCTTCTTTAAGAGGAAGGCTGGTATTTAAGGATATATAAACATCAAAAGTGAAAAAGGATAGTAGTGCACAGGAAGCTAGAATTTGAGAGAAGCATGGGACTGTGTTGTTTTCTGTTGAAGTCCTTGATCCTATGGGCAAATATTTGTAACACCCACAAATTTTGTAGCAACCACAAATTTTGCAGCACCCACAAATTTTGCTCAGTGTTTGTAACCAACAGTTTGTAATTTAATTGCTGGTTTTAAAACATTTTCAGCGGTGTGATCTTTTCCAGCCCATTCTCCCTCTGTGATCAGCAACACTACAGACAAGTGATACAGACACTGATGAGCAGCCAGGTGAGTTCCTTTGCTGCAGAGACTCTTTACAGCATCGGAGTCAACTGAAATTGTGACTTGAAGCCACATTAACTATAGCTGTTCAGACCACTTTTAAAATTGGTACTTGTCATCAACCTGTACCTGTCTTAACTAGGTAAACTGTAAAAAAAAAAAAACAAACTTCCAATGCAACAGATATTAAATGCTCTCAGGATGCTCAAAGTCATGTGAAAACACTCTCTCTTACAAGGGTTCAGCCTGTGTCTTGGCCAGCAGCATGAAGACACTGCATTAAAAAGTCATAACTAAGATTTTTCTGAATCTCAGGGTATGATCCAGGTTGGTTCAGATATCTGAGTTCTGCTTTCCAGGTTTATTTAGTTCTCTTAAACTGGTTTCATTGTTTTCAATTTCATGCATCTCTGGTTGTATACTTTTTTTTCCTACACTTCTGAGCAGCACACTTGTTAAGAGAAAATACACTAGTGAAGGAAAGTTTGGGGCAGCCAGGAAAGGCTGGGTCTTATTTCAATTTATTAGTTTCATTGCTAGTGTCACTTATACCCTTCATTTTGTACTGGGAGGTGTGTTATTTCCTAGTGCATTATTGAGAGGTAAGACCATATTTAAGTGCCCTACAAAATGTCAAATCAAGATACTAATTTATGGGCCTTTAGTTTGATTGCCAGTTTTCTTCTGTGTTCCTTTCACAATAAATATTTCACTGTCCTTCCAGAATGGCTGGATTAAACAAATCCTCCTGGAAATGTGGATAGTACCAACAAAAGAAGACACACAGTTTCTAGGTTTACTGGTTACTGTCTATTTCAGTAAATACTCTGTTCCACTTAAAATTTCTCTATTTAGGAATATGTTTTCTTCAGCAGCTGTCTGTGGAATTCAGTTCCCTGCAGTATCATTTACCAGACACAGATTTTTCATTTAATGGATACTAAAAGTGGAATAATGGAGTATAAAAGTGAGGCTCATTGGTTAAGTGTTAATGACAGAGCAGCTCTAGGGAGCCCAGCAAGTCTGAATATCACAACGTGAGTTTATGTGTCTTGTTACAAAGCTAGGCAGTCCATTCAAAATACAGAAGTTAAAATACACAAATGGTTCCCAGTGTTTTCACTTTAATTTCAAAAAAAACCTCCCAGGCTTGAATAAAAGTCAGAAAGTACAAAAGAGTTTTTGCAAAAAGTCATATTTCTTTCTTTCTCTTAGTTAGTCTGCATGGAAAATAATTATATCTTTTATTTCTCAGTGCTGATGTCACACAAACCCTCTTCATACTTGTATATTCTGAGACCAGCTGAGTTGGTTCCTGACAAACTAGCAGTCAGGAAAACAGGACAAGCATCATGCTGCCCTTGATCCTTTTCCCTGAGAGAAGGTCTAAAGAGTGAAAAAAACAAGAGAGATTTTGCTACTACTACAGTGACATCTGCTGTCCTTTTCTGTCTTTTTAAATTCAAAAAGGCTAAAAACCTGATAAAAGTGGCAGCCTCAGAATACAAGAACCTTCTTATAATAATTCTAGTTAATTGTGATAATATTTAGCCAAAGTACATTATGCAGACTGTCTCACATAGATCTTCACATTTTCAGGTTTCCTATCCAGAATGAGAAATTGTCAGGGAAATTACAATAGCAGAGTGCTTTCCCTTCCTACCTGTCGCTCCTATGTATTGCTGAAAGCGGTTATAATATACAACTGTTAGGATTATGGAAGACACCTACACTAAGATATGGTTAAAATTAAAAATACTGTTTCACACAGATGCAGTAAATAGTTCAGTTCCTCATTGTGCATGCTATGACATTAGCAACAACGAGATCCTCATGAGTTTGTATATTCTGCCTCTTAAATTGAGTTAATATTCCTTTGACAGTCACTTTTATTTTAAAGCCCCAAGAGCACTGAATGGTAAAAGCCATGTCTATAAATTCTCTCAGATTGGAATACAGAAGAGAGTGAAGTAGTAGTGGCCATATTGAGGAAAAAAAAGTGCTGAAGGCTGTTCGAAGCCCAGCATTAACCTAATAAGCATATACACCCAAATAGGGAACCAAAACTGGAGGTCTCTACCGACTTGACAAAAACAAGTAATTTTCATCTCCCACTCAAGCAATTCAACATTGCCTGCTACCTGGATTTTCGAGACCTTAGTGTCCTGATCACTACTTTTACACCTCCCTAAATCGGACATGCTGAGTTGGCAGTTCAGGCTATAACACTGCTTCAGCTGATCCGTATTTTCCACATACCAATGGCAATATACTACTGCCTTCAACGCGGAAGTACAACCATATAAATTGTTTTCACAGAACACGAGATAAAAGAACAGCAGCTCTCAAAGTCAGGATAATTCCTTGCCTACTTCTCTCTTTTAACAAGAGACTGCACTTCCATCCATAATGTGAGTGGGGAAAGGAGCAGACTGTTCTCCAGTGTGGCAGCATGTAATTGGTACATACACTGTGAGCAGACTAGTAATGTAATAGAAAAGGAAATGCACAGGCACACAGATGCATACCTATGCTGTCAGTTGGCTGAAGCAAGAAAAATACTACATCACCTTAAGAAATGGGGTAACGAAGGGGAAGAAGAGCATCCCTGCCAGAAGGATCCTGCCCCATTTCTGGAGAACTGAAGTTCTATCAAAACCAACAACTGCAACTGATGCTGAAATTGAGACTTGCCAAGGGCAGAAGCAGAAGCCTGCCTGGGGCTATCATTTTAACAGACATTGGACTTGAAGTCAGGCAGTCTCTGCTGCATTTAACGATGAAACCATGCGAAATTCACCGCAAAACACCTTTTGTAGTCACCTCCATCCCAAGCAGAAGGTTTTGCCTTTGTGCAACTGGGTCCTATGCTGACACCCGGTGGCACTCGGACAAATAACATCAGGCCCAAAGTATGCGGTGACGGACACCTCACCAGTTCAGCCGCTAAAGAAACCACTCCTCGGGCGTCCTTGTAGCAGCGCCCAGCACCCGCCCACTCCATCCAGCACCACACACTGCCGCTCTGCCTAGGGACAGCCCCAAAACCAGCATAACCCAACCACAACAAGACCGCTGTCCCATGCACACCTCCAGGCTCAGGCAGAAAAAAACCCAGGTGGTCTCAGGAGATGGAGAGGTCTCCCAGGAGCCTGGAGAGGGGATGTCCCACCAGGGACCACCCCATGCAGCTCAGCCATGGCCATGGGTCTGAGCAGGAGGCAGAGACATTAGAGCTGGTCGGTGCCCCAAGGGTTCTGACACAGATTAGATGCCAAGGGTGACTTGCCTCAACACGTAATATCACACTTGCTCACTGCCACACCACCACCATGAGACCTCTTGAACGATTATATACCATATTTGTGCACAGAGGGAAGTTTTTGCATGTACAATTAGCTCTCCTTACCCACTCAGCAAAAGACATGCTGCAGAAACATGTACGGACATACGAAGTTGAAGTAACTGTCAGCTTTTGCTGTAATGTGAGATTTGGAACAAGGGAATAACAGTGAGTTGAACAATGGGTCATTATTCAGGATTTCATAGAATGTGATAAATCTATTCGGGTAGATATTTGATTCATACAAAGCTCAACACATGTTTTCATGCCTTTGATGAAGCAAGTTCACCATTCCCAGAACAATACTCAGCAAATGAATGGCAACAGATAGGAAGATAAATAATGTCCTGGGTTGGCAACAAATCCAACACTGAAAGGACTAAGCCTTAAAATTGTGCTATTTAAGCTGTTACTGGAGTCTCACTAACCCAAAAGCAAAACAAAGTTTGTGCTATACTTTTACTGAAAATTAATAAATTAAATAAGCTGCAATTCTAGTTCATGTCTCTTCTAAATACAGAATAGAAACTGGTAAGGCCTTATCTGAACTGAAGTTTCAGAGATAGAGAATAAGAAATCAATAACTGGAAAGAAAAACATCAATAGGACTCTGAAAATAAGTTAATGAGAAGAAAAAAATAAAACCCACCAAAAGGTCACTGAGAGCATTATAACAGTTAACTTGGAACTGTTAATGCTGCCTCAATATAAAAATCTGATGTTCAGGTATTAATTGTGTAGTTTTTTAATTTCACTTTGAAAATTGTTTGTTTAATAAATACGCAGCTATGCAAATATGTCAGCTTTAACCAATAAACAACTCATACAAGGCACTTACATTTATTTCATTGGGATACCTTTAAAATTATGACAGATATTAAAAAAATACATAAAGTCCAGGGAAACACATAGGGCACCTAGATCCTGACAGTGACAATAATAATATACTGAAATGCACTACTGAAAGATAGATGTGTACCCAACCCCATTTAAAAGGCACATTCTGAAGTATCTTTCCAGAGCATGCAGCAATAGTCAAATTTTGTCAGGAAGTGTGAATATTCTTTCAGTGAGATCACAGCTGTCTTAAAGATCTGTCTTTGGAAGGTTGTGAGGCTTTTTATTAGTGTGGAGTATTTACTATCTAGAGGAGAATGTCCTTTGCCTGCAGAATGCTATCTGTATAAAAAGAGGCATACTCTCCTTTTGCATGGGAATAATAGAAGCTGAAAACCAAGGCCGATGGAAGTCTTTTTTATTGGATGTGTTGCACCAACTGTTGATGTGTTGCACTGACTTTGTCTGAACAGTCTCAGCAAAGAAATAGCTTGGCTCTTTGAACTTCTTCTAATGAAGAAGAAGCCCCTGTGGTTTGATGTATATTGAGAAAAGCAGAACTCTCATTCATACGTGCTGCTGAATCGCTCAGTAGGCTGTAAAACCACAATATGTTTGCGTAGAAAACAGAAAATCCTACAGCTAGAATTCATTTTACAGATAAATATTTTTTAAAATGTCAACTTTAAAAAGTTGTATCCAAATAACGAGTGACATGTTATGGCACAAACCCTCATATTAAGTTAGAGAACAAGGAGGCTTGCCTCAGGGACATATCCCACCAAGATATTTGCTATCAAGTCCATCATCTGTCTTAATACGTTACATGATCTCTATAAAAGCTAGGAACACAGAACCTACATATAGAGTGTGATGTGCAGAGGTAAACAGACATATTAGTATTTTTCTCTCGATGGAGAAGGCTAGACCAGGCAAAGACATAATCTGCTAAAAGAAAATGTCTTGAAAACCCATGTGAAAAGGAGCTACTAACGTCATTTGTATGGTTCACACCTGCTGGCTAATTTTGAAGTGAAGCAGGAGACTCAGAGAGCTCCAAAAATATTTCACTTACAGTAGAACCAGCAAATCACCTGCATCTGTTTCCAAACCTCAAAAAAGTATTGAAGAGGTAAGTGGAAAAGGTGACTGTTCAGAACCTAGGGCAATGCTTGTAGGTACTGCTGCAAACTCCAAGTCTGGTCTTAGCTATAAGCTAGTACTTTATGCTTGTTCTGGTATTTTCTAATTCTTTAAGTAAAAGCTTGACCTCAAAAGGCCTTCAGAACTGTAACATTAAGCTTTTCCTTCAGCAGTACTCAAACCTATCAGGAACTGGGAAATGAGGTGAACCAGGCAAAGCTGAAAATACTCTCTTTTTGCATTTCTGTAGAGCCATCAGATTCAATGACTGTGTGCAGTGACCTCTGAGCAACTCCTGGGCTTAGGGAGCAGGTTTGCTACATCCATACATACGAACTAGCAACATGGGAAGTTGCCTGGGACAACCTGAGTCTGGATGCTCTGATAAGCACTAATTAGTAACGCTTTTGTAGGAAGCAGAGGGAACAAACATTCTGCTGATATGGGGAAACCCTTGGTATAGCACATGCCAGAGGAAATAGGTTCCTAGGTCTTTTCCCATGGTTCTGTAAGAGGTGTCTCATTTGCAGTCTCATTGGCAACCACATGGCAACTCTGTCAACTTCAGCAATTTTGAAGGCATCAAAATAAGAGTAAAAATTGTGTGTAGATTTCCTAGATATGGAACAATCTTTCAGAAGAGATTAAGGAAATCCAAAGTCTGATGGGAAAACACTTTGAGAAAGCATTTCCAAAGATACAAACATGACTTTGTACTCTCAAATCTCTACCAAACTTCTCATGCCAGCACCCAAACAATGCAAACTTAAAACCAGAATTTTACCCTCTGATGAAATAGCAGAAGCTCTGGGGTCCAGAGCAGACTTCTGTAAGCAAAATGAGTGCAATAACTTTACAGTAAGAGCTTTGCTCTTACAGCCCAACATATCAACATATTCTTCTCACCTATTTCAGTTCTTTTTTCAGTGTGATATATTTAGCCTTCCTTGTTTAAAAATGTTACATTCAACCATTGTTCATCACCCCAGAAAAAACACACATATTTGTCATTTAAAACTGGAGAAACAGAGCTATTTAGGCATCTACACCCTGCTGAAATTAATGTTCAGTGTCTGTATATTCTTGAGAGTCTCACCTTCTTCTCATTTCTCCTTTCATCCGCAGCTGAAGATGAACAGGGGTGCCAAGGGATAAAGAGAAGAAAGGCAAAATTTCTGAACTGAATGATGGTGGAAGAACTTGATTTCTAGAGAAAATCAGAAGTCCTGGGAATTTAGAGGAGTTTGACAGGCAGGGCAGATCTGGTAGGTATTAACTCTTCTCAGCTTGTCTGCCATACAGGAGCATCCTCGATATGGAAATGATAGGGAAAGTTGTACAAGACGTGGATGTTCTTGTGCTAAGCAACCTACTCAATCTTTTCCTTTCTTGGTATAAGCTCCAGAAGAGACACGTCTTTACAAATGGAAACAATACAGGAAAAAAGTTACATCATCAAGAAATATCTAATTTTCTGCATATTCTTCCTGAGGAAGAGCAGAAACTGGAGTATCATTTTTAGGGACACATAGCAGCAATATGCCAGACACTTGACTCCCTATCTTCAGGAAGCCATTTGGTGAGGATACTTCTTCTGAATCATAGAAAAAGCCCTAAATAATTAGTGCACTAAACATCTGACTCTTGGTGAACACCACTGGGGTGCATTAATTATATCTAAAAGCAGCAACAAGGTTCTATCAAGCAATAAGAAAGTACAATTAGAGAGGTTAGTAGTGGCTGAGTGCACCATCAGGGCTTCAGTGCTGACCTCTCATATCGAAGGAAGAAAACTTAAACTAGACTAAGACTTCTGCTTTATGCTCTTCACCTTCCCTGTGTCACTGTGTCACATGTGAGCAGTGCATCTCAAGACCACCAACAGCAACAAAGTCCTACTGTCTCACAGAAACACTTGAATAATGTGCAGAACGGGAAAAGCTGTGTGACAAAAGGGAAAGTTACTGAGAAAAGAGGAATACAAATGTCATGGAAGACTTCAAAGCAGCACCAGAGTCAGGATGAGAAGTCATCTGGAAACTTACAGTCTGTCAGGAACCACTTAATGGCTGAGCCATAGCCCCATGTTACCTGTAATAACAGCTCTGCCAATAAACTTCCTCAAGCCATCGAAAGGTACAGCTCCCCACTTATTCTTTCCTTTGATAAATTAAATGGTTAACAAAACAAATCATTGATACATTCTAATGACCTAACAACAAGAAGAACTGAGGCAAAGAACAAAATCCCACACTCATTTTCTGGTGTTAAAGTTGCACCCATAGGGTTAAAGCAGCTCATCAAATGTAGTATTAATGCAACTGAAAGGGAAGACCATATCAAGCCTACCACCAGCTCTGTGTTTCTGCAGAAAATGAAGGGCGATGTTCATAGTTCTGAGCAAAGCTCCAAGTGGATGGAAAAGAAACAACTGAACAGATTTAGAACATGTAAGACTACAAAAGAGCTCCTTGACCCACTGAACTAAGTGGGGGGGTGGTACAGAAACCTGTAACCATGAAGACCCCATCCAGAGGAGTGACTTCTAAATTAGGCTCTGATATTTAATCAAATTATAAATCTATTTTCAGACTTTGTGAATCTCCTTCCATGGGGTCACCTACAGCTTCTAGAAGCTACCCAAGATCTAGGAAGGAGAACAAATTTGCCATGTCCCAGACTCTCTAGTCAGCAGCTGCAGCTGTGGCTAGAAGAGCAACAAGAGTATAGCTACTCTATTTCTCTTTTATCTTCACATCAGAAATGTAACATTATTTTTTTTTCTTCCAAATGTTTCTGTTTTTAACAAAACATGAAAGTGCTAGTGAACATCAAAATACCGAATTGATCTTTTCAGTTGTTTTCTCCTACATAGACCTTCGCATTGGTACTTCCTGCAGAAATGCCCATTTCAGCTAATTTCCTAGGTTTTCGTCAGAAAAGAAATGTGAGTAGAAAAAATTTTAAACAAGTTGTAATGAATTGCTTAGGACTTCAAACTGTTTTTGACACAAGCTAAAACTTGTACCTTCTGCATGGCTGTCAAACTCTTCCTTTCCTGATTTCATGAAGAATCCTCTTTGTACCTGTCCAGTCTGAGGGCAGTGTTTTCCATTCCAGATATTTCTACACAGAAACTCTATATTACTTTTTGATTGCTGCCACAGAGGCAGAGTATCTGGCAGGGTGGAGATCAACTCTTTATCCATCTAACTCTCATGAATTTCCATTAAACAGTATAGGGTAGCTGGCCAAAGAGGATCTTTGATTTCTTGCTCTATCAGCTATTTTGGCAGTAGGGCATAAAGTGATTTCTCGAGTATTATTTTACTGTTGGGTTCACAACAACAACAAAGGAAAGCACAAAGTTAACCACCAATTCTGGGACAGTTAGTTTTGCAGTGGGACTTCTGTGAATTATGAAAAAAAAAAAAAATATTTAAACCACTTTTCAGCTAGGAAAATTTCACTTCTATAATACAAAGAATAAAACAGAATTCCTGCCAACTTTCCAAGCTAAAATGAAGATCTGACTAGAACAAGGATATTTTTTATATATTCTCTGTTTTTATAAAGGCTACAAAAGGAATTAACATCTACTATAATAAGGGGGGCTTGGGCAAGATTTTTTAAAACATTCAGCTGGATGTTCGACAATGAAACATCAATACAATATAGGTATTTTCAGTCAATTGACATCTTTTAGGCTTTAAAAAGACATGACTGGAAGTACGGACAGAGATACCAAATAGCTAAGCTACAGTGGAGGCTGAGAATAGAGAGATCTGAAAGTGAGGCAGCTGGAAAATACTGTGTTGAGTAGACACTGTGTTTCCTGACTTCATGTTCCCACAACAGTTCTGCAGTGCCTGGCAGTACCTAGAAATGTAATTACTGCTGGGAAGACACTATTTTTTTTCTGGGAACCTGAATCACACTGTGTTCAGTCAGCAACATTTCAGAGAGTAGCCTCGGAAAAGAAAATCACTGCTGATATATCACCAGCTGAGAAATTATGTCCTCCTGGAGCACTGATGCAGCTATTACAGCTTCTGGAAACTGGGAAAGAGAGTGGTTGTTTTCTGGAAGTCATCTGAGACAGTTTTAAGCTCTGCTGCTAGCATTATGACCAGGAATATAAGTGACACCACTGTTTTTTGTGGGACAAACATTCTTTCCATTCTTACATACATTCTTCAAGCACACAAAATTCTTGTTGGCCTCACCTTCTCCACATACTTAACATCAGACTTCTTCCATGGGATTTATGGCTCTGAGCAACGGCAACACAAAGTACACACACAAAATGTACCAAGATCCCGTATTATTCTCAGTTTCATGCCAAAATACTTGATTTCCTTCTGGGTACCCACTTTTCCTTATCATTTGTTGTTCCTCAAGTTAAATAGCTTGAGTTATAGCCCAACAGGTAACCAGAAAAAAACCAGCAGTGATAGGGTTTAGTCCTTAAAGATGTTGAGCACAGCTGTTAAGGAGAGTAAGGCTGCTTATAAGAGGCCTGAATTTCTTAAGACATGATGAGGATAAGGAATAACAGACAAGTGGTCAGCTTGAAATATGTCATGCAAGTACTTCTATTATGTCAGCATCATTAGCATAATTTCGTCCTTCAGGGATCTATAACCAAAGAAATTCCTTTTTCATGAAGAGCAACATACCATCTGACATTAAAAGCTGTATCCAGGCCTTGATTCTTTCTGTCTGCAAGGTTCTGACAGGAAAACTGTAACTATTCAGTAAATAGAGTGAAGGGGGAAAAAAAAAAAAAGCTTGCTGAAGGTTCTTTTGCTGTATAAGCTCCTGTTTTAATGAATATTGACAAATTACATACCCTCCTAAAGTGCTATCTTTATTTACCTCTGTTAGTCAAGAAGGCATGTAGATTTTATCTTCTATTTTCTTGCAGATATTTTTATACTTCTGCATAATAAGACTATTAGGAGGCGATGGGAATGTCCACTTCAATCTGTAGGAGACGGGGCATACCACGGGATAACTGCTGAAGACTGTACCAGGAGCAGGATACAAGGCTGAAGTGCAACAGGTCAGATTTTCCTTCTTCCTCTCACCATACTCCAAATTTGTAACAGTAAAGAAAACAGTCAAGGATCAAAGTCTAACAGTATTAAATAACTAGAGGCACCCCATGTTCAAGAGTTCCTACTCATACGAGGTTTTTTCTCAAGACAGGTCATGTTTGGGTTTTCAGATGTATTTGCATGTATAGGCCTTTGAGCTTCCAGTTTTGAGAATTTTTAATAGGTAACATCCCAGGTATCAAGCGAGGCAACTGGAAAGCCTAAATAAACTCATGAGACAAAGGCTGAGAAGTGCTGAGGACAATCAACTCAGGATTACCTACAGATGCTCAGTATTTCAGAGGCTTGCAACCCTCTTTTCTTACCTCCTTTCTTTTGATCAGTCTGGAGACTGCTCTTTGTGTACACCTCAGTTCCTCAGAAAAAAACAAAACAAAACAAGACAGAATTGGGTACACGCTGGGAAAATTTCGTGAAGAAATGTAAGGCTTACTTTCTCACTCTCTTTAGATCAAATATGGGAAGAAAATCAGTGCTGAAGTACTCCTTAACCACAAAGATCTCCACGGAAGAAATTTATCTTAATCCCAGAAGGAAAGTCTGGCAATAAAACCATAGCCATCGCTCTCATAACCCAGTGTCCGCCACTAGATGGCAGAAAAGTCAAATGTTAACCTACATTTTGTTCTTGCACCATAAAACAGGCCGCAAATATTACTGATAAAATGCAATACTAATTTTAAATACATTTTTTTCTTTGTATGCACAGTCAATTTCTTGTTTAAGTTTCTGAAGAAGTGCCTATCAGTGGCAAAGAGATCAAGGAAGCTGAAAGAAACCAACAGCAGTGAGATACAGTGGAAAGTTTCACTAAGTGGCTAGGAAATTGCAGTAGCCACTAGTTTATTTTAAATCTGGATGAAAGTAGTATCTTAACTGTTAAATCACTTAGGAAAAGACTGTCATATTATGATTGTATACAAGTATTGCAACAGAGTTTAGAGGCAATACAAAGTCCCAATGTCCTTGTCCAGCTTTACACAAATGCTTCCACGTCTACCAAGATCTGATATAAGTATAAAATAAGATACAGAAAGTAGGATGTGACTGAATTCACCACAGGTAATACCTATATCTACATGCGTAAATAAAAAAAAAAGCTTCTCTCACAACCTATGGGCATCTTCTCACTCTAGTCTGCAGATTTAATCCCTTCTCATGGTGTGAGTAGTACTCTACTAAACTTTCCAATTGCAGAAGACTGCTTCTCCCATACTGCCTGTCGTAGCTGAGGTCTGTTACTAACCCTCTTCCCTTTTAATAACAATAAAAGCCACTGTCAATGGTATTTCCTGCTTGGATTTCCTCACCTGTCTGTAAGCTGAGTCTTTCAGCATACGATGCTAACGAGTTCAGCAAGAGCCAGAGCAGGTAAGGTGCTTACCTTGTATATCGTATTAAACAAACATGAAGTCTAGGAATACAGCATAAATGTAATAAAAACTACAGGGCACAGTCCTGTATGAGCAAATTCTGGAAGTCTTCTTCCTAGGCTAGTTGTAAATGATAAGAGGTAAACGATGGAGGGAAGCAGATGGGGCATTCACAAACAAGCTGCAGCCACAGAAGCCTCTGAGACACTTTGTTTTCATTTTGTCTAAACATTTCTAATAGAAAAATCTAAACATTAGCAAATGTTCATGTTAGGAAGACATAATATTCATATCTGTAGCTAGCAATAAAGAATGTATGTCATTTCTAAACTACTACCTTTTTATTGAATCAAAGGTTTCACAGACCCAGGCACACGAGGGACTTTGTGGGACACTTCACGAGGTCAAGAAGATAGAGGGGTCCCTATTTTATTCACCTGCAAAGCCACTGCCCAACAATGGGACCAGGTCCCAGCTCTCCACCTCGGTGGCCAGCCCATAGACCCCACTAGGCTGCAGGCACAGCCGCGGGTTTTCCCCTGAATCTCTTGCTGCCTGGGGAGGCACCCAGGAGGTGGAGACACTCCACCACAGTCAAACCCCAGGCTGATTGCTGGAGCCAGGCACCTGCCTGGGGCTGGAGACGTTGCCAGGGCCGACATACACAGATAATATTTAGAAATTCAGGAACAAGCAAAAGCCAATAAAATATGCTTGATAGGCTATCAATATTGACTAGAACTGAGAAAATTATTCAGAATAGTCCGTTTGTTCTGCAGCTTTTGCTGCCTTTTTCTTTTTTGTGAAAAAAAGTTTAGAGCATTAATTACAGTTACATCTTTCATGACCATATGACCACGACTACTTAAAGAATTCACATGAAGTAGTGGATTTTTTTTTCATTGCAACAATTGATTAAACAAGTTCTATAAATTACAGTCTGAAGCTTGAATTATAAACTCCACAGCTAACCAGCAAATTGGAATTTGCTTCATTTCAAGTTTGCTTTGAAGCTTTCAAATCTGTTTCTGGTGATTTAACTTTAATTTTACATAAATATTTGCTTTAAAAAAAGCATCTCTGCTTCAACATATATATTGCAAATGAACCTAAAGATAAGAAAATATAGAAGATAAAGACTCCATCTCATGTATTTTTCTTCATATTGCACATAAAGCGTGCCTGAGTCACTAGGCAATAAGGTGGACATATCTGTGCACACTAATTTTAAAGGACAACTTTAAAGAGCAATCGAGAACTCTACAGATTTTGAGCAGGCTTTAGGTAAAAATATTTTCTCTTTAGCAATAGATTTTTCTACAGGCTGGGCGCTGAGTGGCTGGAGAGCAGTCAGGCAGAAAGGGACCTAGGGGTACTAATTGACAGGAAGCTCAACATGAGCCAACAGTGTGCCCAGGTGGCCAAGAAGGCCAACGGTATCCTGTCCCATATCAAAAATAGCGTGGTCAGCAGGACAAGGGAAGTGATCCTTCCCCTGTACTCTGCATTGGTGAGGCCACACCTGGAGTACTGTGTTCAGTTCTGGGCCCCTCAGTTCAGGAAAAACATTGAAGTGCTGGAGCGGGTCCAGAGAAGAGCAACGAGACTGGTGAAGGGACTTGAGCACAAGACCTATGGGGAGAGGCTGAGGCAGCTGGGGTTGTTTAGTCTGGAGAAGAGGAGGCTCAGAGGTGACCTCATCACTCTCTGGAACTACCTGAAGGGAAGTTATAGCCAGGTGGGGATTGGTCTCTTCTCCCAGGCAGTCAGCAATAGGACAAGGGGCCATGGGCTTAAACTCTGCCAGGGGAAATTTAGACTGGATATTAGGAAGAAATTCTTTACAAAGAGAGTGGTCAGGCATTGGAACGGCCTGCCCAGGGAGGTGGTGGACTCGCCGTCCCTGGAGGTTTTTAAAGTGAGGTTGGACATGGCACTTAGTGCCATTATCTAGTCAGTGGACTGGAGTTGGACCAAGGGTTGGACTCGATGATCTCTGAGGTCTTTTCCAACCCAGTCGATTCTGTGATTCTGTGATTCTTCTATCAGACCTGTTCCTCTCAATTTGGCTCACAAAGCATGGTCTTCAGTGACCATGATATACTGCAGAAGTAGTGGGGCAAGAGGGGTGCCAGTGAGGGACACTGCCAGGATAGGCTGACAACATTCAGAGGCTGGATGGAGAAGGGGAGGAAGCAAACAAATGCACCAAAGTAAGCAGCTAGAAAGCAGCTGGTAGAGCTTTAGGGCATCAGGAACAGGCACTACCCTTCACTGGTGTACGCATCTGAAACAATGACCCTGCCTTTTATGGCCAGCAGAATGCCTTCAGGTGTGGTCACCACCAGTTTGCTTTCTGCTGTGGAAAGAGCTCAGAGAAGGTTTTGAAAAGGGAACTGACATCTTGAATTCTCCCTGACTACCTCTGCTAAAAAAGCCAATTGGTTCACACTACCAAAAATTATTTCCAGAACTACATCAGACCCTCTTTACTGGTATGCAGGGGGAAAATTTGCATTTATAATTATTTTTTACTGATCGATGCCTAAAAATGTGTAGCTATATATAACCTTGCAAACTGTCGGTAGCTTGCAATACAAATTGTAGCATACACCATCATACACTGTCTTCTGAAATATTTTCCACTAGATGCTCATCTACATTTGTTTACCTTTCTCTACTTCAGTATTATTTCTATGCATTCTGGTCATGCTGTTCACTTAACTATGGTAGCTGAAAGACTTAAAACAAAAGAAGGTGGAGGAGAAGAAAGCATCTTAGATGGAAGAGCCAAGAACATTACAAACATTTTTCTAAGACATCTGCATGATGCTCATCAGCATGGGGTTAGCTGTGCACAAAATATACATCTCCTAGGGACATTTCAATGTTCACTTAAAAAAACCCAAGCAATAGGAAGCGTGGAATGAATGGATAGTTGTCCCAGAACTTCAGCATTTTGTCCCAGCAATAACTGGGATAGAAAATTACATTGCCAAAATTAATAGATTGTCAGCAGAAATCTGTGCATGAGTCAAATTCTCACATCTCGTCATCAAAAGAACTGACATCATTTGTTTGCAGAATGATAAAGCTATGCAAAAATCAAAATCTTAATTTTCTTTTCCTATTAGGTAAATTTTTGCTACTATTTATACTCATGTGGATGAAATTAAAATTGTTGCACTTTTAGAAGTTATGCTATATTTGCCACAGTGAAGTTCTTATGATGGCCCTTCTTTACTGACTCTTCATGACCGTTGATTCCATAATGAACCAAATTTCTGCAAATTCCATCAGTTCTGCTAAGTCTTGTAACTGAGGTATATACAGTGCATGCATGTTCTGTAAAATCAAGGTCCAAAACAGAGAGAATGGGGAAGAATTTTCTTAAGAAAGCTAAGTGCAGCTGGCAGACACAGGGGAGAGGCCCTGAATTATTCCCGTTCATTTTGAGGATGGTTTCCTTGGCTACTTAAAAGAATGCAACAACTTTTCTGGGCATATGCAAGCAGCAAAGTGCCCCTCCTGTTAGGAAAGAAGCTTTTCCACCAACAACAAAATAGTGTCCTGACACTGAACAGGGGAAACTCTGCTGCTGTCTGAAATATCAAGCTTTCCGAAATGTTAAACTAGAGGACACAGTGAGGTAACCCTCTTGCAGCCCCCAGAGACATCTAGAATGCTCCATGTTCTCTTCAAAAATGACTAACATTATCTGCAAGCAAATACTTCCACCAAATATGTGATCCACTTGCTTTAGGTGCTTGGGATTGCCCTGCTCCTCCCCTCAGCAGAATCCCGAGGAGTAACTTGATGGTGATCAAAATGAAGCTTTCAAAAGTTCACTGTTCATCTCACTGACTGCTGCTTTTTCCAGACCATTCTGCCTTTTTTTTTTTTTTTTAATTATTATTCAATACAGCTTACATGAGGCAAAAGGCATAGCTGTTCAATAGACAGGAGAGAGGGAGGGGTGCAGTACAAGGCTGCAGCAACACACATGTGCCTTCTACTGGCGTCAATCTGATTGCAAGATCCACTTGTACTGGCTGCAGTGCAACAGCCTCGGCTTTTCTCTTTCTACAGGAGCTGTGACTCAGGGACAGGATGTTGTTTCATAGCAGATCAGAACATGCAAATTGCTATTGCCCATGGATTAATACAGCAGAAAGGTGGAAACACTGTTGCCAGTCACTAAAGCACAACTCTTCCTGCAGCTGGAGGACCTGGCTCCAAGTCTTTACAAGCCCACCCCTACCTTTCTATCATACTTGCTTTTAAAGCCCACTTTGTTTGGCCATTTCTGAAAAATATAATTAAATTCATTGCCTCGGTCCCCTCCATCACCTCTAAATCACCAGTTTAACTGCACTGAAATAAAGCCTGTTTCTGCAAAATGAGGGCATGGGAACGGTTTCATGAATTTTGCTTTGAAACATACTGCACGTTCTCCATCCACATTCACACAGAAGAAAAGCAATGCATTTTGCAGCCCAGACTCATGGTTTTGCACTGGCTTAGCTATGTCCATTTAGAAATAAACTAATGCAGATGTCAGGTTTGTCTTGCCATTACACTGGTATATGAAACTGTTATGTATCAGGAAAACATATGTCCAAGATTAAGCCTTTCACAATCTGTGCAGAGAACAATACTGGCCTCTGGGAGTTAAGATGATACACAAATATTCCAGATGCCAGCACTTAGGTAGCAAAAATATTTGTGTGGAAAGAAATTTCAAGCATATCAGGCCGACCTGACCATCTTACAGCCTGAAGCATGTATTAATTTTGCCTGCTGATGTTCACTGATTCTATAGTTTGAGCAATGAGAGGAGAGGGAGAAAGACATGCTGCAAGAAAGCGGATTCAAGCTGTTAACAGAAGGAAAATCTGCTCCACTCTAACACATGGAGATTTCACTTTTTCAAAACGTATCTAGTGGTTCAGCATCAGAAACAAGTGGTTCAGGAGCGAGGCCTGAGCTAGCAAAGACTGTGGAGCCTGCTTTCCTCAGAGGCCTCCTCTCCGCTCTCCCCTGAGACAGCCTGATGTGCAGACCTCTCTGGGCATTATTGTTGTGAGTCAGTCAAGCAGTCACTGCATGTCATTCAGAGCACCAGCTGTCACTGCACAATAGCATTCATTCCACTGAACAATAAATTAAATCTCCCCCGAGTGCTAGCTGCAGTCTGCTCTGGGGCTTACTATCACTTGACACGTGTTACTCCACACTCTGCACACCGCATGCAGGAAATCAGGGCTGGTGATGCAGACACAGAGATTCTTACTTGAAATGCCTCATGAAATGCAGGTTTTCTTTTCTACTCTTTTTTTGTTTTTTTTTTCTTCCCCCCCTCCTTTAAATACCAAATCTATAGGAGTTTCTATTAAAGGATTAGCTCACAGGCAAGTGGACAGAGAGATGTAGAGCAAAGGTAACTCTGCTGATAGTTCTTGCTGAAACTGCTCTGCAGGAGGTGGTGACTGACAGCTCTGCACTGTCTGTGCTTCCTGGGGCCCTGTTAAGAAAACAGCCACATTTTATGGGAGAAGCGATAGAAACATATTTTTGCTTTGTCCTTTGTTCTGCAGTGAAAACTATGTACTTGCATCAGGGATGTGACATTTCTTGTTTAACCACACCACTGAATTGGACAATTTTACATCACAGTATGCATCTGAGTAGCCAGACGTTTCTTCTAACTTGTTCTAGATGCTCAGTGCCCTCTTCTTCACTCCTTCCTTCACACCAGGGAGTTCTTTACCACTTCTCTTTGGCTTGTATGAGGCATCCATAGTTCCATTTTGTTTTCTTAACCTGAAGCAAGCTCTCATCTCTTCACCCTTAGACAGAGCTTTGACCTCCTGAACTATGACCTGCTGGCCCATGATTATCATCTTCATTCCCAGCTGCATCACAATATCTTTTGTTCATATTTAGCATTGCTTAAACATCCCCACTACTACAAATTTGTTATGAGGCATCATCCAAAACTGGGAAACAGAAGACAACCAGTAGGTAGTAATAGTAATTTTGAGATATCAAAAAAAAAAAAGAGAAAAGAAAAGGTTGAGAACTTTAAATTTTGCAGAAATACAGGAGAGTTTGTGTTTTCAACTTTTTTTTTTGGTCTCAAAACAATAGGATTGAAATAGCCAGCATTCCTGTCAAATGGACATACTGTGTCTGATCAGCTCTGCAAGCCAGCAACCAGCAGGAGCAACGACACAGACTGTAACAGGCCTTGGAAGAACAGGACAGTGTTCAGTTTCCCAGTTTCCTGCAATTTGTTTTGCTTCTGGAGGCATTGCTCAACTTTCTGTGTATCTTAGCCTTGAATATAGGCTCCTCAAAAAAGGCAAAACTGTTCTCCTTTGTTCAGCACTTAGCACTTTTCACTGGCTACTATCCCAAG
Organism: Nesoenas mayeri; assembly: GCF_963082525.1. NCBI lineage: Eukaryota > Metazoa > Chordata > Aves > Columbiformes > Columbidae > Nesoenas > Nesoenas mayeri. The sequence continues at coordinate 30,182,765 of NC_137542.1, read as the reverse complement.
CAAAAGCCGAATGTTGGAATAATTAAGGTATTTGCTAAGTACTTGCAAAATTACCACAGGCCCCTGTGCAAGTGATCACTGGCTGAAATATGAGCTTCCGATGCATGCTTGCATATCTGATTCAAGACAAAACATGTTCAAGTAGGGCATGTTGTGGTCTTGCGAAAACACAACTCATTGAGTTTGTGAAAAACAAAAATGAAACAAAAATAAACTAATCTGGTAATATTCAACTCTCTGTTTCCTTTTATCCAAAACATAATATGTTGGTTTAAGTTTTGAGGATTGGTTATTTCAATTTGTAAAAGGCATTTGGAAGAGCAAGGACAATAGACTATTAATGCTATTAGACAGATCTGTTATCTAATCGTCTGCAGGCATTTTGCTAGCTCTGCTGGTTAATAAAATATTTAACATGAAGCAATCCCTAATAAGAGATAGAAACGTTCAACAAATGAATCTATTATTTCCATCTGGTGAGAACTGTGAGAGGGGAAAAGCAAGCAATTTTTCAAATACCCCATATATTATATTTAAATTAACTGTTACATGTAATTCAGATCAATTTATTTTGCTGTAAAGGAAAGCTAGCCTCTATCACCAGACGTGGAACTGCTTCTGGGCTTTGGGTTTGTAGATATGTTAAATCTTTTCAACGTGATATCGTGTCATATCTGATCCTTTTGAATTACTCTGTGCTAACCTTCTGCACAACCTGTTTCACTGGCTATCGCCAGGAGAATAAACTGATATACTCTGGCAACATCAAGGGCATAGATTTTAGGCTTTTTTTCCCCCTTCCCTTTGTAAGTGCTCCATAGTGACATATTACCAGACATTCTGCTGCATGTATATCTAGAGGCTGGTTTGAAATTTATGTTTCCAATACATCTAAGTTAATTTTTATGATTACTTCTCATGATTCCTTTGATGGGCACAGCTAAGTTGCCAGGCCCACAGCCATGGAGAGCACTGAAGAAGGAACACTTTGCCCAAAACAAGAGCAACGTGATGCCATGACAGCCAAGCGAAGGCCTTTGGGCTCGAGGCATGGCACAGGCAGAGGTGCTGCAGCTGGGGACGGTCACTGCTGACAGTGGAGAGAAGAAAGAGGGTGCTGCCAGTGGCAGACAGGGTGACATGGGTCAAAGCAGATTTTAGCAGCCTGGATACCCCATCTGCGAACAGCCACATCACTCCTCATGGCTGCATGCTCTGTGTCAGCCTGAGTTGCATGCTGCTTGATTATTCTCCTACCAGCAAAAACATGGAGGGAATTTTGCAGGACAGTGAGGACAATAAATAGGATGGAAGGGAGGATGCTGAAAACCCACTGTAAGCTGTCTCTTGGTATGACCAACACAATCAGCCACCGCATCAGGTTGCCCAGCACACCAAAACTCTTCCAGGGCACTCCTGCTTTCACATGCAGCTCCTCTGGGACTGGGGAAAGCCAAGCCCTGCAGCAGTGATGATGGGGTGTTCTCGGGCACCGTGACATGGGGGTCCAGCAGATGCCAACCTGGGAGCCTACCATCCTTCCACAACCCCTTTCCCATTCCCACCACCTGGCAGATTTGTCTCTGCAGCTCCAAGCTCAGGCTTGTCCTCAAGGTTCGGGGGATGTCCTTGAACCCATGGGACCCCCTAAAGCCCTGGCTTGCCCCATGCACTGGTGCAGCTGGGTCCTTCCTTCCAGCCTGGTGCCAAAGCTGTGGGTAAAGCTGCATACACAGAGACTTTCCTGGTGGGCAACCTCTGCTCCTTGAGATGAGTTCATAAATGGCCTTAGAGAAGGTCTTCAAAATACTCCTCAGAACAAGCAATGAAAATACCAGGAACTCTCGTAGTTTAATCTACCAGTATGATGCTGATGAGAGTGATTTTTGCCAATGTATTGATAAACCATTATCTAGGCTAGGACAGCTGATTGTCCAAAAGTTCATTTTTAGAATACCCCTTAGAAGAAGTAATGAGAGGAACATGAACACTCAGTCAGGGTGGTAAAACTGTGTCAGGTTAGTGCTAAGAAGATTTTCACATTGTTGGGATCCATTAATAGATAGGAAAAGGACTGGAAAGTGCCAAAATTTACCGATAGATAAGTTATTTTGTGTAAACAGAATTACAGAAAGTTGGCCAGAACTTCAGAAGGTTGCATCAAAGCTAGATACAGAGACAACATAATGGCAGGTGACATTTAACTCTGATATGAATTAATGTACAGTGGAGGAAATGCTGTGCTCAGATTACTGAGTCCTACGCTACTTGTAATGAATCAGGGAAAATTACCTTCCCTTTTTGTGGACAGTGCAACAGAGAGATTGTTAAAAAGATGGAAAGAGAGAAAGAGAGAGAGAAAGCGGAAAGAAGGAAGGAAGGAAGGAAGGAAGGAAGGAAGGGAGGAAGGGATAGATTATAGTTTCATCATATCTAACCAGTGCACCAAAATTTCACCTGAGGTTAAGTTTTGCTCAGTCCATTAGGAATGTAACAAGAGCAAAAGTTTCAAAATTATGAAAAGAGCCTGAGATGCTCAGAAGAATTTACCTGGAAAGAGCTGAACTGGAGTTCATGTCAAGGGTATATAGTTGAGAAATATTTTCAAGGGGGTAATCTACATACTTTTTCCATTTCTGGATTTCCAGGTAGAAGTGGAATTTAAGTTGTTTACCCATCTACAAAAAATGAAGAGTATTTTTTTTCCTTTTTTTTTTTTTTTTTTTTTTTCTTTCTAATGTTGCCGTTCTTCATTGTGATGAAGGTCAAAAAACCTTCTGGAAAGAAAAAGTAACCAAGCTCAAAATATCCAATCCTCTCACTGACAGGAACAGGGTCAGAGAAGACCTCTGTACAGAGGGCCATTCTGTCTAGCTGCAAGCACAGGCCCTGGGCAAATACTTTTTTTCTAGTAGTCTGACAGTGCCAAAGTAAAGGAGATCTCTCATTCTCTTTGGTTAGGGCTGAAAATTTCCCATGGTACTTGAGAGACTAGTTCTGCTAAAACTGCCATGCCCATTTCCCATAATAAAGAGTTTTGACAGGTTAATGTTGTGTTGTGATTTTTGCTTCAAAAAATTCCTGGCTGGGTGTAATAATTACAAAAGAGAGAAAAACACATCACTGAACTTAGAAAGGAATGTGCTTAAAGGAAAATACTACATTTGCATAGTAAATTATTATCCAAGGAAATTCTGTAAATACTTTCAAGACCAAGATGTTGTCCATACTGACGTGACTTGTACAGGCACCAGGATATCAGACATTAATATAACATGTCCTCTACTGTCATGTACTCAAAAGCTGCACTCCTAGCACAGCTTTATTCAGCCGTTTGGCGTTGGAGGTTTGTAACTGCAGCGTTTCACCATGTCAAAAAGCATATTTCTGCATTTATTTAGAATTAGCTTCTTCCCTTGCAAAGCTCCTGCCCCCTGCTTCTGTGAGACAGCTTGCACTGAGTTGCAGCAGAGCACCACAGGCAGACCTACATAATTAATACACTAGAAAATTAATTAACCTAGTACTCAGCAAGGAGATTTGTTCTTGGTAACATGATTCTGAATAATCGCTTATCTGTTGCTTTCATTGAGCGAACAGTTTGCAAGCATCAGCAGCTATTGCAGGCAGTTACATCACTGATCTGTCATTCTTTCACGGCCATACCATATGGACAATAATAACTTAAATGGAGCCTAGCAGATGTTAGGGATACAGTACATGGCTGGGAATGCACAGATAGGCCCAGTGTGCTTGCATTAATTAAGATGTTTTATGTAAAGATTTTTATCTAATAATAAAAAATATTTGTATATATTAACATGTATGAAGTGAAAATCTGCATCTATGTTTAGTTAGAGTGAGGAAGAAAGCAGATGGCACTGCAGAGCAAGATTTCTAAGGGGTTAATTGAGTTTCTGAGAGTGACTCCCTTTCTGAAAAGCAGGGAAAAAAATATAAAAATTATAAAATATCATCTTTTGAGTCAGATTAGCAAAGCACATAAAATTTATAATCTTTATATTCCTGACCTTCTTTGCAAAATACATTCCATCATTTGTTTAAGGAACAGAAGAGACACTGCTCCATTACTCAATAAATATACACTGAGAAAAACAAGAAACTAACAACATTTTCTAATCACTCTGTATTTTTAGTACCGACATACACGAGAAGGGGTGTCTGAGCACCTCCTTCAGTAACCAGCACTGTCTCCAGATAGCACTTTCCTCCTCCTTCCAGGCTCCTGAGAGCAAGGGAAGTGCTACAAGAAGTCCTAGGCCCACAGATCATCTATTCAAGAACAGCATAAACACCCCTGTCCCTCTCTTTTCCCCTTGCTTACTCTATGAAATGTGAGAAAAAATTAATGGTGGCTGGGTCTTCACAAAAAGAAGTGACAGGTTTCAAAATCAAACAGAAAACTTCCTGCTGCAATAAAACCAGCATAACTGTACACGCGTGCACACGTGCGTGCACACACACACACAAAAGCAAGTTTCACAGATCTCAGAGACTAGTGCTTCTCTAACACGATCTTTGGGCTGGTCCACTTCTTCCATTTTTGTGACTAAAGCAAATTCAAGAGCATTCTCTGACTTTTGAGAAACCTCCTGTCCCTCTGAACTTCTTCTGGGCTAAAGTACTTTGTCTGCACCATTTCTTCATAGCATCAGGGTTATGAGGGTTATTCTACTTCCTCATAAAGTTAAAAGGAGTTAGGATAATTGCTCTATTTTCCACCTGCAAGCTCATTTTTACACAAGTTTCACCTGTTTCTCTTCACATTGAGAGCAGTGAAAAAAGATTTTTTCTACTAAAGTTGAACTTGATCGTACAACATGAAGTCATTATAATAAATTTAAATAACAGAATCAGAAATTGCATACGTTTGTCCAAATGAAAAAAGAATGTTGTGTTGAACCAGTGAAACTTCCATAACATAAAATGTTGAATTCTTCAATATGCAAAACATCAGGTTCAGTTGTGTGAAGCAAACCAGGAAGGAAGGAAGGAAGAAAGAAAGGAAGGAAGAATATTAGAAACAGGGAAGTGGATCATTTCAGAAGGCACTGGGGAGATGGGTCAGATGGAAAGCAATGACTTTATGCATTTTAAGTGAAGAAACTCATGAAACCTGTTGAATGTGTATTTTTACTGAAATTTTGTATGGATTCGGAAACACTAAAAACCCAAAATGCTCTTGTGACACAGGGAAAACTCGTTACGTTTAAGAATTGTTTCTTGCATTTGTGGACAGACCTTGAGAGGACAAACAATTGATTTCCCAGCAGCAGAATGCAAGCAGAATGGGACTTCAGGCACTTATGTCTTTAACAGTATCACTGTATGCTAAGGGTTGCTCATTTCCTCCCCTCAAGTATAGTCAAATTACCAGTTCTCCCTGGGAAACCCACCCCTCTTTGGAAAGAAACATGATTATTCTAGGAGCCTGAAGTCATGTTGTGCACATGAAGTCAGCAATATACTAACGTGTGCTTCCCATCATAGCTTCAGATTTGAGCTAAACTCAACAAATGCGTATATACCAAAACACAGCTTTATCATTCCATCTCCATGGAGGCCAAACTAAACAGAAGGATATACTGCTGAAACCCCCAAGCAGTGTCAATACACAAATATATTGCAGTCACACACAAATATAAATATACAAGCAGCCAATGTGTTGCCTAAACATAGCAGAAGTAGTGTACAGAATCTTCCCACAATTAAGCCAGCCAATATGTCTCATAGCAAAAATTCACAAACATTTGTTGCCCCCACACCACCTTGCGAAAATACATGTTACTTTGGGATTTGCAAATCAGGGAAAAAGAGGGGTTAACATACAAAGTGCTGGCCTGAAATCTATGAGAGCTTCATGCTGAGAAGTTTTACCTCTGAAAATAGGCAGAGCACCCACTTCCCACGTCCCCTGTCTGTAACCTAACCATTCAGGCCAAGCTTCAACTCTGTTTTTCTCATGGAAAAGTCTTCTAATTTCTCAGTGCTGCTATCAACTTGCTATAGCTCCATAAAGAATTACAACATGAATGTCATTTTAAGCAAAACTAAAGAGACCATTCTCCCTATTTTTCTGCTTCCTCCACAGATTACAGTAGATATGTTCAGACCAGGCCCATCCATTCTCACCATATCTTCCTTCATTTCCACTTACTAAAAGAGCAGGGATGCTCAGGCATTCAGCTGAAGTTAGTAAGAGTGCAGTGTGGTTGACTTTTTCCCTGGGGAGGACAAGAAGAGGAGTTGAAGGAGGGATGCCCCCTTAGGTCTTTGTCACACCACTTCCCCACAGCAGCATGACTAAGGGTCTGTGGGGGTGAAAAGCAAAGTGATGCTGCTGGCTTCACACCAGGTTTGTTCATGTTGTGTCCTTCCTTTTTCCAGCCCATGACTTGCAACCTATAATTTTGTGAGCAATCTGGGTGTTCCCAGCTCTCCCCTCCATGTACTTTCAGGGTAATTAGTCAGCTATTCCAGCCTTCCCTCTCTCTGGAGGATCAGTGCTACCTAATGAGCTAAGGAGGAGGCAGAATACTGCACTAATGACATTTGCTGAGGGTTTTAAGCAGAGAGTTAAGGAGGAGAAATGAGAATACAAAAGTACTGACAGAGGCCAGTGTAAGTCATCATGACTCATCACTACCTAGCTGAAAGAGCAGGGGCAAACTCAAGAAAAAAAAGGAGTATTTTCAGGTCAAAATCTGCTTCCCACTTGCAGCAAACAAACAGACAAGAAGGCAGGAGGCTATCATGGATTTTAAATGGTTGTTCAATTATGACCAGAACTTCAGGCCTGTATGAAATAAAACAGAAAGGCTGCTGCCTGCCTGAGAAGATCTGTACTCTTCTGTGCATCAAAACCACAGTTCAGTTCTTTCAGAGGAACTCAGCTTGTTCAGGACTGAGCTATTTTTGAAGGAAAAAAGACAAAAACAAAACCCAGCTGTAACTAGCACTACTGAAGTTATTGCATGCTTTAGAAAACATCTTATGACTCCTCAGAGTTGTGCAAGGGTGAAGAGACAGCAGAGAAGCAGCCACCACTAGTCTGTGACTCTTTCAAAGGAGTCTGCTGCCCTTCCATGTGGGTCCACCTGAACGGAAGGAGGCCACAGACCTACTGCCCCTGCTTCAGGAAAGCTGCTTGTTTCATGACTGTTAAAGCCTGAAAGCCGAACTGTTACAAAGAGCTGAGTCCAACCTCACAAAAAATCAGGATCTGCTCCCCAAAATCTTCCCCTTTCCAATATACATCGTGTTACACTGAGACTCTGAGAAAGCCCATTCCACTAGATAGCACTGGCTCTATTTAAATACCCTTAACCAAAGTGTATATGCAAAGAAGGAAAACATGGTTCTGAAACTGTCCAGATTGGGAGGCAATGGGTTGGTAAGAATAGTGCAGTACAGTGATATGGTAAGAACCTCCAGTTTTCACCTGTATCTCTAGAAGTACAATGAAATTATTCTACTTAATTTGGATACTGGGAATCTCACAAACTAATTAGTAGAGTTCAAAACTCACTTGGAATGAGATTTCCATGCAATTGACTTAAATAGTTGATAATGTTGTAAAAAAAAAAAAAAAAAAAAGGCAAGCAAAAGGCCATACAACTGCTCATATTACCCATGGCACCTGGTTGTATCATTATTGTCAGTTCTAGGCCCTTTATTTTGTTCCTGCGTAGGGCACATGCGCTATCCACTGATTTTCTTCTTGTGCTCTTTACTTCCTCTGAGCCACATGTATTCATAGTTATCAAGTTACCAGAACATCTTTTTAAAAATTGACTCTATTTTAGAGCTAGATACAATTTTTTGTATAGCACGATAAGCTTTTTTTTAGCACAGCTCACACTAAGAGATGAATTCTATATAGGCATTTGGAAAACATTTAAACCAGCAAATATACTCAGAATCTGCAAAAGATCTGAGTAGGATGAAACATTCTAAGAAGCCTTGCTTAGACCTAACAACTTCAGAGGATGCAAGAAAGCTTTTGGGATAGGAAGTAGATTTATAAGTCAAGTCAAGTCTTACTTCCCTCATTGTATAGGACAGTGAGATCAAAGTAAGTAAACAAACAAAAAAAATCTTACTTGGCAGATTTTTTTTCTTATGCTAACTTTTTCCACATGTTTGAAGATCAATCAAGTAGCACAGGCTGATTTAGAATACATAATCTTGCATCTCGAAATCTCTCACAAGCTAGCATTCAAAGGCTAACTATATGGCAGATATCATTATTTTTCAGCTATGACACCATAGCACAATGTGGGCCTCTTGATTCAGTGTGCCAGCATGTTAAAATTTGTGCATGCAGTCAGAAGTTGGGCTTCTTCCAGTATAAATGCAATCCAAGAATTTTGTGACTGATGCAAGACTATGAGGCCACAGTCAGGGAAATACGAATATGTGTCCAAGTGACGCAGAGTATGGAAAAGCTATAGTGTCTAGCGATGTGCATGGACAAGAGCTAAAGACATCACCCACATCAGGAAGAAAACTCAAAAGAAAACCTAAAAGTTTGCAAGATCCAATTTTCTGAACAGAAAGTTTAAAAATGCACTTCCAAAGAGTAAAGCTTAATCACAGTTAAGGAGTTCTCAGCTAAACTGAAAAACAAAACTATAAAGGGGCCATGTTTTACAATCTTTATCCTAAAAGTGGAAATTCTGCACAGGACTCCACAGGAAAATCACTTGGTTGATGTTAGATAGAAAGTCTTTCTTTTATTTGTAGCTCTTTTCGTGTGACCTCCTTTCTTTTAACTTTCCTAGAAAGACACAGCCAGCAGCCCCACAATGCATATCCCACTAATTTCTCATAGAAGGGCAAATTCTACTAATTTGTAAAAGCCTTTACACAAGGCATTTGCCCTACAGTCTTTCTTCAAAACTAGGGGAGACACTTCAACCCTTCCTTGCTATGAACTGGCCATTCTGTTCCATTGCCAAGAACAAGCTGGACTGGAAGTTTAATATTTCTGCCATTCAAGATCTACAGATTCAGCCCCACACTGTGTACTCACAGTGTGGAATGTCTGATGGGTAGTTCTTGCCAAATGGCTTTGCCTTCCCCTCTGTTTTCTTTCAAAAAAATGTTTAGTATTCTTTTGTTCAGTTGCAGGAAGGAACAATGAGATTTTATGGCTAGTGAAGATAACTTCACAAGCTGCATGCCTTCATTGGCAGGAGAGTTAAGAGCACTGTGCTAGCTGGCTGAAGAAAGCAACAAGCACAGCACATGCTGGCTTAAAATATTGGATGCTCAGTTCCTATACAGCTAAAACAAAAGCATCTACTGCTAGGTGACAGCCATGAAGGCAATGTCGCAGGGAAGACCTACACACTCACATAGCAGTACAGGAAGCGTCAGTCACTAGCCAAACTTTTTTGCTAGATAAGACCATGTCAATTGTCAGCAAGATTTAGCATCCCCAATGGGAGAAGGAAGAGGTGGGGAGCCATTCTTTGGCAAGGCTCCTTCCCAAGGCACCTGCCATGGTTACAAGGTGCTCAACCTAATTTACACATTCCCTGAATGACGGAAATTGGACAGTGAGCAAGGGTGTCCCCAGCCCTTGACTCTGTGACTGTTGAGAAAGCTGCCCAGAGTAATGGTCCTCCAGCCGCTCTCTGATGCTGGATCTGGGCAGCAGCACCCGATTGCCCTTCACAGCTGGTTAGTGTGGTCTCCAGTACTACACTTGGGTCTGACCCTGATGCTGCCACACCTTTGCTCTGCACAATGGGTATGGACAATGCCACTTTCCAGCCCAGGCAGAAGGCAGTTTTAAAGAACTTAGAGAATTTTAAAAGTCTTAGGGATTTTTTAAGAACAATATACTTGCCCTTCATGGTGCTTATGGGACTTGGCTACTTGTCTGAATTTCTAAAACTAAGTACAACTCTGTTATTTTCAATATTTTGAACAAGGCAAAATTTCATCCAATTACATTTCTGTTGTAAAAGTCAAAGTACTCACCCTTTCACTTATCCCTATAAATATTTATTCTGCTCTAATGAATGTCAAGCCTGGAAAACTGAGTAAGATCATGTGGCTTTCATTTCAAACCTGTTTTAAGAGCTCCTGATTTCCCGTTTGTGGTAAAATCTCATTCTTTCACAGTTGTATTTGGACCCTGATTCTACAAACACATAAGCAAAACTGTAATATTGTGCAAACAAAGAGCTCAGTCTTGTGCAGTACAGTCATCAGCCCCACTGCATGCTGGACTGCAGCCTTCTTTTGTAAGTCAACAGCACACTTCAGAGACCTATTTTTGCTGAAGATTTCTCACAAGCACATCGCATATGGGTTCCCTGAGAATGCTAGATGTGCACCCTATGAGGAGGGCAAATCCTACTTCTTTTATTTTTCCACCCTTTCCATGTAAAACCTCATTCTCATAGATAACATGCAGGATGGATAACATGCCATATTTTTTTTAATTCTATACATTAAAAGAGAAAACCAACAAAAGCTTAAAAAGTTATTTGAAAACTTTAATACATAAATACTAACTAATATTATATGAGACACAAATAGAAAGGATGCTATAGTAGTCAAGCTCCTTTTTAAGGGAAACACAAACTTTACCTCTATGCAATGTTTCTGCATTGTATTTTTGTTTGGAACGGAGAGCTGCAAAATCTCCAGAGCTGGCCTTTCAGCAGCTATTCTGAATTACACAGGAATCTTTCTGCTGGCTGAGCCCTAGAAGTGTCTGAGGTGCTGTTGAGATAAGCATCTGAACTTTCTGGTGATTCCTTGAAACCTATCCAAACTTCTTGAGATTATGAAACTAGGTTGGAAACAGAGAAGCTACGCACTTCTTTGTGTGCTCTTTCTGTTACTTCCTGCTTCTGGCTAGACCTTAAAACCCATGAAAACAACAGGCAAGCCTGCAAACTTTTCTGTTTTTCCCAGGATCTTGCTACTTTTCACCCCTTTGTATGGTCCCAGCTCCATGCTGCTGCTTCTAATGACAGGCTTTACAATTGGCATGGAAGGATGGATGCGGCCATGATTCCACAGATAGTCAGATAATGACTCCTACACTCTGGAAAACAGAAATACCTCACCACAACAGTCAGAGAATTGTCGTCAGGTTCAAACTGGTCAGATCAATAAGAAACAGAACATTTTATTTAACAAATGTGAACCAAATCGGTTTATGATTCTGCAAATATGATGCTTTCCTAAGCAAGTTTTCTTAATACTTCTGACTCCTAGGTCTATCTGGGAAAGATTAATTATTAAAGTAGGATTATAGGAAAATTGACTTTCCTTCATGTGAGGATAAGCAATTCCAAGCTAGGGAAGACAAAGGTCAACACAAAGACAGGACAGAGCATCTGGAGACCAAGTCCTTCTGCTTTAAATAAATAATTAAATAAACATCCTCACATCTCAGCGCTCCTTTCGCTTTCAACCACAGATGAGGCAAAACAAGAGACAGAAAATTGTTGTTTGGTTTTGCTACTTCTTTTTCATCTTCAGTCACTTTCTGAGACTGTCAGCTCACCAAACCAGTGTTAGTGTTTTACCTCTGGTTGGCTGTTTGCTTTCAACTAGGGCTTGGCTCAGTTTAAGAAGCCTAAATATGTGTACAATATTGTATTTCTGCACCACAACCTGACTGTTGCCAAGTCTTTGTGGAAACCAGGACTTCTCTTTCCCTAGCTAGCTGTTTTCTCTCTGAGTGCAAGGATTGTGCTTGTAGATAGGTTTGTAGAAAGATCTGGAATAGCGCCCTCAGCATTTTGCCTTCTTTAGATGAGTATTTAATGCTGGGCTCACTGTAGCTCAGCTAAATTGCTGATTTCCCTAAATTCTTGTTTCTTAATTGAGCTTTTAGTGCTGTTCCTAGCAGTGTCACCACTTGTTGCAGCAATGGAAACTGCTGTGTAGGTATGTCTCTGGATGATCACCTCTGTGCCATTTGGTCTTACTCATAATAGTTAGAATGACCAAAGCCAGGCAATCCTGCAGCAGTTTGGAGAATGACAGCTAGAATAATTCCTGCTATAGATGTGGCTTGTTGAGAATACACTCAGGAGTCAGCTTTCCTAAGTAATAAATTAGGAATATGTAGACTAGGTTGTGGTTGTAAAACCACATGTAGTTTAGACAAGGATTTAACAGTCGAGCAGTTTGGTTACAATATAATTGCTTCAATCTCCCTCTTCCAAGTCAAGGTGAAAATGCTTTGAGTCACAGCTGGCGTGGGCATGATGGGGGCAACAAGCAGTAAGTCAGTAAGCCACAGGTACCTGGTGTATTGATTGCCTGCTCAGAGTTTGTAGAAAGAAGCAGTGAGATGGGGGAGTGAGTCTGCAGTGTGATACATGGCTGCTCTCCACTGTTTCCCAGTTATATGTATGTAGTGACTGCCATGCTTGAAATTTTTAAAGTGGAGATAACTCCTTCACACCTTGCCATATTTACAGTGCCTTAATAGTATCTGTGAGTGATGCCAGAAGAGAATTGCTAAAAATATTCACAGTCTAGTATACTTCTATCACTTCACTTAGGAAAGACTTCATACACTAAATTAGTGACAACCTGTTGTTTGGAAAGAAGGGTAGATAAATATCACATGCATTTGAACAATCTGGAAAAAAAAATCCATTATTATAGCTGATATTAAGAGTTATCCATAGGAAGTGTCTCAGTGAAATGCATATAATAAGGCTGCATTAATACTGATGCTTTTCTTTCATCTTATGCAACTTATCATGCACAGACACTGAGAGTCTCTTCCAACCAAAATGATTCTATGATTCTATTCTATTCAGACCTCTCTTCCAGTAGGTTATTACCCTTAGGCTTTGATTGTGGATAAGAATGGCCAGAATCTTACCATTTTAATTTGTACTATGTATTTAGCTCTGTTCATCCCACAGAGTGCAAAAATAACTGAAGTATTTAATTTTAATAATGTGCATTTTTACCAGCTCTCCCAGAAATTATTGAGCTTTTGTTCAAGATTAGTCTGTCACTAATGCAAATAAAATTGCATTGGGAGATGTGCCTTACACAAGTATAGCCCCATGTAGTGCAGAATCATGTGGCTTTGAAAGGATATAGTATAATCCTTCTTCAGGAAAACGAGCTGAGCTTGAAACCAAATGTAGGCTTCAAGCATCCTCCTTCTGCCTCTTTGGAGTTTGTCTCTCCTCACTTAACCTTGTACTGATCCTGCATTCCCCAAGCACAAGGACTGCATTTTTATCCAGTCCTACCTTCAAGCTAAAGAAACGGAATATTTATTCTATATGCCTACATCCGTTTTAATATTTGTATAGAATGATAACAATCTTTCTCTGAACAAATGTTTTTAAATCTAGCAGAGTACAAACCTATAAATTAGCTTCCCAGAAATGAGGGCGGGCAGGCAGACAGGTCGGTAGTTACCCCAGAGAAGGCTTATCCTCAGTATTATCAACATCCGATTCTTTCCTAGAAAACAGCCCCCATATAATAACAGCTCAAGCTTGCCTGCCTTTTCTCACTGAGATCAACACAAATTCAGTATGTTCGGTCCAGAGATTTTGAAGTGCATTCAGTGTACATTCAAGTGAATATGGAATTAATATAATGAAGATACATCCATTAAAATTGTTTGAAGAGTCATTTGTTGTTTGTTTTCATGTTTTGTTTTGTTGTACTTTTTCCTGAAAAGTAATCAAAGCCTACCATTCAACATAAAGTCTCTTAAAAAGCATTCAGAAGGGATTACCACAAAATACACTGCCTACTAACACAAACTGTAGTCCATTGCACTCAGCTACTGGATGTTTGCTGTTTGAGCATCAACCGAGTACGTTAAAATCTTGTTGTTCCCCAAACATATTTTTTCTTTATTGAGTACATTTGTATTATTAATGTTTTTATATATTTTGATAATACTGCCTCTGTGGTCAAGGGAGGTATTTATGCACTCCTACAGCATTCTGAGCAATTTCTCGATGAATTACTTTCTTCTCTTGCTTTGAAACAGCAAAGAATGATTATGACAGCACCAGGAAGGTGGTGAATTCAATTTGTACTTAGTGCTCAAGGCTGCACAGTAAATCGTGGTACAGTTAGTCACCATAGTGGGGAGTTGGCAAGCATATAAGGATTTTATGCAATCACTACCTCTCTTTCATTGTAGTTCATATCCTCTGAATGTCAGTTCACTGTCCTGTCAAAATAATTCACTCCTTTTCTAATTACTTCCATCACTTCCTCTTTTTTTTCACCCTGACAAAACTTTGCACTGATCATTTGTGTTTAGCGCAGATTACATAGGCCTAGCATTATGAGGGGAAGAGTTTGTAATTAATCATGCTGTTATGTTGTATGGATTCATTTTTCTTCAAAAAACCCTTTTAGGCAGAATGATTACCTATAAATCTCTGCAAAATAATAATTAAAACATTTTTGTCTTTCATAGCAGGGAAGAGGAACTCTTAATTTTTGATTTTTAACAATCATGCTGGTATTTAACCTAAATATGAAGTAGCCAGGTCAAGCAACTGAGATAACACTTCCTAGAAATTGCTTTGTATAAAAACAATTCCTACATCACTTTTTAGTGACTTGCTTTTACTCTACCTTACTGCTTCCTTTAGTTCTGTAACAATTCCAGGTGGTAACATTTTCAAAGTGATGTGTGAGGATGTAAGCTCCAACTTGTAGTTTCCAGAACAACCCAAGAATTCACAATTAAAATCCAAATCCATTCATGGCAACAGGCTGATAAATCGAATTATACTACAGAAGAGTGCATGTCAGCAGCATTGCACAGTTCAGTGCAGATGAAGAGGAAGAAGTGGCCATTGATTTGGAGACACACTGCAAGGCTTCCCATCTGAAATTTCTGCTTTTGAAGCAGCAATTACAGTTCGTCCAAAAAGAATATATAGTACAGTGACCTTTTGCACATGTGCCATGCACTGTGACTTGGAATAATGACTGAAGATAAGAGATAGTTATCACAAGCTGCTGAATTGGATGACATTGCATCACATTCATAACCTAAATGTATACTGGGGAGGCAGAGTGCCAGAAGAATGTACTAACCCAAACTACAAGCCTCAGTTCTGTAGTAAACACTGAAAAGGTCTAAAAACCAACTGTAGAAGTCTCTCTCTTATCAGTGAATGTTTAAGGTACACAAGGTTACATTACTGAAAACTACATAGTATGTGTATGTCATTAGTGATGAGGATTAAACGCAAGGTGAGAAAAAAGCAGCTCAGTGAACCAAAGTTACTTGCTGGGCCAAGTTCACATATCAACATCCACACATACTTAGGTGGTTACTCAGATTCACATTTTTACTTCAGTGTTTTCCCTTAGTACTGGAATCTTACTTATATACTGAAATCAATCCTTTAAGTTTATACTCAGTTTAAAATCATAATTTTTGCAATATATCCATATATTATATATGCCTAGAGGATGGGTTCTTTTGTATCAGATTTTTACTTTTGTAATACTAAAATTGCAGTCTCATGCTAGTTTGACTGAAAGTGAGTTAATTTTCTTCATGCAGTTAGAAACCTTTTTTTTCATAGCTATCACAATCATTGTTTGAATTTAGTTTGAGAACAAGAGATAACACCCCAGGACAGAGCTAATGTTTTTAATTGCTCTGGTCTGAGAGCCAAGGACATTCTGAGTGCTCTGCCCACAGGTGTGAGCTATCAAGGAAATGGGGTATGGATGGGGCAGAGCTTGACTGATATCCAGACTGATCAATAAGAATATTCCATCCCATTAGCATCATGGTTCATATTTAAGGAGAGCCAGAATCTTTCACTCTCTTGTGTGCATTCTCTCTTTTTGCTTCTGGCTCTCTTCTTCTTCTCTGTTGCTCTTTTTGTTGAAGCCAGGACGGACACCTGTTCAGGGGAGCTCTGTTCAGGACTTTCTTTAGCTGAGCCTTTTGAAATCCTACCATTTTGCAGAGGCTTCTGGGCCTTCCTGCCTTTTTCTTCATTTCTCTCTCTGGGGTCAGCTGTTTGGTGCAGAGGGAGTTTCTGAGGAATTGCATTGAGTATTTTTATTTTATATTGTATTTATGTATTTCTATTTATTCTATATATTTACTAGTAGTGTATTAGTATTGTGTTATATGATTACACTGTGTTTATCTCAATCCAAGTTTCTCTTTTCCCTTTTGATTCTCTCTCCTATTTCAGGGGTAGGAGGGGAGTGAGCGAGCAGCTATCATGGTTATATTGCTAGCTTGGCTTAAACCACAACACTCATTTACATTAAAAATCTACTGTCCAAACCAGTGCATAACACTGATTTTTGGTGGTGGTAGTGGCGGTGGTGGATTTTGTTTGTTTCTTTATGATAGAAATTCCTTAAGATTTTTGAGCAATTAGGGCAAGTTTAGGCACTTCCTGATGTTACACTAATTCTTGATTAACTACAAAGATGGCAATATATACATCTGTTTGCAATACAAATTATTCAGGTAGCATTCTCAGTAAAGCAGAAATGTTGACTTTCTCTCTGTTAGAGAACTGGTTGAGAAGTTCTGTTTGCCTAAAGTGACGTTTTCCACTGAAGTGACCTTGTTTATTTGAATCACAAGAGCGTCTGGAGATGGGAACAAGGAGTAGTATGCTAGTGTCTCAGCAGGCAGGGCCACTACACAAAAAATATGCTGCCTGTGTTTTGCCAAGGCAGCAAGGAAGTGAGGCTCAACATTGGCTGAAATACAGCGAGATTTTGTCAATGTGTTCCCAGGGAACCTATCCCAGCACAATCAGTTGTCATTTGTTTTGTTGCAGTGTTTTGCAAACTTCTGCAAAAGTGATTTTTCAAGGCGGGAATAAGTGGAACGGTAGGTTACAACTCCATCATCAACTATGATTTCTCTGATTTTTGCAGCAACCTAATAAAAAGCAAGGGAAGGTGTTTGTGTGCCAAGACTATCCAATATTATGGTGTTGCAGCCTGTTTGTTTCATTCCTGCAAGGAGTTTTCTCCAGGTTTTTTGTTGCGGTGGTAACTGATGAAGGGCTATGGCAATGAGCAAACAGTTTGGCTCCTTTAATGACAAATTGCAGGCTCTTTCAGGTCTAAGGGCTTCTCTCAGATACAAAATCTGTGCAGTATAGTTTGCCTGTTAGAAAAACCTCACTGGAAACTCAGCCTTACCCTGTCTCCCCATGTGTTTGCTTGGGAGCTCAGACAGAGTCATCAGTCAGATAAAACACCATACTAGATATCTTCCAGCTGGCTCTGGAAAGCCTTGTATGGTAAATTAATCCTAAATTAAAGCACTTCAGATTGCCGTTTGGATGTTTTTGAAAGTAAATTTATTCCTACCTAGAACCATCGATTTAATGTTAAGTGATTTTGTAGGGCTTAATATATTGTCCTATCTTTTCTGGCTTCATGGTTAAGCTTCAGATGTATACAGCTGGGCTAAAAAAGCTAGCATATATACTTGTGTACATCTGATGTCTGAACTACTCTAGCTGCTGTACACGGCTAACGTTTTCTGAGATCCTGTTTGTCCAACAGTGACATTCACAAAAATATTGTATGTATCCATAGTCTTACTATTTCTTTTATATTGAACAATACATTGCTAGAGAATAATGTGGAAAGTTTTTATTTGTACGGGAGGCCAGGACTGTAAATATTTTCTCTGAAAGCATAATAAACATTTTCATCTTTTTTTTTTTCTTTTTAGATCAATTTCAATTAAAATGGAGGAGAAAGACAGTAAGCAAATCACACTAGTATGGGGCAAGGTTCAAAAAGTACTTCTAAGAAATATATATATTTCTTAAGTCCAGCTGGGGAAGAGGAGGGAACAGCATTCATTGAGGTCAGGTGCTAGCTTTTGTTAGCACTAAAGGCAATTGCAACTGTGACACAAACACAATGACCGCACTTTGCAGATAGCATCAGCAACCTTATGTATAATGTCAAAACACTGCTGTATTCAAGACATTCAAATATCAATTAAAAAAATCTGCTTTTTGAGTTGACATCATTCTTGAAAATATTTACACATTGGTGGTTTGAATGTGTACAAATCACAGAGAACAAGCTCTTCCCTGCTCTGTCTCAGAACCCATCAACGCTAAGCTCCACTGAGGAGAATGAACATACCTTCAAGTTAAAAGACACACCATGTATGCAATTACAGATTTCACGGCCAGCAATGAGTCATACAAAAATGTAAGTAACATGTAGTTGGTTAAGCTTTTAAGTCTTTGTCGATGTTTGTACTAACTGGTCTCAAATTCAGTAGCCCATTTTACATGCAAACCTTCTTTGAATATTGCCAAGTTGTATCTTAAAATGGTGAAAACTTTGTGATACTCAGTACTGAAAGCCACTGCCCTGTGTAAAGTGTATGTCTGTACAAACTTAGAGAAACAGGTTTACAGTGATTCTGGATTTTTGCTGCTTTGATCTGGTTGCTATCTAAAGCAAGGTGAGTGCAGGCCAGTATGGAGCACGGAGCTCATGGTGGGCTCCATGGGAGTACATTCACCCACTGCTGTGCTGTAAAGATGTCAGGGCATGAATCTCCCAGATCAAAATGTTAAGTCCAGGCATTTTTTGAAGTCCAAGTTACTGAAGAGAGGATCCAGATTACTCATAGGAAGGCAGGTGGGCATGGAAATTTACAGCAGGTCCAATTTCACTCAAGGGAAGTGGCCTGTAGTGAAGAGCAGCAGAAGTATTGCAGGTCACCCTCCTGAGTTCCCAGATCAAATGTCAGGAAAGAGGCTTTGACAGTTGTCCTTACAATGTATTTTCTCTGATAGATAGAGGCAATACACTATTGCTATATTCCTAAATGAATTTTTCAGTGTTGCACTGCTTATTGCCCCTCTTTAAAAATGCAACATGCATGAAAAAAACTGGGAGAACCAATAGGGAAAATGTAAGAAAAAGGTATGTTCTGAAAACTCTTCCAAGCAGTATAATACGAACTTAGTATTTTTATGTTGGAAGAAGTAAGATAGACACAAGTTTTTCCACAAAGAGCACGTTGAGTTTGGGAAGGTGTTGAGTTTTTGGTCATTGCAAGAGAAGATAAATGCCTTAAACAAACGATAGCAGAACATGTGGCTGTATAGCCTGATGGACACAGATATGCTGTTGTCACAAAGGCCCCATAGATCTGGGAATACATGGACCATCTAAGGACCAGTGTTGTTTCTATGGCCTTGACAACGTGGGAAGAGGCTGATAGGAGTTGACTCTGGTGGAAAATCACAAAAGCATCCTCTAAAACCAGTGCTTAGAGAATGTGTTGGATTTTTGATTATGGCAAACAGTGATCTGGGTGGGACTGATCATCTAGGAAGGGAGCAGATGGCACTAAGCAATCCTGGCAGAGGGAAGATCACATGCTGATGAGTCTTTAACAACAAGAAGGGGACTGAGAATGGGCAGATGGAGCAGTGCAAAAGCTAGGAGTACTATGGGCAAAGGGGGCTTCATTTTAATTACTAATTTTTTAATTGACAGTATTACAAACATGAATCAGGTGGGACCGGGCAGTTGTGAAAGGACAACTGGGACAGGATAAAGGATGGCAGATATTTGGGGATAAAAACAGGGGCTCTGCATTGTCAGGGCATGTGACAGCACCCCTTCATATATGCCCGGGCCTGGAAGCCAGCTGGGGACTTGTCTCCTCTTTCGAAGACACTCCGTTTATCCCCTGCGTGAGTTTCCTGGACCAAGTGTAGGTAGTGCCACTCAGACAATGCCTCTCTTCTGCGCGTGTCATGGAGCAGGCAGTGCCATCCCCCGTGCAAATGCTACACACATGGTTTCTGTGCACTACAGTGTCCATGAAAAATAAGCACAGGAAAGGAAGTGATGTTGGGATCATGTTCTCTACATGCTTTTCAACTACTTGTGTTATTCAAATATTTCATTCCAAATATTATTTAATCATTTGAAAATGTTATATTTTAACACCTTGTTTAATATTAATTAGAAATGATCTGTCATTGTTTATGTAGTACCTATATGTAGTGCCTTTACTTCACACGTTATTTATAATTTTAA
This sequence comes from Nesoenas mayeri, assembly GCF_963082525.1. NCBI lineage: Eukaryota > Metazoa > Chordata > Aves > Columbiformes > Columbidae > Nesoenas > Nesoenas mayeri. The sequence goes on along the minus strand of NC_137542.1, from coordinate 30,162,680 downwards.
GCATTTTAAATCAAATATAGTAATCTGCTGTGTCAGCCACACTGACAGACATTAGAACTGCAACTTGTTGAGTACTTAAAAAAAATAGGTTTCTTTTACTTGTGACTAGAGAATAATTTTAAAAGACAGAAAATGAATCGGGTCAAAATATGTTGGCCACTATGGACAACAAAGGGCTTTAATGTGATCTTTCATGAGTTCTTAATTGAAGTATAAATGGTTCTAAAAATCAATAAGCTTTTTAATGTGTAGCATATTTCTGTAGAGTTATACCTTGCTGCTCATTTTCAGACTGTAAAATAAACACATTATAAAGATGGCAAATAACAATAAAGCTTTTTTTTTTTTTTTTTTTTTTTCCCCTTAACCATATTATTTTTCTCACTGTTCACAATAAGTTTTGGATTGTAACAAGGTGATTTTTAGAACACCATTCTACCATGATTTCCATGAAGCGACATGTAGGCAGAGATTGCAGAACTCTGCAATGGGCAGCAGTCATGATGCTGATGGGTACTGTGCACAGGCTGATGCATCTATAGATTTTTATAGACATATGCATGTAAAGGAAATAAGAGAGAGTCATCAATTACAGTTACTGTTATCTTCTAAAGTGAGCCTTATGAATCACTTAAGACCACTAAAGCTGAAATTTTGACACGAGCAATTCCTTTTGCACCCACACAGTAGTGATAAACATTTTCATCCAGGCAGAGTAAAATCATGCTCATCCTTTGAATATCAACAGACTCATAACAGTTTATTTCAGCCAAGGGCCATGTCTGCTGTTGATGCTACCACATTTGGCAATAATATAACTTCTCTTTATTTGAAAATATTTGTATATATAACACAATTCAGTAAGAAGTAGCAATTCAGTGGCTGCAAGGTGACACAGAGTTGTGTCCTCAACTGAAACTCCTTTATAAAATACTTCAGCAGTTGCCCTTAAGAGGGCTAAATTCTTGGCCTCAGTTAGCAGAGAACTGTAAATTGCTCCAGCATCATCAAGATTCACTCAGAGCCTCCTGTCTGAACCCTGTGGTCAGATGGATGCAGAAAGTTCTCTGCTCTTTGATTTTGACTGAGTGTTGACATCTTGCAGTCCATTCACTTTCCAACCCATTAAACCCAGGATGTTACACAAACTGAGAGAATAAAAAGTAAGAAATATAAAGTTGCTGTACAATTTTCTCTGGACTTCACAGTTTATTTTGTGAAAAGAACAATGGAAGCAATGCTTTCTAAAAATTTCTGTTCCAACTTCACCCTCAAAGCACACACTTTGAAAACTAAACATAAAACATCTAAGGCCAGTTTTATTCACATACATGCAGAGTACATGTGGTCCTGGGAGAACAGACACACGCAAGAGCTCGTGTGCTCTCTGATGTCTTCTAGCTGCTGGTGGCATCCTGCCTGCATCCTTTGTCTCACACAAGCATGCAAGGCATGGCTCTGAGCCCAGTAGGATTCATGCCTCGTTAGGTCCTATAGCTTAACGGCAGTTTTCAGAAGGGGCCATAAAAATTAAAGCGGTGGCCATAATACCATTGCGTGAGATGAGAGTGCACCAGCTTTTCAGTCCTGATGCTACAGGACAGACCACTGGCTGCAATTGAAGTCATGTTCTTGTACAAATCCTTCACCAATTACTTATACTACTTATGAATCTGCACTTTTGTCTGGAACCAAGTCCCAGTTACTGCAAACAAAAACATAAATATAACTACAATATACAAAAAATAAAAGTTTCCTTCCCTAAGGTGACTCTTCACCAAAATGTTAAAAAAAATTGTTGTTTTGAAAAAAAACATGTAAAAGGGAGCATCAGAAGTCTTCTGCTTACAGCAGCACCAGCTATAGTAATTTTATTTCTGATTGGTGTTTATCTGACATGTTCCTTAAAGACCTACAATGATACAGGTTTCGTATCATTTAGTATATTTTAACTTTCCACTTAAAAGTTTTTCTTCTAGCCTAAATATGCCTTACACGTTTGAAGTTTAGTATCAGTTTCCTCTCCAGACTAAACTAATCCAAAGATGTCATTCATTTTATGGTTTTCATATTTTTTAAATGATTCAAGTTTCTCTCCATTAGATTCCCACATTAGTCCATATATAGCTTGAAATTCTGCATACAAAACTAGAGAGTATGCTTGTCAGGACCTCCCAAACTGCAATTCCAGAAAACCTATGTCTGAATGCCCCATTCCATCATTAAAATCATACATCAAACTCTAAACAGTAGCAGAGCCAACACAGATCTCTGAAATTTCACTGGATTGTTCCTTTCATTTAGCAATTATTTTCTCTCTCTCAAAAAAAGTCAATTTTGGTTATGATTGCCCATGTACTTCTGCACTTACGTGTAGTTCTGTGGAGATCATAAGTCTCTAGTTTGCCACTGAGATATTATGTGACACATTGTCAAAAGCTGTACTTAAAGTCTGTCACAGCTACTGATTCTAACAAGGGCACAAGCCTGGTTACAAGTCCCAATTTTGAAGATTTCATGCTATTATTTATTACTTTGTTATGCTGTAGGTATTCCTGTGCTATTATTTGTTCCAGTCCTTTTCAGCGAAAACAAACGAACAAACAAAACCACCAAAAATCTTCTCTGGAAGTCTAGCATTCAGTTTGTAAAAAACACTTTCAAATTGCCTCTTGGAGTTATAAATACTAAATATGCAAAACCTGCAAGACAATCAGTGGAACATTTATGGAAAACTAACAGCAAATCCTGTTTTTACAGTGTTAGACTGTTCAACAATAGATAATGCTTATAATTCTTCCTATGGATTGATTTATTCAAAGCAGTCTTGTTATTTTTGTTTATACTACAGAAACTAACTAATTGTTATTTTTTTTTTTTCAGGCATGGACCAAGTTTACTTTTGCAAATATACAGCTGCCAGTGTAGTCTTCCATGGGTTAGAAAACCTTTTTTAGAACTGGACTTTATATGAAGCTGGTTTGTTTTGTTTTTCATAGTTACAGTTTTGTGTTCTTATTTTAAGCCAAATTTACTTTGCTAAACAAAGAAAAACCTCATCCATATGAATTAAGAGTCACCTCAGAGATGTTATAAGGATTAATAACATTAACTTTTATTCACAGGGAACAGTGAAATACTCAGAGTAGCTACAGCAGGTAAATACTGTCTTTGGACTGCTTTTACAAAAATTCTTTCTCTAAACGTGTGACAATACAAGGACTATCCACATCCTTTATAGGTCACATGAGGTGAAGGGTTTGGTCAGTGGAGATCCACATCCCAAGCAAGGCAATAAAGTAGAAATTCAATAAGCCTCTTTTTGACAAGGCTGAGTTAATTTTGCCGTGACCAAACACCAGAGACACACACACTCCACATTTTGGGGCATAAGAGTTCCAATCTCAGCAGCATTATGCAAAAATGCATGAGGAATTCAAAACCTGCCAAGACAACTTGAAAAGTTGCCTTTTATAGATAAAAAGGAAAAATGGGGAACTGATTTTATTTCGTTAAATTTCACGGGAGGAAATACTTTTTCCTTGGCTGCTTTCTGCCATTTATCTACTTTCTGTACAAGGAGAGATTTACATTGACTCCTCTGAGAATCCTTGGCTGATTTAAGTCCCCTAAGGGCTTTACAGTGTATTTGCCTGGGTTTTTCTTCCATCTTTTTCTCCCTTCCTCCATTCTATTAATATACTGATTCTACAGTATAATGCCATGTACCATAGCAATACAGTAACCAAGCTGCACAGTTCGTATCACTGTTTCTACTGAACCAGAGCTGTTCTAGGATGGAGACTCCAGGAAATCCTGAATCCTGGCATTTATTCAGTAGTAAATTTGCAGTGGGCTTTTTTAGGCATCCATTATTTTAGTCCTGCTCTTCTCTGTTCTTCTCTCCTGGATGCTTAGTTTTAAGTTAGAATGAAGTTCATTCTCTGGCTGTCTGGTCTTTTTGCAGGCTGCAGAGGGGAGGCCTGCTAGGGGTAGCCATGTCTCTTCTGTGCTTGTGGGCACTTTTCAGACATGCCACAGAAGACTCAACAGAGAGAGAATTGTGTCTCCTCCCCTACCAGGAACTGAGATCCTCTTTCAGATGAAGAGTACTAAGTATGTTCCCACACTTGCTGGCCCAGACACACAGCAGAACCAAGCAAGAGTTTATGCTACAGTCAACAGTCTATAGGCATAGCTGTTTAATGCTGCGTGATGTTTTTCTTACTTTGCATTTTCAGCACAGCTCTTGTGGAGAAACTCTCAGTTGTGCTCTGGAACCTGTTTACCTTCTCATATAACAAATGCGTGAAATTGCATGGATGAATGTGACTGATTAATGCTTTGGTTTTCCATATCTCTAGTGTATGGTACATACAGTACAATTCTGAAGACTGTGAAAAATTAGAGTGCTAAGTGGGGACACCATGCTCCAGAAAAGAGGGGACAAAAAAGGCAGCAGAAAAGAAAACTTTGCTATCAGTATTTATCTGGCGCCAAGTGCTGAACCCTAGTTGATAGCTAACATCTTTAATGACCACTGCCTTTAACTGCTGAAGACAAATGTGATACTTTCTTATCGTTTCAAACTGCAAAATACGTGAAAAGGACTGAACTCAGAAACTTACTAGTCACTTATTTAATCATCAACTTTAGCATTACTTATTTAACCAATTTTTAGATCCTGTTTAATATTAGTAAAATCAAATGCATGGAATTTGTGACTGCAAATAATATTTTATAAAGCAAAAGCATGTTGTAGGAATAAGAGAAGTTGGAGTTTAGTGCAACTGATAATAGCTGGCACAGGCCTCTTCTGCCATTCACACTTGTCTCTCTTAAACCATTTCCCTGTGATGGCTACAAGACCATGACTGAAAACAGCTCTTTGGAAACCTCACATTATAGATTGTTGTCAAGGACCCACTACTCATCAAACATATGTAAACTCTGTCTCTTTCAAGTGCAACTGTAATACATCTAAGTAATTCAAAGAACTTAAATATCAGAGCAGGTACCTTAAAATGTCTTACCAAAGCCTCACTTTCAGAAATCCAGTGTGTAATATGCAGAGCCACAGCTGTATTAATGAGTTCAGCTAACAGCTCAGCTGCACTCATGCCAGGTTCAACAGGAACTCCCCTGCTCATTGATGGGAATGTTACTATGACTTATCATAAAAATGGTGTTAAGGAGTAAATCACTCTACAGAGTGCTAAGCAATTATGCTAGGAGGGCAGTCAGTTTGTACAAGCCAGAACACAATGCAAAGCTTTACTTAGAGCAAACAAAAGGTGGTCATCTGCATCAGAAAATCATGTATGTGAGATTTTCTAAGGACTGAAATAAAAGATTATCTTAAATCTCTCTAAACCGGGTGAAAGAGAAGATATCTGGTTATCCAGCTCAAAAAAAAGAAAAGGCTTATGAACCAGTCAAATATTATCACAGCACAAATAGTATCTCTCACACGAAGCAGAGAATTCTCCTGATGCACACGGGAGGCTGCCAACTCCCTCTCCTTGCCCAGGATCCATCCTAACACACAGCCGACACACACTGTGGCCTTTTTGGGTGTCATGAGTTTGCAAAGTGCTAAATTCCTGCCACTATAACTTGGCCTTGACACCGCCAGCCTGTTGATATACAATACTTGCTCCGGTACACCAGCTAGTCAGCACGGCACCATCCTTATCATTGCTTGTTTACTATAACCCTGGGGCACGGTTGAGCTGGCTGCAAACATTTGTTTTCACAAAACATCAGACAGATACGGCTGCCTCTCTGTATCCTTCCCTCTCTTAGTTTCTGGAAGTAAATTCTTCCTCTCTGGAAATTCAATTTATGAGTTTTACTTGCTTGATCTTTCAAATTGGCCAGTTTCAGTTTCTCATTTTTGGACTTTACATCTCATAAGACTTAAAGATAGGTGATAATTTAAAGTTTATCTCTGCATGAAAAGACTCCTGGAGTATATCAGCTGGCCTGAATGAACTCACTCTCAGAGACACGTAGGAGAATCTCACTTCCAATAACACTATACAAAGGGATGCATGAAATGTTGCAACATGGCTTTAAGTGTAATTTTAGCAAGAAAGATTACTGTATTGCATTACTAATATCTATGTATATCTTACTGACAAACAGTAGCATCACACATAGTCTTACATTTAACTAAGGAGATTGTAATTTTAAAAATAATATTGGTACTGTGTCTTTAAGGTTTCTTCAAGTCCTCTGGTTTTGCTGCCAGTATGCACATAACCCTGAAATGTCTGTGGTGGGATGATTTGCTGTGCTTTGCCAGAGCAGGAAAAGAATTTGAAGAAGGCTTTTTGGCACTGATTCAAGATAAAAGCATGTATCTCAATTCCCTGAATGATTAACAAACCACATTTAGCATATGCTTCTGATGCTTTGAATATCTTTCCAAAGATGTGGTCATAACATTTTTTATAGTCTCGGGAAATAATGAAGGAGTCAAATCTAGTGAAAACTACTGTATTGGATTTCTTAACTTTCAACAAGATCGAACCTGCTCCCTTGTAATTTTGGATGTCTTGAAAAATATAATTATGGCAATATATTTGAGAATAAGGCAAGAAATTCTAAGGGGACTACTACTAATAGTATTGTGTAAAACTTGCACCTTTATTTTCAGTCACATCATACATTATAATAAAGGGAGCTATACGTAACACACCAGGATTTTTACTTTAAAAAGAACAGTGTGACTTCAGATCCAGCTAAGTATAAACATAAAGGAGGAAAAAATATTTCAAAACTCTGCATATATGTGGATCCCAAAGCTGGGTTCCATCCCAGCCCCCCTATTGCCACCCCCTTTGTCCCCCTGCCCCATAGACTCCCCTTGGTAGGCATTAAATAGAACTGAGCATGTGCAAACCTTAAATTTAGCTCATCAGCTATCACAACAGCTGAACCGCTCCACAGAGGGGCAGGTGCTGTTGATGGTATATGCATTTCTGTGCTCAGAGCTATGCTTGTGGAAGGCATATACTGTACATTCCTGCTTCATGATGACACAGCTGTACCCCAGGATAAGCATTTCTGCACCACGAATGTCCCTCCTCTGCCAGGACTGCTGATGCCTGAGAGCCATGGTTGGAGCTGGCATTGTCAACAGCAGAAACACAAGATGGGGCGCTATGTTCCCATACAGGGGACCGGTGTTTCTAAGCACAGAGCCTCATCGTTTCTGACAAACAGCTGGTCATAAAGTCCATAAATGAATGGATAAAGTTCACAGACATGTCCAGAAATTTTCTCCATGGCCTTGACATGAATTATGACAATTTTTCACAGGCAGTTAGCTAAGCCTGCTGCTCTCCCTGCTTAGGCTTGCCGTGTCTAAAACAGGAGACAAGAACATAAGTCATTTTATATAGGAAGAAGCATAAGGAAGACGAAGGGTAATTTCAGAGGGGAGTCGGCATGAAGGCAGGAGGAAAAGGCATACCAGCTCTGACATAGCAGAGTGAGAGTGACATGCGTCAGCTGGACACCACTGCAAGAGCCCCACTTCCGAGCTGGCAGATGTCATCAGCATACCATCACTGTCATGACTGCTGCTCCACAGACATCTGGATGAATCTAGTCCTAGGTTTTCCAGTGCTTCCAGGACCAAGTCATCTGGATAAACAGTACATTCTCTCACAATGAGCCATCTCGCATGCCCTCAGCTTCTCAATTTGTCTTTTGACTTAGAACTGAGAGCACTTTGCCTTTGAACAAGGTTAGTTTTGCCTCACCATATTCCCAAGGAAGAGGCTGTCATTGTGCAGGAGTCTCTGTCAGGAATTTAGGTCACCACATGTCCATGAGGACTGGTCTCCCTGACAGAACACACCTCTTGAGCTTGCCATGCCATGGACATATGTCTCAACTCTTCACCATGTTAGTCATTTCACCTTACAGTCACCTAAGGGAATGGAAAAACCTACCCTAAAAACTTGCATGAGATCTGTCGTGGCTGGTCATGACTTATTTCTCATGTAGGCTAAGTAAGGAGCTTTCTCCACTTAACACTCCGAAATTATATCAGAGGAACATATTCAGAGGACGAAGAACACTGGAAAGTTTTAAAGACGCCATAGGAAACATAGCACACGGAGAAGAGAAAAGGCTTTTTGGGCTAATTGTAGCTCAGCCCCTCAGCTGGATGAGTAAGAAGCAAGGAGGGAACACTGCATGTGAAGAGGCCACCCCCACCGCAGAGCCAGCACGCAGCAGGAGCAGGAGCAGGAGCAGGAGCAGGAGCAGGAGCAGGAGCAGGAGCAGTCGCCTGCTGAAGCAGGATAGCCAGGGGAAAGAAACTCTGGAACCTATGAAGAACTTGATGTTCTTAATCCTAGTCTCACAGATATATTAAAAGGAGACTGACAACACCTGAATATTAGAAAAATACAAGGCTTGTTATGGGTTGTATGGAGGAGAAGGGTGAACTACATGAAGTCTTGGTTCCCTGGTGGCTCCAGCACAGAACACTCATTCTCAAGCAGGAGGTTCCAAGAGGCACTGCCCTGGGAGCTGGAGGAGGCTCTAAGAGGGGAATAGTTAAAGTAGGAAACATTAAGTGTGAGAGCTGAAGCATCCTTTTTTTATATATACATTTGGAGGAGGTGGAGAGTGTCTCGTACTGAATGACTTCTGAAGACCACAAAAACTGCCCAAGGTCTCCGCTAACGGTTTTGTTCTTTGCTTTGGTTTGGTGTCTCTCGGGTTCAGTGTGCTTTCTCTTCCATTACAGCTTCTGGCAAAATCATGCAGATCTGACAGACAGGAAAAGAGTTCAGGGCAGTGTACCTGGGTTTGGTTTTCATGTCTGACATCAGACACTGAAATGTAAGAGAGCAACCCTGGACTTAGAAATTGACTCTCAAGAATGCATATGTATTTGGAAGAATTCAGTTTGCAAAAACCTCTGAACCTTGTGCTGGAAATCTAAACAGCAAACAAATTTTTTGTTGTAGACCAGTATTCAAGCTCTAAGATACTCCTGTAAAAACATCTTTCATAATCTAACATTTGGGGAAATGTGGCCAGACTGCAGGTAGTTTATTTTTCTTGTAGGTAAAATGAATAAATCATAAAGAAATGCCTATAGCATATCACCTATAGAAAAACAACGAAAAAACCTGCAACTTTTCAAACAAGGCGGGTTTATTCTTTTTTGGTAATAAAAAAAAATAAATTTCTGATGACATGCTCATTTAATTCAATTACACGTCAAGACGGTGACTGAGTGTGAGGTGTCATGGACATTGGAGCAAATAAAGATATTATATCATTTTACTGCTGAAACAACTCTCTGCAGCACAACTGCAATTCAACAGTATTACATGGCTGAATTTAATGAGAGAATCAAAGAGAAGGTATTTCAGACATAATTTTCCTTCTCTATAAGTTTTTTCCTAAAACACAGCTACAGCTCTTTTCTTAATACTCAGAAAAACATCCTTTAAATGCCTGTGAAGGAATTTTTCAGGTAAAAATATAAATTTTCAGAATCTGAACTCTACTATACCAGGCATGCGTTACATCTTAGTTGTCTCTTTGCACTACTAACCCGAGCTGGAGCACAACTGTGCCCTACATTAATGTCCAAAACTAACACTTGCTAGGCTTGAGGGGGTTTTAAGGCCATTTGTTAGCATTTATTGAAGGGAAATTTTAAATTAATTCATTTTTCACCAGATCCACCCTTTCCTCACTTTCTCATTTCATTCAACTCAAGCTATTTTCTAAAACAAACCTAGCACAGAAAACAAAGTCTTCCCACTGCTGTTGGTGGGCCCTGCACCTGACTCTGGTAGTCAGTCAGTCACCATAAAGGGTGAGGACAGTCCAGGCAAGGGGAAGTGTCTCCTCCTTTGGTGGCCCTGAGGCATGCGGTGAGGTTCACACGCTGCAGCATATCCCCCAGGAAAGCTGCTGGGGCCCTGCGGCAGCACTGGGCAGCCCAAGCAGGGCCAAGGCTGGCGAGCTCAGGCTACTCAGGAGAAGGAGGGCAGCAAGCAATGGGGTTTGCTGCCTCTCTGCCTCCCTGATGGAGCCACGTGGCATGATGATGCAAGCCCTGTCCCCTTTGAGGCAAACGTTGGGAGCAGAATACCTATGCAATCAAACACAGCTACAGTTCTTCTTACCTAGATGTCAAAGAATTTTTTTCTGATGAGTGTTGCATCCTATTTCTTTTCTAAATAAAATTCCTGAATGGTTCCTATCAATTGTTCATCTTACAATTGCCAGGTAATTTCACAAAAATATTAATTCATTTTAAATTGCCAAAATATAGGAAATACACAACATGCTGTGCTTTAAATATAGGCACAAATATATTTGTACATTCTTACATAAACACAGTACCAACAATTCCTTAGCTACACCTGAAGAACTTTGAATCCATTATAGTTAATATATTCTGGGATTTGGACTAGCACTATGGTACAAGTTGTAACATCAACCTGTTCCCAGGAAGGCCCGTAACTGCTTTCAAAGAGCTTGTACATGTGTTATATATGCCATGTGTTTTAAATTATAGGGGAGTTTAAAATGGAATAGAGAACATCCTGGACAATTGCTGATTTTTCATGCATGTGTTGAGTGAATAACTTGCACTAGAAGAGCTAATAGGAAAATATTTGATTCTACAGGGCTTAGTGGCTTACTATTCTTTGGGAGCAAGAGATGCTTAAGTGAGATGAATGTATCAGACTATGTTTTGCAGATTTATTTTATCTTTTAGTCTGAGACTGCAGAAAAAGAAGGCCATTATTGGAATGCTTTGGAAGATACTATTTCACAGAATCAGTTTTGGCCAAAGAAGTAGTACTTGACACATTAAAACAACCTCTAATAACTAAGCAGCTGGCTTTTCTGTAAATTTAGTTATTGATCCCTTGGTCTTAACAAACTAGAACACCTGTTGCAACAACGGAATTGCAACATAAGTACTGCTATGGTATGTGCTACCAAAGCTGCTTTGCTCTGTGCTTGATTTTTATTAAGTAATCTGATGCTTATGCAAGTTGTTGTCAAGTTAAAAACATTAGAAAATGATTTTTTCCCCATGCCCACCCCCAGCAAAAGACTTAGGCATATGCCTAACTACACATATATGCATGTGAATAATTTCACTGACTCCAACAAATGGGGTTGGTCAGTGAGGCTGAAGAACTTTGTGGATGCATTCTGCAGCTTGTGATAGGTGTAACATTGCAATGTGTTCTATACTGTCTGACAGTATATCACAAGTCAGAAATGAGGGGTCTGTGTGCCAGAGGAAAAGGATACCTTCTCTATCAGGTAGGCACAGGAGCTGCTATATGATCTCTGACATTTTGCTGCACACCGGCTACAGACTTCAAATGCACATACATCTCTATATTCAGCTGGTGGCACAGGAACTGCATTTGCTTTCCTCCAAACAACCAGATCCAGAGGGCAACACTAGGACAGACTGAGGATGACTGTGCCCTTCAAGCCTTCCCTGCAGGCTGACTTGAGGCAGAATTACTCTACCTAGGAATAAGTGATGCAATATATGCAGTATACTCCAGAAATGACTTAAAAGAGCTCATTGACATTACAAGAGGGTTTTGGTGTTCAAAAGATGCCTGACTGAATGTAATGGCCATTATTGCAATAAAGTGCAAAGGTCCCACTCAGCATAAACATCCCTGTTGCACAGACCTTGCACAAAGACAAAGCACATCTGGGAGTATAGTAAGAGAAAGACAAACAAGAGTAAGAGCACAGTGATTTAACAGCACGGTATCGGAGAAAAACAGTGGTGGAAATGTGCTCATGAGGTCACATTGCTGTCCTTCCCCTCCCTCTGTCCCAAGGCTGTCCCAAATATATGATGTAGACTATTCCTCACTGCTGTTTGTCCAGCTTGTTCTGTAAAACCTCCAGTGATGAAGACACCACAGTCTCCCCAGGCGAGTCAGTTCAGTGCTGCACTGTCCTGGACAGGGAAGACAGACTGTTCCTTTGTCTTTCACAGCAGACTTTTACGTATTTCAAGACTAGTTCCATGTATTAGCTTAGCCAAGAACCTTGATTCTGGCTGAGCTAATGGCTGGTTTGCGTTTCAGGCAGTTATTGATTGCTGGCTCATGTCCTGTTTATTTTCAAACACTCTGTCTTCTTTTAACCTGGCTTGCTCCCTGAATGTAGCCAAGGTTTCAGAACTTACACATTCAACTCACCTCATTGTTCACACCCTCCTCTTCTCCAAAATATGCACATTCAGGTGGGAGCAGCAGCACATGTGGAGACTGTCAGATGTTGGTACAAGTGATCCATGGGCATTCTCCCCATCCATGGAGGGTTCAGAGGAAATAGAGCTCAATCTCAAACAACATCCACATTTGTTGATGCCCTTTCTTTTTCCTTTTTTTTTTTTTTTTTTTTTTTTTACCTGAGAAATCCCACTGCAACAGAAGTCTTGGGAAACAGTTGTTCTCAAAATCCCGCAGAAAATGTTGACCTTCATGTGGGCTGACACCACATCCACATGAAGTCACCACTCTCAGACACTGTTAGCAGGATGCCAGAGCACCAACATATTGGGAAGGAATAGGGAAAGCTGGACCAGGTGGGAACCTCAGCTGTGGCTCAGCCTTGGGACCCAGCCTTTCATGTGCAGCCGTGGGGCTTGCTGTTGAACAGAAAAGGGGTAAAAGTGTATTAACTTAAAACATCTTAGGAAATAAGGGGTTTGTGCGATATTCAGTAAAATGTAGAATACCCCAGCTTTATGAAATGTAGTTGTTAAAGGTTGGGTGCACAAGCACATTGAAAGCCCTGTGCATTTAAGGGACAACACAGTCAATCACTTAATCAAATTCTTCTTTTTTCCCCAGGTAAATGGACAAGAAAAAACAAACATACAAAAAACCCAACCAAACAAACAACAAACAACAAACAAACAAACAAACAAAAAACACCACCAACCAATTGGCTAAGAATCCCCTGTGCACTGACATTTCCTTGACCTCAATCGCCCAAATTCAGAAATCTACATAGCAGTCTCTGACGGTGTTTTTCATGGCAATTCATGTCTGTATTGCATTTCAAAAATGGCATCACAGAGGTTACACAGTTATGAATCTTACCACTGCACGACATTTCCTAACTGAACTTCTCCAGACTTTGCTGGAACAATATTTCACTTTTCAGATGATTGGTTTTGATAACATTAAGAATTTTCCAGTGAAGGCTGATAATCTTCAGGTATATCACTGTCCAAAACCCAGTTACTCAGCAAAACACAATTAATGGGAAACTTTCTAGAGGTCTTATTAAGATTCGTCTCTCAAGTGTCAGGCCCTAGATAGGGAGTGTGCACCTGTCATTCTGTAGCCACATGCCAAACCGCAGCTCATCCTCCACTGACTCCTGCTTCCCTTCAGTTGTGAGCAACACATTCCACAAGCCACTCGCATTTCTGCTGTCTCCTGCCTTCTTCCTTTCCCAGGACCCGTATGCCACCTACCCCAACAGGAAATTTCCTCCTCTTCCTCAAGGGCAGCACCAGTACAGGAAGCATCTAGAGCTCATTTTGCTCCAGCTGTGCCTTGCACTCATAGTAAGGAATCACAGCTTGAAGCTCCAGGACAGAGCATGGCCAGTGCATTTTTTTCAAAAATTCATCAGCCAAATTAATCGTTGGCATGTGACTAAGCTTGGGGAAAGAAAGAAACTTCATGAGCTGCATCCCTGACACAAAGGAGGCCCACGCTGTCACATACCAAATCTCCAAAGCAGGCTCTTCCCTACACTGGTAGGATTCTGATAATTTCTATGTGGAAAAATACAGCTTCTCCACCTTATTCTTAGGTACAATTACAACATTTCTGGTTAGGACTTATCTGAAAACTAAGCTAAACTCTGCACGGCATCTGCTTTGAAAAGGCCACTCATTTCAATCAAGAATTGTGCAGACCTTAAAATATCAATCCAAGGCTTGACAAAACCATGGTGAACAAAGTGTCATGAAAGGAGAATTGACAATGTCCCATAGCAGTAAATACTAGATTGTAATGGTACTCATTATCTCAAACAAAAGCCAGAAGAGAAGTCTGTTACTCTGCAGAACTCTAGCTTCAGCACTCAAAGGCTTTTTATATGTATCTATTGCATGTGCAGAAGATCTTTAAACTGTTTTAAACTGGTCTTTAAAGTGGTTTAAGCTGTTACTTGGACCACCACAGATTCTGAATTGCACTGCATATATGTTGGCCTGAGTGACCAACTAGGTGGCAGTGATCTGCCACAGAGAAGAGCATACACAAACTAGGTAATTATTCAGTGTGACCTTTTAAGAACTTAGGATGTAGAAACAAAGAGCAAGCTATTTCCTTGCTCACAACCTCCACATTCACCACCTGAGCCGGCTGGAGCCGGCACACGTCTCTGCTCACACTCACCATCAGCTGCTGCTTTTGACATCGGTCTGTCTTCTACCCCTCACTCTCGTTCATCGAGAAAGCTTGCTGCTTTCAGCCAGTCTCTGCCATGACACTGCCAGTCAGTGCTCTGACCTTTCCATCGCGACCAAGAAGCTATGGAACAAAAACAGTGGCTTCCAGAGTTTTCACTTATTACATAAAAGGTGATAATCTGTTGCTTTCCTTTAGCCACTTTCAATGGAAAAGTCTATTTTAAAGAGATCTGTATCTGTCAAAATGAATAAAACCCACTACGGCCTTTTAGGATGATAACATTATCAAAGCTACGAAATACAGGGTATAAAGGTGTATATTATGAATATAGGAAAATGACTGGTGTTCATAAAACCTGAAATACTGTATTTGGAAATAAAATATCTAAAAAGCATATGTTGGGTGCTAAAATGTCATATGCAGTTGTTCTGGTTCTCTCTGCACAGCATGTGTGAGCATGCCTGCTACATACAATTGTCTCATATTTATGTGCAACAAAGAGAGAGAACAGGAACAGAGAAACTCCTTTTCCTGTGCAGAAATTAGTCTGAAAAATGAATATAGGCATTAGTTGTTCTAAACAGAATATGTAACCATTAAATTTATACAAGCTGCCTTGTTTAATGTATAAAATTGGCTTTTAATGTAGCTGTTAGCTGAAGTCAGTGATATTGTGATGCATTCAAGAAGCAAAATATCCATTTCCTTAAATTTCAGTGTCTAGCCAAAAGTTTAGCTATGTCCTACAGTTCTTTTCAGAATCATGTATTCTCTATTTAAATCTTTTTCACCAAGTTATTGCCAACGCCATGCATTGTGTAGCACACAAACTAAGGAAGACTTTGTCCTCCTCCACATGCTGGAGCTGAGAGAAGCTAAGATGTTTGCTATGGTGGCCTCTGGCCATTACTGCAAGAAAGGAGAATGGTGAGCTGAGATCTTTGCAGTGAGGTTTGCACCAAGGCTAGCTGTCCATATGCACACAGAACCACTCCAGGCTCTGCTGACGTGCTTTTCTTTCTTCTATATTGTTTTGTACAAGTGTGTTCCGGGATGTATATTAATTTGCTTTGTTACGCACGACAAATGTTGCCTAACCTGGCACAACCCTGGGTCAAGTTCGCTATGCCAGCTGGCTTTTGATGCCTATGATTGAATTAATGGTTCTTTAAATATTGATTGAGGTACTAGTGCAGGAAAGAATAGAATATTTAACTCTGTGGAGTAGCACATGATTATCACATGGACACTGCTAGCTCAGTTCTACTGTGTATAGAATAAGTCTATATATTGCAGCCAGCATTTACAAGATAGGCTTTAAAAGGCAAATCACTTCAGTACAGTGAACTAAAAATGAATCTAGTGAACAAATTATAAAGCCCTTTAAGAAACCGTCCTCCTGAAATGTGTAGATAAACCTAAAACATACAGATGAAGAGTACTTGAATCTTGACACAAATTAGACAAGTGGAGAATGTCTGTAATATTCAGTGCATATAACTGCAATGACGTGCTTTCCTGAAAAGGCTGTAAGCCAGGCACGCATAGCAAGACAGAAGAAAGAAAGGGTGGGGACAGAAAATACAAACCCAAGAAATTAGCTTTGATCATTCATTTACATCTATGGTGTCACATTGTTTCGGACAATCAACTCCTTGAAAAGCTCCCCATTCCAGGGGTGCTCTGACATGCCATTACTGTCAGCCCCTACAGAAAACTGTGGTCTCAAGGAAGAGGGAGGTGGATGGCTGAGGCTGGATATCAGAGCAACCAAAACAGCCTAGATTTAGTATGTGGCTTATTCCCAACTGCCTTTAGTTTGACTGAAGAGTACATTTTTAATAGATGTACAAGAACACAGTAATTTATCTTTGCAGGCCATCTGGAGGAACAGAGCTATGCTGTCATTTAAAATGTTCTTTAAAATCAATTATTATACCAATAAGTTACATCAGTACAAGAGGATATTGTACTAGTACTGGTAATTATCCAGAGATTTGGCTGGAGGAAGAGAAAGCATCCCAGTTCTTCTCTACCTTAAATTGGTCTAAAACAGCAACAACCCATCAAAATGAAGAGTGGTGTAAAAGTGGTGTAAATAATCTGTAAGAAAGTGCTGTCACTACTAGCAGCACAAAGGAAACCCATTTTGCTTAGGATCGTCAGTCACTCAAGGGCAGGAAAAATTGAGCAGAACGGAACATTGCAACCAAAATTGTTATGGCAATCACCCTACGATAACAGAAAACATCTCCAAACTGCCTGAAGTAAAGAATGAAAATTAAATATCCAAGCTCAAAGGTGCTGTAACCTCTTGCCAATCTAAGGCCCCCTCATTCTGGTACAGGCCAGCTGATTTCCCCTGTAAGTTCAACAGGAAATGCATTATCATATGGCTGATTTGGAAGAAGAGCTGACAGTCATCAGGATAAAACAGACCTGGAGGGAAATCCCCAAATAGCTGAATTGCAAAAGCTTTACCCATCTGGAGCAACCCAGCCTATGGCAGGGAGACCAGCAGTGAGAGAACAGCAAGGCAGGAGAAGAAATTGTCAGCGGGGTACAGTGGAGGTGTGGAAGGGTTGTCTTCACCAAGAACAGCAAGCCTTGGTGCTCTGCGGAGCAGGGGAGAGCCTCTGGCACCAACAAACAAACCAAACCAAACAACCAAACCAAAACAATCACACACACACACAAAACACACACAAAAAAACCCCACAACCATGGGCACTGCAGAAAGCAAAGTGGCATGAAAACAGAATTTAGTCCCTGATGCATAAGGGGGATTGCATGGTCAGGACAGGTTAGCTTTAAAAAAACCCATCCCTGAAAGATGTTTCAAAAAAGGAATGTTTCAGTATTAAAAAAATTTGCCAGGTTGGATTTTCTGGCATTGGAGCAGATGCATCGGATGCTGAGGAAAGGATTCCTACACTTCAGAGGTGCCTGCACTGTTCATGGAGATCTTGGTGCTGCTGGCTGCAGTGGGAATCATGGGTAGCCTAACATTCCCAACAGCCTCATGGTGAAGCTGGCAGTGCAGGGAACACCATGTGCATGGCATATGCTTGGGAACAAAAGAATTACAAGGTCACATGTACTTTTTCCAGTCCTACAAGATTGTGGAGAAATAGTGGAAGCACAAAACTATTCATAAGAGATGTGATTGCCAGGCAAGAGAGTATTTTGTTAAGCAGTGTGTGATGACAGCATTTTCAAAGTGGAATTAAGATCATATATGCTTGCTTTCAGTCAGTTTTTCTGGTTTTCGGTTAGTTTAATTTTATGACTGTATTCTGGTTTTTGAAGTATTGTCCTTCATGGTAACACAGAGTTATCAACATGCACTCATGTGTACACCCTGTGTGACCACAAAACTGCCCTGTTCTGTTCCCTCTCTGTCAAGCCAGTGCAGCCTCCTCTGTCTCTCAGTGGGATGTCAGGATGTAGAAGGCAAGTAACCACACAGAAATGAATGCAGAAACACTTCCTAGCTCCTGAGCAAGACCATTTGGTTGCACTGGCCATCTCTCCATGACTCTGAAGGGATCATGCCACTGGGGCAGCACCTAAACTTCAAACAGTGGCCAGTGCTGGGCTTAGACTACATCACAGGCATTCATTTACTGTATAATAGAGTGAAAAACTGGCATGAAGATATACTGTGTTTTATTGCTTTCTTAACAGAGTTCCATTAACACTGATAAAAATATCAGTTCTGTTGTCTGAACAGGCGAAACAGCAAACCATTAAAAGGGAGAATCCAGCCTAATCCTTCTCAATGGAGACATGTTGCCCCTAGCCCTTTACATGTCCCACCAAGCCAGAACAAAAACTTTCAAAACAATGATGATAAAAGAATCCAAGTCTTGTATCTGTTTTTATTTAGCAAATACATGCTAAGCTGTTTCAGATATTTTGAAGAGGCATTTTTGTTTTCCTTTTCAGCACGCAACTTGCAGAACTTACTAGTATAAACATAGTGATCAGTAATTTGATACACCAGAAAACAGTCAATGTAGTTTGTTTAGATATAAGCAGTTGTCTTAATAAAATCTATGTAACTATCTATACCACACTTCTTCTTAACCTGAAGAAATGGAGAAGGCATCTACAGAAAAGATGAACCATGTTTGATTTACACAAACCAGCATTCCAAGGTTTGTGTTCTGACTGCTAGCCCAAAACACTGCATTTCTGATTATGTGCTGTGGGCTCCACAGTTCAAGCTGCTAAAAAATACTTCCAGAGGATATCACTCTTTGTACCAAAAACGTTCTGAAAGCACAGTTGATAGATGCAGACAATGATGCCGTGATGTGCCTAGGACAAACTTTATCAGAGATATCCACTGAGAAACTGAGCAGAAGATATTGCAATAAAATATTTACTTCTTTTGCATATTCTGGACTCGTTTTGTCACAAAAGAAGAAATAACTTCGGCTTGTGCAGACATAGATGCTGAATTCTCTTCCCAAGACAGTTTTCCTCTACTGAATGTATAAATTCTAACTTGGAATTACTGTGGACAGAATAATTTATTGTAATTAGCATTTTTTTCCCGAGGCTGTAGTTACCCAGTTGCCAATTTTTGTTAATAATAATTCTTTTTTTTCCAGAACTCTTCCAAAGCAGAGCCATAACTCTACATAAATAATTCTTGGCAGGCAACACTTGCCACATACTCAGTGGCTTCCCTGTTGTATAATCTATATTCTTAGCACAGAAGTTGTTAATTTTCAATGGAAAAAAAGATATTATGTTGTTCTCATATCCCAGCGAATGTAATTCTAAAGAGATTATTTCAGATGTTGTACACAGTCATATTGCTAAAATAAGACTGGATTCAGACTTGTGGCAAAAACAGACACACATGCAGAATGTGTTACATATGAATATTCTCAAATGCATTGTTCCCATTAGCACTGCTACCAGAAAACTTGTTTGTTAGAATATTTGCAATGATACTACATAAAGGGAAGGTAAATATGGTCAAAACAAGTCTACTTTTATGTGACCAAATATTCATGTAAACTTTCTGCTGTGCTAATAAAAACCCCTTTTTTTTCTGTTCTGAGGGGGTTTTCTAGATTGACACGTATTATTTCTTCTAAGTCAAGTTGTGTGTGCCTGTAATACAGCAGTATGGAAGAATCAGAAGAAAAGTCACGTTTATTTGCACTTTTAGTGAGACTTGGCCAGGTCTACAAGGCAAGGCACAGTTCCTCTACAGAGCAGCTTTGTACAAGTAATAAATGTTTACTGATCACAAATTTTGATGGTCTTGAAACATGAAGGCTCCAGAGCCTTCCCTATTCCCAGGAAACAGAGAAGACAGGCAGCAAATCCAGAAGAGCATTTTCAGTGAAGGGAAGCATGGCCAAGTCTGCTGGCCTTGGAGCCAGGCAGGAGGTGGCCTCAGCAGTAGGCCTTAGGACAAGGACTCAGGAGGACAGGGGACAGTGGTGCATGGGAAGCTCTGCATGCCATGCCTATGCTCTCCAGCATTGTGCAGCTCGCTCTTGGCATACTGCTCTTATTTTACCAGGAGAGGCATTTTGGCAGAGGTGCTTCATTCTTCAAGAGGATGTGCTCTCTTAGCACCCCCGCACTCAATAGAAAAAATCTGCGAAAAACAATATATGTTCTCTTTGCCACATATTAAAATTTGTCCAAAACATGAGGATGGGCATCTGAAAATCCACAATCAGGACACAGCCAAAACGTTGGACATTTTTTGGAAAGATAGACATGTATCTTGTCCTTCATCACTGGGGTGTCACTGAGCCAGTGGAGCTGTAGGCTGGCTAACACAGGACAAAGTATCACACCTTATAGTCCCAAAATATGGCATTTCATACTAATCCTGTTTCCTTAGTGGCTTTTTTAGGACAACAGCTTATGCACTCAATGTTGTCACAAAAACCTCAGTTTGCAAGAATCAGGTAGCTGGCAGCAGATTTGTTCCTCAGAGGCAGGAGAGTGAGAAATGCGTATAATATGGACTCTAAGTGGTTACGAAAGACAGGGAATTCCTAAGTGCCTTTGTGTGCTGGCCTGGCTGAGAGGTAAGCATTTATACTTCCAGTCAGTAATTACACCCAGTCCTTGCCCTTTTTCCGCAAAGAAACCAGCCATAACCATCTCAGATCTCACTGCATAAACCAAATGTATTTTCAAGACTTTTGAGAAGCAGTGATTAGCAATGTTACTTCTCTAAAATACCTAAACTTCTACCTTACCTCTACCCACCTGTAGAGGATGGTGCTGCCTATCTTTTTGTATTTGCGTCCTTGGCCTCTCCAGCCTCTGGAGTATTGTGCTATTCCTACAACATAGTCCACATAGATTTTGCTGAACAGCTGAGCTGAAGCATTTTGCAGTCCAATTGTCAGATGTTTTTTGGAATATGGTAGGAGAAGTCCTTAAGGGCAAAGTTTCAAATTTTCCTCAGCAATTAAAAAGCCCTCCACATTTGTCAATATGAGCATAGGGATATTGGAGCCTTTGACTTTCCAGGCACACGTAACACAAATGTAGGTTTTCCTCTCAGCATTGTACTTAGAGCTACCATTTACAAACCAAGTTAAGCATCAGCCACACAACATGTAGGATATAGTTGTAGAGAGAGGCAAGGCAAGGGAAGGTGAGGAAAGGAGATGAAAGGAGACAAAAGGAGAGAAAAGGCATACACCTGAACTGCTTTATTGAAAACTAGAGCAAGCACTAGTGTAAGAATCTCAAAGATTATTCCAAACTGCTCCCTCAGACAAGCTTCAGCAATTTCTCTAGTTCCCATCACCACAGCATTCACAAAAAAACACTCCACAGGGATGCAGCTTTGCAAACAGATAAAAAAAGCTGAAGTAGGTCACATTTAGCAGCTCACCACCTTGCTAGTGTCTCGTTATACTTAGTCACTCAAGTCTCACATCTAACTTCTCACAACTACAAGAGTTTATTTACAGAAAACCAACAAACAGTATCTTCATCAGTAGTACATGAGGCTGTGCCACTCATAAATGATTGTGAGAAGTTGACATGTTTGCCTGAGCATAAACATCACATTAATTGAAGATGCTCTGAGGGGAAGAAAATATAAGCCACAAAAATTGAACTGAGCAGCTTCTGCCCCTGTTGTTCAGGAGTCTCTGGTGCAAAGTCAAATGAAGTATAAATAATATGCCTCGGAATCCATACACAAAGAAGAGGATCAGGGTGGGAAGTGGGATTTCTATGTCCTTTACAGGTAGGTTTATCTGAGTTGAAAGCTAATAAATACTTTAGGGAATGCTTATCTGTTGAAAATTATTTTCCTTCTAGAGCAATGTTTCTCTAGAGACAAGTTGTCCCATGCAAGAAGCAGAAGTGTTTTGTGCTAAAAGCAATGGTACTAAAAATATACTACTAAAGCTGGGGAAGTTTATTGACTAAAGATTTAATATGTCTGAAATTGAGACATACTTTGGACTGGTGGTTACAGCATCTATGAGTGCTTGCATCATGGGAAGATACTAAGTACCACAGCCTAACACTCTGTATACATATTATAAGGACCAGTGTGTAACAGTTAAATTTACAAACCAATAAAATATTCATGAAGACTAATCTACAGTTGAACCGGAGCCTAACCAAGCAGAACTATAACCTTATTTCTTATCCCCGTCACATTGCATGGCAGGTAAAGCTAGAAATATGTAGATGATAATTTGGAGTAGCTTTCTGTTTAAAAGTTATTTAGCCCAGGTAACAGCTTCCTGCCAGCTAGGTGAAGTATCTTGAGTAATTAGCATGATACAGCAATCTCCCTCAATTCCCTCCTCTGATTCCTTTCTCAAACCCCACTGTTCTCCACACTCTCGGAGGACTGTCTGCTACAAATTCAGTATCTACTGCAAATATGATGGGGAACCTCAATGTCTAAGAAATTAGGTCTGTAAATCACATTCAGTAAAACTGTACCATTGAGCCCATGACCAGTCCCTGGAGATGAAGAGAGAGTACTAAATGTGTACAATTCTGCATATGCTTTTTCAAGCCCCATCAGGTAGGGAAAAGGATAAAGACAGGCAAGTTTTTTCTATCTGGTCTCTCACTTTGCATTTCAAACAAACCCTGACACCAGCTCTTTCAACAATGCAAAAACTAGCGGATGAAAAAGTAGCTGCTTCATTACAAGCCTGATGTGCATGCACTTGCCTTTTATCATAATATTTCAATAACAGATTGGGAATTATTATTATTGTCATGCTCCTAATGTTTTACCAAAGACACTAACTGAATATGAGGAAAGTCGTAGTGCATCCTATATTGACTGAAGGTAATCTGATTAATTAAAGAATTTGCCTAGCAGAAGGCTTGCTTTTACTGTCTGAGCTAGGAAAAAATTCAAAACCAAAATGCATCCAAGTGTAATGACAAGCATTGGTGGTGGGAGAGGGAAGAATTGTGGGAATAAAAGACAGCTGAATGTGTTCTCCATTTTTAGGGTACACAAATTGTTCCAAATATTCCTTTGAAGTTTGAGATTGGGTTTTGGTTGCCATAAAAGTTGTTCTCAGCACAACTGAAACATAAGAGAGTTTTATCTTTCAGAGTTACTTATTCAAAGTTTAATTAAGTTTCATTCAGCTGTGTTATGGCTTAACTCGCCTGTGTCTCAGCTCTGACACTAGTGTGACAAAAATATCGTTGTGTCAGCATCAAACAGAAGACAGTGAAGCAGCAACAAAATTTAAGAACAAAGGAATAAGGGTGCTTAGTTTGTTGTATTTAACTTGAGAAGTAGCAGGACTCATAGAATCATAGAATGACCTGAGTTGAGAGGGACCTACAAGGATCATCCAGTCCAACTCCTGTCCCTGCACAGGACAACCCCACAGTTCACACCATGTGTCTGAGGACGTTGTCCAGTCTCTTCTTGAACACTGTCAGGCTTGGGGCTGTGACACCTCCCTGAGAGCCTGTTCCAGTGCTCCACCACTCTCTGGAGGAACAACTTTTTCCTAATGTCCAACCTAAACCTCCTCTGGCACATGTTCCTGTCATTCCCTTGGGTTCTGTTGGTTATCAGAGAGAAGAGATCAATGCCTGCTCTTCCTTCTCCCCTTGTGAGGAAGCTGTAGCCACCATGAGGTTTTCCCTCAGTCTCCTCTTCTCCAGGCTGAACAAACCAAGTGATTTTAGCTGCTCCTCATACAGTTTCTTTTCCAAACCCTTCACCAACTTTGTAGGCCTCTTCTGGACACTCTCTAGTAGCTTAAAATATTTTTTATACTGTGGCACCCAGAACTACATATAGTAGTAGTACTGACCCTGCACCTACTGAGACTTCTGTAATCATTGGTTTATTATCAGGGACCCGAGTAAAACAAGCTGATGGTGGACTGAAGACCAGTATGTGACCCTAAGAAAAATTTTCCAGGAACTATGGGTACAGAGTAGGATTGCTAGCTTGCATGCTACGAACCTCCACTAAGCACTGCCCAAACTTCCCAATAGGGTACACAATATCAAATTTTCTACGCCGAGGCTGAGAGCAAAGTAAATTTTCCTTACAGCAGCAAAATCTATATTTGCCAGAGTAGCAGGGGTCCTGGCTCTGGAAGGAAGGACGTGGGATTCAAGTGGTTTTGAAGACTGGTAGGTGGAAGGAGTCAGTAATGCTTTAGGGATTGAATATGGGGACATAGTGCAGGTTTGGGGGCACCATTCCATGTGCTAGCACTGGATCCAGCCTTAGACCAACAGCAGGGATTTAGGCTCCTAAGAGAGTATTACTGCTTCCCCGCTTCAGCGAGTTCCTCCTGAAAGATAAGGTCACCACAGTCATTGTCTCTTAGATGTATAGGTGTGCAAGACTGAGGAGCACTATTAGAAAATGATGGGGAAATGTTATGTGTCTTCACCTTTCATTTTTAACCTAAACAATGATTCTTTTCAAGCACACAGAAGGTATCCATGTAAGTTTAAAGAACAAAAAGGAACTCAGAAAATTATATGCAAAAGCGAAGAAAACAGAAGAAAAATTCTGGAACAAAACCCAACATTTTCACAGATTACCAATGGCAAATAGTCAATTTACATTTACAGTATCTGTGCATGAAGAGGTGAAACAGCAGTAAAGACAGAATAAATAAACAAATGGAACATTGCAGAAGAATGAAAAGCATCTTGTCAAGGTGAGTCCCACATTTTGTGTTCTGAAAGACATGCAGAGCTGTTTAAGGCAGCTTTTTTTTTCCTGAAAAATATCTGAATCAACTATTTTTTGTCATAAGCTAAAAATTCTGGGTGGATGCTTCAGTCAGAGGAGAATGAGCAGTGTCCCCCATGCTACAGGGCACAATGCTACTGTAAGATGCTGTTGTGTATGGTGTGGCACAGTTTGATTATGACATCTGTGGCCTGAAAGCTGAAGGTCTATTTCAGAAGAACAGATTATTTGCTGAGTAGTCTCTCAATAGGAATGTTGAGAGGTTTGTGGTTATCAAAGTTTCATTTGTATCCTACAGACTCTTGCACCCACTGTCCTGGTAAATTCCATAGAAACCTATTTAGCTTCAAATTGTGATGTATTGTTCAAAGAAAGGTTATTGTATGTACTTTCCATTGACCTTAATATCTTCAGTAGAATAGAGAATAGATACTTCATCAAAAATCTGCTTCTCGTGAAATTGAACTAATAAATCATTTGTAAATGTCTTCTTGCAATGAGTAATCTAACTGTTGTGTTATCTCATCTGCCCTTTGCTTAAGTGTGCTGAAAGGGAGTGGAACCATACTTTTTAATAATGGTAATATGTTGTCTTTATATTCTAATACTCTTTTCCTGCAGTATAGATATTCTGTTCTAGTAAATGATTCAGAGGGAAAATTTTGTGTTTCCTACAAGGCAAATTTTCCTATTCCTGTCCCTTTGGGGAATAAAAGATGGTAGTTCTCTCACCAAAGAGCAGCTAAGTCGGTACTCATGAAGAATTTTTAAAGGCATTTCAAGAAAGGTAGGACTGGTCCTTTAATTTGAAGAATTCAGTCTATTTCATTTGCTTTCCTGATAAATACTATTATTTTCTTAGAGTTACTGCATGCACTGATTTCCTGGTCAGCTATGCTTTCCACAGACTTTTTGTCTCACTGAGTATATAGCAAAACTAGCACTTATTAAAGTAACACATACGTCACTGAACATGTTGTTTTCAGTGGTCATTAGGCACCTAAATACCTTTGGAAATTCAAACTTATAACTAAATCTGATACAAGTCCTTGGCAGGTGCAGAGGTGTCCTCCATTACAGCACTGCCAGGCACAGGCTTTGTATGTGTAGCTGTGCAGGCGTGTCAGCACAGGTGCGGGTGCGAAGGAGCTGTGCTCAGGAGATGCGGTGCCCAGGTCAACAGGTTCTGCAGAGAGGACTCTGTGAATACAGCTGTGCTGCTTCTAGATCTGAGCTAGCTCTGCACAACCACAAGACCTTTTTCATCCTATTGGTGACTCTCACATCATGAAAGGAATCAGACCTGCACGTAAAATCCTCATCAGGGTGTTTGCTTTTACCATATTGATACCCTAATGCAGACAGAGAGGAATGTATGTCCCAAGGGCCAAAATCTTGATTCTGAAAACTTAGGCTCTGCTGCTCCCCAATGCTGGGCATGTTTATCTTGTTGACTCAAAATTTCCCAGGCACAAAGGGCATCTGAGGAGAAAAACTGCTCTGAGCAGCTGTCTGTCTGCTGTTCAACTCCAATGAAGAACCAAAGCCCCAAGCAGCCATCCTTTAAGGCTTCCAGGTAAGCCTTAAACATACCTCCAATAAACCCACCAACCTGGACTCCTCACAAAATTGTGTGAGATTTTACGGAAAAAATAGAGATTGTGATTCTGATCTTATAATTAATGGTCCAATATTTAGATTAGTTGCCAAACTCTCTTGGCCTAAATGAACAGACTAACCATTGGGCAAAATTATGATGCTTTCCCTGTTTGCCACCCCAATTAATCCTTAGTTCTTGCTGCAGAAGAGCATTATTGCAGCAGGAGGGGTCTCTCCAAACCGAACTGTCCCGTCAACTAATAGTTGGAACACTATCCTCACCAGAGAGAAGATCAATGTGTTTTTGAAATGTGTTGGTTGGAAAGAGGAAATGAACTAGGTCTCCCACTTCTAGACCAAATGTTTTAACCATAAGGTTATTCTATGAATACTGGGTAATGCACTCCAATTCATTCTACAAAGAAACAGTGACTTCTGCTCAGTTGATTAAAAACATGGGTAAAGATGGTTACCCATAAGAGGAGGATTAGGTCTGCAGATCCCAATAACACAAATGTGAACCAGCTTCAGGGAGCTTCACACTACCCTTATTTCATTAGCTTGAGTAAATTCCTAATGACCTTGCAGGACTTTAAGAACTCCTTTCTGAGGTATCCAGCTTTGCCCATGGGTGACCTACTTTAGAAGCAAGCTCCTTCACCGTTGTTTCTTTTGTACCCTTAGTAGCCTTGTACCGTAGCCTTGTACCATATCCTTATTGTTCGATAAGGAAGAAAGTGAAAGTATCTGTTAATTTAACAGTGCAAGTGTGTCACAGTGGATCAGGCTGGAGCTGATCGCAGACAGCATCTGGTCAACAATCAGAGGACGGTGCCTGTGGGAAAAGAAAAAGCAGACAAAATATGTATGTAGTTTTCCCCCACATCACAGAATGTTTGGGATTGGAAGGCACCTCAGAAGATCATCTAGTCCAATCCCACTGCCCGAGCAGGAACACCTAGATGAGGTTACACAGGAATGTGTCCAGGCAGGTTTTGAATGTCTCTGGAGTAGGAGACTCTACAGCCTCCCCGGGCAGCCTGTTCCAGTGCTCTGCCACCCTTACTGAGAAGACGTTTCTTCTCATATTTAAGTGGAACCTCCTGTGTTCCAGTTTGTACCCATTACCCCTTGTCCTACCATTGGCTGTCACCGAGAAGAGCCTGGCTCCATCCTCATGACACTCACCCTTTACCTATTTATAAATATTAATGAGGTCACCCCTCAGTCTCCTCTTCTCCAAGCTAAAGAGACCAAGCTCCCTCAGCCTTTCCTCATAAGGGAGGTGCTCCACTCCATTAATCATCTTCCTTGCCCTGGGCTGGACTCTCTCCAGCAGTTCCCTGTCCTTCTTGAACTGAGATACCCAGAAATGGACACAGTATTCCAGATGTGGTCTCACCAGGGCAGAGTAGAGGGGAAGGAGGACCTCTCTCAACCTACTAACCACTCCCCTTCTAATACACCCTAGGATGCCATTGGCCTTCCTGGCCACAATGGCATAGTGCTGGTTCACGGTCATCCTGCTGTCCACCAGGACCCCCAGGTCCCTTTCCCCTACACTGATCTCCAACAGGTCGTTCCCCAGCTTATGCTGGAACCTGGGCTTGTTCCTGTCCAGATGCAAGATTCTACACTTGTCCTTGTTATATTTAATTAAATTTTTCCCTGCCCAACTCTCCAGCCTGTCCAGGTCTCACTGGATGGCAGCACAGCCTTCTGGCATGTCAGCCACTCCTTCCAGCTTGGCGTCATCAGCAAACTTGCTGACAGTGCAGCACTCTATTCCCTCATCCAAGTGGTTGATGAATATATTGAATAGTACTGGTCCCAGTACTGACCCCTGAGGCACTCCACTAGATACAGGCCTCCAACTAGACTCTGCCCCATTGACCACAACTCTCTGGCTTCTTTCCTTCAGCCAGTTCACAGTCCACCTCACTACCATCCGGACTGCACTCCCTCAGTCTAGCAGCAAGGATGCTGTGGGAAACTGAGTCAAATGCTTTCCTGAAATCAAGATAGACCACATCCACTGCTTTGCCATCATCTAGCACCTGGTTATGTCCTCATAAAAGTCAATGAGGTTAGTTAAGCATGACTTCCCCCTGGTGAAGCCATGGTGACTGCTCCTAATGACCCTCTTATCCTTGATATGCTTTGAGATGGCACCAAAGATTAAGTTGTTCCATCACCTTTTCAAGGATGGAGGTGAGGCTGACCAGTCTATAGTTACCCGGGTCCTCCTTCTTGCCCTTTTTGAAGACTGGGGTGACATTTGCTTTCCTCCAGTCCTTAGGCACTCCTATCTTTTACCATGACTTGGCAACATGATGGAGAGTGGCCTCGCGATGACCTCAGCCAGCTCTCTCAGCACCCGCAGGTGCATCACATCTGGACCCATGGATTTATGGATGTCCAGATTGCTTAACTGTTCCCTAACCCAGTCCTCATCAACCCAGGCAAACTCTTCCATTGCCCTGCCCTCCTCTGGGGCCTCAGGGCTGCGAGGCTCCTCAGCACAGCCTCCGGCAGAGTAGACAGAAACAAAGAAGGCATTCAGTAATTCTGCCTTCCCTGTATCTTCTGTCACCAGGGCACCCATCTCATTCACCAGTCGGCCTACAATTGCCTCTAGTGTTAGTTTTATCTGCAATATATTTGAAGAAGCTCTTTCTGTCATCCTTGACCCCTCTTGGAAGGTTTAATTCTGAGGAGGCCTTAGCTTTCCTAGTTGCCTCCCTACACCCTCTGACAACTGCCTTATATTCTCCCCAAGTGTCCAGCCCCTCCTTCCATGATCTATAAACTCTCCTCTTCCACTTGAGCATACCCAGCAGTTCCTTGTTTAACCAGGCAGATCTCCTGGCTCCCTTCCTTGACTTCCTACGTGTTGGGATGCTCTGATCTTGACCCTGGTAGAAGCAGTCCCTGAACACTAACCAGCTATCTTGGGCCCCTTTACCTTCAAGCAGCATTGCCCATGGGATTTCCCTTAGCAGTTGCCTGAAAAGGCCAAAGTTTGCCATGCTGAAGTCCAGGGTTGCAATTCTGCTTGCTATCCTGCTCCTACCACATGAGATCCTGAACTCCACCATCTCATGGTCACTGCAACCAAGGCAGCCCTCAACCTTTACTGCTTCAACCAGACCCTCTTTGTTAGTGAGGATGAGATCCAGCAATGCACCTCTCCTGATCGGCTCCTCCACCCTTTGCATCAGAAAGTTATCATCAAGACACTGGAGGAGCCTCCCGGACTGTGGCTGGCTGGCTGAATGGTCCTTCCAGTACATCAGGGAAGTTAAAATCACCCACAACAACCAGGGCCTGTGACTGTGAGGCCACTCTCAGCTGCCCATAGAAGGCCTCATCAACTTCCTCACCCTGATCTGGTGGCCTGTAACAGACACCCGCAACAGTATCGCCCCTGCCAGCCTGCCCCTTGATTCTCACCCACTAACTCTCAACTCACTCCTCATCTCACAGAATCACAGAATGTTAGGGACTGGAAGGGACCTCAAGAGATGATCTAGTCCAACCCGCCTGCTGGAGCAGGAGCACTTAGATGAAGCTACACAGGAATGTGCCCAGGCAGGTTTTGAATGTCTCCAGAGTAAGAGACTCCACAACCCCTCTGGGCAGCCTGTTCCAGTGTTCTGATAACCTTACTGAGAAGAAGTTTCTTCTCATATTTAAGTGGAACCTATTGTGTTCCAGTTTGAACCTATTACCCCTTGTACTACCACTGGTTGTCACCAAGAAGAGCCTGGCTCCATCCTCATGACACTCACCCTTTACCTATTTATAAATATTAATGAGGTCACCCCTCAGTCTCCTCTTCTCCAAGCTAAAGAGACCAAGCTCCCTCAACCTTTCCTCATAAGGGAGGTGCTCCACTCTCTTAATCATCTTCCTTGCCCTGCACGGACTCTCTCCAGCAGTTCCCTGTCCTTCTTGAACTGAGGGGCCCAGAACTGGACACAATATTCCAGATGTGGTCTCAGCAGGGCAGAGTAGAGGGGAAGGAGAACCTCCCTGGACCTACTAACCAACCCCCTTCTAATGCCTGAGAAAGAGATAGCTATCCATGACCACATTCCAGTCACATGTGCTGTCCCACCATGTCTCTGTAATTGCCACCAGATCATAATCTCCTGACCAAACACAGGTTTCTAACTCCTCCTGCTTATTCCCCATGCTGCACACATTGGTGTACAGGCATTTCAGAGAGCGAGACGAGCACATTGATTTCACCCTAGGGGGATGGGAGGCCTCCCAGTCTTCATCAGTTCTAGAGTGATGCCTCACTGGTGCAAGTCCAGCTACAGCCCCATCCCCATTTGAATTTAGTGTAAAGCTCTCCAAATGAGCCCTACTAATTCCTGTCCCAGCATCCTTTTGCCTCTGTGAGATAAACCTTTCCCACTTGTCACTGTCCAGACTGGTGTCTTATAAAACCAGGCATTATCAAAGAATCCAAAGCCCTGATACCAGGCTTGTAGCTGATCATTTATGGACTGAATTCTTCTATTCCATCCCGTGTCATCACCCGAAAATGGAAGGAGGGAACAGAAAATCACTTGCACCCCAGACTCTTTCACCAGCTATCCCAAGGCCTTGAAATCTTTCTTCATTCCCCTCAGACTATGGGATGCAGCTGCCTCCCCATTTGTTTGGAAGATCAGCAGTGGGTAGTAGTCCATTGGGTGCACCAGGCTGGGCAATGCCCTAGTGATATCCCTGATCCGGGCTCCAGGTAGACTACATACTTCCCTATGATGAGGGTCTTCCCAGCCTCCAACACAAAGTGGCTTGGTCATTTATTGGAGTAGAGCTAATTTCTGTGTATTTAGTAACGTTTCACAAGCCTGTTCAGTGCCCCTTCAGTAAGGATACCATATAATATAAACTGAAGTCCTATATGGCTAGTGAAGTACATTCACATGTTTTAAAGAGTGCAGACAGCCCTGCTTTTCTAGTGTGGAGAGAAGAAGTGCT
Source organism: Nesoenas mayeri (assembly GCF_963082525.1). Taxonomy (NCBI): domain Eukaryota; kingdom Metazoa; phylum Chordata; class Aves; order Columbiformes; family Columbidae; genus Nesoenas; species Nesoenas mayeri. Next base: position 30,131,393 of record NC_137542.1, on the reverse strand, counting down.
CATGTCAAGGCAGAGCAGTCCAGTCTTCTAACCCCGGGCCAAAAAAAAAATCTATGATATCTGATCTGAACTTCTCATACATTCATTATATTTTTGCATAAAATATTTAAGCAACAGAAATCTGACACAGATGCAATAGAATTCAAGTGTGTAAGCGCTGGAGACTTCTACAAAGCTCAAAAATGAGGTCAGTTCTGTTGCTCTCTTCATCTGAAAGCTCTTTACTTGCAAAGCCATTTCTTGCCTTCAGTGGCCTATTTGCTCCCTTTAGTCTGCAGCAGTCTAGGGAATTAGCTACAAGTAAAACTCATAAAATCTAGACCAAAAGTATTATGATTGACATGTTGATTGATTTGTGTTCCTTGAAAAAAGTCATCATCCTTGATTCTTTTTGGATTTTCCTTAACATTTTTCTTTTACATTGGAACTCAAATAAAACTCATCTGAAGGTTTCCAACTCATCTGAAGGTTTCCATCCTTTTGGAGCTAACTATGCATATACCATTTCATTAGCAAGATTTCTAAAAATAAATAAGGGACTTAAACCAGAATTCACCTTAGTGAGTCCACTCTGATATATAATGTGGACACAAAATTCTACAACTTAAACAAATGCTGTAATCCCTGAAGTTATCACTGTAGACAGAGTATCAGAAGGGGTATTTGTTTAAGAGATATGTTGCTATCTTTGACTTTCTTCTGGAACAAAACTTCACACTCAACACCCAAGACATTACCCCTGTTTGTAAAACATCACAGCGACGGCTGCAGTAAAGAAGAATAGTGCTCTTAAAAATGAACTGACTTGCTAAGGAAAATTATATATTAAATGCCTTAAATAAAATCATAGTACCTTTCATGTACAGAGGGCTTTTTTTCCATCATAATTAAACCTTAGAATTCTATGGTCTTTTACATGATGCTTTCTTAATGAGCCACCAGCATAACACAATGGTATCATTCATATGTGTCTGGTACACTTAGCTTAAGCCTCATATGCAATTGCCTTATTAAATTACTTGATGCTCTCTGATATTTTGCTTAGCTTTGCCATAGTAGAGGATCAGTGCAGCTGTTCTTTCAGTATCAAAATGTGCCCTTTTTTTTGTGTGTTTTCAGCTTTGCTGACTGCCAGCCTGGTGAGTAATACAAAACAGTCCAAACATTCAGACCAAGATTTTAAGAAACAAGTGCCTGAAAATTAGGTCTGCATTTTCTTTCACATGCTAGACCTCAAGTTTCAAATGTCCAGAAGCAAAGGAAATGGATTTAAAAAAAAAAAAAAATCATCAAAGCAGTAAAAACCACAAGTTTTTTCTCTCCTGAAACATGAAAAGGTTTAAAGAATTATTATAAAAAACTAGTAGCTGTCTGTATCGTCTAATAAGAACTTGAATGTATTGCCTGGTTTATTTAGATTAATATAATGTATCAGCTTTAAGTAGATCTGTAACAGAGGCCAAGAAGTCATCCAGCAACATCCATGAATTTGGCTAGCAGAGGCAGGGTATAAGCTAAGGGATGATCTGCTATCAGTTAAGCAAGTTTATAGATGAACATCATCTCAAATACTACAGAAAACCTTCCTGGTGCTTGTCCCAGCATATGCCACAAGACCTCACATTTTCTGCTATGCATTACCAGGCAGTTTGTAGCCCCTTGCACACAGGCATGTTGGGGATGCTGGCCATGCTATTCATGCTTGCCTGACTATATTGAACTCAGACTGTAAGGGTACTGTGACCCATTTGCAGTCCCACTGATAGCACAATAATCATGCTCACAAGCAGAAAGGGAGCACTTTCGGTACACTTTTGCAAAACCTGTGCTTTTTTCATCCTGGAGTAACAACACTCAAGTATTCATTTTCCATTTTGGTCCATATTAGCAGGCACAAATTACTTCACAAGTTTATCTGAATTCCCAGTTGACCAGATGCACAAGGCTTTTGTGGTTATCAGCCGCATGCCTCTTGCTCTGACTCATTTTGTTCATATGCTACATGGCTTACACACTGCAAGATTTGTAGGCAGTATTTTACTACAGCATGTATTCTGGCACGCCAAGATGCTCCTAAGACAATCACTGTTGTTGGCAGCGAACGTGTGCGAACTTCCCCCTTTCCCTGATGTGATGGCCAAAACGAACAAAACCTTACACTAGACCCAAAGGACCTCTTGAAGAACAGATGTCCCATGCAGGACTGTCCTGGCTGCCCATAAAAGGCACTTCTTGGCCTGACATTTGCCCCCTGCATGGAAGAGCACAACGTGTTTGGGTATTATCCAAACACACATAAAGTGAGTTAATGCCACTATTATCCCAACAGATGGGCATAACTCTGAGCTGATCAGAGGCTTTGTTCGGACATAGTTGCCAGCAGTACTATGCCCAACTGGGAGAGTCAGAAGGATCTGTCAATTTTGAGCTTTCATGCTTCTAGCTAAAGACATACCCTACTGCTAATCTTTCTTTTTCCAAACTAGATTAGATTTCAGACATTCAAATGCCTTTCCCATGGCTTCACAAAAGCATTCCTTATCTCAGACATAAAACATCAGGCACAACAGTGCCAGGTCAATGTGTGATCAAAGCCCCTGGCCCATCTTTTTTATTCTTTTCTCCTTGTTGGCAATCAAATGCCAAGGATGTGCTACACCTCCACAACTGACTAGAAGGTGGGATGTAGCAGTATGACAGCAAGATTATAGACATGCTTATGACTGTTGATCGCTTTGGTGCTGCACAGTGAACAAACGAGATGCTTGTGATTTAAACTTCTTTAGCATCTAGTTGGACACCTGTTTCACTTGAGATGTCATTCTGCAGCAACAGCACTGCTATGTCTCAGTCTCATAATTCCCACAGCCCTGGCTGGCCCAGGGAGTCATTTCTGCCAGCCTCACTGCAATTGGCTGGGAAAGGTTGTAGCTCCCAGCAAAAAGAAAACTGATGGCAGTTGACTGCGCATAGAGCTGTGTGACATAATCTCCCTTTCTCTCTTAAGGATTTAATCTATTACTGTTATTTTCATGCATCATTGGACTTTACCCTTGATCTTTTACCAGCAGCAACTGCCCTTGGAGATGATTCATTAAAGAAAATCTCTCAAAAGTAAATGTCATTCTTGTTCCTAGTGCATGCTAAAAAAGCATTGACTCAGTCACAGAAGCCCCAGCCTACCCACAGGACCCAATGACTCGATCCTAAATGACAAATCTAGGAGCCTGTCATCTTCCAGTTGTTCCCAGCTGTTTATTCCTAAAGGGCTATTTTCCTTGAAATATTTGTCATCTTTTCTGTGGAAGTCATACCCTTTTTAACAGTGACTTTCTTTGCTTTGAAATAAATTCTTTGAAAGATACTATAGCACAAAATTAAGAGCACATATGCACTTGGAAACATCTCATGGTGACATCAGTTTTTTGCAGAAAGCTCTGGGCTGATAACATTGACTGCAATTAAAATTGCAGCTCAAATGTTTCATTCATTAAACTGATCTGAAACAAACCTTATTTAAGCAGAGCTTCTCCTTAAATTTACATTAACAATGTGTATATTAGGCAATTTTACTGCTTTCAAAATATACTAGTTATGTTTCAAATTCGCTCCCTCTAGCACAAACTGTTGAGTACTCTCCAAATGAAATCAGCAAAAGCTGAATCTAGCAATTGTCTCTAGCAAGAACAGCCAGAAAGTCAATAAAAAACTTATATCTGGATGTAAAAAATATATGCTGTTTTCACTTACTTCTGTTTACTTCTGTCTTGATTTTTTTATGATGTTCTATTAAATTACTCCATGGGGAAAATGAACACAACCTTTATGAAATACAGAGGGTTTTTTTGCAAGGATATGTCATAAAAGGAAGTCATTGAAAGAGTAGTGCAGAATATACACAGGGTTTGAGATAAAACCTTACAAAAACTGATAACGAAAAGGAAGCCACAATTTCCAGGTACAAAAATTATAGTGCTGGATTTGCTGGGAAAGGAAATGTTTAGAAACACTCCTGGTCAAAACAAAATAACTGCTAAGATGAGGGAAAAACAAACAAACAATGCAAACAGCCATGGAAACAGGCTTACAGCCTTTCAAAGTCTCGATAAACAAACACCAGGGCCTAGTTTTTGTGTGATTCAGTGCATGCCCCGTGTTACAAATATTAGATGCCCTGTCTGTGCCAGTGTCCCATGAATGCCAAATATTCACTCTTTTCAGTTCAGAAAAGGAAGGAAAAAGAGTTGAATTTTGATCTCTGACAGTGGTATGCAAGGTGTTTTGGCAGATACTGCAATCACCCAGAAAACCAGAGGGCAGAAAAAGAGCTTCAGAGGGTCACAAAGGCTGTTTGCTGTCACCACTGCAGAGCGATGCTGCAGCATGCCCCTGTTCACCATCAGCCAAACCAGGGGCATACCCCAGACAGCCCATATGCCCCATCTTAATGGTGTAGGAATCACACAATGGCATCAGCAGCTGGTGCACAAGTAAGTCTTAAAAATGTGACACAGGACTAAGTTACATCAACGTGGTCAGAAAAAAAGGTTATCCTATCTTCAGTGGTAATTAAATTGCACCCATTTATGTTCTTCAGAGAGCATTTGCTTTATTTTGAAGAGCGATTATGTCAATATTCACAGAAATTTAATTATGAGGTCATTTTTTGGCAACTTGAAAAGTGGGACTATAGATAATAAACTATCAAACACCATAATGGAGAAGAAACCATCGAAACACCATAGTGCAAAAATCTGAGTACCTAAAAAATATTTTTAATTTAATTCTGATGTACTTGTTATATTTATAAATTTCTGGTTTGCTATTATGGTGTATGTTACATAAAAGCAAGTATCGTTCTTTCCAATACTGTTTTATATCACACTCACCCAAAATTTTACTAAAATGTGACATCTGCATTGGTTTAGATACTGAATGTCAATAAAATCCCTGAAATTCTAGAAGGGAGAGTTAAATACTGTGAAACTCATCTGAGGAGCGGAGTGTTGTTAACTTTACAGGTAGATTTACACGTGCAGGGAACCTGTGTCTGACAAAAGGTCTGGAAAGGAATACTTATTAGGAAAGACCTGCCATTAAACTTCCTGCAATAGTGGGGAGTGGGGTTGGCAGGTAGCTGAGTTAATCTGTAGCTAAGTAGTTTCCAGTTAATAAAAAATTGCCTTGCTTCTCACTGTTAACACCAGCCCCCAAGAGAACTATAATTTCCATCCAACCACAGATCCCATCCATGCTCTTCTCTCTCTCTTGCAAAAGCAAATACAGTCTGCTCTATCCCCCTCCCTGCTAAATAGAGACTTTGAAATAGATCACTTATGCTCCCTTTTATTAAATAAGAACTCAGTTATAGAGGTCATGCCCTTTTCCCCCAAATGCTAATCTCCTGGGCTCTTATCACCTTGTTAAATGTTTAATGTCGTGAGCATGCCCTGGTGAAAGCTGGGTCAGGTCAGTGACCTCCCTGGCGGGGGAAGAGACCAGTTCCAGAGAGGTAATGTACATCCCCCAAGGCCTGCCAAGGAGGAGGAGACAAAACAGCTGCTAATCTGCCATTGCAGGGTGACAGCACATTCTCCTGGTGCATATTCATCTTCATTTTCTGCAGTTCCACTCACTTTGTTTTCTCTTGTGTGTGTTCACCGTTTCCTAACTTAGTATAGCCCAAGAAAACTAAGCAGACAGCACTACAGAAAATAATGTGTTTCCCTTTGGCTATGCAGACATGTACAAGTATGATCAGAGTTTTGACTAATAAATAAGCAAAAACTCACAGAAACACTGTCATCCCAACACTGGTTTTGATGATGAAAGGCACAAAGGATCTTTCAAAGATCTGGAGTTACGCCAGTTTGCATGTTTGGTTTTGATTTTTTTCCCTGCATGAAAGAAACACACAGAAGCCCAGGCCAATCTCTGAGTGATTCCCATTAGCTCAGAGATATTCTCCTTGTCTCTAGACAATAAACCACTTTCATGAGAGAAAGAGGTTCACTCAACAAAGCTGTTTTCACCTTTCCTTGACAGGAATATCATATAGGTACATAGGAATGAAGTGAGGAGTATTTTTATTATACTTACAATTATTCTGCCATTTCACATTAGTTCCTGGCAGACTTGAGAAAGTATTAATTGCATGAGTTGAAAATTGAAGACTGTCATGTGCTAGCATTTAAGGATATCTATGGTTATATGATCCAAAAGCTTACCCAAACATGAAATGAAGGGTCAGTGTGGAGGTCCTAATTCGTAAAGCTTAAGATTGCTTTGTTCTGACAAACACAGTCATGAGAAAAATTTGGCCTCTCCTAACAGCTTCACTTCCCTCCACTCCCGGTCCTGAGCAACTACAGGAACGAGGATATCTGAATATGGTTGGTGGAAGGGACAAATCTCTATTTGTGATCATGTATCTCACCCAAGTTGTTTTTCCCTGACTTTCACTTCTGATTTTTCCCACATTCCATCCCTGAAATCCCATGAGAAGTTGTTTCATTTCACTATGACCTGTGCTCACTAATGTCCTTTCAGTGCCAGGAAGGTGGCATGTCACCTCCACAAGACACGGAGAATTAGAAAATAGCTTAGGCTGGAAGGAATCTTTGGAGGTGACCTGGTCAGATATCTACTTAGACCAAGCTAAACTTACACCAGGTTGCTGAGGGCCGTGTTCAGTTGAGTCCTGTATACCCGCAAGGTTGGAAAGTCCACAGCCTCACTGGGCAAACTTTGCCAGGTGTGACCACCCTCGAAAACCCCAACATCTCATCAGAATTTTCCCTGTTGTGACTTGTGGCTGTTAGCTCTTTTCCTAACCCTGTACATCTTGCTTAACGCGAGAGAAAGCAAAAAACCCAGAGCCATGTTGTGAGTGAGAATCAAACGGGAAGTTAAGGCTGCAGAAGGAATTCTCCCATGAGGAATTTCCAGTCTGGGAAAACCTGCAATGCCTCATCTGATGCTGATCTGAAGATTAGGGGTTCATATGCCTTCTCCTACTAGTTTCCCAGGGAGTTGTTTACTTTTTTTTTTTTTTTAGTAGTCCAACTGCACCTCCTTCTCTGACCTACTGAGAACAAATTATTTGTAACCTCCCTGACACAATGTAAAAAGAAGCTACAAAGTTACATTAACTACAGGCAGTCACTATGTGATGATCACAATATTTACATTGGATTCTTTCATTGACCCTAGTGTTCGCTTTGTCAAACGTACATTAATTACTTGAAACTTGCATCATATAAGTCAACATGAACATGGAGGTCAAGATAAAGCCTTGAGAATGTTATGCTTCTTCTGTGTTGCAGTGTACCTCCATTCATGGGAATTACTTTACAACACATGGTGGGGTAAAAAGCTAAGCTGCAGAAATGCACATTGCCAGTAGTAGACCATTTTATGAGAAGGAGTACCTTAGACACAAAGAACACTATAGTGCTATTGTCCAAACAGATCTTCAAGAAAGCAATAGAAGTGATATTTTACATTAAGTCTCTGAAATGGTACCAAATTTAGGAACTGATTAGGAATAAATTCAAAATATTTCTGTCAAAAAAAAAAAGTCCAGATTTCATGCTTGATCTTTCCTTCATATTTCAAACATATGTAAAGAAGAGCATTTCTGATGCAACAGCTTCTTAACACAGAGTCTAGAGTTCACTGTGCTGGAGGAAACATAGCCAAATGTGCCTTCATTCATGAGAGCATAACAATGACAACATAATCACGTAATGTGACATAAGCTGGTCTTACTTTATTAGTAGGTTATATGTATGTTAGTATGTTATATGTAATTGTCAGAGTAGATTTAGATTAGATATTAGGAAGGAAGTCTTTACTGTGAGGGTGTGGAGACACCTCCTCAGTTTTATAGGCCCTTCCCCCTCAATTTGAGGCTAGATCTTTACTGGGTGTGCTACCCCACAGAGCAGGAGAAACATATGTGTGTCTTCTATGGCACTTCTATATGTATAATCAACAAAGCCTTTCATCCAAAATGCTTCCAGGTTCTTCTGTTGTTTCTAGTGCATGCTCATAAACTGGTAGTGTTGAAATAGGCCTTCTTCTGACATAAAAGTAAAAAGAAAGGTGACAATAGATTCTTCAGACAAAAGCTTTTCCAATTTTTCAAGCATACCTTCACTTAGACAATGGTAAAGTACAGATCTGTATCTTAAATACAAAATCTGCTGCAAAGAAGTTGTGACAGTGGGGTTTGGGTTTTATAAGTCACCCACCTAGTCTTTACTGTGACTTCAGTGGAAGAAGTATCCCTAGAGCTACAAAAGGCTGCCTGAGATTACTTGGTTCTCTAGATCCCTTAGTTGTGTTTTCACTGTACAGTGCTGGCCAAATGCTGAAAAAGAAGGCTGTATAATCCCCAGATGTGTCCAAACTTCCTTGCAATGTCCCAGGAGAGCTGCAATGCAACAGGCATCTCCAGCACAATTTACTTCCTACCAGAAAAGGAGGAAACTGAGAGATGATATATTTCAGTCCCAAAGTTACTGCTCTCTAAAGTCCCCAGCTACCAAATCTCTTTATTTGCTTTGGTTTAAGGAAGATCACATATTCATTACAGTGCCCTAAAACATTATTAAAGTGAATTATTTTACGTAGTGGGAAGATGAACTCAGCCTGGGATCATTGTAGGCCATAACCACTTGGGGGGGCAGAAAAGAGACCACAGTGCATTATTACTGTGCTATACAGACATGACAAAAATAAACATTTAGAACAGAAAGAAGTATTTAAACCGAAGGAAGAAACTAGTGGAGGGAAAGAAAACAGGAATACAAATTACCCAGCAATAAAACTGAGGCTGGGAACTCAAAGAGGCTGGCTAACTGCAATGGCAATCACAGCCTGAGGTGCAACAGAGGCAAACACAGTGATAATTTTACACGTAAAGCCACATTAGTCCAGGAGAGAGTATATATCACACAGTTGCATATGACAGAAGGACTGAACTTGATGGCCAGGAAGAATTTCTTCCAGCCCCCTGTTCCTAAGCAATAACCCTGGCATAAAAATAGTACAGATGCCTATTTGTAAAGGTATCCTCTACTTGCAAGATGCTGCATGGTAAAAGAATGTTCTGCATGTGGGCTTTAATCATAGTTGTTAAATACCATTACACTGAATGTGACCCTCTAATATCAAGGCTTACTGGAACCCAGCTTCTGGATTTTTTCCCTTCAAGCCACGTCCTACCAAGTTCTTCTTGGAAATGCTCGCTTATGTGTTTGGGTGTCTGTTAGTAATCATAACCTGACTTCCAATATCATAAAAGAAAACCTTGTGATTATCAAAGACTTTTTGATAAGCTGCAGCACAATAGGGCAACGTGACAAGAAAAGTAAATTGCAATAGAGCCAGAACAAGCACTTGTTGTGAGTGACCTGCACTGCTACTGCTAACAGGGCAACATTTTGTACTACTATGTTACTGAAATCAGTCCAAGTTCCCCAATTGTTCTGAGGGCAATTTGTTCAAGTAAGAAATAAATAGTTTCAGAATTCTGTAGAAAAGGAAAATGCTAGACCTGTAAGCTTACAATATGAGAGGTGGACCAGTCTTTTGAAAGCTGACAGCACATACTGTCTATCTGAAGGGCATAAAACTCCAGGGTAGTACAACTTAGTCAGGGGGATTACAGAATCACAAAATGTCAGGGATTGGAAAGGACCTCAAAAGATCACCTTGTCCAATCCCCCTGCTGGAGCAGGAACACCCAGATGAGGTTACACAGGAATGTGTCCAGGCGGTTTTTGAATGTCTCCAGAGAAGGAGACTCCACAACCTCCCTGGGCAGCCTGTTCCAGTGCTCTGGCACCCTCACTGAGAAGACATTTCTTAAGTGGAACCTCCTGTGTTCCAGTTTGTACCCATTGCCCCTTGTCCTACCATTGGCTGTCACCAAGAAGAGCCTGGCTCCATCCTCATGACACTCACCCTTTACATATTTATAAACAGGAATGAGGTCACCCCTCATCCTCCCCTAAGCTAAAGAGACCCAGCTCACTCAGCCTTTCCTCATAAAAGAGATGCTCCACTCCCTTAATAATCTTCGTTGCTCTGCGCTGGAATCTCTCAAGAAGTTTCCTGTCCTTCTGGAACTGCAGGGATGAAAGAAAGACAGAAAAAATGAAAGAGATCACGCATGATAAGTTGAAATTGTGCCGCCGTTGTGTGACAGCCCATGAATCCAATAAAATAGACAAGCCGACATTTCTTGAAGAAGCAAGCCATAAGAAACAGGATCCTCTGCCCACTCCATGTAGCTATATTTATCATTACAAGGGTGATATTGCTCAGTCAAAACTTTCTGTAACACCTTTTCTTATTTTAAAAAAACCCAAACATGACTTCTGGATAAAATGTTGTGCACAATTTGCCACAACTTTAAAAAGTAAGGAGACATTATTTCCTCAAGGCTTTTAAAAATATAAGTTATGGAGGAATGCTAAAAACTATCAGAACTCCTCATACCCAGCCTGGGGTGGACCCTCCCTGGGCAGCTGCTCAAAGCAGCATCAGCAAGGAGGGCAGAGCCTGTGGCTCAGGGCTTGCTTTCTCCAGCCTGGTCTTGAAAAGAGACCTCTTTGCTCCCCTCTGAGTTCTTAAGCATTTGTACCATGCTGCAGGACATGGTCCTGCACAGCTCAGTGTCCACCAGGGCTCTGAGACACTGTCAGTAGAGCTCCTTTGGTACACACCCAGCTCTGAGAGTGAGACAAGCTGGGCTGTCTCTAGACCAGACCAAGGCATGGCAACAGTTTACTTTGCACTCCAGCACCTTGAGGGCCAAGCTGAGCTCCCATGTGGAGCCACTCAGCAAGAGCCCAAGGAGAGCAATGCCTTGCCCCTACTTGCTTCTGCTTTCACTTCTGGGTCAGTGCCTGCACATTTACATCCATTGCCAATGGGATATCACAGTAGAAAAAGAGGTGGAAAGGAGAGGGGAGGGAAGGGAAGGGGAGGTGAGAATAGTTGAGTTGTCAGGACCCTACGCCAAACATCTAGTCCAACTGCCTGACCAGTTCCAGGCTGACCACAGTTAAAGCACACGATTAAGAGCACTGTCCAAACACCAATTTTTAAGGCACTGAGAGACATGGGACATCAACCATGTCTCTCGGGAGACTGTGTTTGACCACGCTCTTGGTGATGAAATGGTTCCTAATACCTAGTCTGAACCTCCCCTGACACAGCTTTGAACCATTTGCCACATGTCCTGTCACTGTATCCCAGGAAGAGGAGGTCAGTACCGGCCTCTCCACGTCCCCTCCCCAGGAAGCTGTAGAGAGCAGTGAGGTCGCTCCTCAGCCTCCTTTTCTCCAACCTAGACAAACCCACAGTCCTCAGCTGCTTGGGATCCCTCTGATGAGCATGTGTCAAAGATGGATCCTTTCCAAGTGGAGGAGAAATGCCAGCATCAAGGCTGGATCTGGAAGAGTGGGAAGAAAGCCTGTGCTTGAGGGCAGCAGCGTGGTCGCCTTTCCCTGGCTGCTTTCCAGCCGGGAGCTCACTGCATGTGCTGGTGCCTGGGGTGGTCCCTCCATGGGCCAGGACTTTGCGCTTGCCGCTGCTGAACTTGGTGGAGCTCCCACCTTGGCAGGGTACCACCCTGGGCTGATGCAGAGAGCAGCACCAAGTTCTGACTCTGCGCAGGAGGAGGGAATTGGATGCTGCCGTAACGCGGCTGCACCAAACAAACCAAACCAAAAGGGCAATGCCATTTGCACTCTTAGGAACACTGAGACATTTTCTCTAGTTTTCATGGGTTAACTTTACTTGGGTATTTGAATATGGGAGACTGGGAGCCCTTGAGGGCTGAGGCATGCCCAGCTGACAGCCCAGTCCTGGTTTGGCCATCAGTTGAGGCACCCTTCAGCGTCACTGAGGCCGTGCTAGCCTCTTGTTGGCTGGAGAGGCCTCGGAGCTGCCAGCTTTCCTCTTTGGAGGTCTCCGTGGCCCCCCATGGGAGCGTTCCCTGCCCCGTCGGGAGGTGGAGGGCCCGGGCACAGCCTCCCCTGGCTCTGTCTGAGGCTCTTCTTGCTCCACAGGGCTGGCAATGGGAGCAGAGGGGTGGCTGCTGGAACCCTCACCAACAGCAGCAGACGAGGACCCGGGGAGCTCCTCCATGCCATATCTCGGAGGTGAAGGGATCCCGGGCAGGTTGGGGAGACCCTCCTGCTGGCTCAGCAGGCAGCGGGCCTCCCTGCTGCACCGTTGCACGGCGACACGGATGAACCGTTGCACAAATGCTGTCGTGCTGTCTCGGAGGAAGTTCTCCAGCGTGCTGACCAGCAGCTCTTCATCCACCCCATAGTTCATCAGGGTGGTCACAACAGTGTCCTCTGCCATGGCTGCCTCCACCCAGTTGTTCCTCAAGATGTTCCTCAGCCTTGCTTGGAGCCAGGGAAGCAGGACGTCAAGGAGGCTTGGATGTTGTCGGAAAAGTAACGCCCATTCCTCAGGCTGGAGGCCACCCACAGGAGCCCTGGGCACCTCTTCTGCAGCCCGTGGTTGGGGTGCTCCAGGGTGAGGGAGGTCATGGGTGGCTGGGTGGCTGGGAGCTCCTCCCGCCTGGCGGACGACGACTGGTGGCTGCACAGATGGTGTGATGACGTGCTCCGCATAGTCATCGTCTGCCCGCACAGAGTGCAAGATGGAGAGGATCCTCCTCTTGCAGAGAGGGCACTCGGGCTTGCTCTCAGCCCACCGCAGGATGCATGAGTAACAGAACTGGTGGAAGCATGGCATCACATAGCTGGCCTCCTCCCAGCTGTCCAGGCAGATGGGACAGCGGTCTTCCAGCTCTGTGGCCATGCTCTCCATGTGCTGCAGTGGGCTGGGGGAGCTGGGGATGCAGAGCCGCTCCCTCGCACCGGTGCTGCAGCAGCCGCTGTCACTGGAAAAGGAAGAGAGGCCACAGTTGTTGGCCGGCCCAGGGAGGGCCGGAAGAAAAGCCCAGGTGCCTCCAGAAGGAAACCGTCCCTGCTCCCCAGGCTGAGGTGTCCCTGCCCAGCTCACCTCTGCTGCTGCGAGCTGTCTCCTGGGTGCCCCAGCTGCCGGAACCTGGCAGGGCTGGGGAAAATCTTTGGATGGCTCTGGGGTTGTGCACTGAGAGCTGCAAGGAACAACTCCTCAAGCACACCACCAGCACCAGGGTCTCGCTTGTCCCTCCAAACCTCACAAACTTGCTCGGCTGGACCACGGGCACAAACTGGCCGGGTGGGGCTGGGCGCCTGGATATAAGCAGTGAGGGGCCCTCGTCACAATCCGTCGCTAGCTGACATCACAGTGCGTGGCTGGAGATGTCTCAGTCCATCCCGCGGTAACACCACTGCCCATCGCTCAGCAACTCGCTGACATCAGAACCCAGTGTGCTCAGACGCTCCTCACAGGACATGCCTTCCAGTCCTTCCACCAGCTTTCTTGCCCTCCCCTGGATACGTTCAAGTACCTGAAAATATTTAGTAAATTGTGTTGCCCAGAACTGCACGCAGCACTCAAGGTGTGGCTGCATCAACGCAAAATACAGCAGGATAATCAACTCTCTCGACTGGCTGGCCATGCTGTGTTTGATGCACCCCAGGATGCACTTTGTCATCCGCCACTATCCCAAGTCCTTCTCCGCAAGGCTGCTCTCAATGCAGTCGTCCCCTAGTCTGCCTTAATGTTGTGGATTGGCCCAACCAGCCTTTCAGGCATCTCTCCCCATTGCCAGGATTATTTAAAGATTATTGAGAGTGGCCTCACAGTGACATCAGCCATCTCCCTCAGCACTGGTGGGCGCATCCCCTCTGTGCCTGTTCGCTTCTCCATGCCCAATTTGCTCAAGTAGTCTCTGAGCCAATCCTCTTCCACCAAGGATACACCATCCGTGCTTCACACTTTCTCCGTGGGACCTGGGATTTCCCACAGCTGGTTTTGCTCGTAAAAGACCCAGACAAAGGTGGCATTCAGTACCTCAGCCTTTTCCATGTGCTGCATCACCAGGTCTTCTGCCTCATCGAGCAATGTGCCCACATTTTCTCTAATCTTCTCTTTGCCACTTCAGGATTTCGGGATGCCCTTCAGGTTGCCGTTGGCACCCCTCACCAGATTCAGCTCCAGGTACTTGCAAGCTTTGATGGCAAGAATCCTGCTGCGGCCCAGCACACCACTCACCCACCAGCTTTGCCACAAGGGCACAGTGCTGGCTGACATTCAGATCATGGTGAAACAGGTACCCCATATCCTTTTCTGCACCAGAAACTCTGCGCGAGGGCCTTGCAGGCTGAAGAGGGTCACTGCCTCCAGTGCTGGAGGAGTTCCTGCAGGATGCAGGGCAAGGGCGGTGAGGTATGCCCAACCTTTCTGCGGGCATGTTGTTCAGAGGCTTGAGGAAACACGTGAGGCTCATCCTGGGATGTCTCTGGGAAGATCCAACGGCAGGAGAAGTGACCGGGTCCATCTGGACAGGGCAGGAAGCAACATGGAATGAGAGATGGAAATCGATGGGCTTGTAGGAAAAAGTAGGTTGGACAGGATGCCAGGAGGTTTCTTGTGCATCCTCTTGCTCAAAGCAGCATCAGCAAGGAGGGCAGAGCCTGTGGCTCAGGGCTTGCTTTCTCCAGCCTGGTCTTGAAAAGAGACCTCTTTGCTCCCCTCTGAGTTCTTAAGCATTTGTACCATGCTGCAGGACATGGTCCTGCACAGCTCAGTGTCCACCAGGGCTCTGAGACACTGTCAGTAGAGCTCCTTTGGTACACACCCAGCTCTGAGAGTGAGACAAGCTGGGCTGTCTCTAGACCAGACCAAGGCACGGAAACAGTTTGCTTTGCACTCCAGCACTTGGAGGGCCAAGCTGAGTTCCCATGTGGAGTCACTCAGCAAGAGCCCAAGGAGAGCTGTGCCTTGCTCCTACTTGAACATCTTTTGTAAATTGTGTTGCCCAGACTGCACGCAGCACTCAAGGTGATGCTGCATCGCTGCAAAATAGAGCAGGATAATCACCTCTTTTGACTGGCTTGTTATGCTGTGTTTGATGCATCCCAGGATGCTGTTTGACCTCTTGGATGCCATGGCACATTGCTTGTTCATATTCATCTGCTCTCCCATGGCTGCTTTTGTCCAGTCCCAGAGCAATGATATCTTTCTCATAAGTAACACCTGGCTAGATAAGTCCTGTGACCGGTGTACCGTGTTGGGTAGTTAAAGCCTCATCAGGAGTGATAGGCAGGGCAGGTGAGGCAGGCAGATTTTTTCTGTATGTAAGGGATTGGATTGTATGGTACTTACACGATTGAGAACCTCCAGGTAAGAATGAAGGGGAAAGCAAGTAAAGTAGATGTTGTTTTGGGAGTCTACTATTGACCAGCAAGCCAGGATGACAATGCTGATGAAATATATATAAATATATATTTAACTTCCGAGGCATCAACAGGAAATATTATCTCCAAATTCCTGGACTCAAACAGGTTCAGAAAATTCCTGAGGCATATTGAACATAACTTTCTGGTGCTGGCATTAAGTTGCCAGCTAGGAAAGTTGCCCTCCTAGATTTGTTGCTTGCAAAAAGGAGAGGGATTCATAGGTGAAGTGGTGATTTGTGGTTGTCTTGGTCTCACAGACCACAAAGTATTTGAGTTTCAGATCATTGGCAGTAGGATAAAAACTGCTAGCAGAACTTTGACTGTAGATATGCAGAGAGCAGACTTTGGGCTGCTGAAGGAGCCAGATAGTAAGGTGCCCTGGGAATTGGCTTTACAAGGTATTGGGGTCTATGAATGCTGGTTCACTTTTTAAGAGCCATCTCTTCAGAGCACAGGAGCAGGCAATTACAAAGTGTTGGGAGTCAAGCAAGCAGGGCAGAAGGCCAGCTTGGCTGATCAGGGATCTTCTTCAAGAACTTAGGGGGCAAAAGACAAATGTATGGATATTCGAAGCAAGGACAGGCAATATAGGAGGACTACAAAGATGCTGTTCACCATTTAGGAAGAAAAGTCCTGTGCCCAAAGCTGGATTAGAGTTCAAGCTGGCAAGCACTGTGAAGGACAAAAAAAACAAGTCAACAGAAAAAGGAGGATCAGAGGTAATATTGATCTGTTCCTTAATGAGGTCCGTCACCTCAGAAGTAGGGAAGTGGACAAAGCAGAGACATTTAATGCCTTACTTGCCTCTGTCTTTAACAGTGATGATGGGCCAATAGACCCCTGGAGCCCCTGAGTTGGAAGACCGTGACTGAGGGGCTTCTAGATTCCCAGCCATCTCAGAACTTGTTCAAGATTCCCTACTCAAGATGGATGCACCTACATCCATAGGGTCTGATGCTGCTCATCTCAGGGTACTGAAAAAGCTGGCCAGTGTCAGCAGTGTTTCAAAGCTATTAGGTCTTCATCTGTTTTTATATTGACAGACTACAGTACAGGAATACAAGCAGCAAATACACAATATTCTAATACTCATACCTTTTTTGTTTGTTTGTTTCAGAGTTTATATCTGAAAAAATACTTTATTGATAAGCAACTATCCACTCCAAACACACAGTATTTCTACTTAAATGGCCTCTTGGGTTATTTACATTTTATAAAATGATAATTTATAACATGACATCTGTTGTCTGGTGACATATTATTTTAAAATAACGTCATTATATCTTTCAGGCAAAGCTTTGGAAAAGGCTTGTTCTCTAGTCATTAATAAAGCTTGTCAAAATGATTATCAGTCTAAGAGACAGTTAAAATAAGTTCTTTCTCTGCTAGCGCTTCTCGTGCCCCAGAGAAGGAGCATTCTCACGCAGCTTAGACAGGAGGGAGGTCTGGCATGGTGAGACACAGAGCCAAGTACTCAGCTCTGACAAGAGAGGTGCAATGCTCAAGTGCTGGGGAAGGTCATCAGGCACACTACCTAAGACCTCCTTGCTCATTTCAGACCTCTCATCTGTCAAACACAGCCTAAGACTTATTGTGACACTCAGCAGCATAGTCTGGGTTGTGCTAGCCTGAAGAATTTGAGAGAAGGACATGGTCTATCTGTGTCCAGCAGCCTGCAAAAAATTAAATTTAGGGGCAAAAAATCTCTTTTGTGTTCACTACAAAGAAGTCCTAAGCACTCACTTCTCCAAGAAGCATTATGTACATTCAGAAACCAGTTGTCTTTCATGAAAGAAAAATGTCATAATGAACATTATAGTGACCGTTTATGTAAGATTTTTCTTTCTATAGATCTTCCTGCCTTTTGTACCACTTGAGAACTACCCTGGAGCAAGTTCCTCTTACTCCTCAACCTCTGTAGTGCCTGTCCTTCCAAGATGCTGCTTATCTCCGTGTATTTCAATCCGTACTGTTTGCCACACTAATCCTGGAGTTTTGAAGGGTCTTCCATTTCCTAACCCTTCTTTCCCTCCAAATTTGCTGCTTCTTATAGAAAGCCCCTCAGGAGGGTCAGATGAAATGCCTCAGGTAGAAAGCTGTCTGTTTTTCCTACCTGGGCAGCAGTGAGGAGCAGCTGCCTGAGCCATGTGAGTGTGTGTGTGGCACTGGGGAACCCAGCCTTGATTGCCCCCACAACCTCAAGGGCTCTGCCCCATGGCCAAGCAAAGGTGCAGGGGCACAGAATGACAAAGAACACATGAAGCCCAGCTATTGCCCTACCTTTTGTTTTTCTTCTCCTGTAGCATGAGCGCCATGTCCCATGTCAGCCCAGCACTGCCTTTCTCCTTTTCTGTTGCACACCTGGAGAAAGCCTACTCCCAGTCAGCACTCACAGCAGCCCTCAGGAGGCCCAGGGAGTAAGGAGGTCACAGTACCCCTGTGGGAGGAATAAGGTGGTAAGCAGAAGCAGGAGGAGAGCAATATCCAGCAGGGATGGTAAGGGCAACTGTGTGGGCTGGAGAAGAAATCTGCCTGGGATGATTAGCAAACAACCCTCTTACCCTTAGGCATAGTTGCTCCAGCCCCTGCTGACCCTGCCAGCCTCCTCCCTTCTGACAGTGCAAAGATAACTTTGCTGCTCTGCTGAAGGCAGGAATTACTCTGTGCAGTTCCTCAGGAACCAAATTCAGCTGTGCCCGCATTGCTAGGAAGCCCTGTCCCAGGGCCAGCCACTGTGTGCCTGTGCACTCTGACATCTTTGCATCCCACCCAGCACTTTTTGTACCTAACATGAAGCCAAACTCTAAGAGCAAGATTTTTAGATCTGTTATGTTTCCCTTTCTCTCCTTGTTTACAAACAGGCTGCCCTTTCAGTTATGAGGGTGAAATGATTCCACAAACACTTCTGGAGATACATGATCTTCCCAGCCATTATCATCCAATTGTTGTGGACTTGGTTGCTGCTCAGTGAGCATTTCATTTGCAAGTAAGCTACATGAAGAACTCAACTTCAACTTTAATTTGTTCAAAGTATGAACAAATAACAACATTTTCTTTGAAACTTACTATAGGGATGTTGTCTGTGCCACATACAACATGTTGGAGGCCACATCTTTAGAATCAGGAGTCCCAAAACAGAAGTTTCCTGTTCTTTAACTTAAATTCTCATCAGCATTTTGTAAGCATTTACCCATAACAGGTAAATGGAAAACTTGAGTCACAAGTGGCAGAGCTGGACCTGCTCCAGGAGTGTCTGGCTGACCTCCTGGACCTCATGGCCACATCAAGGGTACGGGGATGGACCTTGGAATGGCACAGACCTCCCTGGGGTCCTTCTCTTGGGTGCTTTTGTCAGTAGTCAAGTCTAGAATGGAAGTATTTCTTATATTTCCATCACTTTGGTAACAACTGCAGTATCACAAAGAAAAGGTGTTTTCTTCTTTTGTCAGCTTCTTGTACAGTAGCTTCTCATCTGAGTGTCCTATTGCAGCAGAAAGGTGATTTGTTGCAACCCAAAACTTACAGAAAGAGGGAGAGAAAACATGTTCCGGTTTACCTCACTTATTCTCAAAGACATTTGTTCTGTGTTCTTTACATTTATCTAAAATAAACTAAATCTAAGCAAAAACAACTGTCAGCAAAATGAAAATCAATATTTAAGAGACACCTCTGCTGCATTAACAGGCAGCTAGCCTGCTTCCTTCCCCATAATATTTTGCAGATTTGCTTCAATATTCTTAAGTATTTGACTGAGATACAGAGCATATGTTTTATCCTGGTTTGTTGCTATGTACACACTGTTACGCTCATCCCCCCACCTTTTTATTTCCAGTTTTATGGATAAACATAATCTGCTAAACATTTGCAAGAATAACATATATACATAATCAAAAGCCAAGTGCCTGTGACCCTTTTACTTTGTCTTCCCAAGTACTGGCAAGTGCTGTCACATTTTCACCACTACACTTTCTCAAAGGCCTTTTTTATAAAAGGGCAAAATTCACTTGGCAATGTGTGTTTCTAGGACACTTAGCAAGGTGTTATTGTTTCATATCTGAGGTGTTACACTGCCTCTAGTTTTTCCATAATATCCTTTCAGGCTGTTCCTAATACATCATAAGTGATATTCCACATTCTAAGAAAAAAAAAAAAAATCCTTACTTTCAATTAGAGCTAATTGGAAGACTAATTTTGTCTGACAATTTTCAGTTTAACTCTATATAGGAATCTCTCCTATTATGTTTGGATCAGGTTTGTACAATAATCACAGAATCGACTGGGTTGGAAAAGACCTCAGAGATCATCAAGTCCAACCCTTGGTCCAACTCCAGTCCATTTAATAGATAATGGCACTAAGCGCCATGTTCAATCTCAGTTTGAAAACCTCCAGGGATGGTGAGTCCACCACCTCCCTGGGCAGGCCATTCCAATGCCTGACCACTCTCTCTGTAAAGAATTTCTTTCTAATATCCAGTCTAATGGTTAAAGGCAGAACATTAGCTTGGAAAAACATTCTCAGACACACACTGTTCTCTAACAGCCTATGTATTAAAGCCAAATTAGAGTATTAACACAATTCTTTTCTGTTTGCAGTTTCACCAAGTAGATCTAAGCCTGAAATACCCAGAATCACACATACTGACTTCATTACATCCTCAAAGTGATGGGGAATTAGACATTAAAAGGCATTTTGGGATGCTGGTTAAAATATCTGCCATCCTTCTACGGAGAGCATGAGGACTATAGCCCATAAGTT
The DNA here is from genome assembly GCF_963082525.1 of Nesoenas mayeri. Classification (NCBI taxonomy): domain Eukaryota; kingdom Metazoa; phylum Chordata; class Aves; order Columbiformes; family Columbidae; genus Nesoenas; species Nesoenas mayeri. Next base: position 30,111,254 of record NC_137542.1, on the reverse strand, counting down.
GGCAGGGCTGATCAAAAGGGCTTTAAACTAGGTTTGAAGGGGGGAGGGATTGAAACTGGGCTCTCCAAAGATCAGCCTAAGGATGGAAAGCCTGAATTAAGAGTGAAATCAGCAGCCCACTTGAAGTGTTTGTACACTAATGCATGCAGTATGGGCAACAAACAAGAGGAGCTGGAAGCCATCGTGCAGCAGGAAAGCTATGATATACTTGCCATCACAGAAACATGGTGGGATGACTCTCATGACTGGAGTGCTGCTATGTGTGGCTACAAGCTCTTCAGAATAGACAGGCAGGGTAAGAGAGGTGGAGGGATGGCTTTATATGTTAGAGAGTCTCTTGACTTTATTAAACTTGAGGTCAGCAGTGACAAGGTTGAGTGCCTGTGGACCAGAATCAGGGGGAAGTCCAACAAGGCTGACATCCTCGTGGGTGTCTGTTATAGACCGCCCAACCAGATTGATGGAGTTGAATTATTCTACAAGCAGCTGGCAGATGTCTCAAAAATGACAGCCCTTGTTCTTGTGGGTGACTTTAACCTGCCAGATATCTGCTGGGAGCTCAATACTGCACAGAAGAGGCAGTCTAGGAAGTTCCTAGAGTGTATAGAAGACAATTTCCTTCATCAGCTGGTAATTGAGCCTACCAGGGGTAAGGCCCCACTAGACCTACTGTTTACAGACAGAGAAGGGCTGGTGGGAGATGTAGTGGTTGGAGGCTGCCTGGGGCATAGCGACCATGAAATAATAGAATTTTCAATACTCAGAGATGCAGGGAGAGCCATTAATAAAACCCCTACAGTGGAATTCCGGAGGGCAGACTTTTGCCTATTCAGAAGCCTAGTTCAGAGCATACCCTGCGAAACAATGCTTAAAAACAAGGGTGCACAGAAGGGTTGGACATGCTTCAAGCAGGAGGTTTTGAGTGCACAGGAACAGGCTATACCAGTGTGCCGAAAGGCTAGCGGGCGGGGAAGACAACCGGCTTGGCTAAACAGGGAGATTCTGAAGGAAATCAGAAATAAAAAGAGAGTTTACCAACTGTGGAAAAAAGGGCTGGCTACTTATGAAGAATTTATGGAAATAGCTAGATCATGCAGGAAAAAAATCAGGGAAACAGAAGTGCCATTTGAAGTTAATTTGGCCAATTCTGTCAGGGATAATAAAAAGTCCTTCTTTAAATACGTTAATAACAAAAGGAGAGGCAAGGAAAACCTCCGTTCTCTGTTGGACTTTGAGGGAAATATAGTTAACAAAGATGAGGAGAAAGCTGAGGTACTTAATACCTACTTTGCCTCAGTTTTTTTCCAGTAAGACAGGTGGCCCTCAGGACAACTGGCCTCTGGAGGTGGTTGAGAGAGATAGGAAGCCAAACAGGCCCCTTGTATTGCAGGAGGAAATAGCTGATGACCTACTGAGCCATCTGGATCCTCACAAGTCTATGGGACCAGATGGGATCCACCCTAGGGTGATGAGGGAGCTATCAGAAGAGCTCGCCAAGCCGCTCTCCTTCATCTTCCAACAGTCCTGGCTCACTGGGAAGGTCCCATATGGTTGGAAACTGGCGAATGTTACCCCAGTCCACAAAAAGGGCTGCAAAGCTGACCCTGGCAACTACAGGCCTGTCAGCCTGACCTCAGTGCCTGGCAGGGTTATGGAGCAGATCATCCTGGATGCAATCACACAGCACCTTCAGGATGGACAAGGGATCAGACCCAGTCAGCATGGGTTTAGGAGGGGCAGGTCCTGTCTGACCAACCTGATCTCCTTTTATGATCAGGTGACTCACCTGGTGGCTGAGAGGAAAGCTGTGGATGTGGTCTATCTGGACTTCAGCAAGGCCTTTGACACTGTCTCCCATAATATACTCCTGTAAAAGCTGGTAGCCCATGGCTTGGACAAGTGCACTCTCTGCTGGGTTAAGAACTGGCTGGAGGGCCGGGCCCAGAGAGTGCTGGTGAATGGGGCTGCATCCAGCTGATGGCCAGTCACTAGTGGTGTCCCCCAGGGGTCAGTGTTGGGTCCAGTCCTGTTTAACATCTTTATTGATGATTTAGATGAGGGGACTGAGACCATCATCAGCAAATTTGCTGATGACACCAAGTTGGGAGGGTGTGTCGACCTGCTGGAAGGCAGGAGGGATCTGCAGAGGGATCTGGATAGACTGGAAAAATGGGCTGATTCCAATGGGATGAGGTTAAACAAGGCCAAGTGCTGGGTCCTGCACTTTGGCCACAACAACCCCCTGCAGCTACAGGCTGGGCGCAGAGGGGCTGGAGAGCAGTCAGACAGAAAGGGACCTGGGGGTACTAATTGACAGGAAGCTCAACACGAGCCAACAGTGTGCCCAGGTGGCCAAGAAGGCCAATGGAATCCTGTCCTGTATCAAAAATAGCGTGGTCAGCAGGACAAGGGAAGTGATCCTTCCCCTGTACTCTGCATTGGGGAGGCCACACCTGGAGTACTGTGTTCAGTTCTGGGCTCCTCAGTTCAGGAAAGACATTGAAGTGCTGGAGCGGGTCCAGAGAAGAGCAACAAGACTGGTGAAGGGACTTGAGCACAAGACCTATGGGGAGATGCCGAGGGAGCTGGGGTTGTTTAGTCTGGAGAAGAGGAGGCTCAGAGGTGACCTCATCACTCTCTAGAACTACCTGAAGGGAAGTTATAGCCAGGTGGGGATTGGTCTCTTCTCCCAGGCAGTCAGCAATAGGACAAGGGGGCATGGGCTTAAACTCTGCCAGGGGAAATTTAGGCTGGATATTAGGAAGAAAGTCTTTACAGAGAGAGTGGTCAGGCATTGGAATGGCCTGCCCAGGGAGGTGGTGGACTCACCATCCCTGGAGGTTTTTAAACTGAGACTGGACATCGCACTTAGTGCCATTATCTAGTCAGTGGACTGGAGTTGGACCAAGAGTTGGACTTGATGATCTCTGAGGTCTTTTCCAACCCAGTCAATTCTATGATTCATAATCAGGATCCTGGATTCAGCTCCCAGCAATATACACCAAAAAGTATTTTTTCTGTTGAATGTGTTTGTTGGAATACCAATATCGCCGATGAGGAACAGCAACAAGTGTGCCTTCCCTGTGGTTACTCGGGGCCAGTTCCTCCTGTATCTGCCAAAACTAGCCAAAGTCAAAGTTTTGTGTTTTGAATAAAGACAGACTCTAACAATTCATCACCAAGCAAGACATTTTGCAATTAAGTATGTTTTGCTGAGCTCTGCATTGCTCTCTGTCAAGTAATCTTGCCATGAACACACATGGCATACTGGGGGAACTCAGTGTCCCTTCTGAGGGCACAAGAATTAGCTTCCCACCTTGGGAAGTGATGCTGAGTTCTACCTCTGGCACCGAACAGGAGCTTCCTAATTTAGACAGTAGGGGAGTTGTTCTGACAAAAACCTCCTGAACTAATAATGCATTTATCTTCCCATGTGTTACATCTTTAGTTTGGTAAATACCAAAAAAAAAGTGTAACAGCTTTGGGTATATAAGGCAAGAAAAATGATAGTTACTGTGAATCAAAATGTAAATACAACACCAGCTCAAGTATTCCTCATCTTGTTCAACTAAATCTGATCCAGTATTTTGCCTCCTTATGCATATCTGTGTTAGGCAGGATTGTTTATTTTTTCTTAACTCTCTCTTGTTGTTTAAGTCAAAGTCCTACATAAAGGTTCATTAGATTCGTTCAAACCCAGAAATTTGAATAGATGCAGTTTTTAAGTTTGTAAATGGAGAATAAACACAAAATCACATTATACTAGTGGTACCACACGACCTTCAAAGCAAGTTTCCCACCAGCACACCTGCTGAGAGACAGAGAGTTACACGTTCTAAGTAGGAATTGGCCTTTTCAAATGTGAAAATGCAGTAGAACTGCTAAAGCCAAGTGCAGCCTTGAAGGCAGACCTTTCTGTAGCACACCTCACCAGACCATTGAAACACTTTCCTTTCCAGCCATTTTGCAGGAAGTCTGAGTTCCAGCTCAGGGCAAAGCTTGGCTGAGTCTGTGTATGTGTTTGAGTACAGATAAACAGTTCCTGTCTGTTTTTTCTTTCAATTTGTTAATTAAAGTCTATGATATATTATTCTTTCAGAAATATTGTAAAATAACTTTTTCTTGAAGGATTCTATCAAGTTATCTTGAAACACCTTCTGAAATCAATACTTTCTATATGTTTCATAGCCCCATGAAATACTGATACTGGCATGTAGGAACAGATATTCTCATGAGAGAGTTGGTCTCTGTCCTTTTATAAACAGTCATATTTTCAGGTCTGGTGCATATTCAAAGCACTGCTCTGCCTTCACTATAGTTGCCTCTATATAGTTGCCTCTTTTTGAAGCACGTTCTTGCCCTGCTAAATCTTTGGTACTGAATTTCAACTTAACCATTAACAGGAAGATGAGAGACATTAGTATTGATTTTTGTTTGGACTTCTTTTGCTGTTGTTGTTCATTTGTTTGGTTTTAAGAATGTTTCGAAGAAACAACCTGTAACAGGAAGGAAAAAGTAGGGCAGCCTTGGGTCCTGAGAATGTCTTGCCCCACTTCCCTCATACACTTACCAAACAGCAGAGAAGTAGGGTACAGACGTAGAAAAGGAGAAGAACATATACTATACAAATTAAATTGAGCTTGTGTTTATACATTCTGCCCTACTGAATGACTTCCAGCTCTGGTAACTCATTTCCTTTTTGCAAGTTGGAAATTGCTCAGTAACAGCAACTGTGAAAAGGTGGATCATTTTTTTACTGCTTCACAACAAGCCACTTTGAGTGATTTGAAATTACTAGGTCACAGTCTCTGGATTGAAACACTCCAAGAATTCCGTTCTTTTATTTGAAAAAGGAATTAAAATCTCAGACAATTATTAAATTGTGGGAACCCTGATCCCTCTTACAGTAGCTAAGCCACAGCATCCTAACTGCAGAAAGCTGGATACAACCAATGTGAGCATGAAACACTAGGACTTAGTATTTCTGTGTTTCTTTTACACCATTTTGTTTATCAATATTTTGCCTAAAAAGAAATGAACATATTCTTTTAGGTGGTACATAGAAACACCAGCTTTTTTCTTGCAGTTACAGTGCACACAAAATAACATAACACACATAACAATCACTACAATAATAGTACCAAAATCAGTAGCCAATAATGCGTTGACATTTCAAGTTGATTCAGTGGATTCTATTTTGTCACATGGTGAATGGGCTTTTTTAATTGGTGTGCTTTTTTTCTCAAATAAGAGCTGCTAGTCATATGCAGCTTTGGCTTAAATAGCTTTGGGAGGAATAGAAGTCACGATTATTCATGTCATGAATTATACTTTCTTTTTTGTCTAGGCTGTACTGTATATAGCAGGAAATATCTAATCTTCCATATCAGAGACAATAAGGTTATCTGCGTTCCAGAGTTAATATCTTATTTGCAGACCAGTCTCCAATCACCATTGTCATGTTGCAGACACCCATCCTGATTCCCCCTCAGGCTGTTTGCTAGCCTGTGCAGAAGGCTCTCCTGTCATTTAGCCTGTACTTATCTCCTTGTTTCTCCTATCACTCTCTCCTTGACAGCCCAGATGTGCTTTAGGTCTTCATTACACTGAGTATGGTCAAAAATGTAATAGAGGAATGATTCCAAAACCAGGAGCAGACTTCTTCCTGGCTCCAAGTGGCTTTGAAACTCAAGTTATGCACCCTACAAAAAACCAAACAAACAAACAAAAAAAGAATTAATCAAGCAATTACATTTACAGATAATCCCACATGGCAGTCCAAAGCTGCAAAGGGCACCATTCTCTTTTCAGATGTTTCCAGATACACAGCTGAGAGAGCTCAGCCATGTGCAGATCTCCCGTGGACAGTAACAGGGGGTGATTTGCATGCAATAGGTGTAAAAACACATTGTCAGAGTCACCTTACAGCTCGAACAAGAGTGTCCTGATTAACAGAAATACTTGCAGCAGCTACACGTCCTGGGATCCTTGGCAATTACAGCATAACCAGCCCATGGCATGGTTAACACAGATCATGGATAAAGAGGAAATCACTCCTTGTTCTAACATAATGAGAAAACAGCTGGACAGTGGAGAAGCAATCAATAATTTTGGCCCTACAGATGTGTGCTCTGGGCCTGCTGGTCTTACAATAGCAACAGGTGACCCATAGCAGCTCACAAGTGACCGAGCAAGATACACTAACAATAGTGGTAGTGATACCACATGAAACAGGCATACAAGAACTACAGGCGGTCACCTAATTCTCCTAGAAGTAAGGCAATCCATAATCTTGTCTTTGTTCTGTAGTACAACTGGGACTTAAATTCAGCAAGAAATATAGAAATGCACTGTTCCCTGAAATAGTTGAAGATTGTCACATATGCAAACACATGTTCTCCCTTCTTCCATCCCTCAGCTCTTTTATTTTCCCCTTTCTTAATTTGTACGTACCAGACAGGCTAAATTAACCTGCAGGTTTCAACAGCCAAAATACATGACTATTCTGATTCAGACTCATCTGAAACACTGATGAGGTCTGACTGAGGAAGTGATTAGTTCAATACCAAACCCATTTCTTTTTCCTCCCCTTCCAATTCATTGCTATGTGTGTTGTTTTTATTATGATTATTATTATTATTCAGCAGACACAACTTGAAAGTGGGGCAAAGACAGATTATTAGAGTGCACTCCACATAGAAGTAGAGCATTATTCAATAAGAAACTGACCCTTGTAAGAAACTCTTATGGGATAATATATTTTTCTGAAGAATCTTCAAAATATTTTTAACTTGAATGTCTGTTTTTAAAGGACTTCTGGGAAATTCATAGAGTCGAGAATGCACTAATGTTACTGTTCAGGATGATCAGGTTTTTATTGGCAGCAAAAATAACTGCTGGGCAAAGTATATTCAGTATAGGTTGACATATGACTTATGATCTATTTGCCTCTTTTTTTTATGGTGAATGTTTTCTACTTATGTCTAGTGAATGTACAGAAACATTTTAAGTGTCTCCATCACTTTCAATAAATTTCTGTCAAGGTAGTAGGCATATTTACCCTAAAGCTAAAAGGAAAGGAAAGCACACAATAAGCCTAATCAGTTTTAGAAAATGATGAATTGCTGTGACTCCAGAATGAAAAGCAGGGATGCATACACAATTAATATGTATGTAATGTATGAACAGTCTTTATATACTGAAATAGCAGCAGAAATTATACATAAAGTCCATAATTAAGAGATATCTATCTTAAATCTATTCCAAAATGGGTCTCTATAAAGGGCTTGAGCATTTTTCATAGTCATTGTAAAGAAGGAAACTTTGTTTAGAAGTCTTCAGTGCCAAATTAACGTACATAAAATTGCAAACATTTAAAAAATATTCATGTTATCAGTGAGATGTTCTGAAAACATGAAATATGGTACCTATATCCCAGAAGGAGAGTTAAGCAACCTGAAAATCTATATGCTCATCACCTCATCTTCACCAAAATGCTACATCTTGACATGAAAATAAAGTTAAATAAGTGAAGATGCATGGAAAATTGTGAAAAAAATAAACATTAATAGTCCAAAGTTTCACCATGCCAGACTAACCTGGTATGTCTAATAAGATAAATAAGAATGCATTAACTCAAATGCACCTTGCCTGCATAAATTTTTTGCTATAATATGAGATAATACTTAAATTGAAGAAGACAGAGATGAGGAAAATTTATACAGTGCAAGAGATTGAACAGAGCAATGGAAGCTGTCAACTCTGAACATCGCAAATTGGGAGTTGCAGGTTCAGTTTCTAAATTATGACTGAACTATCATACCCTATTTGTTCTCTCAAAGAATTACTGCTGATGAAAGAAACTATGCCGTTTGCAAATCATCTCATGTAATTCTACACCTCCTTCCCCACACCTCTTCTGCTTGTGTTTGTATGCAAACACCTCAAGTGTCCTCAGAGACTTACCACATACCCACAATTTAGAGCAAAGGATGGTCAAAGTGCCTTCTAGCTAGTTCTTTTGTCTCTGAGCCTGGATGAGCTTCTGCCTCAGTAGTCCAGAAAGAGCTTTTTGGCAGCCATTCTGTGGGCCACACTAATGCCTGAAACCTCCACTAAACCATGTGCCTTGCAGATCCACACTTCCATGCTTCACTACCACAACTCCATACAACTCACAGCTTCAGCACTTGCCACAAAATTACTACACAAAAGAGTTGGAGAAGGATCGTGAGTTAATAGCCCTTCAGCTGTCTGATTGCAACGGCCAAGTCCAGACTGTAGATGTAAGGCTTATAATCTACTCAGAAGCACTGCAGCTATAGGATCTGCATGAAGAACACACACTGGGACTGAAAATTTTACTCTTAGCAACTTTTTTGTTTACAGACAAAGTAAATGGACTCTTGTAACTTCTTTCAGTGTGTAAGTGTTGAGTGTTGCAGGATTTATGCTATGGTCAAGAACATCCCCTTCTTTTTGGTCAATGTCTAACCCAAAGCATACACCTTGAAAAGTAGTAAATTCAGAACTGAATTTTGCCTGAACTGTTCTTTCTACCTACTGTAATTTAAAAAGTCATTAATTAGGCAGAAATACATGCATTTCTGTCCCTGAAATATAATTTTCACCAGCTGAAGACCAGAAGTTTTATCATGTTCCATTGAAATACCATCGATGCAGACTAGAAGGGACCAATCTCTTTAGTAGTTGATGAATGATACTGAAACAAATAAAGATGGATGTTCTTTGAAACCATTAGGTTATGAATGGGAACTCACACACCATAACATTAGGAACTAAATGATGACCAAAAAAGGTAGGTAGGCTAGTTAACATTTCCATTACTGAAAAATGGCTGATTGAATATGTATTTTAGTACTGATATAAGAACTTGTCTTGACATTTACATAATAAAGTGAGAAAGTAAATATGGAGCCTATTATTTATGAACACAGAAAAATATTCCATTTAAATACAAATGCAGAAAAGTTGTTCACTCAGAGCAGATAAATTTTATTTTGCCATTTCAGCACTGTCTTGTACAACACTCACCCAAAGAAGTGAGCAGATGTTACACAAAATGTAAAAACAGCAACACACCCAGAAATGGACGGAAGCCAAAAATAAGATAAGACATCTGGATATTCCATTCACCAACACTCCGCTATAAAATGATCTTCAAAAATAATTTCAAAACAGCACTAAGCCATTTCTATAAGCTGGCATGGAAAGAAACATACAATGAACAGAGAAACAGTACAGTAGCATCTACTCCAATGTCATTTACAACTGAAGCATTTCTGTGTTCTTCATCCAAGGGTTTGTCTTTCATTTAAGGAAAGCTCTCACTGCTATAGATTCTGTAATTGTTTTGCCAGTGAGTAAGTAAGATAAGGCACAGAAGCTAACATACTTTTTCTGAATGGGCCTTTGGAGGACTTGTTTGTAATCTTGCTGGGCCTGACCCTTCCCAAGTGCTGCAAGGTCTTCTGGAACCACTGCTGAGGAAAGGTGGATGGGAAAGATGGACCCTGGAGCAACCCACTGCCATTTTTAAGGTTGAGATGTTAGTCGAACAGAAGAAGTAGGTGTCCGAGCAAATTTAGATGGTCACACCAGAACAGACATTTACACTCCTTTCCTTTAATCTGATTCAGTATCCATCAGTCATCAGACTTGCAAGTGTTGTGCCAATAGCATTCCTATGTACATGACATTCATGTACAGAGGAGAACCTATCAGATGTATCACAGGAAAGTGTGCAGGGGTCCTCAGAGATGCACTTAACATGCAAAATACCTAAACTCTGCTCAGACTCCACACTGGATGATCACCTGAGTTTCTTTCTCTCTGCAGTCCTGTGCTATCTCCCTTACAGAGAAAATGTCGTATGAGACATGGGAGGAGAAGTGAGTTGTAAGGCAACTGTTTAGTAAGGTTACTTTATATTACATACAGTTTTACAGGACAAAGAAGAATCAAGATTCAACTGTCCAACTTCTTTGTTCTTAAAAGCAGGTAACAAAAGAGCAAACCAAAAAGAGTCTTAGGTGAAACTAGACAATTTTGTACATTAAATGGAATATGAGTTTGCCCCACTTATTTTTGTGAGGATCTAATTATTAAAAGTATAATAACCATAGCCCTTTCACCTCCAGCACGGTTAAACCCCGAGATGCTGTCAGACTTACAAGCTGGGACTGTCAAATACTGTGAGTGCTTGATGACACATTGCCAATAAATTGCCGAGGAGAGACAAGAGTCCACACGTTCCAGCAACAGCCAGGCTACACAGCTCTGCTCTGGCTTTACCCCATGTTTGGGTGACTCGCACAACTAGGGTAATCACAGCAATGAAAATACAATAAAGGGCACACATGTTTGTTGAAAGGCGGGTGAGAGCAGAACAGTATGTTTTGGAGAGGTCCAAGTTGCTCAAATGGTAAAACAGATTTCTGTAGAGACACAAAAATGGTTTGTCGATGGAAAGTTTCCAGGTGCTTGGAGGAAGTGGTCTTTTGGGCTAGCTAAAGGGCAAACAGCAAAGGGAATGGCTTAATGATAACCTGCCACGGAGAAGACATGTCAGGAGCAAGATCCCACCAAGGAACAGGTTATTCAACACCATCAGTGAAGACATAGAAAAGGCAATAAAAGGCTACTAAACTCTTTGGAGTAGTGAAATGCCTTTCCATTGGGAAGGCAATCTGGAAAGTCTACACAAATCTGTAGAAAAGCAAGGTCAAATGAGCTTCAGTCTGAATAAGCGCAAAGGATCTAGGCAAAAATACCTAAGTTGTGTTGACCCCAAACTCATGTTGAACCCTAACCTAGCCATCAGGGCACAGAAAGGAAGTGAAATGACCAGCTCTGCATGCACGGGCAGTCAAAACAGATGATAAAATATTAGGCATCACTAGAAACAGTACTGAGGAAAGACAGAGAGCATAATTTCTCCCCTATATAAAATGTTGGTTTGCCAAAGTAGCAGGTTGTTGGCCAACATCAAGAGGAAGAGTATCTCCTCTGCAAGGAGAGACTCAAAAGGCTGGGGCTTTGCAGTCTGGAGATGAGAAGGCTAACGAGGGTAAGCTAAAACTTTGCAAATCTATAAATGCACTGAGGAGAGTTAATGCAAAACTGCTGTTTGCAGAATCCTGTGTTGCACAGAGGGCATTTGATGAGTTTTGTGATCTCCGAAGGTCACTTCTGACCCAAGTGATTCTGCGACTCTGTACCTCCATGGGCAGACACGCCCAACCCTCCACACCTACCCTCACTGGGGGTTCTCCAGCCTTTGTCCTCCCCTCTAGCACACGAACACCCACACCCTCATATATGTCACCTCATTTCTGCATGACTATTGCCTTGGAAATTAAAACACATTCCAGAAATACATGCAAATGAATGTTCAAATAAACAAACATGAAAAGTCTCTTCTAATTAATTCAACATAGTATGTACATGTGGTTTCTAGTCTATTACTTATTTTTCATTAATATTCAAGGTCTATTCTTAGTCTTGCCATATGCAGTTTTCTAATAGATACATAATTTATTTATTTTTTTTCTATAGCCACCCTGCTTCAGTGTCTGACCAAATGGAATCTTAATTAAATACAAAGAATCCTAATTAAATACAAATAATTATGTAGCCAAACACTAATTATATTTTAAAAGATCTGGCTCGGCATTATTACAGTGCTGGATTTTGCCAGTTGCTTTGTAAAAGAACAGGAAACACTCCTTTTAAAATACAGCATTCAGTGGTTTTGGCTTTAAAATGCAGATGATGAACAAGTTCAAAGCCAGTCAAATGCAAAGTGCGGTATCCTGGTGGAGAATAAAAGAAGTAACCTGGATAGTAACAGTCTTTTGTTTTGTTTTGTTTTGTTTTGTTTTCTGTAAGTTTAATCACATTCAAAAGAGCTTTTTCCCTCACATTAAGCAAGGCCATCTTTACATGTATACATGCTACTCCATTGTTCCAAATAATTGCAATATTTCCTCTGAACTGATGAGGGCGACTACTTGTTAGTGGGGTGGTTTTGTTTGGTTTGGTTGATTTTGGCTTGGTTTTTGCCTGTTTGTTTTTGTTTTCCACATAACATCTCATTATTAAATCAATCCAGGGGACAGTGGATGAATAATAGCAATTTCCTACATCGCATTCCAGCACTGGTGGACTTCTTAACACTGAATCTCACCAGTTAGCAAAGTACAGAAGACTTTCCATACTTTCAAAATGGTCAGAAGCCTAATCTTTAAGAATAAAAATCCACAATGCCCTTTAAGATTTTAGGGGATGTCGAAACAGTCCCAGCAACCCCACAGGCAAGTGTCCCTGTCTGGGACAAGCACTAAGTACAACATTCCTCTCTCACCATGCCTCTGTGGCTACATCTCTTGTCATTTGGAACAGTTAAAACAGCTGACTCTGATCAGTTGTGTACAATTCATCTTTTGGTCAAACTCTTTTTTACTACACCATTGCATGCTCTATAATGTAATGGGTTTTTTTAAGTTAGAGTACTAAATATTTTTTTATATGTCTAATGGATTTAGCTCCTTTGAGAAATAACCAGTGGTTTCCCATCTGAATAGATAAATTGCAGAGGTTTAAGCTGCCCCCAGCTGAGCAGAAGCGAGCACATCCCCTGATAGAATCACAGAATCATTGCAGTTGTAAGAGACTCTCAGGAACATCAATGCCAACCGTAATCTAACCTAACTTTAGCACTAAACCATGTCCCTAAGAACCTTGTCTGTATACCTTTTAAACCCCTCCAGGGATGGTGACTCCGCTGCTTCCCTGGGCAGCCTGTTCCAATGCCTGACAACTCTTTCTGTGAAGAATAATTGCCTGTAGTCCAATCTAAACCCCACCTCGCACAACTTGAGGCGATTTCCTCTTGTCCTATCACTTGCAGCTTGGAAGAAGAGACCAACACCTTCCATGCTACAACCTCCTTTCAGGTGGTGCACAAACTCTCACCTTGCACCAGGTAATGCTCCTAGTTGAGCTACAGCACACTTCACCTCTCAGTAAATCCTTTCAGCATTTGTGAAGTCTATGGCACAGCAGCCTTCATTTTATTCTGTTTGTACAGCACAAAATATGAGAAATACATGCGTCATGCCAAGGTTCACAGATAAAGCGAATAGGCTACCTGCAGGAGACTGGAGCAGCTGTCACCATCAATACAAGAGGAAGTTTCCTTTTCCTGTTACTTTCTACAAGCTTATTTGATCCCTTATGAGTTTCCTTTAAGAGCAATGTAACATCCATTTTTCCCCAAATCAGCCTTGAGTGCCTTCTATTTTGGCTGATAAATCATAGTTTCTGACCTGCAGGAAGATCCCTATCATTTTTAATGACAGTAAGTTATAGTTTGTTTTTCCTTTTTTGAATTTAAGACACTTAAGGGAAGCAATCTGCAGTATGCAGGAAGTGAGAAAAAAAGAGGTAAGTATGCTAAGAACTGTGGTTTTCATACTACTTTTTGCTCATCTTAACTTGATACGATCTGAAGTTTCTGAATACTGGCTGCACCGTAGTTTTCAGTCCGTGGAAAAGTTTGTGGGTTCTGTTGTCATAAATTTTATGTAAAAATGTATGCAAAGAGAAGCTTGTTATAGGGACATTTTGAAAAGCGCACAAGCAGATCCTTTAACAAAAAAAACCTTTGAGTGCTTGAAGGCTCTGTTACAAACACAAATCAGCTAAACACCTCCACTGAATTGCTAATCTCATATCTGTCCCACATTCAGTATGACCCTATGTATATGATTATGAAATTTTAATTGGTGACAAAATTGCTTGGTTTTTTTAAAAGGCATTATAACTACCAATAGCTTAACTCTTTTTTTTTTTTTTTTTTTTTTTTAATGGAAACACTCATTTTGACTATGTTCCAATAGTTATTCCTAATGAGAGATATCTCTTCAGCAAGCAGCAGAGTATACTCTGACAGGTACAATATGCAGCATCATATGCTCTGAAAACTCTGAATTTTGGACTATTTGAAGCAGGTAAGCATCCAAATCTCAAAACATTTTCAGACATCAGGAAACCTTTCCAAGGGCTCACAATCTGTTAAGATTGCATATAAAATCAAGCTGTGGGTCCAATCCAGACTAGAAATATCATAAATGACCCAAAATGCACCTCTCAGCTTTTTCACTGGCTGTCTGAGCATCCTTAGCTCCTAAAGCCCCTCTTAGCCATCCTCCTGCTACCATTTCATGATTCATTTTGTTTAAATTGCTGAAAATCTTGAGCCAGTTCTTCTGTCAAAGTCTTTGAAAATGGCTGAGCATGCATGTTCATGTGAACAAGGGAAGGATTTTAAGCATTCAAGGAGTTTGAACCCCATTTGAATTCTCACCCCAGTAAATTGCTGTTGCATTTAATCACCAGTGTAGTTCTCCACTCTATTTTCACAACTATTTTGGTGCTCTAGTTCAACAGAGTTTTGCTTTTCTTTTTTAGTCCACTTTGTAACCATATATACATACGCATATTGCATACATATATGTGTATACAAAATTTGGGTATTCTATGCTATTTGTTCTCTATATTCTTTACATTAACTGCCTTCTACATCTTAAAACACATGAATCACATTGTCCTAGAGGAACAAATCTGTTTTGCTTCACTTTGCTTTGCCTTTTTTTCTGGCAACATGGTACACATAGCCTATAAAAAGAATAGTAAGTCAACACTATATCAGGGACTGATGGACATTTTACAAAACAGTGGCATTTGACATCAGTTTTAAATTAGGAAGTTAAATTAATTATAATTTTATTTCCCTGTGAAAAGTCAGTTCACTATGACTCATTTTTATCTCCTTAGGTATTAACAAGCATTAACAACATTAACAGTATTAACAAGTCTTGAGGTCCAGGAGCTCTTCACCACTGCTTCCAACAGATATTTTAGGCAGTTTAAGGAAAAAGTGTTTACAATGCATAATAAATGGCAAGTTCCCTTGCAGGCAGTGAATGAAAATATTATGCTTCAACTTCACACTGTCTGTAGATCATGTTGCCTTGAGAGCTTATTCATTCACTAGGGCTACAGCACATTTCATGTAAAAGCATGTGCTGCTATTATCTCAGCATTCACTAAAGCTGAGGTGAGGGTTTCAGATTATGACCCTGACATCATGTTTGGCTCGAGGTGCTGACACACGCCTCTATGAGATTACTGGTGCACTTACAAAGCACACGATTGGTTTGCAGCAGACTCTTAATTGAGCTCTCCGCCTAGAAGCACACCAACATAGGGAGAAAGTTCACTTCGAACCATGAGAACATCTTGTTTTACCCATGTAGGGACTGCCTTTTGGAGGACAGCTTTGGCCAGCCTTCCCACAGCACTCACAGGCATCAGGACACATTAACCTTTTGTAGACTGTAAACATAAACTGTGTACAAGCAAAGTATTCCTTTGGCATGCAGGCTGGAAAATGCCATTGTGTTTATATCATTGGCACTGATCTCATACAATCTACTTATATACTGTCAATCTGGGTTAATTCTTCTCTTGATTGATTTGTGCATTTCACCTTCACAATATTTTGCCTGCAATCACGCTGTTGAGTATGAAATATTGTTTTACTGGGTAGTCAGTCCAGCACACAAAGGCTCTCAGAGAAAGGAAAATGGAAACTTGAGAAATGAAGACTGATTAACTCTGAAGGTGGTTTTATATTTTAATATTTGTCTTGGAGGTTCACTTACTGAAATTATTTTCCACTTGGTTATCTGATTAGCATGCAACATTTTATGAAGGCACAGAGCATAACTGTTCTTGCACATAAACAAGAACCAATAGTAACATAAGAGCTGACAAAATTGTAATTGGAAAAAGACTGAAGAATTTTCCTTCTGCCAAAGAGCTCAGAGGAAAGGTAGCTGGGAACACATTGAACTCAAAATCAAGGTTGTAATCATAACATAAAGTGAAGTCACTCAGCTCTGAAGTAATAAGTTAAAGATACTTGGACCTTTGTGTATGGAGACGTAGTAAATGTCCTTAAATATCCATTGCTTTTCTTTGAAGTTTCAGATTCTCAGCTCTTGTAAAAGATCAGGCTCTAGCCATCTGTATTTAAAAATCTGAAAAGTAAGAACAGAAAATCTAGTGGATGTCTGGGCAATTGGCATGAATCTCTGCAGCAATCTTCTCATAAAATAGGGACACAGGAATCAAACGTGTAGGGGCATCATGAAGTCTCTAAGTGATAACATATAGACGGAAAATGCTATGTAATCATTAATTTGTAGTGGTAGTTTATATAGTTGAAAAAAATACTTCAATAATCCCATGGTAATTAAGAGCATGCACTGAAAATTATGCCTATTGAAATGTTTCCCTCTCTTTTAAAAATATCTCCAGCGCCCACAAAACCAATATGTTATCTACATCTCTGAGGACAACAGAAGGCTTGAGCTGCATAAAGTAAGACAGAACAAAGTAACTATAAGAATAAAAAGAAACAACTAACCTTACAAGACCCTCAAAACATAATGAAGTTTTTCAGGGGTGAAGGATGAGATCAGAAAGGAGAACCCACACACACAAAAATTAGATCATTGTTTTATGTAATTTTATTTTCTCTGTTAAAAGATACAAAGTTTCAAAATACAAAGTCTTCCAAAAAGTTGCATGTAAAGTCATTATAAACAGCTGTAATATTTATGAGAAATTACACATGAAAGCCTTTTTCCAAAAGATTTGTAATCAACTTTTTCAACTAAATTTATCCAGTCTTTGAATTTTCACTGTTTTATCAACAGATGCATTCAAAGCTTTCATTGATGTCTGAATGCATGACCTAGGCTCTAGATGTTCAAAATCTTGCAAATTCATTCCACCAGGAGGAGAACTGAATGATGAATCAGGTATGGTTGTAACATTATTTATTTGAAAAGAAGCTAAACGTACAGTTTATTCAGGGCACTAGAAATCCAAAAATAGAAAGCAGTTTCTTTGTTCAGAGTCTCAAGTGTGTTTTCTGGCTCGTATCATGCCCAAAACTTTTAAGATTTTACTCACTAGTTTCTCTTTACACTTTTGTGGTGTTTCTTCATCTTTTGACTGTGTTTCTCTCTCAGACACACCTAAAAACACACACAAATATGTACGTATGTTTACACACCTAAAAACACACACAAACATGTACGTATGTTTACCTCCCTATAGGCTTCTTCCAGCAATTCAAATGTATGCATTTAGAACCAAAACCTTGCAGCTGCCTAGATGACTTCCCTGCCAAGGAAATTTATTTCAGGAAGGAGCCTGGTTTTCCTTTCACCTGGGTTCACAAGAGGTTTAAGTACTATAAGGTGACACAGTGGTGTGCAAGGAGTGGGGTGGGAATATGAGGAAGGTGAGATGAAGGCACATCTGGGTGATGCTTGCTACAAGGCGGCAAGGAGCCAGGGGGCGCAGGGAGGGGTGCAGACAGGGCCCTGTGCTGCTCTGCACACCAGCTGGATTTGCCTTGCAAGTAGCATGGGCATGCACAGAGGCAGGTGACAGACGTGCATATCTCAGGCACACACATTCGTCTAAGTTTTCTTCTACTGATTATTTATTAATTACTTACACAGCCCCCTGGAAAATTTCTGGTGCATATTTTGCTGTAAATTGCATTTACCATACGTCAGCCTCATTTGCAGCTTGAGCCATCTTGTGCCACTTGTACTTTCTCCTTTTGTTCTGTACATTATTGGAGTGCGTGGTGCGTGTGCTTTACTGGACATATAAACTGGCAGAATCAGATAGCAGGACCTGTAAACAAAGGACAAAACCAGTTTGCATAAAGATGCCATAGCAAATATCTAATGGAAATCAATAAGGCTGCTAGACAGCTATGATATGCTTTGAATTATTCTTATATTGAAAATCATTAAGACACTTGTCTGACCAATGAAGCAGCTCCAAATCCAGAGAAGTCCTTGAGTGTAATTAAATAGTTCTGCAGGTCTGCTGTTTATTAACAAAACTTTGTTACAGCAACTAGTGGAACTGAAGCAGCAGTTTATGGCCAGACATACTGCACTGGATTTCTTGTATTTAATCTTACCTTTAATAGTACTGTCAGTTAAGCTTAACGTTGCTTATAAAGCTATGTAGTTTCTTCTCAGAACATTGCGGGGTGAGGGGGAAGAGGTATTTTTTGGCTTGTCTAACAAAGCAACACACTGCTGTAACCCAAGCAACAATTAAACTACATGGAACATATCTGAAGGAAAGGGAAGAATCAAAATCCACAGAGTACAGCTGCTTTCTTTTAAACAAAACAAAAAAACCCCACCTACCTCACTTCCGTGATACAGTCTCAGTTTTATGAATACAGTAGAAGCTGGTTAGCAGAGACAAAAGAAAAATACCTTAACACTGACACACTTAACAGGAATGATTTCCTAAGAGAGGTGAGGTAAATAGGAGATAGTCTCTTCATTGTCACCTGTCCATGTTGCAAATCTTCCATGAGACAGGACAGGAGAGGAACTGAATTGCTGAAAAACTGCTGTCACCACTGCAGTTGATTCCCATTGTTCCCAGTCTTGGCCACATCCCCTTGGCTCCCAGGGCACCAAACGAAACGCATTACACAGCTCACTGAAATAGGTGCATTAATATTCCCGCCCAAGAGGCAGAATGGCAAAATAATGCAAAGACTAATTTCTGATGGGCAGTCCCAGTTGCAATGTTCACACTATTATTTAGCATCAAAAGTCATTAAAGCTGGGCAATAACTCAATCCTCAGGCAACAAAGAACTGACCATATTTAGCAATGAGAAAACTAAACTGCCTCTGGTGACTCTTTTACCTGTTCTGCTGTAGAGAGCTGGAGCTTGCCAGTGGAGTCTTACTTCATCCATATGAGTTCTTCTGATTCATTATTTTACTTCATATTTCCTAAGCATCAACTGAGCTACCTGACCTGACATCACAAACCACAATATTCAGAAGAAAAGCTGGTTTTATTTAATGTATTTATTGCTACCTTCAGGAGTAGGAAATTTTCACATTGCTACCCATGAGTCATTAGTCATCAGACAGTTTTAACACCTACACAAAACACTGATTACCTCCCTTGGGTTTATTCTTTCTCTTTGCTGATCTTGCTAGCACTGACTATATGTTATACTCTCTCTAACAGATCTCTCCAGAGGTTACTTTCACTCCATCAAACTATCCTAGTCAATACAGAAAACATCTTTTGCAGACGCAGACACCTCCACACCTTAGGAGGAATTAGTCTGCAACACAAAATGACATGCATTTTAAAGAGGAGAAAAGGAGTGAAGTGAGGTCAGCTGGGGAGAGAGGAGAAGGCTCTGCTAGCTCTTTCACAGTCCTTCCTCTTTCTCTCTCTCAGAGCCAGAAATCTTAGAACATACAGAGAACACAAATTATTCAGTTCACTGGAAAATGATAATAAATTGGTAGTGGTAGAGGTTATGCGCTGAGGTCTGTGAGGGCCTGGCAACACACCGTTGTTCACCTGGAGCATACATCCCATTCCCTACCACCAAAGGCCAGCCCTGCACCTAAAAGGACTGCCAGCTGAGGAGCCAGCAATGCTTATTGAACACCATGCACCAACACTATTGAACACCAATGCTTCGGACAGAAATGCGCTTGCAGATGACAGGACTGATGGTTCTTTCTTGGTATTGATATGAAGAAAGGTACCACCACACTTTTGGCAACTGTCTATGCATTTCTCCTGCAAGTGGTATGTGGCACCTTGCTGTGTTGTAGGTGCCAGTGTTGTGTGGTCAGTGTCATTAGTTTATACTTCGTTCCTCTCTGGAGACAATCAACTAGCTTTTTTCTGATATGAACTCCATGAAATGTTACCAGGACAGTTACCAACAGAAGTGGACACATTTTTGTGTTTTACAGATACAAGGTTTGAGGAAAGCAGTGAAGGAAGACAGTCTAGTCAGGGCACTAAACAGTAGCGACAGCTAACGAACAAAGGCCAGAAAACCCATGAACACAAGGTGGTTTCAACTTCTGCAAAAATATGAACATGAGGAAGCACAATGCAGTCTCTTGTGGTCATCCCAGGAAGTTTTTTGAAAGGTCCGTGGTACTCCATGCAGATATCGTGTCTGAGCTACACACAGTTTTATTAATGCACATGGTGCATTCCCTTCATCCTGCTGTGGATAAGCTCCTTAAGGGTCAAATACCACTGTCTGGCCATCAATAAAAACATTCCTGCAAGATAAGTGGAATAGTGTAGCTTTAGGTTTGTCAGTCTTTTGGTGTGATGGCTTACATAATGGTTCAGTATATTTATGAGGGCTAGAGCCCCAGCTGCATAACATGGCAATGGAAAAACTGAGAGTGAACCTTCAATGGGCAAATAAAGTGGAAACTTGGAATCTGGGTCTTCATCATGCTTTACCTATCCATTTTGTACCCACAAACAACTATGATATAATTCCTACAATTTAAATGTCTGAGTAGTTTGCCTGCAGGCACAATCACATATTTAGATGTCTAGCTTATGTCAAGATCCTACAGTTCCTGATGTCTGCATTTGTTGCTATAAAAATAGAGACTATTGTTTAAAATCTGCCTCTTTGAGTGTGTCTCCTCAACGAAAGGTAACATCTGTTCATTGCATGTGCCACTGTCAGACAAACAGGAAGGTTACAGGCAGATCTGGACCCATTTCTGCAGAATAAGACTGAATACAAACACTTGAAAGACTATACTGCTTTCACAATTTTTTTTTTTCTTTCTTTCACTGGTAGAAACAGTTTTAGCTACAGACTGTCTGCATCTCAAAGGATTTGAGGCAGTGTTCGAAGGACATGTGAAGTAGGAAAAGACACAGTATTTTGCTGCTTAGCCTCTTCCCAGGCTCACTGGAGCTGTGAAACAGTTCACTGAGCATTTTCCTCTTCTCCTTCTAAATAAGTATTAATTGGCCCAATAGTTCACAACGTACATTTTAATTGAACAATAGCTAAGCAATAGCACAGGAGTTGGACTCAATGATCCTCCTGGGTCTCTTCAAAACCAGGATATTCTAAGAGCTAAATGAATAGAAAATGGTGATATTATGTCAGGGACAGGTATTGAGCAAGCCTTTAGAGGCAGACTTGCTTAATGTGTCTCAGAATAAAAAAAAATTCTCCATTCTATGGTCTCCTTTCGTGTCTTCATAGTTTCCTATTGGTCTTCTACTTCAAGCTATTTTTGCTCTGCATTTTCTTGAACATCCTAATTTCAGATCCTTTTCTTCTATTAAACATAGGATGAGAAAGAAGAGAAAATGGAGGGAGGCAGGAGATGGCCAAGAGGTATTTGAGGAGGCAGACACAGTAGTTCCCACCAGGAACATGAGGAGCAAGAGGAAACCAAATTCCTGTCAGGATATTTATTTAGCTGTGGCTGAAATATATATGTGCAAGGCCGGGAACAGCAGCTCCACTGACTCATTCAGCTCAGGTTTCCCAAACCAAACACTGGAACAGCAGAAGTTGCAACTGGGAAAAGTCAATGTGTTCATTTGAAAGAAAGATGCTTTCTGGCTGCGCTAGGCCAAGAGGCATCTCAAGGCTGACAAGGCAAGTCAAGCAATGTAGCAACCAGCCTCTCAACAGAGAAGGTCCTGCAGGGAAATCCATGCTAGAAAATTGTCCCACCATGGAGAGGAGGATAGGCTGTGGAAGGTGCAGCTGCCAGCTCTTGTAGAGGTCATGGGTCTGCACAGAAAGAGCATCATGTGGCCAAACATGGGTAAGGCCAAGGTCCAGAGGAGCAGCAGCCCCAAGTAGTGTCTTGAGAAGGATCCCAAGAGTTGTGGCGCTGTCAGAAGGGTCTGAGGATGCAGAAACTGCTGCTGGAAAAGCTGGGAAGCCATCCCACAGCGAGGGCTGCAGAGAAGCCTCGTCTCAGCCAGGAGGACAGCTGCCATTTCAAACTCCCCAGCTCACCTCAGTGAGCACCAGCTGCAGGAGGAATGAAATCACCCAGCTCTGCAGTGCACAGTTGAATGAACTTAAAGTTCATATAAATGTGCCCACACCATGCTGCTATCACATGGCCACCTGGTTCTCTGTGGGTGCTTGTGGAGAAGCCTGCCAGCAGTAGCTCCAGGAGCTACCAAACCACCATCAGATCACATGCAGAGGTAACTAAAATGCTGTAAGGGATTACGCATCTGCGTGAAAACTGAGTATTAAATCACCTGCACAGCAGCCTGTGGAATTGACACAGTAAGAACAAGGCTACTGGAGGTTCAGGAAGTGCTGGCAGATATACTATTTGTTGTATGACTTGAAGATGACTCTTTAATTATAATTAATTACACTAACAGAGTGAAAGAGTAATAAGCCCAGACAGATAGGCATGAGAATGCAGCTGCCTGCTGCAGGTTTTATTTATGGAGGTTTCTGCATAACAAAGTAAGTGACTAGGAGATAAATAGGGGCATTTTCTCACCTGTGGCCAGGAGACAGGTTTACTAAATCCTATATGAACAAGTGAAAAGGTTCAGCTTATACATGGGTCATTGAAATATTTTCAGTTAATATCAAGATAACCATGTCTTGGAATTTATACTAGCTTTTGCAGAGGGAGACTACAGATTTGATCTTGGTATGATAACACCTAGAGTAGAATTTATTTCAAATTACTTCAGGGTGGAGCTCTTAATTAAGTTACTGATTGGGTGTGAATATCAAATGTTGGCAAAAATAGAATCTTATAAGTAACATTTAGGGAAACTGTGAGTAATCAAAAGCAGCTGTGAGAATTTTGGAGGCCGCTAGTGAAACGGTCTCCATACATTTCTGAGAGCTAGAAAAGCGGAGAGAACTCTGTAAATTCTAAACATGTCAGAGAAGTAACAGGAACAGAAATAGTTGCTTCATCAGCATGTCCCACACCAACATGATTGCAGAGAATACCATCAAAAGGGGTTTCCCGTTTGTTGTGTTGGGTGACCTAGGTGTCATCTGCAAACCACATTGGGATTCTGCTGGTTGGTGCGGTCCCTGGCTGCAACCCCCACAGAAAAGCCAACACACCGGGATGGAAAGAAAGTCCCACATCCCAACCTAAACAGCAAAATTAATAGTGTGACATGCAGACTTTCCCCAAAAAAGGTCAAGAAACCTTTTGTCACCTTCAGGCAACCCTAATTTCAGGCCACACCTGCCTACTACAGATTGCACAGGGGGATCCTAAGTTACCTCTGCAAGTCTTTCTATGGAAAACCTGACCCTGTGTGAAGCTGTGGCAAAGCTCAAGAGCCAAAGACCCTAAAGATCAGCATCCTTGCCCAGAGATAACTGGAAAAGGGGATGCATGTGGCTGAGTGCCTGCAGCAGAGGGTGCCAAGCCTGTCCCACCCTGCTGTTTAGGAACTGAGAGCTACAGCTGCACCACTCTGTCCCTCAGCAAAGCTGACTTGATCAGTCTCTGAACAGAGAACTGAACTGGACATGTGGGTTTGTGGGGAGTGGGGAACTACTGGAGAACTGGATGCATGTTCCTGAGCTCTCCAATGCAAGCAGGTGTGCCCAACCCCTTTTCACAGTCTCGTGAAGAATTATCCCACAGTGAAAACCAGATGTTAAAAGAAAAACTGAGGTGGAAAGATTTGTTGAAGGGGAGGGGAGAGTCTAACCTTGTGGATTTTTTTTTTTTCGTGACTATAATATACCCATGCTCAGTCTTCAAAGATACCCACTGCACTTTTTCTGAATTAAGAAAGAGGTAGACAAAAGCATTTAGACATGGCAGTGGAATATTGAATGTAGGAAACATTCCATAATAATGCAGCACTCAATAACAACAGCAACAATGAGATGTGATTTTGTCCCTCAGGACAGCAGGTACAGCACCGTGGGTGCTTAGGATAGCAGGGCCTCTGTAGAAGACAAAACCGTGTACAAGACTAAGAGGCAGTAGGAGAGCAGGGGAAAAAGATGCTCATTGTAAAAGCTCTGACAGTGCTTGAGGGGATGACTAATAGACATGGCCAAGAATTCCGGCTTCAATAGAAAATACAATTTTCAGAAAATAAAAAAATTTCATAAACATCAACCACAGTGAGACAGAAGGCCATTTCATGCCTGGGGAAATGCAGACTTATAGACAATCCAACCCACAAGAGAAAATAAGGGCACAATACATGTGAACAGCAGCTACTGAGAGAAAACAATTCCTCTTGGGAAGCATGGTTTAATTTTCAAAATGACTCAAAGTGAAACGTGTTGATACACTTTCAACAGAGTAAATGGAAGCATTTTAATTATTAATCATTTATTCAGAACTTTTCATTCACTGATAAACATATTTTTTTCAACTTTTTCCCTTTGTTTGGTATGGAAATCCATTCCTGATTCATGCAGGACAGAAATTTTGACTTTGTTTTATGCAGCCTTCAAGACCCAATTTTCAACAGCACCCTCATGGAGGAGCCTGTCAGTTTGGCTTACAGGAGCATTTATGCAAGCAGAAAGGAAAGAGCAATTCTAGGGGGACTAAGCAGCCAGGCATTGGGATACAAGGTATAACTGGGCTCCCTTATCTGGAAAAGTGCCCACGTAAAATAATATGCTGACTTTGGCATTATTCTTATAGAATTTTCCATGAGATTTGAGCTGCTAAACATTTCTCTTCTGGTAAGTGGGAGAGGAGGGCTGGCAGCTATGGGGCCACAGTCTTCCCACACCCTGGGGATGCTCCTGGCCTCCATGCTGCTGGTGGGGAGACAAATGCTTTGCGAGGTGGGCACCTGGTCTTGGATGTGAAATAGAAAGAGCATTTGGGGTAGATAGGCATCCACACATCTTTTAAGGATGCACATACAACAGAGGAGATTTTACCAGAGGAACCCAAGGGTATGGAAACAGGAATGCACACCTTCATTATGCTCTGAGGGGAAAGCAACATACATGTTTCTAATGCATCTGTTCACACCTATTTGATGGAAGCTCACAAACAATGGTAACTGTCATGTTATATATCAAAGGTTGGCCTAAAAATAGGCTGCCTGAACCTCTTTTAGCATGAGGAAGTCCTATGACTCCAAGCCTGAAGTCAGTCCCAGCAGCTGTATGTACCAGTCTGACCCTGAAATGTCTGGTCCTGAAATGGAGCTTCATGGGAAACCTTCTGGACATTATATATGACCCAAACCTTGAATTTTAGCTATGCAATTTGTTATTTCCACATACATAACATATTTGAGAAGACCCACAAACCCAAGTAACTGAACAGAGCACTGGAACAGGCTGCCCAGGGAGGTTGTGGAGTTTCCTTCTCTGGAGACATTCAAAACCTGCCTGGACACATTCCTGTGTAACCTCATCCAGGAGTTCCTGCTCCGGCAGGGGCATTGGACTAGGTGATCTTTTGAGGTCCCTTGCAATCCCTAACATTCTGTAATTCTGTGATTCTGTGAAAATGTCAGGCTACAATGTACCTTTCCAAAGAAAGGTATGCAACCCTGTCACCCTTGGGGCTACATGTCACAAACCAACCAGCACAATGCTAATTTAGACTTTGGCAAGCTTCAGATTCCCTTCCCTAGATGAATAAGTGTACCCCAAAATGGAACTTGCTAGAAAGAACACCGAAATTAGCTTTCATCAGTATTTATATAAAGTCACTGATATTGCAAACTGTGAGCAATGGCACCTCAAGTGATGTGTGACTGAAAACCTTCTCCAGTAATCACACAGGTTAATTTCTTGATTGATGTCCTATATTTCACTCAGCCTCTTGACTGAGAAAGTTATATGTCTTCTGCCACATTTCTTTTCTACAGGAACAAGCATCCATGTCTAAGAGGGCTAATAGTGGGCTATAAATAATAAAAAGTTAAAGAACAGTTCATTGCCACTGCAAGAAAATAGCATGGCTTCTAACTTCAATAGTTTTGTTCTGTACAAAAAAAAGCACAAAACCAGAAGCACTTATTGTCAAGCTATTTGGAGAAAGCCAGTAAGTGAGCAGGAATGAAAGACAGGAGAGCAGGGGATGGCAGAAAGCGCATCCAGTAGGACACAAAAGCTTAGACATCTAAAGAGTGTTTTCATCCACAGAAATGTCATTAAAATTACAATCAACTAGCTCTTGCGATTTTAGGATGCATGGTCTTAAGATGTGGCCCTGGGACAAACACAGGCATTGAAGTCCTACCTACTAAGCAGGTCTCCATTGTTTTTTGGTGAGACATGGGAAGGCAGCAGTAGTCTCAGTGATACTGAGTAGTCTCGGTGATACTGATCTCTCAATACTATGGGGCAAAGAATCTCCCCTGGCAATGACTGCATAATTGCCCAGTCACTCCATTGTCATCACCTCCCCCGTCCTAAAGCTTTGTCATCACACAGTCTAGATCTTTGTTCTCTGCCAACTAACACAACAGTAAAGAAAAAAAAAAAAAAAAAGGCAGCAGAATTTCTACTCTAATATCTTGCTATTCAGAAACACGTGTTTCCTCTTGTTGAACTTTCTGCATATGCCAGCATAATTACATCAGGCTACATCAGCTGTATAACCTGACGTGAAGTTGTGAAAGGCAAACAGCCTCATGCAATTTGCTGAATCATCCAATAAATCTGCAGGAAAATGAAAAAAACTAAGGGCCATTGGGGTTTTTTGCCTGCTGTTAAGGTTACTTTAAGATCTTTAGTCAGGAAGCAAAATAACTCTCAAGCAGATCCTCTAATCCACCACAGCCTATGCATCATCTTCACTAAAGCTGTCACTGCTTTTTCACATGGACCATTCCAGCAAAACTGCAACCTTTCCTTAACAAGTAGCATTTTTCACCAGTCATGATCTGAACCCCTCTCTGGGGCTGATTCTGTCACCCTTATTCACACTGAGTAATATGTCTGACTCAAGGGGCAACACCCCCAAATCTGACTGTAGAATTACATTATTATATTGGATGATTGGATCTCAGCAGTAAAGTATTAACAAGTGTTATTGGTTATGCCAAAAATGCATCTATCCCAAATGCTCTTCCCACTTTACATCCAGGACCATGTACAGCAATGGTATGGACAAGTGAGCCACTCAGCTTCTGTGAGATCTTGAGAGATTGTGCCTTTCCTGGTACTAATGACAGGACCAGGA
Source organism: Nesoenas mayeri (assembly GCF_963082525.1). NCBI lineage: Eukaryota > Metazoa > Chordata > Aves > Columbiformes > Columbidae > Nesoenas > Nesoenas mayeri. The sequence continues at coordinate 30,084,106 of NC_137542.1, read as the reverse complement.
TTTTATTTGATATTGCCAGTCTGCAAAAATTATTGATTTCATGCTATGCGTTTTGCTAGAACACAAAAAACTATAGTTCTCAAACCAGCAGGAAAAGGATGCAGGCACATTTTCACATGAAAAGCTGTCAGATGTGTTGCTATTTTTCCTCGTTGAGAACAAGACATGCAAAACAAATTCCAAAAGTAAAATGATCATGACTGTCTTTGCATTCATTGCTATTTTCCTTCTCTAAAACCTAACAAGTTCCAGCAAGATAATATGAAATTATTAACATTTTATAATGTTTCCTCTTCAAGAGCAGCAGAAAATTTCTTTTCTTTTTCACACAGCAAAGAACATAGCTGGCACATCCATCCCAGGCTGACTTGTGTTTTCCAAGGAGAATGCAAATCTTTTCCCTCCCAAGGAGGGGTATTATCTTTTGCACCATGCCAGAAATCGATGTAAAACATCTTCTGTATGAAAAATTTCACTCTTCTCTCACTGTTATTTGCACATAAATGTAGCTTTCCAGTTCTCAGTTTGTCTTCAAAGCAGGTCATTCTGCTCAAGGCAACAAAAGGTGTCTGCTGATGTTGTGACAAAACAGACTGTCATGTAGCCTACATGAAGTGATTTAGAGCCTTCCACTCAGGTCCAGCAGAAGGCTACCTATCTCAAAAACTTTGCTCACTTTTCAACAACAATGGCAACAGCGCCAAATGTATTATGCACAGAGAACCTTCTTCTTCTGAAACAAATAAACAAACAAAAACCACAAACACACAAAAAAAATGCCACTTTGGCTTTTCCAGATCACAGTTCACTATCTTACTGGTTTGTGGCAGCACCTGTGCCCAGTGACTTCCTCAAGCTGCAGTCGCTCCTTGGAGCAGCCTTTGAGCCCTGACTTGTTTTTTTTACCTTGGAAGTTCAGGTTTCCTTCTTAATCCCTCCCTTCTCCAAGGTCAAGCCAGTCTTTCTGTTCTGGCCATGCCCTTTCAGTGGACAGCCTCTTGCAAGAGGAAGGAAGGTGCTAGCATTATCTGTGAAACAGGGTATGTGGAGCTCTTGCTTAGGAGCAGGTGTTACTTCTGCTTATTCATGTATCTGATCCTTTCAGGAGCCTTTATTTCTTTGACTTGTTTTCCCTTCTGGTATCTCTAACTGAACGTACACCCATTGCTAACTCAGGGCTCAAGCTTCTTTGCAGGGGTCTCTCTGCTTCCTGGCCCTGAGCTAGCAGCTGCTAGCCTTCACAAAGACTACAGACTGTTAATTTATTAAAGCATACATGAAAACCAGAGATAGCAAACTGTTCTGTAAGCAGGAAAACAAGAAAAACATGTTCTCCAGTAGACTTTGTCATGTCACTGCGGTCTCAAGGGTCTAACTGGTAACAGATCAGACTACAGGTTTCTTCATGGTTGCAGTGTCCCTAACCTTGCTGTCATCTGTCTTTGCTTGCTAGAGGTTATTTAAGCTCATGCTGATACTTTTCTCTCAGTAAGAGTAACAATATGGTCTTCTCTCCTTTGTTCACCAAACATTTATACTTTCTAATGTCTCCAACAGCACTAGCAATCTTCTTATCATCTTTCACATTAGGTGATTTACAGGCAGGTTTTCAAGTGATTAATTGGGGATGGATGGCATACATAGGTTGCAAACACAAAAGCCTCATTTCCTTAAGAAAGCAGGATAAAAAACATAAGACACACTCGTGGTAGAATCACGTGAATCAGGCACAAAAGAGCAAAGCCATTTCACTGGTGTCATAAAATGGTAATAAAAACATTACATGGCTTCTACAGAGGTCATATGTAAAGTGTGTCTTCCCTCTCAGAACAAGGACAAGGTTCACTAAGGGAAGATAAGGTGAGTTGGGATTAATTCTACAGTCCCCTTCATTACTGAATGATTAAATTAGTAGACCGGCTTACTGAAGCCATTTATAAAAATGTCAGCACAGGCACGAATTCAGTGAACATGTATGTGAAATGAAATTATGATTGTGATGTCTAAAATAACTATTTTTCTTTTTTCTTTTTTTTTTTTTGCATATCAGAAGAAGCATCTTCAGACTTTTTTTTTTTTTTTTTGTGAAAAAATGAGATTTTAGTGACATTCAGCACTTCAACTCTCCAGGTTGAGCAGCACTACTTCAGAACAGCACTCTACTTATGGAACATGCTATTGTTTGGAAACCATTTTCCAAGCAGAAAATTTCATACTTTGCTCCTCTCACAGCCTGTTTTATCAACTTGTTGCCTTTCCTCTACTCAAAATGCAAGCTCTTTCAGTCTAGGAGCATTGCTTTGCTTAGTTGCACATTGGTTAACACAACATGGCTCAGGTCACAGCTATCTGTATGGCACAAGTGTGAAAATAACAATTGAGTATAATGAGAAATAGTAATTGTAGCAGCACTAGGATTTTACAGGAAAACAGTATAGCTGAACATTCAAACTACCAATCTCATTGTCAGGAAAAACAGCAGGTCGGGTAGAGTGGCTGGTCCTGTGTCTTATCCTGTTCAAAATTTTCATTAACTACTTACCTGCATGGGTCAGTCCTACTTAGCATTTGTCAAACTTGTCAAAAACAAGAGGAATCACAAACTTTCATAAGGACAGGGTCAGAGTCAAAAATTATCCCAAGAAACATGGAGGAACATTTGAAATCAACATGATAAAATTTAGCATAGAGAACTGAAAAGGGCTCCAATTAAAGAAGCAAAATCAAATGTGCAAGTTTGAAAGAGGGATTAACTGGTCAGCAGTACACTGATGAAGGATCTGGAGTTACAGAGGTATGAAACATGCGAAGTTGCTCATCACCTCTCATGTGTCTCCACAGTGAGAACTACCATGAAAAAAACAGGCTTAAATTAGAGCAAGGAAGACTAGAAAACAAGGTATTTTGATCTGTAAGTCTAGTGAAACCCAGTGGCAAAGACTGCTTCAGTGAAAGATTTTCTTCGAACAGGTTACATATCTGTCAGGCTAGACATCAACAAGCAATCCCAAGCACAAATACAGGCTGGGCAGAGAATGGATTGAGGGCAGCTCCGAGGAGAAGCACTTGGGGCTGTTGGTTCATGAGAAGCTCAGCATGACCTGACAGGGTGTGCTCACAGCCCAGAAGGCCAACCATATCCTGGGCTGCATCAAAAGCAGCGTGGCCAGCAGGTCAAGGGAGGTGATTCTGCCCCTCTACTCTACTCTGACGAGACCCCATCTGGAGTCCTGTGTTCAAATCTGGAGCCACCAACATAAGAAGGACATGGACCTGTTGGAAAGGGTCCAAAGGAGGACCATAAAGATAATCAGAGGGCTGGAACACCTCTCCTATGAGGACAGGCTAGAGAGAGTTGGGATTGTTCAGCCTGGAGAAAAGAGAGCTGCAAGGAGAACGTATAGCAGCCTTCCAATATCCAAAGGGGACGCACAAGAAATCTGGAGAGGGACTTTTTTACAAGGGCATGTAGTGATGGGACAAGGAATAACAGCTTACAACTGAAATAAGGTAGATTTAGGTTATATATAATGAAGAAATTCTTCGCCATGAGGGTGATGAGGAGCATGTTGCCCAGAGAAGTCACGGATGCCTCATCCCTGGCAGTGTTCAAGGTCAGGTTGGATGGGACTTTGAGCAACCTGGTCTAGTGGAAGGTGTTCTTGCCCATGGCAGGGGGATAGGAACTAGATGATCCTTAAGCTCCCTTCCAACCCAAATTTTTCTATGATTCAATGACCTTATGGTTCAATAGAGTTCCTCCATCTAGAGAAATTTATTGCTGTGCAAGCTGCAATTTGGAGGGCACGCCTTGGAAAAAACACTGTTTTGTGTTCCCTGTTCCACGGGTGATCCTGAGACACCAAGGACACTACAGCACAGATCCCGGTGACTTGTCTTCTTACTTGGCACAGCCGTGAACTTCCAACTTCCCTTATTTGGAAACTCAAATCTTCCCAGCTTTCACAGTGTGAGTTTTTACTTCTTTCACACTAACAGGACCTGGCCTAAGAAGGAAGGAGGGTTTTACTGAAAATAGAGGTGTTCCGTTAGGAAATTAAGACTTAAAAGTAAACAAACAAGCTACTGCAATATATTGTGATGACAGTTCTCAGCAGCTTCCATCTCCTGCAGTGAGCTCTTGGTACATGCTCCTGCCTTGCAGTACTGTTCCCTAAACACAAGGTTCTTTACCCACACCTCTGAGCCATATGCTCCCTGACATTTACTGTGGTGTAGGAACACATACAGGGGCAGTTACCAAGAAGTAGCTGGCACACTGTAAATTGACACCTTATTTTACTTTACAGTAGCATGCTTGCTCACACCTTTAATCCCATGGTATACATATTTAAGAAAAGGGACAAGCAAAAGTCAAATGGTTTTGAAAAGCACTTTGTGGGCTATGATGTTCTATAAGAACAAGTAACCTATCAAATTATATCAATTAATTTCATGTTTAGAGTTGCTTATGGAATCTACTTCTTTCGAAGTGCTGAACCAGGAATTCTGACGCAGAAGTTCTTAGCTGTAAATAAATACCCAGAGATCCAATACCTTATTGCTGAGGTCTATCCCTCAATAACCAAGGAAACTGTAGTTTTCAAATGTATCCGAAGACATAAAAATCAGGGAGAATAAAATACTCTGACAGGTCAAAGAATCCCGGTTCTGACACAGAGTTTAAAATATAATAATTTTGATTTCTAGACTTTTCTCTCATCATGGTAACAGCATTCTCATGGAGGAAACACTGAAATGTCAATCTAAGTACTAGCCTATATTGAAGTCTTTCCTATTGTCCTACCATACACCTACCAAATGTTTTCCTTCTCCTCCTGAAATCTAACATTTATTTGAGCAGAAGACTTTTGCCAGGAAGAAGTGCATAGCCTAACTGTGGCATAGGTCCACCTGGCTCAATCCCAGACAGCTGGTGGTACATCCTGGTCCTCTATCGGAGAGTTGTATAGTGGTTCTGCTTTCAGAGAAGTTTTGTAAAGGAGGCTTTGGCAGCTCTGCCTGGGCATCAGGAGCTCCCCAGACACTTCCCACAGACACACTGAACCATTGCAGCGCCCAGAGGCAGGACTGCTTCTTCCCACCACTCATCACGGGATGTACACTCTCTCTGCCTTGAGGACCTTTCTTGGTTTCAGAAGTAACTCCTGTGTTCCACAGTGGGTACGGGAATGATGTGTCCCCGAAGCACTCTTGTGCCACCAGGAATAAAAGTGCCATGTGCACATAAGTTACAGCCATGTCACGCAGTCACTCATAGCTGTGAACCACTTCACCTGTCTCCCTTCGTATAGCCTCCTTTCATTTTTCAAGGCACAAGTAAAGGGGTGATAACATTTTTTGCTAACCACAAACTCTTAGCTGTTTCACAAATTCTCAGACAAACCCAGAGGGACACGAATATTAATAAAGCAGACACTCAAAGTACTCCCGCACATCCCTCCTCTGAGTAACTCGATGTAGTCACACAGCATGGCATCATACTGGACAGGAACAGCTTTGACCTTACTCATTTGAATCTCAGTATCCCACAGAAGAAGGGGAAAAACAAATGTAAAGTTAAATCAGTTCCAACAAGCAAAAGCTGCACAACAAGATAGTTCATTATTTATGGAACAGTCATGACGGTTTCTTTGCACAACATTGGTGTGGCAGAGAACAACACTTCCTGGGATCATCTGCTCTGCAGAATCCTCTGAAAATGTATCAATGTTCATGACAGCTGGGATAAACTAAGAATAGACAGCTGGGCATAATGAACCATTCATAATTCTAAAGGTGTGCCTATGTTCATAGCATTCAGCAAGATGCAGGATAATATAGACAACACACAATTCTGATCAGATAGCATTCTCTGCAAGAAAACAGAAGACAAACACTCATTTCTATGAAGTGGAAGAAGCTTTGCTCTCTGCTGTCTGTAGCATCCATTGCCTAGGAAACATGGCTCCCTAAGGCCCTTGGGAGTCATGAAGTGGCGTTATGGCTTTCAAAAGGCCGAAGTAAAAGATTAATATAGCTATATGTAGGCACAACCCCATGTTCTGACTCAATCTCTCTGCCAACTGGCCATGTGACTGTCTTAGGAATAATTTTCTCTGCATCACCTGCTGCACCAAAAATTGATTAGTTGTTAAGAGAAACAGAGCTGCTTCTGTGAACACCTTCACGAAAGACAGAACAGTTTAGCATGATGAACACCAAAATATTTAGCATGAGCCTTTCCCAATAATCTCATATTCTGAAGATGACAGGACAATTTGGGGTGGGGGGAGGGGGGAAATAAAAAATAAATTTAAAAAAGCAAAACAAAACAAACAAAAAAACCCCCACCAAACTATTTTTTTCTGAACCATAAACTTACTTGCATACTTTCAACACTCCTTTGACGCTATTAAGTCCCAAATGAAAGCTCTGGCTGTGCCACGGGTGGGCCATGCAACTGTGAGTGCATCTTTGCCCCTCTCAGCCTTATTTTCCTTGTCTATGGAATGAAAACAGTGCTTACAGTTTCATTACATGAGAAAGATTAGATCAAAATTTGGTCATGTCGTAAACCTGCAAGTTGTTTACTATCACTATTAATTCCTGGTTTATTATTTTTTTAACAGAAAATCTTCTTAATGATTTAAAGATTCAAATTTATTTAGGAATTAATTAGTTCATTCATGAAGGCAAAAAGATCTGTGAAAAACTGCACGAGTAGATGGTTTTGCCTTATTAATTTTTAATTACTTCACAAGTAATAGATATTACCATAAAACAAAGCCAGATATTTTACATGATCATCATATACAAACACATAAGGCGATACTTAGAAAACTCTAGTTTCTTTCTGCCATGGACTACCTATTTTTTTTCCTTTTTCACTAGACAATTTCAGGCTTATTACATGACAGTGTTATAACATGTCAGGAAGCAAGAGGAATCACAGAATAGTTAGGCTTGGAAGTGACCTCTGGAGATCAGCTAGTCCAACTCACCTGCTAAAGCAGGTTCACCTAGAGTAGATTGCACAGGATGTGTCCAGGCAGGTCTTGAATGTCTCCAGGGAAGGAGACTCCACAGCCTCTCTAGGCAGCCTGTTCCAGTGCCCTGGCATCCACAAAGTAAAGAAGTTTTTCCTCATAATCAGATGGAACCTCCTTTGCCTCAGTCTGTGCCCTTTGCCCCTCATCCTATTGTTGGTCACCACTGGAAAGAGTCTGGTCCCATCTTCTTGGCATCCACTCCTGAGATATTTATAAACATTGATGAGATCCCCTTTCAGCCTTCTCTTCTCAAGGCTAAACAGACCCAGCTCTCTCAGTCTCTCCTCACAAGAAAGATGCCTCAGACCCCTAATCATCTTTGTAGCCCACCACTGGACTCCTTCCAGAAATTCCTTGTCTTTCTTAAACTGAGGAGCCCAGAATCGGACACAGTACTACGGTTGAGGCCTCACCAGGACAGAGTAAAAGAGGAGGATAACCTCCCTCGACCTGCTGGTCACACTTTTCATAATGCATCCCAGGATACCATTGGCCTTCTTGGCCACAAGGGCACATTGTTCACGCATGATCAACCTGTTGTCAAACAGAACTCCCAAGTTCTTCTCTGCAGTGCTGCTTTCCAGCAAGTCCACCCCTAACCTGTACTGGTGCCTGGGGTTATTCCTCCCCAGGTGCAAGATCCTACACTTACCCTTTTTGAACTTCATTAGGTTCTTCTCCACCCAGTCCTCTGGCCTGTCCACGTCTCGTTGAATGGCAGCACAGCCTTCTGCTGGTCTCCAGAGGTCCCTTCCAACCCTAACCATTATGTGATTCTGTGATTCATGACATATAAAGCTCCAAAGAGAAGTTGTTGCAGTAGATTATAATAGACAGCTCCCCAGCTACTCAGTTTCTGAGCCAAGGCTGTGTACACAGACTGCAATACATGGCAGGTGAGTAAAATTTTAGCAACACTTCTTATGAGTGGCTAGGACTGGGAGACAACATCAAATTAATAAACCTGTTAATAACAAAATATCTTGCAAGATTATAGCTTCACTTATAAATACTATCATGACATAAAAATGCCTTGAAAAAGTCATAAAAGAGTTTTTTCGAAGATGAAGAAAAATGTTGGTGTCACTAGACCAGAAAGTGGTGAAAGACATTCATTGTCTTCTGAATTCACAGAATCAGCTTAACTGTAAGTATATGTAAAATACAAAAAGGGATTTCAAGGCCTCAGCTAGTCACCACTAGCAAGAGAGCAGCAGGGTGGAAACTCAGGCAAGGTTAGTAGTGTCTGAAGGAGTGCATGATATAGAAGCATGGGCATTTGTACTGGAGGTGAAAGCCATCACTGGGGCAAGATGGAAAAACACAAAGTGAAACTGCTTTTACTGCACCCAGTAAGGAGATAAAAGGAAATAACCCTTTCCTTTCAAGTGCTGCTTGCAGCTCTGGCTCTGATTGTTTTTAAAATGGACTGTAAAACCGCCAGCCTGCAGTAAGGAAATAAGTTATTAATAACTGATTATTGTCCATTGTTACCACAATCTGCTCCGCTTTACTGAGAACAGGCAGCACAAAATTAAGTTACTATGAATAAATCAACTGTATCCACAAACAATAGGAATATCGCTTTTCTTAGCACTACCATTTCAGTTTTACGCAGAATAGTGGTATGACCTGCTTTCTCCATAGACTCACCCAACTTGCCACTTGATCGAGCCTGCAGGGCAGCTGAGTCCATGGAAATAACATCCCCCAGAGCATAATCCCTTCTAAAGGACCAGATACCCTGGCTTGTCACACAATAATTTTGCTACTCTTCCTTGCTGAACACCCTCACATTGTCTACTAAAAGCATGTGAGTGCAAAAAACCCAGTTCTCTTTGTGGGGGTGCTTGTCTAACTTCTAGCTGAAGCTATTGGTTTTTATGTGTTTAAAGTGCTGTCCAAGACAAAATCAGCCTTGTGGCCTAGGGCAGAGTTGTGTATAATGAATTAGGCATAAGTTTTTATTGCTGCAGCTGATCATTCAGACCTTTAAGAAGTATAATAGTCTAATAATAAAAAGCTGCACCATAAAAAAACAGGTAGCTATATTGCTAGAGCTCAAGCAACAGGTATGTGCTCCATGCAGATGCAATGTGGGAAGCTCCAGACGTATGTTATGTTCAGAGTTAGGCCTCCTTTGTAACTCATTTATGTTCTTCAGAAGGATAGGTCCTCTGCTGACTGTCTTCCTGGGCTAAAATCAACTCTTTTGAACTATTTCCATGTGACAGAGGAGTCTCATGCATCCCGCTATAGGAATTCTCTGGCACAGCTTCCTTCATCAGATTGTTGTCTCCCAGATCCCACCCAAGTGCTATTTCCAGATCTGGATGCTTTGGTAATCTACTACAAAACACAGAAAAAGGAGACCAGAAAGAGCAGCAGCTCATATCAGTGAATGCTTATAAAACTCTCAGTCTGGAGAGCTGGAGCTGTTCCACTGGGTACTGCTAACAACACTTTCATTGGGTTAAGAAGATTAAGGTGTTTTTCTGACTCCTAAGGACAACCCCAGGAAGTTGTAGAGCATGTGACAACAGAGAAGCAAAACAGCTGAAGGGAGATTTGGGCTGACTGATGCTATTCAGGGCAGAACTGGTAAAATTACTGTGTAAAGACAATCTTCCATTCTCAACATTTTCTGCATGTACAGGGAGCTGAACACACTTCCAGAATCTGTTTTTCCTCACCCCATAACTGAATTAAATCAATCTTGATCTTTTTACAGTGGAAAGGAGGGTTGTAATGAAATGGGAAGATTTCCAATAAAAGAAAAGACAGTTCTATAAACTCATACATTTGAGAACTGGACCCATGTTTTGCTCTATTGTCCAAGTGTGGGGTTTGGGGAAGAAAGATGGTTTTAAGTCAAATCAAACAAATCTGGCTTTAGGGATGTTTTCTAAGCTTGACGGCATAACATTTCTAGATAGAAGGTGCAAAGACTGAGGAAATCCCGAATTTACTAAAAACTCTATCTATAGAGACCTATCCATGAAACCAGTGAAGTTCCCCATTAGAAAACTACTGTCCTATACAGAAATGATCACATTTTCAAAGGCAGAAGCATAAACTATTTCATTATTATTATCTGGAATTGATAATGATGCATATTTTCCAAGGCACTTTCAATCTCAGTTGACCTGTGATTCAACTAAAATCTTGTTTTACCTTTTCATAGTTACTTACATTCTACCTGTATACATATTAAACATGACATAAAGGATGTGCTGAAGGCTATAAGGAAGGCAGTGAATGGCCACATCAAGGATTTTTAAACTCAGCACCCAGTCTAGTCTGAATATATTAGCGTAAGAACTTTTTTTTTTTTTTTTAATGCAGAAAAAGCAATATATGTGATCTCTACATATCCATAAGTTTGAACATTGTCATTGGCTTCATTTATTCACTGAACTTGTCAGAGCATTTTATTACTGTGAGTTCAATACACATTTCAGGCACATCACTTTCCCCACACGTGTCAGAGATGTTGAAACTCAGAAAGATGGGCAGTTGCCTGCGACTGTGGAGATGTGTAAGATTTCCTGCATGCCTTTTCCTGAGTTATCTAGGGAAAACTCTGTAAAACATTTGTTCTGGAGTTCATGTGTCTGCTAGTTAGCTTAACTCCTGAATTCAGTCTTATCTTAGATACAGTATGACATTATTTCCATTCATCCTATGGTAATACAATATATCCTTCCTAAAATATCTTTGTTTCCTTTTGGTAATGAAGTGTAAGGCAATGAAGAGCTTCTCACTGCAAGGATGCATTTATATTGAAATATTCTTTCTATGGAAATCCAATTATACTGCTTTCAATAGAAAGCCTAGCATGACATTTAGTAAGAGAAATGAGCCTTTTAAACTCACCAAGTCTCACAGAATTTCAATTTTAAAATACATTCCTAGGTAATGATGAATTTTCCCATTCCATTTTTATTTATCTTATTCTAAATCCCAGGCTGCAACTGAGTAGCTGAAAAACAATCAAATGGCAGGAGATTATCAAATCAAAGAAACAACGCTTAAAAAAACTTGAGTGGACTATCTGAAAGCTCCTTAATTAAGTGTAGAGTAATAAAACACACCAGGGAAGATATCCAACAGGTGTTAAAATACCCAAAAAAGGGAAAACTCACTGACTTGTGCAAACAGATTGAAATCACACTTATGGCTACCACTGGGCATGTCTTCTCAGCATGACACCAAGCAGCGGGAAAGGTGCTGGGGATTCATCAGACAGGAGACTTGGCATCAACTTGACACTCCTGATGTTCGCTGCAGATTTGGGGGAGGCCACGGCCCCACCATAGATACCAAGTCCTGGCAGCAGCCACCACCTGCATGCAGGATGGGAGGCTGGAAAGCAAGCCCCCTGAGGGGTCAGTAGCCCCAGCGCAGCCTTTACATGTGACACGAACCAGAGCTGCGTTCTTCTCTCGCTGCTGTTAAGTGTTATTTCTAATAACAGACAAAGAAATCAAGAGAAGGGCTGGTGTAGCCAGCAATACCTGTGTTTTACCAACAAGGCCTGTATTTTACCAGTAACTTTCTGCTACTCAGCGCTATCCTATAAATGTTTTGAAGATATCAACACAGCAAAAATAGCAAGCAAAGCAAAGTTTGAAATTAATTAGGACAAGAAAACCAAAGATGAAGCCCTTGATGTCCAGCTCCAATACTGCTGGGAGAGGCAAAAATCACAGAAAGGTCTAAGCCAATGCTGAAGGAAATTACATTAAGCATTAGACAAATTTCCACCACATTCACTAAACCTAATGACAAGCAGAAATAAAAGCAAATACAGCGCAGGAGCTGGATGTCTGCCAGTGCATTGGACAGGAAACCAGGTGTCTCATAAAACAACTGCCTCCAGAAGTCCTGGGCAGTGGCCAGAAAGCCTCTGTTATCAATGATGAGAGGGAGAGAGCTTGCCCGTGAACGCTAGTCTGGAAAAAATGTTGTGAATATTTAGACTCTGTATTCGTGATAAGGACCCAAGCACTGCTGTGGACATGAACGCAGCCAGCAGCGACCATCCTAGATTAGGAAACAACAGAAGGTGGAAGCAGTTCCTCTTCCCTATTTTTATTCATCCTTGCTCTCTAAGGGAAGACTTTGAAAATGAAGACACTATAGACCTTGTTTTTGTTTTAAGAACTCAGTCATCAGATATTGGAGTGCAATGCTTTCTACTCTGAAGAAGCATAAATACTTTCTTTTCTAAACTGTCGTTAATGATAGCCTATATCTCAGGTAAAGACCCTGGGATAGAAGGCACTAGATCTACTTGGTTTTCCTTTACCTTTTTCACCCAATTTAGAGCACCTTATTTGTGCAAAATTTGAAGAGGTCCCATACCAAAAAAAAGAGAAACTGAGTCCAGTGTGAAGCAAATCAAAGCAGGGTGATCTCTGTAATCTCCAATGCAGGAAGCAGTTCTGAAGCAAAGTAGGTCCCATATTTTTCCTGGGAAAAAAAAATAAATAGTAAAAGACATCAGTTTCCCCACACAGTGAAACAGAAAGAAAAAAAAGGCAAGTGAGCAATCATCTGTATATGGGAGGAGTCTTGCAAAAGTGTGGCCTAGTGCATACCACAGCAGCAGCCACAACAGTCAGAGCAGTTGTGAAACTGCTAAATTACCAGCTTTCACTCACTGGAAACAAAGGGATCTCTGAAGTTGCTACAGGAAAACAGCATGAAAAAGTGTACGTACAAATAGATGTACTAGCACATCTTCCTCTTAGATGCTGTGTTTAACTGACAGAGTCATTTTTCACTATTAAAATCTCAATGCTTTAGGTGGAGTTACATCTAATATTCTTTTCCTTTTCCAGCAGAATGCTACAATAGCTAAATCATAAAAGGTCTATATAGTTCCAGCAAAACTGATGTGATACACGGCAATTTGGGTGCACATTTAACATTTCTGGGTTAAGAATTTCATACTCCCACAAATCCCACAACTCAGAACACATTGGACAAGAGCAAGTTTCACTTGTCACCCATTTGGTGGAGGTAAAAGAGACCTACGCAGGAATCTGTGGAGAACCCCGTTAGGTTTTCATTTCCCACAGAAGGAATTTTGATCTGAAGGTCAAGAGGTGACATTGTGCTTTTAAATGCAAAGAGAATCTGTATTAAAGACAAAAGAAAATAAATGCACCTGTAGATGAGTGCAACGGCTTCTGGGTGTGTGGCTTTCTAGAGTAAAAAGGGCAAAACCAGCTCATTCAGAAGAGCTTGAGACCTTCAACCAATTCATTAAAAAAAACAACAAAAAAAGAATTCTTCAGATACTAGCTTTTACACAAAACACTGTAACAGTGAAAGGACCTTAGATTACCTGAAATACCTCGGCATCCTGGAGCTCCCTGACTTGCTGGAGGACAGTATGTTTTCATGCGGATTAGCAAAAGAAAGGCCAAGACCTCAGGCTGTGTACAAGGATGGATCCATTTCCACCTCTCTTCTCTCATCCCTGAAACTCTAGATTTTGGAAATAAAACAAGTTCCTCCACAATTGTACCTCTTCAGTCATATTTTTTGTTAGCTCATATATTGCAGAATGCTTTCCTTTTACTATAGGTATTTTCTCACTTCCTAGGAGAACTTCTGTTCTAAGAAGTGACTTGGATGCATGAACTGTTTAAAAACCCAGCTGTCTGCCCAGGAGAGAAGTTTCCAAGTAGCATATCGGCAGGTTTAGGCACACTATGCTGAAGCTGTGCAGAATTTCCCATCTCAGCACAGACTTTACATTACCTGTCCGCATTTATTAGCTGAGGACAAAAAGTCCCTTAGATAACACTTCCACCAGTCACTTGCAGCTGACTCTCGACACACCAAGTCACTTCTCCCTATGGCCTCTGTGCAACAGTCTCTGTATCCTGGTGCAGAGCATTCCACAAAGCCCTCAGCCTTTCCTAGTTCTATTAGCTCCTAAGAAAAGGCTCAATAAAACAACACTGAAGCCTCTGGCTTTCTCAGAGCTCTTACAAAAGGCATGAGGAGCAAAAGAAATCAAGATAAGAGGGAATTACACACATTGCCCTAGCAAACCGGTACAAAGGGATCATAACAGAAGCTTTTCTGCTTTTTCTGTTTCATTGCTGCCCACCACCCCGACGGGTGGGCTTGCACTGCCCCACTCCAGCACGCCGTGCTCCCAGAAGTGCCATCTCATCCAGTGGGAGAAGGACATCTATATAACACTCATTGGGCACACCTGAATGAAAAAAAAAAAAAAAAAGAAGAAAAAAGAACAACTTTTGTTGTGCTGGGTACAGTGTCTCAAGGTATTCACAGTCAGCAGGGTGTTGGGAACAGCTCCACAACCTGAGCAGTGAATTGAAGCAACTCCAGAGTCAGCAGAGATCCCCCTGCCAAGGGGTGCCCACCAGTATTATCTGTGCAGGGAGAGCTCAGGAGATGGCTTCAGGGAAGAAAATAGCTAGTGAATTACGCAATCTCCTGTATAATACATCCCATTCCAGCATTGCCATGATTTAACCTCAAATTGTATGGGCATTGTCATATGCTTAAAGGAGGTTAGACTTGAAAAAATATTTTAGAAGAGACATCTGTGTGCCTAGGCCACTTCTTGGGGAATTTTCAATACTCTGCAGACAACACATACAGTTCAGCAAGCTACACGGCTGTATTTATGTATCAGTGAGTACCCAACTGTCATCTGACATACAGGGACAAATCTGAGTTTCTAGTGTCACTGAGAAGTCCTCAGAAGAATACTTTGGATTTTTTTTTTAATGAAGCTTTTAGAGTAAAATGAAGTTTTGCACAAATTTATTAACTCCAGTGACAAAGGCAGAATACTTCTTTCAATCAGAACATAATGTAAAATTTGACAGAAATAATAGGAGAAAAATATGAGATATTCTTCAGAGTATCTATCCCCCTCTGCTTTGGGAATAGATAGATGCAATCTTCAGGAAGGCAAGCACACTACTTTAGAAGGTCCCAGTTCACCTATTTTTCTTAACCTGGCTGGTTAAGCAGAGTTGCCTCTGCAAAAGTCATAGTGAGTTTTGTTCCAGAGCTTCAGTTCAGCAGTGGCAATGAATGACGAGTTTATGTCATCACTGCTTGTCTCTTTAAAACCTACATATTTCTTGCATGAGCAATGTCTCTTTCTCAATACTATAAAGCGAAGATTTTCTAATCTTCATCTCTCTTTAAATTGTAGAGGATTGAAAGTTTTTATTTAACAAGAAATATTGGGGGCAGGGAAGTAACTTATGTCACTAGCTCAAAATGAATGCCCTTTTTGTGAACTGTGACACAGTATTTTAAAAATCATGCTTCTCAATCCCAGCAAAAATTAACCTTGGATAAGTTTTTGCAGTCACAACAAATACAGAAGTATGTACATTAAGAAATGTGGTCAGGGACTTTTATCTCTTTTTAAAGGAGTCATTTGAACCCTACAAAAAGCAATATCTAACACAACAAAGAAAAGCTTATAATTAAAGATATCTCAATTTCATAACTCATGCAACTAATGTTTTTCTTAAACTTCAGTTGCAGATGCATCTATTCCCGCTACTACATGCAGAAAGCCTATGGACAGCATGATTGCTATCAAAATTTTAACAACGTGCTTGCCCTTCTTGCTTTTGAAACACATAACTGAGCAAGCAGTAGCATCTAGGCAATAGATTGATTTTAAAAAAAAATTAAATGTGAGGAAATGTATGCCGGCATCGACTGTTGAGTCAGCCCAGTCGTTAAGGGCCTGCAGCATCTTTCCAGGAACTCCAGTTCACTCACCACACAGCAATATCCTGTTCTCGAAACTACCCGGGCAGGCATTGTGGACATCAAGAACTATCACAGTTACTAGGAATCTGAGGGGAAGTTTTTTCATTAGTTAGTGCAGATAACAGCAGCTGAAAGTATTTTCTCCTCTGTTTTACATATGGAAGAAAAATTACATCAATTTGTTATGTGAAAATCACAGGTGCCTGCCACAGAAGAGGGGAAAAAAATGAGCCAGAGATGAAGGAAAAGGGATATAACTGAAATGAACAAAAATCTAGCCAGGTAGCAGAAGTCACTTTGCTCTTGAAGTAATCAGGAGAAGGCGTTATGTACTTTGGCAAAGAAAGGTGTCTCAGACAGGGTTACGCACCCAGGTACCACAGCCTTTCTTCCCTTCCCGCACTGCTCCCTCCTTGGCCCCGCTGCTCAGGGTCTGCTCAGGACCTTCCCCAACACAGCCGCTCCAGTCCCCAGTGTACCTACCCACTCAGGCACGAAATAAATACTCAAGGACAAACCTTAAGCTCATCAGTCCGAGATTAAAAGTAACTATTAAAGTTACTGAACATCTGTTCATTGTGTGCATCTGGTCAATTTTCTCCCTCAGCTGTCATACCCCTGACTCTTCTTTGACTGACAAAAATAGCTGATTTCTCCCAAGGTCCACACCCAGGAAAGGTATGTATAGAGACATTCCCATGCTTCAGTGACCTGGGAGGACAGGTCATTTTGTGAACATTTTGTGGAGGTGTCAGCATCAGATGAGAGCCCAGTGACCCTGTGGATTTTCACAGGCAAGATTTGCTTTTTCCTCAGGGGGATACAGTTTGTGCAGGACAGCCTCCAAGCTGAACAGCACCTTGTCAATCTCAAAGGAGAGTTTTGACTTCATTACAGAAGTAGGGAGAATTGATTTGTGGCATCCTTTGGTGAAGGGTTTGGAGAGGAAGCCATAGGAGGAGCAGCTAAAGTCACTTGGTTTGTGCATCCTGGAGAAGAGGAGACTGAGGAGAGACTTCATGACAGCTCCAGCTTCCTCACAAGGGGAGGAGGAGGGGCAGGTGCTGATCTCTTCTCTCTGGTGACCAATGACAGAACCCAAGGCAGTGGCAGGAAGATGTACCAGGGGAGGTTTAGGTTGGACATGAGGAAAAGGTTCTTCGCCCAGAGGGTGATGGAGCACTGGAACAGGCTCCCCAGGGAGGTGTCATGGCCTCAAGCCTGACAGTGTTCAAGAAGAGACTGGACAATGCCCTCAGACACATGGTGTGAACTGTGGGGTTGTCCTGTGCAGGGACAAGAGTTGGATCTATGTTCCTTGTGGGTCCCCTCAAACTCAGGATATCTGGATTTTTAGGAGCTGCCTGATGCCCGATGAGTGGTGCTGCAGACAGGGATTGGCTCTTGCACCCTGAAGCTTGTGATACAGCAGGGATTTATTTTTCATTTTTAGTTCAACTGCAGCCAATTCGTACAACCATATTATTTTCCTCAGCTGTTGCAGAGGAACAAAAAATTCCAGCCAAGTCAATGAATCTATGCAGATTCATTCCCTCTGGAAAGGTAAGTTAATTAGGCTCCAGCTTCCCAAATTTTCCTTATCCATTCCCTAAGAGCTACACAACAGTAATAATCATAATTTGTAAAGAAGAGACTAAAATCCTAGCTAAAAATGTGGCAATCCACCACTGGTGCAGATGCTCAGCCTTTCAGTTGCCAGAGATCAGTTCATGCAGCTGCTGCCATTTGTTCATAGCAAGCCAAGTGACATCTGGACTCTGGATGCTGCTGCAGATCCAGCCTCAGACACTCAGGAGAGAAACAGCAGAAGTTTTATACATTGCAGATTCACCTCTCGCTTGTGGTCGTAGCATAAGTTAATGTCATGGGTTGCATACAACAGAATATGATATGGAGGCAGACTGGTGTAACTGCTGTACCCCATCTGCTCTCAGGGTACCCCCAAGCTCTACACTGTTGGGCAGGGGTACGTGAGGAATAAGCATCTTCCTGCAGCAACTTTCCTCTCTGAAGCTCAGGTAGCACCTACAAAAATTAATGCCACTTTCCCATCCAGTCACTTCAACAGAAACAAAACCTGAAGCACTGAGTTTCTATTGTATTTCACTATCTTGTCAGACTGCTCTTTGGCAAAGTAGTAGGTGTCTGACTATCATACAGTAGTCACTGATACATGGCAGAGAATGGTAATATGCAAAAGGTCTAATACGTGACCCCTTAACCGATATTAAATCAGTAGGTGTAACCCTTCCCCATTAATTCAGGTAGTAATGACTGAAAGGCCCTGGTAAAGTGCACTACAGAGTTAATAAATGTCAAGGAAATTTTTCGACAGCCAAAACCACAAGTCTCATTTCATTTCCACATACATTTTATGAGAGGCTCACTAGAATTAGAGAATAAGAATCAGAGCCAGCAACATCACAATCCTGTATAAAGAGTTTGCAGAGAAGTTTGTTTTAAAGAGATTTCTTAGACACAGGAATTTCTAAAAATCATTTCATTGTATTATGTGTCCATCTGCCCTAGGAGGGCAATCTCAGAGTACCCCCGCATTTCAACAAACTGTTATTTTATTCGTTTGTTGTATTTTGGATCTCTTTATTGTGTCGACACACCACTGGCCTTTTCTGCAGCTCTGCATCTTAACAATAGGACATTTATTACAGTTAATATTTCAGAATGTTTTATTAAGCATTTATTCTAAAATGTCTGTATTCATTAAAGGAGTTGTTCCCATTGGACTAAATGGCAAAATTCTAGACCAAGTAGCATCATGTCCAAAGGGATGTTCTGATGTCATTTTCTGGTTTTATATGTTAATAATGGAAAGATTTTGAACACCTCAAATGTAAAAAACAATACCCTCATCATCTAAATTTAGACTAATTTAACTGTGAAACTGCCAAAAAGAAAACACCATCTGTACACACGTTGGGCCCCTTTCAACAATGTCTGTTGAAAATAAATCAAATTACTTCCTTCCACTCTCCCTCTATTCAGTACAACGTCATGTCATCATTTCAACCTACACAAAGAATATTTTTAATCAGTGTCTAAGATACAACTTTGGCAACTGCTGAGGCAACTCCTACATTCCTAAAATTGATATCCTCCTGTGGCCTGCTTTTCAATTCTGAGAGCCATGAGGATTTCGGCTCTGGGCTGCAGACTGGCAGACCTCACCCCCCTGCACAGGATCCTGAGCCCAGCGGTGCAGCCGCAGCCCACAGCCCTGGGTGCCAGTAGCATCCAGGATTCTGTGCCTTCAGCAGAGACCTTTTACCAACTTGCATGCACAGCGTGGGCCCACCTGTGGGCTGGGAACTGTAACTCATGTTTCCAGAGCACTCAAGGCATCATTGCCAAGGCTGACCTCTGTAGGCTAAATACCTCCTCAGATCTCATTGCTCGGCCTCCTCAAACGAGGCAGTCTTCTGTTTCTTTTCATTTAGTGCCATTTCTTTGTTAGCTTTCCAACGTCTTTGGGAAGGAGGAAGCACAGCCTGAGAGTATTGCTTCAGCTGCTTCAGTTCATGGTTTCCTTCAAGCCAATTAAGTTTGGATTTCCTAAATGGCAAACATGCTCAGTTTCCAAGGCTTTGACTTACACCTACCTGTAAATGCAGAGATCACAAAGAAGCCTGAAGTGAAAATATCATGGTCATAACACAGATACCTCTTGGGGAGGTACACTGGAGCAAAGCTCTGGTCTAGATGGTCTTCCAACAGACATCCAGCATGTTTTTATACTCCATCTGTTGTAAGATAATACAATATTATGACTTCTCCAGACATTGTGTGGGCAACTACCTTGAAATAATATTTTAGAAACAGAGTGGGGAGGGAACATCTTGGAAAAGCTGTAAATCCAATCTCATGTTTTATTAAGGAAAGATAAAAATTGCCCTTATTGAAATCTAGAACTACCTGAACTACTACCACGTAGGAGAGATCATGTTTTCCCTAACTGGGTTGCAGCACACTCGATAATACAGTCAGTTGCCAAGCATAATCGTGCTGCATATTATGACTTGCTTGTGCTGGTCCACAGGCATAGATAATTCTCCTAAGCCTTTGCACAATAGACAGCTTACAGCCTTAATAGAAATCACCCCTCTGAAAACCATAATATTTTTAGTTTGCTCTTATTTCTTCCAATCAGCAACCCAATTTTGGAGTAGAACAACACTTCTCTGAACTCAACTGAGCATTTTAAACCAGGACTGTGAGTCCTTCAGAAGACATCAACAGAGACTGCAAGATGACATCTGAGCCGAGTTGTGCCTGTGCCAGAGCAGAAGGCAGCGTCCCACCTGCCCACCCTTCAGCCGCGTTTCACCAGCCGCCACACAAGCTCGCCTTAGGATGGGCAATCTTGTTTCCCAAAGCAGGTGGAGATCACCCCTCCCACCCCCAGAAAACACCAGCACAGGCGAGGGGTCTGCTGGAAAGGGAGCCCAGACCCTGAAGTCTTGACTATTGGACCAGGAATGGCTTTGGGAAAGGAGTGCTGGAAGTGCTGTAATACCAGCTATGGAGAGCTATACCTATATTTAAACAACTGACACACACTGATTGACCACGAAACCCTTCTAAGAGCACTAATATGTCTTGACTGTGTAGCAGACCTTCATTTTATGTGAAGTGATGGCACACCACTGATATGAGAATTGGTTCACCAGTTATGCAAGGTGAAGGTCTGGCCATATACATCTGCAACAGCAGGCAGTTTTTTGTTTGGTTTGGGTTTTTGTTTATGTTGTTGTTGTTTTCTCCTGATGACAGTGATAATAGGAGCTTTTATATGTGGTGGACGCACAGGAAGTTGAAGTTGAAAACAAGAAGCATGTGTTCCTCTGGAGAAAAGGTTCCATGGTTCTAGTTTTATGATCAATTTCACCAGTCTCTCTACACTGTTTTTCATAAAAGGTATTTATTGATTTTCCACACATTTCTAAGTTGGTAACCCTAACCATTACCCATATGCCTAGAATCAGACTCAGGCAGCTGCTTGGAAAACAGTTTAATCTCTTTCAGACAGCTTAAAATCCACAGCTTATAATTGTATAAAGGTACAGCCACGCAAGATGTCATCAAAATGTGAACTTCAAGGCAAATGGGATGTCAGATGCCATCAAGAACTCCTCAAGTTTCCAGGACACACTCCAAGGAAATCTCTTGTTTGTTTGATGTCATTCCATGCCAGAGCATAGTGGCACCAGGACACCTCACGTGAAACATGAGCCCCCTCCAGAGTGCCTCCTAGAAAATGTTTGCTTCTCAAGCTGATGTGAATATTGTACAGCATATGTGGTGATTAATGGATTGATCATGAAAAGCTGATGCAGTCAAGCAGCAAACAGCTAGAGACCACCCAGAGGCAGAAGGAGGGAGGACTGCTGCTCCTGCAGTTGGCCCAGACAGAAGGGCTGAATTACCACCGTAACTCTTGTTCTTCATGCTGCTAAAGTAATTACTCCATTTCAAAGGCAGTGTCCAGGGTGGGAGTGGCTTTAGTTTATTTGCTTTCTCTATCCTTTATAAGAAACATTTCTCCTGCTAGAGAAGAAGAGTCTGTTCCAGCTTTCCCTTTTGATGGCAGCTATTAGCAAGAGCTTCAGAAAGATGTCAGAAAATTCCTACAGCCTGTAGTCTCATAGGAACTTCCTCGTAGGAAAACTTATTATTCAGTATCAAGCACCTAGAATGTGCTTTATTACAGGACCTGTTTTTTAATGACCCCAAAAAACCTCAGCTAAAAGCCCCATTGTTGTCCATCTTATCTATGACAAGTCCCCCCAAGTTTGTAGTCTTTACACTCAAACTTTCTCTCCAGTCCACCCAAAACTAAACTGATAAAATATTTTTCTTTTTCATCTTTGAATCTCCAGATTGTCCCTTTCCCTACAGAGAATCTAAAATGTTGCATTGTGTAACTAATTCTCCTCTTCTCTCATACAGAATTTCATGCCCTATAGGCTACTAAAGTCACGAACAACTGAATTTTCCAGTAGCACCACTGCATGCCAATAGCACTAAGATTTTGAAACCTCAGCAAATGCCCTGGGCAGGAGCAGAAGCAGAAGTTAAAATCTTGAAAAGCTCATGAACTGATAGTGTGTAGAATACACCGAACCAGAGTAATTAAAAATTATCTGATTTTTTAAAATTCATAAAACATGTTTTATTTTGAAGGATCTAATTTTTCACTTATATCTTTAAAAAGTCTTTCAAAATATGTCATTCATAAAGTGTAAAATTCATATGCTTTAAAAGGTGTTCAACTTTAAATAAATAAACATTTTAAACACACAGATCATCAGAATAAGTCTGTCCTTGAAACCTATATCATTTTCCTAAAACAGCCTTCTCTAGTGAAAAAAGTCAGCATTTCTCTTTTTCAAGTTAGCAGGCTTGGCTGTCCCTCCTCCAGCTTGGCAAGATACGAATGGTTTCCAAAACAGAATCACAGAATCATAGAATCATTTGGATTGGAAAAGACCTTTAAGATCATCAAGTCCAATCACTAACCTAGCACTGTAAAGTCCACCTCTAAACCATGTCTCTAGGGACCTCATCTATGCACCTTTTAAACCCCTCCAGGGATGGTGACTCCACCACATTCCTGGGCAGTCTGTTCCAGTGGCTGACAACCCTTTCTGTTAAGAGGTTTTTCCTAATATCCAATCTAAACCTCTCCTGGCACAACTTGAATATTTTCCTCTTTACAAATCTTATCTATCATTTATCTATCATTGTAAGTCTTCCCAAGCCATTATGCCTTAATTTTTCCCAGGTGAGCTGTGTCTATGAATATACTACTGAAACTTGCACCTTTCATCCCTGCATTATGATTTATCTCCATTTGCTACAGCTGAAATTTAAGCTGGAACCTCTTTGTAGGGAGACTGAGCCTTCATGTCGAGCGTTGACCCAGCTGCAGCGAGGGAGCTGCACAAACTGACCGTGGCCACCACCTCCTCGTTAATCTGCCAGTGTGAATAGAGACATGGCCTGCTCCTTCAGCAGCCTCAGTGAACGTGGACCTGATGTTTTGTGTGAAGTGTCAATGTTTCCTCTCAGAGCTATAAAATATCAAAGTATTTTTCTTATATCATTCTTCTAGTTCAAGAATAGTTAAATATAGTCAAAAATAATACACTTCAAATGACTCTTAGAACTTTAGTGTTAAATTCATTAGATAACTTCCAAAGCAATTGTGGAATTGTGACCTTCTTTCTATTTGAAGATTTCACACTTCCCTTTTTCCCCTTTAAAAAATCTCTTTCAGGGCACATATTTGCTGCATCGAGGCTATTCCTCCCACAGCCTGAAGTCCTTCAGGTTCTCAGTTCTCTCCCTGGACTTCCCCAAAGCCCCAGAAGAACTATGATGTAAACGAACATTAAAAGGAAAACAGGTTAACCACCACGGCAGCCTGGAATCCCCACTATGCCATCTGTTCTTTCAGAGTCACTCAGCTTCCAGGGGCAGGGAATTAACTTTTGAATGGATTGAGCGCCGATGATTCATGAGATGCTTCAGGTTTCCCAGCCCTGACAGCCTAGCTGCTGGGAAGGGTATGTGTGAATTTGGTGATGTTTGGGTAGGATGACTCAGAGCTGCAGGAGGACCAGACCTGGGGCTGATGCTCAGCCCTGCCATCCTCATGCAGAAGATATTGCACAGCATGACTCAGCCCAGAGCTCCTTCAGTGTGTGCCACTGTTACATCTTCAGGCTCATGTGATCCTGATGCAATTCCAATTACATCATCCCACATCATGTAACAGCTCAGCAAAGTGACCCAAGATAACAGTAAATAGAGCTAAAGCAAAAAAAAAAAAAAAAACCCACAGGCTTCCATTTTCAGTCACCCATAAGGAACTTCTGAGGTTAATTTAAAATTTACCAGGACAACTCTCTTGAGCAAGCCAGGCTGTGCGATTGCTTTATGGTAGTAAGCACACACAACTGTTAGTCTCCACTCCTACCTACGTATTCTTTGCTTTTTTATTCTTTGTTTTTCAGTTTAAACTTATCTGAGGGGAGGCTGAGGTGATAAGACTGGTTTAGGATTAACCCCAGCGCTACAGCAGGACTAACTCCCTCCACGGTCTGTTCCAAACTGCACTAAAATGACCTGAAATGGGAAGCAGATCAGCTTAGGGCTCTTTCCAAGATCATGAAAGCAAAGTACTTAATGAA
The DNA here is from genome assembly GCF_963082525.1 of Nesoenas mayeri. Lineage (NCBI taxonomy): Eukaryota > Metazoa > Chordata > Aves > Columbiformes > Columbidae > Nesoenas > Nesoenas mayeri. The sequence goes on along the minus strand of NC_137542.1, from coordinate 30,060,033 downwards.
AAGTTCCTGCAGTATAGATTAATTCTCTTTAAGAATGTGCCTATTCTTGTCTGCATACCCTTGTTTTAGTTTTTGGTTGTAAGCCACAAGCCAATACTTGATAACAAGTTAAATTCAGGAAGGTTAAACCTGCTGCATGTCTTAAATCCACCTCAAAAACACAAGTTCTAGGTGTCCTAGACCAAATATTACTCAGCTTACTCATAACGAAGGCCACAAATTTCAAAGCAATCAGTCACACCAATAAAATTCACAGAGAGGTTGTTCAATGAATGACAACTTAGATCAAACTCTCCCTCAGTTTCCTGCATCTCATGTTGCAATTGCATCTAAGATAAATTATCTTGCTTGGCTAATATGCATCTCATTACTATGCCTGAGAAAACAACATAAACTTTACACAGGCACTAGGCCACACCTACCCCAAGCATCCACATGACTGCATGGTATGCAATGGCTTGTAAATAAAACTATAGCCATCTTCAAGGCATTAAACATGTTTATTGAGTCGGCAGGAAATGCATCTTTAGAACATCTTTACTTGACAATAGTCTTCATGGGGCTAATTAGCTATTCTTTCCACTAGAAGGAACAATTCCCTTGCAAATTTTCTAATTAAATCTGCAGCTGCTTGGAAGAATATTAGCACAGCAAAGATTGCCTCTAAGCAAGCCTACTGGGAGCTTGCCGGTGACCTTACCCTACTTGTTGGCTGAACTGAGGACTATGTCAACCATTATGCAACCACCCTCGTGGCTGCTCACAAGGAAGCACAAGCCTGATGAGAGTAGAAGTCAGGGAGAAAAAAGCTGCAGTTCCTTACTGGCTCATAGACCCCTTTCTATCATTTGCCTAAGCAAAGAGTGAGATACTAGAAAAACGTCAGACTTGGAGCAGAAAGGAACTTGTTTTTACACACAGCAGATACCTGAGATTTAAATTGAGCCTAAATAAAGGTGGCCCTGCTTATTCTGATCTCCTGGCTCCTCGGCAAGAGCCAGAGCTGGTAGGAGCCATTGCAGGTGTAGCACATCTTTGAAAACATGCTGAGACAGTCTCAATCTTATGTCCACCAATAAAGAAAAAAAATAAATGCATCCAGATGTCTCAGCCTAGTGCAAGTCTTCATGAGTAATTCAGTCAAAACTGTACAAATCAGATAGGATAAGCAACCATTCTGCTAGTAGTTTCAGAAGTTATGCGCGGGTAGGTTATGAAAGACAGACGCCTGCTTTTATCTAGGGCTTCTAATCACTAGTCCTGCAAATCCCACAATGCTTTGATGACTTGAGGGAAAAACACACCAACTTTTCAGGTGTTAGCTCAAATTTGGCACCTTTTCTATGTGGGCTTTTTGCTAAACTTGGGGATAATGTGGGAAGGTAAATATCAATAGCTGTATCTAGAGATATAGTGAAATTTCTGGTTCATGACATTAACAGAAAACATAACAATAAGGAAATTTACTATTCACATCTCTGACCACACTTTAAGGTACACATATTATCTTATCTGTGGCTTTCTATAGGTATACTTAAAGCACTAGATTCCGTTGTACTGTACTCTGCAGTCAGCAGGGCAACCCAAGCAAACCACTGAGTGAGATTGCAGAGTGGAAATTCTCATATTTGCATGGCATCCATAGAGTCCTCAAACATGAAAGAAGGACCATTATATAGCTAAATGAAAGACCTTGGAACAGGCCTCTATCTGCTTTATCTTTCTTAGGAGCCATAGGGTAGAAAAATTCTTAGCATAGGAAAAAGGACTGCAAGGGATGTCAAAAAAAGGTGCCACTGAGAAGGGCTACCAATAATGCAGAAAGTGTGTCTGTTGATCTGTAAATCCATAGCTGAAATCCCCAGCACACAATTTTGTTTCATTTCAAATATATTAATTCCATGCTAGACTATCCTGCAGACCATGTCCTCTCTTATTCCAGGGTTAAAGATACTTGTAATATTCTTAAATACCCTGAGAGATGCCTCAGACTGCCAGAATGTTAGTCCACTCAGATAATTGTCTCATCCTGCTAGTAAGACTTTCCTAGTAGTAAGACTTCCCTAGTACTTGCTGCTTTCAAGTACCTACTGAAACTTTAGCTTATTTTCTAGCAAAAGGAGAACCGAAGCACAGACTAATCCCTTCTTTTCTGAAGCTACCTTCTTTGGGCTTGAGGATTGTTATCAGGTCTTCTTTCAGTCTTTCCTTCTTAACTAAACCATTCAATTTCCTTAAGTTTGTCCTCACAGGTGATATTTTCTAGATCTTTGATCCTTCTTATTGCTTTACTTTGGATTTTCTATAGATAGTTACCTATTTCTGGAAGTCCAGTGTCCAAATCAGGACACAGCACCCCAGATGCAGGTTGAACACAGCTGTCGTGCATCTTGCAGATGACAGAACTAGTCAGATATCCCTGTGTGATGTTTGTTTTCACACAACAGACATTGCTGACTCCTCTTCAGTGTGTGATCTGGTGATAAGTGCTAGGACCTTTCCCGCAAAATTGTTTTCAACTTCGGTTTTGCTCATCCTGGATTTATTCCACATGACTACTCCCACATCCTCACTGACCACAGTGCCTTTACTGAATTGCATCTTATTTTTCAAACCTGTATCCAGTTTTCCATGATTTTGTCAAGCACTAGTCCTGTCCTTTGGTGCAACTCTGGCTCTTCTCAGTGGAGTGCGAGGTAAATGTATTCAACATATTCTCTACTCCATTTTACGAGTAATTTACAGAAATATTGAATAGAGCACAAAGCAGAGAGGGCTGTGGCAAAATCACACCATTCTGGCAGATAAACAGCACACTTTGAGCCTTGTTTCCCATCAGATGAGCACTCATTTTGGAGCAGTTTTGCCATATTCTGTCCCCTCAGCCTGTCTATCGGGATGTCACCTGGAGTCAGGCAGTCCTACTAAGATCGAGAAAGCAAACTGATGCACACAAGGCGTGTCATGCTGTCAGGGCAGGAAATTAGACAGATTTGGAATAATTCATGCTGAGAAAATTAATTTTGGCTGTTACTCATCCCCACATTTATTTTATTTGTATTTTCAAACAGTTCAAGTCTGTGTTCCACTACTTTTGTGCGAACTTAAATTATAGTCAGAGCCGACAATGACAGCCTCTTCCTCCTCCTCTTCCTTAAAGCTGTGCACTGTTGTTACCTGTTATCGTCCCCTGTCTTTCCAGGGTGAGAACAGACATTCCTGAAGATGACAGCTCTGTATTGGCCTCAGCCAGTCCTCCAGGTTCAGGTCAGGTCCAGACAAACTGGAAATCTCTGCCTTAGCTAAATATTCTCTAGTTTAGCCTGTCCTCGACTCTTAATTCTCTATTGCTGAGTCAGCTGGCCTTTCTGGTAAAGAGTGAACCATAACAAGTTTCAAGCATTTTAGCTTTCTCAGCACTGTCTAGCTTTTCCTTCCCACCCACTGATGGATTACAGCTTCTCTCATTCTGCCTCTTAATCGCACTGTCCTTACGGAAGGCTGCTTAGTACTCTCTCCTGTCTCAGATCGTGGCTTGACCATCTTTAATCCCTACCTCTTCACACTTTACCCTCACACCCAGTCTTAAGAGGCTGAACTAGTTTACACCTCTTATATCTCCCCTTTTATAGTAAAGATTTTAGATAATCTACTTGCTACACTTTCCAACCTCCCCCACTGACATAGGTTAAATCTGCACTTTCAACATATTTCCCTTACAGGACTATCAGCCCTCCTGAATATTTCTTTTTTCCCACTTAAACACATTTCCTATGGGATCTTTATATATTCCAAGCTCACTATCATCTGGCTTTCTAAAAATCCGTTAGTTTTGCCTTCTTGTTCTGCCTCTCCCCAAAGTCAGTCTTTGGCTGACCATCCTCACCCACAATGCTGGCATGTTCCTGTTCTCCTGTAGTTCTTCCTATTCCATTGCAATGACATCTAAAAGAGCCATCCCTTTGGATGCTTTTTGTATTTTTCACATCAAAGAGTACTCAGACATAGAATTTAGTTAATGATAGCATAACCTATACCACATTGTACTTCAGTGAGGTGGTTCTTATCTCTTACGTCAGCCCTCGCTTAACCTACAACCCACATTGTACAAAAGATATTTCATCTTCTCACCATGCAAAAATCTCTCCATTAACTTCAGGATAGTTCCAAAAACACATCAGTCCAAGGTAGCCAAATTAGACTTACAAAGTTTTTGTTCATTATACATACCTACTGACCCAAATTTGGCTATTTTTCACACGAACACTGAGACAAATACCTTTGTCTTCAAATGCATTGAGCTATGGGTGTCAACAACACCAGTAGAGACTGAAGAGATATTTGGTACACCCTTAGCACGGCCATGGCTCTCTTGGTTACTCAAAGCTGCAAAATTAAGGTGTCTATGAGACTGCAGTTCTCAAAGTTACTTTTTCCGCGTACTTGCGGGACACACTAGTGAACCAGAGTGTGAAATTGAAGTTAACTGACACTATCACAAGTCTATGTATCTCACTAAAGTGCTAGAGCCTGTGTCCATGTATTTCCTCTCCTTCTGATGTGGTCACAGGCTTTAAAGCTGTGACTTCTGACTGACTGTGTCTTTAAAGCACTAGTCAATTGGAAACAGGCCTGATGCTGCAAAGTGAGTTCTCATTTGCAAACCTCAGTCCACCTGAAGTGGATTGTGCTTTCTTAGGAGAGCGATAGATAAACAGACATCAAACACAGCCTGAGAACAGCTCTGGTGGGCTTTTGAAAAGAAGCAAATTGAGATCTTCTACCTCCCCACAAATGGGGAAATAAAAGAAGAAGGAAGAAGAATTGCAAACTCATATGCCGTGGTAAGACTTCAAGGAATATACGCACATGTTCATTTTCATACAGCATAAAAAGTGCTGTGGTTTTGGCTAACAATGAGAAAACATCAAATTATTCCATTTTGTGTATTTCTATTAAAAATAAATAAATAAAAAAAGCCTGCCATTTATTAATCCTAGTCTGCATGTGTGCTAAAATTTACCATCTAGCTCAAACATCACAGTGTAACTCATGAGAAAAATCATTTCAGTCATGCAGAGGGGGTGAACTTTGTGAGATTATTCTAAACTTGACAAGAAGCGAATTGATTTTTTGTCACCTTGCTCAAATTTACTCAAGGACCTATTTATAATGGCTCACTTATGCACCACAAATTGGGTTTTATTAAATAACTATTTTAATATCCTTGTGTTAGTTACATTTAGTTCTCATGCATTCATTTCCTGAATAACTTAAAGGCCACTGGGTTTGTAGCTGTTTTTCTTTGGACTATAGAAAAATCAACAGGCTGAGAAACATATGCCCTGCAATATGTCAGTTTGTCTAAATAACTGCCCAGTTTCTCTGAATACAGAAGCCATGGTTTGCCCATTTCCCCTCAGAAGGGTAGCAAATCGCATCTCTAAAAGTGGCAGGTAATGTAGCCAGCCATTCCTGGGAGATGGGTGGTCCAGCATCCTTGGAAAATGAATGAAAACTGCATGTCCACACCTCAAAAACTCCAGTGGTGAATCAAAGCATTGAACAGTTTTGATAGGCACCTCAGAAATCGAGCAAAGGGGCAGCTTCTCCCTGGAGGGCACTGGCCAGGCCAGTTGTGGTGTGCAGGTGACATGTGGCAGGCTTGTCCTCAGAGCTACCACCTGACATTCCAGAGCAGCAGAGGCATTAAGACAAATAGTGAATGAAAACTTCCTTTAATGGTTCCTGTAGTGCTTTTAATTCCGCAATCGAAGTTAGTTTATTAACTCCAGCAACCTGGCCAACTGCCAGTTTGGAAAGTACACTGTTGTCCTACTGGTATTGTCCCTGCATGGTCAAAGCACCTGCAGAAAACTTCATTTCATGCTCTAGGCCCTGACTCTTCAAAGATTTCTGCCTATGCAGATGGTGACATTGCACTGAGAAGCAGTGAGGTAAACAGAGCATGGCACAGCTGCAAGGACACACAAGGGCTGGGTTTCTTTCCAAGGTAGAATATGTGGCTGCTGCATGACACACCTGTGCCATGTTTCTTTTGGTAGTCATGGTGGGCACCTTTTGTCCTCAAAAATACTGCACTTTGTTGCTGAATAAGTTGATTCCTTTGCAATAACTCTGAAAAATGTCCCTTCGAATCAGGGAAGCATTACCTTCCTCTTTGGCAATGGCAGTACTAAACACACTCTGCTGTATTTACGCTGACTACACCTTCTTCAAGACAGAAGACCTTAAGTGCAAAAATTAATGCATTATGTTTTGTTACAACAGCAACTGTAATTCCTCCACATCAGGATTCATGGCAGTTCAGAGAGCTGTTACTTTTTGACAGTGTCAATTTAATTGTACACTTGGAGCTTGTTGGCACTTCCATCATTGTGCTATTCCTTCATTACCTGGCTTCAGAGACTGCATTCAACAAAACCTGTCTGATGTTTTTACTGACTGCACAGAGCAGCAAGACAATACATTTTGTCTGCCTTTCAAGTGCAAACACTCCAAACTGTCTAGAACTAGACATAATAGTTTGCAGTATAGATGCATGCCGTCTCGCTTTCTGAGGACGAAGTTTGCACTCAAAATTCACAAGTACTAATCAAAACAACCACACGGTACTGTGAAAATAGCTTTCCTTTAGGAGTGGAGCTATCAAAAATTGTCTGGACATGGTACCTTAGTAATGAAACCCCAGCACTGTACTTGAGAAGCTGCCCCGCCACACACCCACCCTCTCCACAGCCCTTGGCCATGGGGAATGCTTTGCCGCTCAGGTAAAATACACACATAGAGAAGGAAACCTTACTGCAGGTTGCAGAAACAAGTAAAAGCCAATTTGGATTTGAGATTGTTTATTCTCTAAAACCTGCTGCTCCTGCAAGCGAACTCTGGGAAGGGTACAGGGAGTGCTGTTCCAGCTGGCCTGGACAATCTGCCAGCGTGCTCCCCTCTGAAGGGCATGCTGTCACCCTGTCCTGCTGTCACCCTGTTCCTTCACGCCTCCTACTCACAGAGTACCAGCAACACATATGGAGCAGTGAGAAATGTCACTTAAACACTAGCTGAAATCACCAAGCTCCTCCAAGCATTCAAATGTAAGAAATAAAGCTATTTGGCTGCAGATTACAGTGATTAGTGAGTAAAAAAACCTTTTGTACAAACATAATCTGATCACAAAGTGAAGTGAGTGTTCCATAAATTAGGCTTTATGATCCAGAGAGATCCTATGCCTGTAAATAGCATATTTGTATTTTTAGTGCTTAAAACTGTATGCTTACTTGACAAAAATTAGTATTCCACATCAAAGGAAAACAAATACTATAATTCTTTAGTCATCTGTCTCACTGCGGAGGGGAATATTTACTTTTACAAAGCAACAGCATATGGCATAGTCCCAGTTCCAAAAAGCGTTCAGCCGCAGTCAGTGCAGTTTACTACATGGAGCTGCAGTTCATCACATGCCTATGACCATCACGTGCAGGGAGTGCACGAACTTGTGTATGCAGAGATACAGGATTACGTTACCACACGAAAAAGCAACTGGGCACCCCAGGAGCAATGTTGTGAACTCAGTGCCCTCCCCATCTCACTGCAGGTCCAGGTCCTGGGCACCCATGGGGACCGGGACAGTCATTCCCAAGCTTGAGGTATAACAAGCCAGGAGCATATAATGAGATAGCTGGATTAGAGGCACATACCAAAAATGTCCCTGTGGGTCTCTGTGACCATTGACCAACTGAGCAAGGGAACCACCAGTGAAATCACAGAACATGGGTGTCTTGTAGGCAAAACTATTGTTCCTTTTCCCAAGCTAGGACTCCATAAGAAAGAAAGATTTTGACAGCTGCAGGAGTGTTTAATCATGTAAAAACTCCGACAGACTGCTCAGCCAGGGGCTGATATCTTGAGTGCATGTCCTGTAATAACTCCTAGACTCATATACTGGCTTACAGCAGGTGATAGCAGAGTTCTCAGGCAGAGGAAAGGCATTAGCATAGCGGGGCCAACTAATTATAAGAAACAGGTTCATATTCTTCCTTGACATAGAAGACTTACAGTAGCAATGCAAACACTCATAACTACTTTCAATTAATGCATAAATAATCTCTGAAACTGTATTTTGAACATTTTCATTTCAAGCACTAAATCATCAGTTATTTTTTATCTTTACAAAATAAATCAGCTCTAGAAATCTTTTTAGGAAGAACATTTATTGACAGCAACTTGCAGCTACAAAGATCAGTCACCTAGAGATGATCAAAGAATTTTGCATCATTTTGTATAATTATGTAAAAGCTGTCCTTCCTAAATTTGTATTGGATGTTTGAACACTTTTTAAAATGTCTGACTTTAGACAGCATGAGCAGGAGTACATACATCTGTGTCTCCTCCTTGCAAATTTGCACCTTACAACTCTAAAGATTAGCTTTAGTTCTCAGAGGCTGTTTTGGAAATTTAGTACATAATTGCAAGAACAAGGAAATCCCCACTCAAAAGAAAAGAAGAAAGAAGGAAGAAACTGGAAAGAAACCTCCTGCATGGGTTAGGCAAGTACTCATGAACACAAAAAATAGCAAAAAGGAAGTAATTAGACCTCACTTGTTTTTACCTAAAAACCAAAAATATCACTGATTCCATTTGCAAAGAGTTATTAAGAAATATTTGTGTGACCCTAAATTATCTGCAGTTACTAATGTAAAATGCACAGCCACATATACCACATTGTATAATCTCCTGCAAGTGCCTGTTTTTTCTTACATACGTAAAAAAATGACTGCACACCTGCAGAATCAGAGCCTTCAAGTGTGGTTTGTACTCCTCTGCACAGCACATCAGTGGTACTTTAAGGCATGACATTAGGAAAAGAAACCCTACACCCTAAATTTCATGACCTAGAGCCAAATTAATCACAAGTGTGTAGGCTTCGAGCTGCCAAAGTTTTGATTTCAAATCAGTGCATGCACACACTTCAAATGCGACCCTTGTGTTTACTGTAGCAGATGTCAGCTAGTAGCTGTGTCGCATTTACGTTTCAGAGGCGACTTTTCTACCAGCTGTTTGGCAGAAGTCTCTGCAGATATCAGAGTGACAGGTTGGTCTACTGTTTTGCCTTCCCTAAATGCACATGCAGCCAGAGACCCTGTTCCTCAGGTCAGAGATTTCCCCCAACAGCCTTTTCGTTACTTCAGGCCTACCTAGGATTTTTTGCAGCACCCCCTGGTGCTTTGTATTAGAAAAAAAACCCTCAGGAATTCATCCCATAAGCCATAAATTCCTGAGCAGCCCTTTATGGGGAGGCTTCGGTGGCAACCTCTGCCAAGCTGTGAAGCCATGAAGGAGCCCAGCAGGCAGCTGCTGTCCCTGTGCCTGCAGATCTGCAGGCGCCAGGTTGCAGACCCTGCCAGTCACATCACGTTTTTCCTCACTTCCTGACACTTCAAATGGGGCCATTGAGTGTTTGACAAGCAACATCAAACGTGACAGGTGACTTTGCCCAAGCCATTCCCTTTGATAACCTCCTCAGAATGTTTTCAGGCTCTACATCCCCAATGAACACTAGCATGCAAAAACAATTTTGCCTTCATCTTTTGAGTCTAAGTATTCCTGCTACCTTTTTTCTTTTCTTTTTTTTTGAAGGCTCAAAGGGTCAAGGCCGAAATTAAGGTAATGGTAGCAATAGTTTCCTGGTGTTTCTCAGGGGCTGAGATCTAAGCTTCTGAGTGGTCCTATGGAAATCAGTGCAAGCACTAGGACTGGGAACTTCGGTTGGAGCACCTCCAGGCTCATTGCTAATAGGCTGGTCTGTAACCACTTGCTTTCCTCACTTCATGTCACTAACTACTGGAGAAAAGAGTTGTGCATGAAGAGGCTGGAGGAAGATGACAAGTGATTTCAAAGCAATTACAGCAGCATGTGTGCTTAATTCAGGTGCTTTCCTCAAGTTACAGGAGCACTTGTAGCAATCTGACCCTCTGTGTCCTGCAGGAAGCCAGAAATCTTTGCTCAGGGGGCCAAACAGGAATGGCAATGTGCCCAGACGGCTGTGTTTATAGAAGCCCTGGAGAGCTGTTGACCTAGTGCACATGATTCCAAAAGCTGCCCTGCTGATCATCATGCTTCCCCCACGGAGGGAACAGCGTGCACAGAACAGGCTCATAAAAACAGGGACAGTGCCTGTGCCCCATGCGCAGAACACAACTGTGCAAACGATATTTCCCATGCCTATCTTGTCATTTGCTCAGGGACCCACGCAGATAACAAGGCAAGAAGACAGTCTTTGTTCAGGGCTAGAAGCAGAATGCTACGACCCCACCAGGTTTGTATGCCCTGTGACTTGGCACAACCAAGGTGGACAAGTGCCATCACCACTGTAAAAGAATTTTTGAAGTTATTCCTCACCCCACAGCCAGGCTACTGATAAAAATACAGTCTCACAAAGTGACAGCCACCAAGCAATTGCTACTCCACCATGCCATGAGCAGAGAAGCAGCCAGCAGCGCCTGTGCTGGTGCAATAGTGCATGAGGCTGGCACAGAGCACAGCGCTCACTGCTGTCCTCATCCCAGCTTGGCAAACCTCCATATCTGCCTCACCCATATCCACATTTCTGGCTGACGTGAACTGCTCCCTTCTTGCCAGAATAAATGGTCTGAGATGGGGTATCACTCGTCACGCAGGTGATACCCAGCCGAAGTCCTTTCAGAAATACCTGCTGTCACTTTGACTCCAGAATCCAGGCAGAGCAGAAGGAAGAAATGCATTTCCATTTTCATCAAAATTATTAAACTCAGGTTCTCATGTAGGTAACTGCATAGACAAGCAGAATCTTGGGCTGATAGTTCATTACAGATAAATCTTAGGATCAGCAAAGATCCCTTAAAATAAAATGGGGGCAAGGGCTGCAAGCAGTAGGATGTTGCCATGTGACCCCCAGGAAGCTGTTATTTTTAGCTTTCCTATGCTGCTTCAAAACCCTCAGGAGTCTGGGGCTTATACTATATTTCAGTGAAAATACCGCATATGTGCAGCTCATTTTCTACAGAGAAAAGGCTCTAAAGAAGCATGAAATGGCAGATAAAACATATCTAACTTGTTTAAACAAAGGTATTTAATTATCTAATATAACAGGTATCTTAATGAGAAATCTGTGTGTTTTGAAACATCTCCCTGTTTAATATCATAAAATCAAATATTTCACAAATGCCAAGGGCAAAAATGCACTGTGACTTGCTTTATTTTGCTAATGAAAGGCAGTGGCATAGTTCCTAAATCAAACACCAGCATGAACCAACCATGAGTTCTTCACAAGGCAGTGAGTCCACACAGAATCCAGCAGTGGGGCTAATTTAAGCACAGCAGCACTAGAAGAGACGGTCATGTCCCCTCAGCCCCATCACAAGGAGCCCTGAGGCCCCAACACACCTTGCAAATCCCCAGGTCAGAGGTGAGGACCCTGGTGCGGTGGCTCCTGGGCAGTTCCTGGGCTTTGCCATGGGGACGTATGCTGGCCACAGCAGACAGAGTTCCCCTTCTGCCACAGATTCTGTCCTGGCTGGCGGCCGCACAGCACCAAGGCTGAAGGAGCAAAATTCCCTCTTGCTCATGCCAACAGCAGTGCCCTGGCATGCCGGATTCAGTGGCAACACTTTGGATCGTGGCAGACAAGGAGGAGAACTGCCTCCCTTGACTGAAATCAAATCAAGGTAACTGTAGTGGTCAGGGCAACCATCTGCAGACATCTCCCTGCCACCTGTTTCTCTGTGAGTCCCAAATCTGGGAGGCAGTGTAAATGATAAAAAACCCGCTTGCTACTTTTAAAGCATGTATTCTACTTTATAATTTCAAAGCAAAATGCAAATGTTTAGAAGAATCACAAGTCAGTGAAAATTAAAATGCATGCATGTTACATGTTGCCTTCTATCTCTCTACACTTGTTCCACCTCTAATGGCAACATACCTTTTATATTCACAGCATCTCAAAACTCACCTGGGACTCCCATAGTACCTGGCCTCCCACATCCTCTTGTATTTCCCAAACCACCACGCACCAAAAATACCAGTATCTTTCTTTTACCCCAACCACTTAAAGAGGACTCATGACCTGAATTTTTAATTGCTTATGAAGAAAAAAATTACATATATAAAATCTATCTTTTCTACATGCAACAGAGAACCAACAATATCTACTTGTCCACTGCTTTACTGTGAGAGAGAAAACTAATTATTCCTTCAACATTTAATTTAAGGACTAAAAATTCCTTGAGCATTATAGAACCACAGAGCCAAGTGTGCTTCCAGTGCCACAGCACCAGGTCAGGCCTCACCAATGGAAATGCATGTGATAAGTCAGGCTTAGATACCGTGGCAGTGAAGCCTGGGCTACTTGTCTTCTACCTTTTGCCCTTCCTCAGTGTGAATTTCTTATTTTCTCATGTGGCCATCTTTATAGAGCATTGTGTAAATGGCTGAGTGGCTCTTATCATTCCCCTGGCACAGGGAAGGTGTAGTCACTCCTCTTGTTTGGCAAAACTGGGATGCCCCTGACAGCATGGAGATTTCTTCCTGGGACCAGAAGAGCTGGTAATTCTTTGGAAACCTTCTTTAGTTTGGCATCCACGCATATCTTAAAAAAAAAAAAAAAAAAAATTCCTTAACTTGTAGTTTTTGCATCAGTAAAGTATAACATTACCCCGAATTAAAAATCCATGGTGACTAGTTAGCCACCTGCTTTTGTCTGACTGTCATATTTTCACGTGTTTTAAAAACAAATATGAAATGCTTGGTTATAACACCAAGGCAGTTGTGAAAAGAAGAAAACCATTATTAAAATGTCAATTTTGGATATATGCTAAGGAAATAATTTCCTACTTGTGTCTCTGCAACACTACTCAGCGTTTATTTGCACAGTAGCTGATAAAGCAGAAATGCATCCCTTTTGGAACAATGTGTCCCATTGACAGCGCTTGCACCAAAGGAACATGCCATGTATATTCCTGGCTTTTCTAACAGGTGGCTAAGAAGCAATGCTGTTAGCATGACTGAATATTAGCAGCATTTGGAACTGGAACAAATGGCTTGACTAGCAAAGGGTAGTCACTTCAGACTTCTTTGTGTTCTTCACTGAAATTAGAGATTTTGATCCCTTGGAAAGCCATGCACACTGCTGGAAATTAAATGGTCATTATAATTCTGTATCCAAGCCTTGAACACTGACTCACTCTTGTTGTCAGCACATATTGTTTTGCCAAAAGATAAGAGGAAGCAGGTACATTTGAGGATGGGTCATAGACTGCAGACCTTCTTCCACAAAGCTTGTGCCCCTGCCTTCTCATAAACTTGAAATTAGAAGTTCAGCATGTTAAATTAGCTCAACCAATCCGCTTATCCAGCTATAAGGGTGGTGAAATACTACATGCACTATCTGTATATGAAGGCATGACAGCTGACATTGGCTAACTCTAGTAAATTCTGTCATTCAGTGCAACTAACAGAGAAAAGTATCAATTTTTTTACCTGTTATACTGACAGTGTACTGCTTGTCTCCTTCTTCAAAAGTGTAATGAATCCCCACTCCGCAGTGCTGATCACCCTTCCTTTTAGAAACCAATGTACTTTTGTACCAAATCATTTTCATAGTCATAATCAGGACCAAGTTGTATAGGGTAGGATGGCCATTTTCTTCTAGACTCTCTTCGTCCTAAATTGGTCTCAACGATCCCATTTATAGCCACTAGAAGACAAAAATAAACTAAAGTGGGACTCATTTTCCGCTCTTTCCATTTGTGTACTCCCTTGGGAACGAAGGGAATGGAGATTTGCATGTAACAGAGTGACAGAAAAGACTGGAGGAAGGTAAAGGTTGCCATTAACATGCACGCTGAATGTAACAAAACATGCTGCAGCAGCACTTTGGGTAGGACATGTTATTGCAGTGTTATCTACAGCATTCACTAAGGAACACAGGACCTTTGAGGTGTAGCAGCGAGGCTTATTTTTATTGAAATTACCCTGCTGATGTACACGTAACTGTTATCATCTTAAATGGATTCCCATTTAATTTTGTCTTCTGTATTTTTTTATGTTTTTCCTGTACACACACAAGAAAAAGCTGCTGTATAGCATCACTGGCACAGCATGAATGAAGCATTTTCATCCCGGCAATCAGAAACCTCATGTACTGGGAGGAATATCACACTGTATTTTTTAAGTTCTCGTTCTGTCAGCTTTCCTTTTGTCATAATTAAAAGGTAAGAAGAGGAGTTTTGGTGAGGAGTGATGCAGATTGTCGAAAAGAAACCCACGTAAGTCTTCACAGTGAAAGTTTTTCAGCTCTACTTCAAAAGAAACCATTCATGTGACATTTATTGGTCACGCACAGTACCTGGGTAGTGACCTATCACTGGGCAAGGTACCTTGCAGGTTTTTAAACTACAATCCATTTTAAGTTAATAATGCTTCACCTCTCCTCATGGAGTTTCCCATGATTTTGCGTATCTGTTAAATTACAGCTGAAAACACTGCTGCTAGCAGTTTTCTCCTTCTGAAAATGACTGTGTTGGATTTGATGTAACTGGCCTGAGGAGAACAAAAGTGATTTTAGAGGTAACTATGTGTCCTAAGGACTTCCACAACTCCATTCCTACAACCAGGATAGGGTGATTCTGCAGAGAAGGCTTCTCATTCATTGAGCCTCAAAAAAAATACATCATTTTTTCTACTGCTAAGAAACACACATTGCAAATTTGCATTATCATAGAAGAAAAAAAAAAAGAAAAAAAAACAGCTAGATTTTGAAGGTCAACATTTTCTCAACTTTGGAGGTAAAGCAGTGCATTCGTTTGTATTTGAAAGTATTTTATTGTTATGAATTACTTTATTATAAGTGTTTCAGTGAAAGTGCTTTCTTGGTTTTAAAAGTCTTTTGTTGTTGCAAACAATTTTTCAGTGTCAAAATTAACTTCACCTGGGGCAAGTCCATATGTACTTGCCTTAACAGGGCCTGTGAGCATGTGCATGTGCAGCAAGTTTGCATTTGTGCGTAAGAAAATACAGTACAGACATTAAGTTCAAGCACATATACAGTAAATCATTTATTTCTCATGGCTCTGTGGACACAAAGACATGTGAACTCACTTTCAAACTCCAGAAAGCACCTTCCACACTCTGGGTGAGATACAGTTGCAGAAACATAGTCACCTAATGTTTTTTTAGATTTTGGGGGCTATCTGAGACATCTGAATAGAGCCAACAGATGGTGCAAGATCTCTGTGACATTCTGAAGAAGCAAATGGGGGGCTCCCAGGTGAGACTCATTATCATCTCAGATAGCACAAGATGCCTGCATGGAGGGAATGAAACCCCAGCTCACGTGTCCACCCATCAAAATCCAGCTCACTTGCAACTGGGCTTCTCCGCTTTGACCTCTGATGCTCTGGGAGAATTGAGCATTGAGCCAGAGCTGAAGGACAGAGTACTGGCACTCCACATTCTGGCTCTTGGGCTTGGAAAGTAGCCATTTCTGAGATGAAGAGCTTCCTGATCATATTATATTTACACTATGTTCACAAGGAAGTTAGTCCTGGAATCCTAAATTATGTAAACAAACTCTTCTAATGAACCCTTTCTTTCTTCCACAGAAAAACCTCTAGACAACCCCATAACTTTAATTTTGCCTGTTTCATAGCTCAGAGTACAACCTGAATCTGTTAAATTTGGTCAGTTATGAACATGTCCTATTAAAGTCTGAGGATTAACAGTTTTAAACCCCTGAGAATGACTAAAGACTCAGGGAACCTGCTCCATGCAAAGTCTTCGGACTGACTGATCCCTCCTCTCTTTATAGTAACAGGCCAGCCAAGATTGCAAGATGCCATTTATTGCATGCAGGTATCAAGGAATAGAAAGAAATAGGACCCTTTATGTAAGCATAGCAAAGCCCCAAGGCATAATTTCTTGAATTGGTTAGGAAAGTTGACAGTGTTTAAAAGCCACCTTTTTTTCTTATCAGAGTTTGCCTGTACGGTATGGCATGGAAGCATATTTAACACTCTTAAAAACAAAAACAGTCTGTGAACCATATGTCGTGTTGTAGAGATGGCTGAATGCCTTCCACTGAAAATTTCAACTGCCAACACAGAGGCTTTCCAGAGAAACCCTGTTACTACTGTGATTATGTTAGCATTAGAACTGCGTTCCCTAGATGGGGACCAGAATACTGCTGTGCTACAGACACAAAAATAGAACTCAGTTCATTAAGTCGTGGAACACAATAAACATGCGTACTCAGATCCAGCCTGTTGAGGAGCAGACGTATGCACGAGCAAAGCCATGGTCCTGTGTGATGCACCCTGAATTCTCAGCAGCCTTTAACAGAGGACACAAAGCAAGCGACAGTAGGCACTGAGGTTCTCATTTCATTGTTGCAGGCAGCTAGCCTGCTATGATTCCCATAAACACCTTCGCAGGGATGAACCTTGCCACAGTAAGTATATAGTAATACCATCTACAGTAGGGTTAATGAAACAACCTCTGGTCCAGAGGGCCTACATACTGAATTATAAGACCACTCTTCTTGCAGAATGTGTTACATTCAGCCTTAGGGAGAGTTCAAGTAGGCAATTCAAGTTTGCAGACCTTATGGCAAAATGAAAATGGCTCAGTGCTGAAGTCGTATCTGCTATGATATCATTTTCCGACTTTCTCCTCAGTGGGGGTTTTGATGAAATTAGGATGGTGATGGCATATAATACCCAGAGCAGATGCAGTAAACACCTTGAAGGACCAAACAAAACATACGTTCTGGATTCAGCCCCACCATGCAACATCAAATGTGTTCCATGTTGCAAGAAGGTGACCCTCAACCATTGCTGCTGCTTGGACCACTCTGCCTCCAAGAAGAATTACCTTCGTTTTGCCATTAGGAGTCTAAACAGGCATTTCTAGCTTTGCCCAGGCTGGGCACAACGAATTCCTTAGAGCATAAATGAGCCAGGTACACATCAGTCATGTCACACATTAGTTGACAGGGCTGGAAAGGCTTTCAGTAAGTCCGTAAGGTAACAGGCCAGGAGGGTGGTGTTCAGCACAGCATTGCACACTAGTCTACAAACTGCAAAACACATTTTATCTTACTGTCACATGTCTTGTGTGCGTGCATGTGCAGGAGGGCGCAGAAGAAAGAAAAGCAGATAGCCATTAGGTAGGTTTACAATAACAAAATAAACCCATCCTCTTATTCCCTTTCTTAGATTTTTAGCTATCAAATTTCCTACCATCAGGTTCTGACTGCCGTGCCAATTGCAATTTCATGCAAATCTTGTATCAGTCTTTGGCAGGGTATTATGTTTTGGTTTACTCTGCTGTGGTTAATCACTGCATCTCAAATTCTGCTCTTCCTCTTCTGCCTCCTGCAGGGAGGTGTTACAGAAAGCCATCTTTTATGCACACAGCTAACATTAGAAATCTGATGAAAGACTAACAGAGAAAATGTTGCTCTCTTATTGAGTCATTTGCATTGGATGTAATAGTTATTTATTCATACGTTTTGTTAAAACAAATAAGTCATGAAATCCATGACAATGTTATAGGAGCTGAAAAAAAGATGACTAACATCACTGTTTAGAATCAGAATCTCTGTGTGTGATGTCACAATGTATTCAACTGTGCTAAATTATAAAGAGTTGGCAAAGACACATGAAAATATCACTTTCCTGCACTTCCTGGACCTCAATACTTATTTGATGAGGAGCTCACCCCGAGAGCAGGCAAACAGTATTTGCAGTGCCACCTTTGCTCAAATTCACACACTGAGGGATTTTAATGGGTCATATCCAGCTGATATACATACCTGACCACATCTGCTCTGGAACTGCACTGTCTTTCTAGTGCAGATGAGAAAGCAGCAACACTGCTTAAGTGTAACCCTGTCTATAGCTGAAACCACAGCCTGGGGCTCTCTGCCAACAAATAGGATCTATTATCCTTTCCTGGGAGTATTTTTTAGTAAGAATGATAGAACCCAGACTATCCTTTCCTATGCATCAATCACATTTGATCAGGAACGCACTCCTAAGAAACAAATATGTTTTTAATAGTACTTGTTTCACAAAAAAATTTGCTCAGAAACAGAAAACAGGCACAGCTCAGCTAGCTGTTTTGAAAGCACTTTATTGTCATCACAAAGGAGCCACATGCAGTGACCTGGCAAAAGCACACCTCTCCAGGCTGTTGTTTTCTTAAGCCTCAAAGATCTTTTTAATCATATGAAGGTTCCCAATTAATGAAAATGAAATGCAAAAGAATACATGGAGGACATATTATAATAAAATATTGTTTTTCTCTCCAACATGATTTTAATCTCTCTCATGCTGATGCTGCATGTACACTATCTAGCTTCTGTGGTACATTTTAGAGGCAGAAGCCATATAGGACAGCAGGACACTAACTGGCCAGTGAGATGTTTCTTGTTAGAATTTTCTAAACACTGAACTCACATGTGCCAAAGCACAGCAGCTCAGTAAAACAGCAGACACACTAGCATGAGTAATGCCTCCCACAGTCAGTGTGACAAGTGAAAGATGCCTTCCCTGACCTCCCTATCCCACAGAAGCTGTTTTAAATTTTTCGTTGTGTCGGCACATAAGCAGATACAGTGGCCCAGTCTCTCCCTGGTCTCATGCCATCTACCTGAAGTCCTTAGTCTCCAGGCAGGGAGAGCAGCAGCATCCCAAGCCACAGCACAAGCCCAGGGGCGCGCCTGGCAAACCAAGCAGCGGCCCTGGGGAGGCGCTGTCCCAGGGGGCACCGCAGCTGCTTTTGGGCTGCTGGGATGGCCACAAACAGCAGCACCCATACACAGGCTGAGCTCTCCTGCCAGCTGCATCACCTGGAGACAGTTTTGTTGCAGTGTCAATAGAGAACCATTCTACCAAATGCTGCATATTTACTGTCATTCACCCTACTTCATTTTTTACATTAATATTACACAAGGGGATGGTAGGCTTGGCAGTAGGAGACAGTTGTGCTAAATCATTTTCTGCACCTAACTGCACTGACATATTACACCAGGACAAGGTGGTTTTGCTACTATTCCCCTAGGCAGGGTAGAAAATATGGGATATTTATGCGTATTTTAGCCAGTCCAGTTTGCAGCACAGCATGTTTGTATAAGCTGTTGACCTTGGGAGGTTGTGCAGCTACATTACCCTTGAAGCTTGAAACAGGCAGTCACCCCACCTGACAGAGGGGTGCTGAATGCAACTGGAAGGATATGGTGAACAGTTATGGGCAGTGATGCTTTAAAGCAAGGGCGTCCAACTCATTTTCACCGAGGGCCACATCAGGCTCACGGTTGCCTCCAAAGGGTTGAATGCAATTTTAGGACTGTATAAATTTAACTGCTCCTACATTTATACAGTCCTAAAATGACATTCACGCTTTGAAGTCAACCATCAGGCTGATGTGGCCTCCAGTGAAAAGGAGTTTGACACCCCTGCTTTAAACGATCATAGCTATATCTATGCAGGCTTCTCTGCCTTAGAGACTGCAGAGACACCTGAAAACTACTGCATTTAATCACCTAATTTGAGGCCATCTATTTTGATAACTTGCACCTAAAATAAAAAAATAATTTAAGTACGTTTGATTAATTTAACAGTCACAGAACCACACAGAAGGAAATCTGTTTGTAAATATTTATTCATAACGGTGAAACTACAGTCAGAGACAGATCAATTTATGATGTAAATAGATTAAATATCCTATGATCTCATTAGTGAGAGTCAAGAAATATATGGCATGAAACACACTGCATAACATTTTCCCAGTTAAGCAGCTGAGGTCTTTATCAGGATGTCAGTTAAGGTGATCTTTCCATCTTCTCCATACATGTGCTCATATACATGTCTAGCTCCACACTAGAAACTACATTTGAAATCCCAGATGAAATAAATAGATAAGTCATATTGGAAGGCTGAAAGTAAAGTCCAGCGATACCATAAACTTTGAGTAATTTGGTGAAAATTGTTTTAGAGGGCTGATGATTTTTTGCATTTCTTTTCATAGCTTTTTGACATCCTCCTTTCTTCAGGTTTGCACCTTTTGCCCTGGCACAAACAACTCTCTCAGCCAAGCAATTCCCATAATTATGTTGCTACTAAATCATTCTGCCACAGGTACTTCTGGGGCTGCTGTTCAGTGACTCACTATAGTATCATGCCTTGAAGTACTTTAACTTCCTCCTACCAAACCTGCTAAGAATGCTTGGAAAGGTGAGTCAGAAGATGTCCTCTTCATTAATTAAGCTTCACAATATTTATTTCCTTCATAGGAAGAATTCTATTGTACTTCTAATGGATAAAATCAACGTAAAGTCAGTATCAAAGATCAGCTTCAGTCATTTGTATGGCAGCAAGTACCAATCACTGAAATAGAATCCAAAAACCTACTTCTTGACTGTTTGTTGTCATTATTTTTAAATACCTATGCAACAATCTCCAGTGCCACTGAAGAGCAGTCTTTGCTGTGCTGTGTGACACAAAGGCTCTTCAGTGGCTACATCCTCACAAGTATCAGATACCCAACTTTCCATGATTTCAGTGTAAGCTTCAAGCTTCCAGAGGACGTAGACTTCTGAAAGACTTTAAAGATCTGAGCCTCCTGAACTACATAAGAGACAGACAGAGAGATCAGGAGTGGAGGAAAGTAAATATTGCAATCATTTTTCCAAATGAAGAGGTCATGCACAGACACTAAAGACGAGATGTTCAAAAGTGCTTGGCCCTGATTTAAACATTCAACAAAGTGATTTCAGAAGTACCATTCTCTTTCAACAGCCTTCAAATTAGATTAGCATAGGGGATTTTTTAAAATAGAGTTACATTCTTATGAAATAATCTGTGAAAGAAATGTGAACTGAACCTAGAGCTCAGAGGAGTGGAAAGATCAGTAGACTGGTACAAAGCTTTTACAAAGGCTCATCATGGGTTTTTTGAGTTTTGTTTTGGTGTGTTTTTTTTTTCTTGTTTTCAATCTATCCCTAACATTCTGCATTTTCATTTCTCAATTTGAAGTGTACTAACTTTAGCAGTGAAAGGAAAATATATCATTAAATGGTTTATGCAATAATTAGAAGGTTGCTTGGCACCCTCAGGTCTTCCTGGGACTGCTGAAAGTTTGCAAACAGATTTTGTTTTGTTTTGCTTTTTCAGCCAATATATTCCTCTTTCATTTATTGTAAAACAAATCTTTATAGTGTTGAACAACTTCATAAAACAGTATGTTTTTTCTTGAATATTCTTTTTAATGGATGCATTTTGCAGATCTTTGCATGAAAAAGTTCCAAGTGTGATTCACAAGGGATCAGTGCATAAGAGACACACTGTTGGTCATATTCCACTACAAATACTTTGGACTTCTATCAAGTTTGAGACCATTTTTTATATAAATAAAGCTTCTGCAGGAAAATTTATGACTGCAATTCAGCTTCTTCAAGTCCTGCATTGCTGATAGAAAACCAGAATGTATTCATTGCAGTTGTTGTGTGTCATCGAAAAGCAATGGCTTATCCAATGGGGACGTCATTGTGATATTTATATTCGTAGTGCTGCAAGAATAGCTTGTTTCATTATGTAATTTAGTTCAAACGCAGCACCTGTTTTAAATATGGCTAGAATTTTGCAGATATCGTTGCCATTGTTATGTAATTGTGTGTGATTTAATTTCTATGCATGAGCACAATCAACAAACAGTGGAAATTATGCTTTCATTTCCACTAATACCTTTATTGTATTATAGTAGCCTACAGTCTTCTTTCAGCTCTTTCATGAGTCAACTTAAAATTCTTAGTGTTATTGACCTTCATGCTTTTTCATATCATCAGATATATTATTTCAGAAAACAGAACAAACTTGTTACATTGTCCTCCCTTGGACGTTTGGACCTGATTTTCCTCCAGTCGGATAAAATCTGGAGTCTCTTAAAATCTACTCATAAAAGATATCTAGGAGTTAAACACTCCAGAAGCCAAAAACCTCACAAAAGAATCACTGTGTACTTTCATCACAGACAGACTAATCCTAGCTTGAAAATCTATCATAATAACAAACAGGTCATCAAAATACTGAGAGGATCAGCGATATCACCAAAAAGCACCAGAACTGTATTTTAATAATGCACCCATAATAAGACTGGGAAGGTAAGAGAGTGGATACCTCTGAAATGAAAGGTCATAAAGAAATGTGAAGAACTCACTAAAGACTGGGGTATAGGGTCAGCTGTCTGCACTTTCCCCACAGCTCAACCATCCCCTCTCTGACTAGCTACACATCCATCTCACCCATTTGACAACCAATGGTAGGACAAGGGATAATGGGTACAAACTGGAACACAAAAGGTTCCACTTAAATTTGAGAAGAAGCTTCTTCTCAGTGAGGGTGGCAGAGCACAGGAACAGGCTGCCCAGGGAGGTTGTGGAGTCTCCTACTCTGGAGACATTCAAAACCTCCCTGGACATCTTCCTGTGTAAACTCACCTAGGTGATCCTGCTCCAGCAGGGGGATTGGACCAGATGATCTTTTGAGGTCCCTTCCAATCCCTAACATTCTGTGATTCTGTGATCCCATGGCCCAGCTCTGACCTTTCTGTGAGTGAATTGCATGACACACCTGACCACATAAGAATAGCCTTGCCTTTGAGAGCTACTGGTGCCCTCCTTCCCTGCAAGGCCTGACACCATCACCATGCCAGAGCAGCGAAAGGTGTCTCACCATGCTGTTTCATGCTAGGCTCACCCTCAGCCATGTCTCTACTGCCCTTCAGGGCCACACTGCGCCAACCACTCAAGCCCATAAGCTGAACAGTACGT
Source organism: Nesoenas mayeri (assembly GCF_963082525.1). Taxonomy (NCBI): domain Eukaryota; kingdom Metazoa; phylum Chordata; class Aves; order Columbiformes; family Columbidae; genus Nesoenas; species Nesoenas mayeri. The sequence goes on along the minus strand of NC_137542.1, from coordinate 30,037,154 downwards.
GCTGACTTGAGTCAACGCTGCCCTTGGCTTGGGCCTCCTAGCTCACTTCTGCTTACCTGGGTCTCCTTGGGATCCTGTGAAGCGCCTGTAAACCCAAGAATGGTTTTTCTGTAGCTCTCTGTTCAAAATGTTCAGAAAGCAAGCAATTACATCACAGTCCAGCAGAGCATTTTCACAGCATGATGCGAGGAGTTGCCATGGTGAGTCCACATGTTGCATCTGGAGGGATCTCACAGCAAGCTATCCCACCAGCAAAGATTAAGAGCAGAACCATTGAATCAAACAAAGCGCAAGTTAAACTGACATTGTAGACACCTGGGATGAGCCAAGTTCATTCCTTGGCACAAAACCAGAAGTTTAGCTAATTAAGTCCCCACAGAAAAGCACTGTGGTTGGTACCATGTGGGCATGAGCATTTTTAAACCCAAGGGACACAGGGGACCTTCTAATGCAGAACACAAACCTAGTACTTACATAGCCAGACTGGTCTTTCCCTCTTCCTTTAGATTCACATCTCACTTAATTGTCTGCTCAGTGTTTTGTAAAATCTTTTCTTATAAAATTGTGTAGAACTACACAATATTCACATGTATGTATGGTCCTATACTAAAATTACTCCGACTGCTGAAGAAATGGTGTGATATACACTGACATCAGGAACCTGCGGAGAGTGTCTCTTCATTTTAAGCTTGGATACATCTCTCAGTGAACCACAGATGAATGGACAGCTGCACCACTCATCCCAATAAAGTATTTACACAGAGATTCAAGGAGACTTCTAAGAGTCATGAGCAACCACCGTTACCTTTAAGGCATCAAACATTCAAAAGTTTGTATAGAGAAGTTTAGTGGAAGTTCATAACATCTGTCCTTTAGTCATCTAATTTAGATACCAATCTCAGCAGTTAACGTTCCCTAGAGATGCAATGGAGAAGAATTGCATCCTAACCTAACATAGTAGAAGTAGCAGTACTATGTCAGGTCAGAATTTTATGTAGCAGAATATCCTCTTTCCACTTGTGGATAACCACATTTTATTAAGGATGGTCATGAGTACAATTGAACATGAACATCCCAGATCATAGCACAGACTTCCGTGGAGCTCTACTGGTGTTCTTGCTCCAACATGAAAGCTGACCATTCCCCACCTCCTCCCTTCCCCTTGCCCAGTTTCTACCTTTCATCCTATTACTTATCTGTGCCTTCCCTTGTACACCTAAACTGTTTATCTAGTGTACTTTAAATCCTTTGGTGAAGGAATCTTGCCAAAAGCCTTTCAGAAATCCAGGTAGTCCATATCAAATGGTCTGTCATAGCTAACATGTTTTGGCAAACCACTTCAAAGGACAGATAGGTTATTGAGGTAGGACTTCCTTTTACATAAGTTACTCTTAACTCTTTCCAAACACATCATATTTACCTGTGTGTTCACTATTTCCACTTTTTTCTTACTATATTTATCAGTTTTCCTGCTATTGTCATTATTCTCACATGCTGTAGCTCCCCAGGGCCTCAGCTGGAATGCATTTTAAAGTCTGGTATCACGTTTACCAGCTATCAAAGCAGTGCAAAGCAAGGGGTTACACACCAGTGTTAATAATCTATACATTTCACCCCTGAATTGCTCTAAAACTCTTAAATTAATACCATCTGCTTCTAGCGCTGTGCTACTGTTCATTTACTGCCCTATAATTTTTTAAGCCAGTTCAATTTTGGGCCAATGTTCTGGTGAGCCACTCACACAGAAAAGCTCCAAGATGGGAATCTCCCTGGCTCCTTCTACTCTGAAAATACTCTATTTAGTTGTTCTGGAACAGCTTTATCTTGCTGAAGTGATCCTTTGATACCTGCATCATTTATTGGCCCTACAAACTCTCTGGCAGGCTTCCTGTTGTTGATGCATTTGAAGAAAGATTTGCTGTTTCTCTTAGCTGTAGCTCAACCTCTTTTTTGGACAGTTAAATTATATTTATATACTAAATTTGCTGGGATTTATGATCCTTTTCATTTTATTCATTTGGATAGCACTTCAGCCTTTTGAAGTAACATCATGGTAAGTTTTTTCTCCCTGCTCTACAAAACTTGGCTTCCTTTTGCCCTCAGTCCTTTCTTAGTAGGCAGTAACCTTGTCTCTGTGCATTCAATATGGTTCTGCATGAAGTGCTTCATGTAACCTGAAAAAATCAAATTTACAATGGTCAGGTGTTTTGGAAGCTCCACTAATATAGGGATTTAACCTAAGTTTGAATTTTGAATGCCTAAAGTTTGACAGCATCAACTTTCCCTTAAAGCATGTGGAAGAACTAATCAAAACCTTTAAGAGAAAGGCTATAACAAACTGTGGCAGGATTTATGACTGAAAGACATGGATGATCTTAACCACATATTTACTAATACTGTATTACTTAGTTAATGAATTACAGTGGTATAATGCACTCATAAGAATAAATACTTGAGGATCAGCCATGAGCAGTGCTGTGCACACTTCATGAATTAGATTCACTGAACTTTTACTGTTTTCTTCTGAAGGCACAAAGCATATAGGGCCCCTTTTCCTCTGATACAGATGTTCTTTGATGTGGACAAGCCACAGATCCAGCAACTAAAATGCACTTCTTGAAAGAGTGGGATTTGATTCCCTGCAATGAAAGGTAGTGAGTTAGATAACAATACGGTACCTAGAATTGCATTATGCTTCAAACTTTCAACAGCAGATTAATTCAAGAACAGAGCCAGTCATAATCTTTGAATTTCTTGCCTTTGAAGATGCTGATCAATGGAACTTTTTTCTAACAAACAGCTTTGAGATTTTATTAATATAGGTCATTGAAAAGTTTACTAACCTACTAACTACAGAGAAGGGAAATTCCTCCTAGCTGTACATCTGCAAACATACAGCACCCCCGAGGCAGCTGCCAAAAGACCAGACCGCCTTTTATTTTTCAGAGCAAAGTACCTTTTTCTTCCAGTGATCTATGAAACCAAGAAATCCTACTTTGTTTTCCTTGAACACTGAATTAAGAAGGACAAGTCCAATTTCATGATCATGGCAAAATGCCAGCCAGCATCTCAGGGCCCTGCAGATTATGAAGCAAAGGGCTGCAACAAGAATCTTGCCAGAAAATACTTTCTCAGCTAATTTGTAAAAAGAACAAGCGCTTGATCTCTTTGACATTCTTCTAATACTTGAAAGAGCAGTGTGCACTTCTTAATGCAGCTGCTTTCTTTTATAGGCATCTCTTATATGTGCCTGGAGGCATGTTAACCTGACATAGCAGCAAGCTGCTGACGGGCATCTACCATCACTAAGCACAGCTAATATAGCCCTAGAGCAAGGTGCCAGTTCTCCAGCCCTTCTGAACGGTGCTTGGGGAGGCATGGGGAGCTGGGGAGGGGCACCTGGAAAGGTGCTGTATTTTAGCATAGTTCAGCAGAAAAAAACTACATGACTGAATCCAGTGTCTGCAGAAACAGGGGGTTTACTGCTTGGAGTCATTCAGGCTCTGCAGATGTCACCCATGCTTAATGCAGCAGGTACTATTGATTTTGCTTGACCCCTGCAACGTCTTGCACCCTTTCAGTTAAAGTTACTGGCTCAGAGTCCTGCAGATGATTGTGGCTTGAGGACACCTGCAACCGGATCACAGCAGCTCTCGTCTTTTTACAGACAAAAGTTGCATTGGAGAAGGCAGGACTTGCCACAGTGCTGGGAAAGTGGCAAATGTCCACAGACCTGATCTGCTCCAGCTGCACTCTGGGCAGCATTTCTAGGTAAGAAAGGAGTAGACTTTAAATGAAACTGCAGAGGAGGGTAGGATAGGAAGACCAGCCAAGCAGGACAGGATACTTGCACAGATCAGTGAGCACAGAAATCCCCTAACCTCACTTCCCCTACTCCTTCATATGGGAGGCATCAAAGCGGTGTCACACTGAAACCTGGTCCCTTTCTGAGTCCTGGGCAGGGGTGGGCAAAGGTCCTGGGAAAACCAAGGACTGTCTACACAACTTTGTGACATTAGCATGCCTTGAAGACCACAGCTTGCTGTCCCAGCAGGTCATGTTGATTTGCCTCAGGCATGAGGCTCTAGTGAAGGCATCTGAAGACTCGCAAGAGCTGAGGCATCACTGAGCCCTTACTGCTCTCATACTCCCCAGCTTTGCAATTTCTGAGAGCATGAAGTACCAGGGATGCAGGTTATAGGGATGACTCTTCTGCCTGGGACCATCATTTCACAAATGAAACAGATTCACCCCATTAAAAAAAAAAAAATCTCCAAATTACTCAGAGTCAACCACGTAAATGTGGAAGGTACAAATCGATGTAACCTGTATAGTGTAAAAGAAACAACGTACAGAAGTCTTGTCTGCAAACACTATTTTTAAGACATTATGTTTGCAAGGAATATGTTGGCTCCTCCTAACAGCACACAGCAAGTCCCTGTTTGGAAGTGAGAACATGGTCCAAGCTCAATCCAAGTTTGTGTGCTTTTGCCAAGACTTATCCTTTGAAAACAGATGACTATATAAATAATTCTATGTGCTAGGAAGCATATCTTAAGTGTTAATGAAAGTCAGACAAATCTCCGGGGTGCACAGAAATGCAAGCACATGTAAACAGGCACTGAATAGCACAGTAAACCAACCAACATGATACCATAGCAGTTTCTGTGGAGCTTTAGAAGGTTTTGTGTACTTGCTCCAGCTTTATTCCCCAAATATGCACATTTTTGTAGGATTATTAACTAAATAAATTGCAGAATTTACAGCTGACTTGAGCCCTGTGCCCAAATGAACTTCCTCCGATTGCAATTTTAAGGTGAGTTTAGCCTCATGACAACACTTTCCAGAACTTAAGTAATTTCATTTTATTTATTTTAAGGAAATTAGGGGAAAATGAAACAGTATTTTCAATTGGTAGCGTAGCCTGGAATTTCCACATTTAAGACAACCTGCCAATGATGCACCTGAGTTAACTTCCTCTTGCCTTTGATGTTCTTTATTTCTCACACAAACCTCTTCTTAGTTACAAGAAAGCTAGTTAGAAAAGATTCTAGAGTCTCTTTTATCACAGACCAGAAACAGAAAGTTAAAAGCAGAGCACTATGTTTTCTAAACCACCTGCAAGCTCATGAAAAAGCCTCCGACTTAAAAGAAAAACTTACAGAGGAGCATAACCAAAACAGGCTGAGAATCTATTGAAAAACCACAAGAAAAATTCCCCTCTTATGTGGGAAGATTATTCAGAAGGGCTAAATACTGGTGAAGTTTTGTGGGTTTTATTACAAATATCAAAGAGGAGCTTGCTACATTTAAAAAAAAAAATAAATTCAGGTGACTCACTGAGAAGAAAAAGTGTGCAGGATATAATTCATTTACAAAGACTGATCACATTTTGATTTTTTTAAGTAGTATTTTAGTATGCATGCCAACATTTCACAAGAAAAACAATAGCTCAATAGCTTCATATCAGAAGTATTTTCAGCACTGAAGATCTTCCAAAGTATGCATTGATTTGCCTAAAAAGTAGCCGCTCCAACACACTGTATTCAAAACCTTAAATTGCAGTGGGTAAGTTCTAATCACAGAGGTAACTGCAAATGATTTGCCTCATCAAAAATGTTGTTGCTTGGCCCACTTGGAAAGGCTGCATTTCAAAACCCCAGCACCATTCCCAGAAATATGCAGGTGACCCTTGCAGCCAAAACTGTTGCGACTTTCCTTAGATCCTGAAGAAGCACAGCAAACTGCAAAGTGCAGCCAGCTTGCTAAGCACTGATTTACCTGTTTGGGCGTGTGGGAGAATCAACAGGTAGAGAGAGGAGAATGCAGCGTTTTGTTTTTGTTTCATCCTGCTATGTCGTCTAGCAAAAGCACGTCTGAAATAAAGGTTGCCCTGTACAGAGGGCGTGACAATGATTTATTCTATCGCAATGCTTGGATAACCCATGCAGACACCACTAAGCATTCACGCTGCCTGCTGCAGCTAATGGCTCCCCTAAAGTAAAGACATTTTCTCTAAATTGGAAGTCCAGCCTTCTGTAGGTTTTGAAACAGTCCCACAACAGAATAAATTTGCTACATATTTCCCACTAGTGCTGACACCGATGCATCTCTTCTGACATGGACCAAGACAAGAGCCATTGTTCAGGCAGACACTTGCTCTTAGCAATACCACATCAATTAAATCTGTCGCTTGTGTCCTCCAAGATCTAGTTTCCCAGCTGGTTCTCCTTTGTCTCAGATAGGCAGCAAGCTCTGAGGTATTTGCAGTAACCCCCTCCTCCTCATCTTTGTAAAATTGCCAACTCTTTGAGTGTTTTTCCAGGATGAGAGGGAAATAGATGTATTGTGGTGGTTTTTTACCACACATGGCCCAATAGATTGGATGTGGGCAACAGAACTCCTCCTCTCCCCCGAAAATGCTGGTGATCTCTGTACACAGCAGCTCCTGAAATTAACATGCGGGTGAAATTAAACTGACAACCAAGAGGGTAACCCTGGGAAATACTGAGCTTGCTTAATATGGTTCCTGGATAGTTGAATTCCAATCTTGTCTGGTTTTTGATGTCTTGGAAGTCACTTTTACTGATTTGTATATTTTAAAATGTTATGTAAGAAGATAATCTGACAAAAGGTGATAATAAAGAAGAGGAAGGAAAAATTATAAGGAGGTAAAGAGAAAAATTATTAAGGAAGTAAAAAAAGCTAAGCGGAAACTGCAAAGCTATTTATTTTTTTTTCCCTAAAGATGCTCTAAGTTGTGAAGTTCCCATGTGGTTTTGAGAACAAAAATTTCATCTAATTTTGTCACCTTTGAGACAATTTTTCTGATTGCATTACTACACATTTGTGCAACACCAGCAAAAAATTAGCTGCAGTGGAATAGCTAATTCAGTTCTCAGTAAAGCAAAGGACAGGAGAATTTTGGGCGATTCAGCTGCAAATCAACATCACCTGCTGAAGACTCACAGACTGCAAGGTGGCAAAACGACACTGGCTTCTGATACTGCCTGCCTTCAACAGAAGGAAGCTGCTGCTATTGCAAATGTGCTGGGTGCTGTTCTGAAGGAATATTTTTTGCAAAATCAAGAGCTGCTGTCCCATGTACCTAGGATAAAAACTCTGACAGTCCCAAAAATACAGACCCCAGCATTTGCATTGCTGCTCACAGGGAGGATGCGAGGGTGCCAGAAAAGCAGGTCCTTCCTTCCCAGGGGCAGACCCTCATCCTTGAAGGATTTGCTGTGACCCAAGGCCACCTGCAGCCAAGGCCTGGTTGTGGTGTTAGCTCCTTTCCACCACCCAACCACTTCTAAGAGAGCTGAAAGGATGTTGTAACATGCTGGCTTTGAACAATTTTGGTAATGAGAATGCTTTTTATATGTCCTTACTCTAACAGTCAAGGCCAGCACACAACCCAGCTCTTTTCTTCATCTTAATCCCCCAAAACATATAACAATGTGTGGGTGGAATGGAGGGCAATGTTCAGTGCCCTGGCTGCTTGCAGTGATATACATCAGGTCTTTCCTTGGTCTATCAAATTTAAGACATAACAGGGCTGGAAGGTGGCACACTGACCCCAGCCTAGCAGCTGAACAAACTTTGCAGCTGTAAATTATGAAAACACACAAAGAGAAAGGTCAGGAGGAAGTGTTTCCTCATCATGGCCAAGTGACAGATTCCCACTCCTAATGTGAGCACTGCCCATATGAGCTGCACTGGATGGGCAGTTAAAGAAATGCAGCTGGGGAGAGAGAGGATGTGGTTACTGCTTGGGGGACATAGAATTCAAACAAGGCTTTTTTTCTCCTTTTTATCCCTTTTTTTCTTTTTAATGACTCCTTCAAAGCCTTTTCCAGACCATAAAATATGCCCTCTAAGTGTGTCTTATGCACTGCCATCTCTCCTGGCAGGAACTTCTACCTCTTAAACTTTTTCGTCTTCAGTTTTTCTCCCAGCAGATGCTTCTTTTTTCTTTTCCCCATATTTGCCACATATCCTGTTTGGGTTTTTATTACCACAGCACCTGGGGCAGAGGTTTTCAGAGCCTTATCATGCTCTCCTTCTTACTTTTTCTGGAGGGGTTACAAGTAGCTCAAAATCTGCATGCTGAGAAAAAACGCCCCCCTTCACCATCTTCCTTCTTCCTCTGCTTAAAGGTAAGTGCACTAGTCCTTGGAGCACTATTCTCTGTCCCCGTGTTTAGGGCAACACTGATAAGACAAAACTCAGCCTCGCGGTTTCCCTTCCCTCTGCATGAAGCACCCCAACTCTGGGACACCAGTTTGCACTTTATGATGCTTAAACCAGAAGGAAAGGCACTGTATCTTGGAATGGACACCTCCAGAGAGCTCCTCCAGAGACGCCAGGCTGCAGCACAGCCAAAACAAGGAGCACCAGTGTCCCTTCATGAGCTGGCCCTCCAGCGGGGTAAGGAGGTGGTGTGATGGGAATTTCCTTGAATAACCTGCTGCACTGAAGAGAGAAAAAAGAGAGATGGGAAAATATTACCAAGAAATATGCCACAGGATAATTCTGAAAAGTCATTAGTAGCTTATTACGGTTTCATCCAAAAAGCTTTTAGCAAGCTATGAATAAATATCCTCTGGAATAGCCATCTAACGTATTTATCGTGTTTTTCAAAAACCTTCAAACAGTTTTACTAGGAATGTAGCTGTCAACAAATTAAAGCATGTTTGTTTTAAGAAAAAAAAAAAAGAAGAAAATGCTCCTGTTATTTGAAACATGACCCTCTCACCGAGCTTTCCGCTTGCGTCTGTCCTTGACCATGCTATTTCAATGGCCAGTGAAGATGTATAGTACCGTATTTGGATTCCCAGAACAGACAGACAGGTTAACTCCCTATCTGCACTAGATGACCTGAAAAGCTCAGTACTACGAAGACTAAACAGTAAGTGGGTACACCCTGCGTCAGTGTATGGATGATGTGTTTGTCAGTGTTTCAGCAGCACATGTGCTAGTGATGAAGTGATGCCCACACCAAGAAGGCCACTGCTCAACAGGGGACATGCAGGTCTGTGAAAATGAAGCCAGGGAAAAACACACAAAAAAACCCACTGTCATCTGCAGTCCCTATAACATTGGCATCTGCAAGATAACCATTGAAGGCCAAAGCTCCGTGTTAGGGCTGGCAATAACAGACCTGAAAGAAAAAAAGAATACAAACAATAGGTTAGGTCCAATAAATCCTTTTATGAAAATTAAGACTGTAATAAATCACTGAGTTGGAAGGTACCCTCTTTCGGTCCATATGGGAGAAGATCCACATTCCCCTTGTTTCTAGCAGAGTTTGTTTGTAATGTTCTCTAACTTGCAGGAGATTGAGTATTTCTATAGGTAGGAAAATTCAGATAACTGTGACAAAACAGAAAAACATTCACTCACCGTCAAAAAGGCTATTAGCATATTAAGTAAATTGTTCTAACAGAAGGGGATTTTTTAAAATCAAGTTCTGTCAAAACTTCCTGATGCTTTACCCTATTTCTAAGCACACTGAAACACTATCACAAACAGTGAGTTACCAGTTAATAATGGTGAACATGTTCTTCTATGAAGAATATGTTTCTGGAACACAGTATTGCAGAAAAACAAGGTTTTGCAGTTACATTGAATTTTACATGAGATTAAAAGATCATGATGTGTTAAATATACATCTCTAATAATTATAATTGTTAACATCTCTAATTTACAATAGGGGTAGTGAAATACTGGCACAGGTTGCCAGAGAGGTGGTAGATGCCCCATCCCTGGAAACATTCAAGGCCAGGCTGGACAGGGCTCTGAGCAACTTGATGGTTGAAGATGTCCCTGCTCATTGCAGGGGGGTTGGATTAGATAACCTTTGGTGGTCCCTTCCAACCCAAACTGTTCTGTGATTCCATGGTTCTAGTAAGTTTTAGGTCCTGGGGAACAAAGAGCTGACAACTGTGAGAGCTTTGCAACTCAAACTATTATTTGTGTTTACAAACTTTATAAAAGTAAATTCAACTCAGAATATTTTTTTCCTGTCATTTATATGCATAGCTATGATACTGCCAAAAGCAATTTGACTTAAATAGCTTAACCTTCAAAAAGTTAGGCTGGCACAAATGTGCATCTCACAGAAAACCCCTTCATTTTTCACAGGTAGCTTGTTTCTTTGGTTTGGGTAGGAAGTGACAAGGCTGTTTATTTTTCAAGTTGTAGTGGAATACCCAAGGCAGTTTTCTGTTTCTTGTTTCATAGCCTTTCAACAAAAAAAAAAAAAAAAAAAAAAAAAAAAAAAAAATTGTAAATTGGGTTCTAACCATGAGGCATATCATCCATTTCTGCATTATTCTCAATGTCACTCTTCACTCTTTTCATTATTACACCAGTTATATACTCTGTAGTGGAGAGGACACAAATAAAAACCATCCAAATTGATGGAGTGTGCCATTTATTTCTTCAGCAATTTCACGTATTTATCACTGTACACTGAGTTTCTACAAGACAGAGGGTTTTCACCAGTGCTCACGTTTCATTTGGAAATTGATGAGAATATGATACATGCATAGATCCTCCCTCTGCTGTTGAGCAAGGTAAAAAAAAAAGAAAAAACACAGAAGAAAGCTATTTCACCCATGGGAAACAGTTTGATTAATGTGTTCAGAAGAGGACACAGGAAGATGGTGTGCAGCAGTGGTAACTAAAGCAGATAGACTGACCACAAGCACATTGTGTAATGCACCTGGCAGTGACTACTGTCAACAAATTGGCAGCACAAAGGCACAAGGAAGAGAGACCATCGGTCCACCCAGCCACAATGAGCCAGGCTGCACACTCATGGGAAGTGCTGGTGCTGGCAGTGATGCAATTAAAACTCTCTGACATTTCCACTCCCCCTGATGGATGTACATCATGGCAATAATCCATGGTACATCATGGCAATAATCCACATGGTTATCCTGCCTGACTTATTTCTCGTGCCTATGCCACTGAGCTCTGACAGGCCGGCACAGTGAGCCCCGTGGCAAGGTCTCCATCACACCATCGCGCTGCACACAGGGACCACAGGGCTGGGACCTCCCCAGGGCATTTCCTGCATCAGTCAAATGTCCACTGTGCCCCACCAGAGCTTCTCCTGCATCAGCCAAACATCTACTGTGCCCCACCAGGGCATCTCCTGCATCAGACAAGTGTCCACGGTGCTCCACCAGGGCATCTTCTGCATCAGCCAAACATCCAATGTGCCCCACCAGGGCATATCCTGCCTCAGCCAAATGTACACTGTGCCCCACCAGGACCCCTGGCCAGGCTGCAGTGACTATAAAGGTAACAAACACTCCTCTGTTGCCACTTGCTATTTATGCATAAAGTTTATTTTGGATTTTATGAGGAACTTAAGCTGCTTTTCCTTAATCTCATTGGCTAATTAGACAGCTGTGGTGTGTATTCCTGCTAAGAAATATTCTAGCAGAGGAGGCGTCAGGCCTCCTGACTCACTCTGCCAGCTTATCTGGCTTTCTCGTCCACCAGGAAAGGGCAAAAAACAGTAGCTGCAGCTACTTGAGTAAATTGAGCATGTGAATGACCATTCTTTGGCACAGAGGGAAGCTGGCACAGGGTAGCCCAGATCTGTACTACTAAACCTCTCTTCTTTCCAGAAGAGGATAGTTGGATGCAAACTGCCTGCTGTATGTGGGCTCTGGCCCTTATTATCTTCCAAATAAGTGCCTGGAAATTGTCTAGGAGAGCACTAGCTGGCAGGGCCTGAAACTGAAAGTGGGACTGCTTTAATGATTTAAGAGTATAGATAGTCAGGTTCCAGCACTTGGGAACATTTCTTACACTGTTCAGCTTACAAATATAGATACAGCCAGTGTGCATAGCTATGCACTGCCCTTACCCCCATGTGAGCATGGTTTGGCAGTTAGGTGAAGGACTAACCAGGGCATCAGGCTGCACTCTGTAAGGCACAGGGCACCACAGCTGAATCACCGCTGATTCATCACTGATATTAATTACACATATTTTATTTTAAATTGCCACCCCTCGAAGCTAAAAAACTATATTTCTCCCTTAATATAGGAACCAAGAGGATGTTACAGCCACAGGTCTACTCCTGTTCTGCTTGGAAGGGAAGTAGCAACAAATCAGTTTTTACTTTCTTGTCACTGGGACACGACCTAGCCTATGTATTGAAGAGTATGCGGGTGTTTCTGGAAGAGACCTGAAATGTAAAGTACAACAAGTGCAGGTAGCTTGATGAATCAGTGTAAAAAGAAAAAGAGAACTAAAATTGAATATGTGATCATTATAAACAATCTATTGCCTACTGTGAAGAACACTAGAAACCATACAGTGTCAAGAACCATAAGCCTCAAAACACTGGTCATTTCCCCAAAAACCAGGAAATAAACTAAAAGCATGAGACTTGTAATAATATTAAAAGAGAAAAGTTAGGGCAGGGTGAAGGACTTTTTATTATTAATATTGTTATTACTGTTGTTGTTGTTATTATTATTATTATTATTATTTCTGAAGCTTTCCTTCTCCTTCCCTTGCCCCATGTCAAAATCTCACAGCAAAAAAACAGTACTAGGAAGACAATAGCCCCCTGCCTTCTTCAGGGGGCTGCAGGTGAGGGGCAGAGGAGTCTCGTCCCCTGCCCTGTTGCAATGCCCCATCCAAGAACACAGTCTTCCTCAGGTCTTTCTGCACGCAGGGATGGAGAAGGCCCCTCAGAGCCCAAGCCAGCTCACAGCTGTCCTCCTACAAAGCAGCAGAGCCCCCAGGTATGAAACCTGTCAAATACTGACAGATCAGAACAGAAATGGTCTATAGGAAGGGATCCTATTTCACTCTGTTCCTGCAGACAGTGAAACTCTTAACCAGCCTCTGGTAAGAGAAAGTATTGAACTGCAAGTCAGGGTTCAGAAAACAAAGTAGGCAGCAGGAAGCTACTTGAAATTGGTATTTAAAAAAAAGGGCAAATGCACAAACTGTCTGGCACCACCACAGGCACCAGTTTCCTACAGTAAGGTTCATTACTGTGTTTGTTACCTCTACCCAGTGGGCAGCAGAATTCAACTGATGACTAATAGCAAATGGACTACGTTTCAGAAGTTAGCAAAAAACCTTGAGCTCTAACCCTGCCCAGAGCAAAAGCTCCTTCTTAAATATAGATGGCTGTATTACAGAGAAAGAAAACAGATGTGAACAGGTACCTTCAAGAAGAGGAAGCAGACAGAGAATCTCAAATGCACTGTCATCTCCAAGTGGAAGATTTTAAACAATCTTTAACTATTCAGCTGGCTGCAATGCATGATAGAAACCCTCTGCCCATCATTTTTCACCTTTCAGGAAAGTCACCATAAAACATGCTTGAATCATATTAGACTGGTTGTCTCTTATCCAGCAACGGACTGGGAAATCTGACCCTCTAGATGCTTTCTGAAAAGACTAAACATTTCACATTCAAGGCAGGTTTCAGACATAGTTTTCTATGCCTATATTAAAAATAACAAATAAGGTAAGGCACCCCCACCTAAATTTTCTTTCTTCAGTGACACGATCTTGCCAGTAAGGATTCCCTAAAATCATTACATTACTGGTACTGTGGCAAATACACAGCGCAGCAGTACTTCACAGCCCAGATTTATGTATGCTGTGCAAAAAAATGAATTAAAGTATTTTTCTGAAACATAAAACTTTATACAGCAGGTGGGACAAATGACTAGAGCTGTCATTTAACTATTTAAGGATAATTAATTGCTGTTATCTGACAGCTGGATCCAGTAAAACTAGTAGATATCTGACAGCTTCCAGAGCCGGTGTCTGTCTGGTCTCACTGTGATACGAGCTGATCTGCTGCTTCACACAGATAGTGGGTGAGGGAAGCAAAGGCCAGGTCTACACTGCATGTCAAAACGTTGGCCAGTGACATCGCGTCAGCAAGGGGAGTGATTTGTGGTGACAACCTGTAACAGGAAAATACCTGGTTTACTACAGTTAGATGTAGATGATGCCACAAAAGTGCTTGGCCATTGTAGGGTTTTTCCCCATTTAAGCTATACGAATAATGAACCTTTAAACATGTACTTGCGAATCTGCAAATATAGCTATCCAAGCAAATCTTTTCAATACATCCCACAACAAAATAAAACAAAACACACTTTCAGCAGCTCTACAGATTTCAATCCAGACACCTTAAATAAATGGTAGTCAGTATCAGTCCAGTGACTGACATATATATATACACATATCAGATTATACCACTGAGAAATGACATTTTCCAGATCAGAAGACAAAAGTTATAATAGCTGAAGAAGATTCGCTAGGTTCCAGGTGAACCACTGCACTGAAGTAGACATTTATTCACAGAAAACCATTGCTTTAATCTCTTGATACAGCTGCAAAATTATGCATCTTTAGAGTTTGAGGCACAAGGTATTTTCTGCCAAGATTTAAAACTTGCTTCTTCATGTCACTAGGAGAGCCTCATTCTTCTTTCTTCTTTCGATTTGAAAGAAATGTCACTCAGAACAGAGGTGGTGATATTAGCAAGGAAACTCAACCCCTGGCAAAATGGGCCTAGAACACAGTGTATCACTGGGACGTACTCAGGCCACGTCCCAACCCTTCTGCCAGGAAAGAAATGTCATCCTTAATGCACAGACACCATCTCTGCTTGGCCACCCACACTGGGAGAGGTGGTTTGCAGAGGCCAAATACACGTAAAGACAGGTCTGACACTGGCTTTGTAACCTTGGGCAAGTAACTTAACCTCACCATCATAGTTCCTTCTGCCACAATATTGCTGGCTGCCAGGATGAGAGGATTTACTAATCACGGTTTATAAAACTTCTAGACAGTTAAGGGAAATCAACAAAAATTGGGGCAAACCCCTAGAAAAGCCGCTATGAAAGAAACAATCATAACAAACAGCATTCTTCAAATTGTCTCGTGGTGGCATCATGTCTTTCTCCTCGGTCATGGGGACTTTGTACCACAAGAGTGCTATGAACCATGCACTGCTGCCCCGGCGCAGGGCAGGCAGGAGAGAACTGAGGCTGGCTCAGCACCCGGGCAGGATCAGCCTCGGAGGGAGCGGTGTGTGCTCCCAGCCCTGCTGCTGGCTGCGCCACCTGTCCCCCTCCTCGGGATATTCAGGGAAAGAGCCCACAGTACCCACAACCCCAGAAAGATGTCACCTCAGTACATTCCCCTGCAGACCCCAAAAACTTCTCGCCAAGTACTCTACACTGTCTAGATGGCTCGAATCTGTCAAATGTCACTGTGATGGAGGAGAGACAATTGAGTTAAGATAACACATGAAAAAGCATTTGAAAATGCTCTCAGCACTATATAAAATCAGAATTTTAACTGATGAGAAAAGCACTATCCAGATATTTTTTTTAAAATGAAGATATCTACAACTCATTTACATGCAAAATATGCATGCACAAATCCCACTTTAAATATGGACAGGGCTACCATCAAGTGTTTAAACATACAATCCACAAGTCCAAATGCATATTAATGAATGCCAAAGGCACTGCATGCCCTGAAAGAAGATCGTCTTCATAAAAGGCAGGGCTCATGCCAGGTATGTTTTGAAAATGTCACTGGAGTAGCCGCTATACCCTAGTGGGAGGCCAAATCAAAGTATTACCTGACCTGCATTCTACCAGGGATCATAATAAATGACTTTGCAAAAACTAATTTTCCCCAGAATCAAAGAGTCATGTAAATTTTTCCCAGATTTGAATTTCTCAAATCAGAAGAAAAGGCACAGGGGTGAATCTGAGGAAGAACAAATGTCTTGTTGATTCATACAGTACTGCAGTTTATATTGAAAATAGATCTATTTCACAAAAACAAATGCAGGTACTCATTAGTTCTGTAAAGTCAGCTATGATAACTACACGTGTAAGGCAGAAAATGAAAAAATAACATAATCTACTAAAACTATGTGTTTCTGTAATCTGTGAATTTTACTGGGGCATTTGGTCTTGTTTTGCTCATTTGTACAAAAAATCTTATTTTCCTCTCCTTCAGAGAAGATCTCTGAGTGTTTATTAGGATTTATTAGGATTTTTATTAGGATGTGCAAGTGGAAGTGCTGTTGGAGTTGTTTAACTGATGAACACCTCTGCCCAGCTATTCCACTGTGACTAGATTATGATTGTTTGATAAATTCTGAGTCATTTTGTAACCTTCACTCCAGTGTTTGCGTCTGGAAGAACAAAAAAACTACAAGAAAAAAAATGGAATAGACAAGTTGTTTACTTAACATTGTGTTTGTCCTAAATTTCTGATGTTGTTTGAAAACAATTTAGTTGAGCTCAAACTCACATGTCGTATAAACAGAAACTATATAATCTATTATAAATATTTCGGAGTCTGCAGAAATTTTATATAGAAAATTATGTCGGGTTTGCATTTTCTGTCTCTGTGTCCCAAAAAAAAAACATTTTGGAAGCTTTTGCTTTTATATTTGAGCTCAGCTTTGGATGGGACTGTAGCATCTCATTGATTTTTACAGAGCAAATCTGGGTGAACAGCAGTGTTACTGAGGAAAAAAAAATCTGTTCCAAATAAGTTATATTCAGAGACTGTGCGATATCCCATGCTACACTTTCCAAAACTGCCCGGTAGCAAAATAAAGCCTGTACTGCAAAACTGTCAGCCTGAAAATACAGACCTATTTGGACCTGGTTATCTCCGGGGATGATAGGTCTATGCAGGAAGGCCACTTGGAAACTTTGCATCTTTTCTCCTCTCTCCTCTCCTTCTCCACAGTGTTCATGTTCAGTAAAGCACCACTTTGAATGTCTGGGTCCTGCCCTGCTAGTTTATGCAAGCAAACCACTAAATCCATGGCAAAGACTGCCTTCCTAACAGCTGCGGACACATGAGCCAAAGGAATTGGTTTTTACAGAACAGAGAAATTTGAGAAAGTTTACACAGCCTTAATATAGCCACAGATATTTTCAGATTGAAAATAAAAAATCCCCTGGCCAAATGCACTTCACAAGACAGTGATTAACGCAAAATACAACTTTCTACTTGATCTGCATAAACTGTGCCCACCACGGGAACAGCTGCGGAGTACAGCATGGTTTGTTGCAGTAGTACTGAGTTTACACCAACCCCAGCCCAGGCAAGTAACCCTGAAAAGACTTCACGTGGTTCTTTCCTTTCACATTCAGTCAACATTAATAAACACACCACAACACTCCTTGTCACAGAGGGACTCTCCCAAGCCCACAGAAATGGCAAAAAGAAGCACACAGGTTCTACAGAGATGAGCACATCATGAAAGGCATCCCAGCAAGGTACCGTTCTGCCTAGGAAAGTGGTGAAACCAGCATTTCGCCAAATACGCTTATCTCAAGCTCTGTACTCCTCTGCTGTTATCTCTCATCAGGTTTCTAGCAACACCATTTCCTGCTCTTCCTCAGCCATCAGACCAGAGGTTTCTTCATTTCGTGCATTTCCTTTTGTGTGGGAAACCAGCACTTACGCAAGGGCAAATTTTACAGGTGGGGAAACTTAAGTCCTTTTCCCTCAGAAGAGGTACCATAGGGAGAATTAATACTTCAGATACAGGCAGTGTGTCACACTCCCTCATGGTACAATTCAGCCCCAGCACCCCTCTTACCCTCAGTCTCCTTGTCGGTGACGCTTGGCCGTTACTTGGCATGAATGAGACGTATAGAGAGAACAACTTTTTTGGGGAGAAATTGCCAAGCAACCTCTTCAGCTAGCATCAAATAGCGAAAGTCCACTTGAAACAAGGGAACTATGCTGATTCACTCCAAGCAGGGACCTAGGCAAAGCAGAAACAGAAAATGTAGAATCATTTTGTTTGGAAGAGACGCTCAAAATCGAGTCCAACCATAACTTTACTCCGGCACTAAATGATGTCCCTAAGAACCACACACATATGTCTTCTAAACATCTTCAGGGATGGTGACTCAACCACTTCCCTGGGAAGCCTGTTCCAATGCCTGACAACCCTTTCTGTGAAGAAGTTGTTCCTAATATCCAATCTGAACCTTCCATGGTGTGACTTGAGACGGTTTCTTCTTGTCCTATCACTTGTTACTTGGGAGAAGAGACCAACACCCTCCATGCTACAACCTCCTTTCAGGTAGCTATAGAGAACACTTGGGCCTGTCTGTTTTAGAGAGTGAGCACACTAGCTGTTGAGGTGAATCTAACCACATTTCCTATGGCTGAAAAATGAGCAAAATGCTGCTACTCTAGAGCCGCTGCTGAAAGTCCTTAAGTTCTCTACAGCGCACTCATCACATCCATGCCTCCAGGAAGGGACCAGCTGTCATCTGCAGTCATTCCTTGCTGTTGCCTGTTCTGACAGTGGGGTCACATCCTGATGTTCACATCCTTCCTTCTCCTACCCTGGAACAATCTCCCAGACTAACCTTTACGACCTCTTTACCAGCAAAGCAAAGGACAGGAGCAGAACCCTTCATCACAGGTTTTATTGCTGAGCTGTGGTAGGGTGTTTTTTCATCAGTGCCACTGCTTCGGTTTTCTTTTTTGCACCAAAACTCAAACACAGCACAGCTCCGTCATATCCTGGAGGAGGAACTGAGCACATTTGCTTTGGCAAGACTGTTCATTTCTCCTGCTTAAGTTTGCTCACCAGCAAGTAAATAATTGCCAGACAGACCACTCAATAAGAGGGAATAGGCATGACCAAGCTCTCTGTTGGCAGGATTTATATGATGTATTATAAGATACACCTCTTATGTTGCTATTAGTGTTACTTATCATTTCTAATGAGTACATGAAGTTAAGAGGTGATTTTTTTTCATCTACCTTTACAGGAGACATTATTTTTAAATTGTTCCCTTCCTTCTTTCATTTGATGATTGGAAACCTTTGTCCTTCACGTAAGTGTTTGAAACACTTTGCTCTAGTGAAATCTGCATTAAATCTGCCATACATTTGGCCTTTGAAAATATTATACTTTAATAACTGAAGATGCCACCAGGTTCTCTCACGGTGTGTCTGGTAGACAAAATTAACAGGAACCATCAGCAGCCACAAGCAATCACAGGTTCTTCTTTTCTCCAGGACATGACAGGGACAACTAATATATTAAGCAAGGTACTGTGTTCCAGGCCCTGCAGATCTTATCCAAGGTCAAACACTTCCACCCCTATACACCACAAGCTGGTTTTGCAAGCAGACACGGACTGTTTTGCAACAAGCAAGCAACAAGAATTATCTGTCTCTGGGGGAGATACTTCACTGAAAGTTCTTAACTTCTCTTTTGCAGGGACCCTGGCTGACAGCAGCTGCTTTTCACATCAGCTTCTCCACTACCTGCCCAGGGAACTAGGGGTCATACCAAACCATCCCAGCACCTGAGCATCCCAAGGATGGGATGCTCTGCCACCAAAACACCTTCTAGGGAGCCTGTGCAACTTCCAGTTGCAGGCAGGTAGGCTGCACCAGGGACACACACCTGCTTTGCACACAAACACGGTTCTGGCATTCTGGGGACCCAGGCCCTAAAAAACAAACCAACCAACCACAGATTTGGGACTCAATATGCATAAAAATTAAGCTGTACAGGAATATTTTGCATGCAGTTCAAATTCCCTCAGATGGAGAAAAAATCACATTTCTGATGATTGTTGATTATTGCTTCCCTGTTTCTGGAAATGCAAGTAGAAATGGTCAGCAAGTAAATAAGAAAGATCAACTGGCACACTTTCAGCTTCAAGAGAAAAACTTCATGCAAAGGAAATGGAAACTCCCAGGGAACTGTCAGATGGTGGAAGACAGCAGTGCTTCTGCTGGTTATCCTTACTTTGGAACAACATAGGTGAACCAACAGAAAAGAGCAGGCACTTGCTCAAAGATAAAATGACACAAAGATAAAATTGAGATTTTACATGGAGGCTGAGGAGCTAACACATTTTGTCCCCATGCTTCTCTACAGCTGTGTGAAATGTCAAGCATGGAAAAACAGTATTTTTGTAACTACATGTGGGAGAATCACATGCTGGAATGAGATAGTATGTCCAAGTTTCGACTGGGCATTGAAAAAAGTAGGGAAGTGGAATTAAAATACTGCTCCTGCACTTCTGCAGAAGCAGACCTTGATAACTGACAGGGAGGATCACCCAGAGCTCTGCCAGCAAAACACACCTCCTCTGACTCAACCCTACAACACTGTGGGGGAGAAACTATTCCCCAGCCTGTATCTAGAAGCAAAATCAAGACTACTACTACTGATACAACAGCAGTTTAACTCATGATCACAAAATTAATTAGGTCTTTGTTTGTACCATTATGCAGCAAATCATATTTCAGCAGGTCTCTGGCCATTTCACCTGTCAGTATCACAGCCAAAATCTGGATTCAAAGTTGGAGTGTAACCATAAAGCCAGCAAGAGTTTCTTTACAAACTAACACCTCATTGATCATCAACTATTGTAATCTAATAATCGTATTAGAGCTGTAATTGTGCATTTACTTGAAATAAATTATGTAATCTCTTGGGGTATCTGTGACATAGTTGTGAATAAATCTGGAACAGAGTCATGGAACAGCTTCTCAGGCAACCCCTAAAAATACCTTCATGTCATATTATCAAGGCATTCGGATAGAGTGGATAAAGACCAAGTGTGTCATGGTCCACCTCAGACGGAAACTTGTACAGGTACCACTGTATGAAGCCTATATAATGAATTGCAACGGAGTTACATGGAAAAACATGTGAGTGGAGAAGAGAATAAAATGCTTTAATGCAGCACACTACTTTGAGGCTGACCTAGATTAGAAATTTTTGCAAGAGGCTTAGTAATAGTATCACACTTGCAACAGAGATCCATGCACTGAAAGAGTTAAAACAATAGATAGATAGATAGATAGATAGATAGATAGATAGATAGATAGAAAGAAAGAACAAGGGTGATACCTCTTCCATTTATTGCACTGTCACGTATTTTGGAATGTTTTTTGCAGAAGAGGGGCTGGTCATAATGTCTTTGTTTTTCAACACGAAGGTACACATGAATTTTGCTTCCATGTATCTGCACATTCCTCAGGCCTGCAGTTAGCTAATTCAGTGGAAAAACACTGGCGATGATTTTCTAACAGACAGCATATTGTACTGTGAAAGCTTTCACTTAAATAGTGCTACTTGCCCAATGCCTGGACTGTATAGAAAGCTTTAAGGGAAGAAGAGGTGGCAAATCAACACTGGAGTTATGGTAGGTCTGTAAACAACCTGTAACACTTTGAGAGGTGTGTGCTTCTGTGATTCATGTAAGTGAACTCTTACCTCAAATCATTAGCAAGTGTTCAATGAAGGGAGATGGGAGCCCTGTTATTGACGTTTTTCTATCTTCTCTGAAACGTACAGTCTGAAAACACATGTAAGGACACACCAGGCAGCTTTTGACATCACTTCATATATATATATGTATTATTTATTACAAATTCAATCTCAGTACTACCACACAGCACCTTTCTTTTTTTATGGGTGATGACTGGAGTTTTCACAGAACATTGAAGTCCATGATTCTACATTGATAGACTGCTGCTCTACCACTGCAGGAGAAAAAAAGTGTCCTTCTAAAGAAATATTAATTAACCTCTTTAAGTCATCACTCAGCTGGTCTCTTAGGAATTTTTATTGGTTTTGCTTTGAGTTATAGTTAAGTCTCCTGGGTAGATGCATTTTAAGGTAAGCCTGAATCTTGAACAAAGCAGCTTGAAATGACCTTTAGCACATCTGGAATATTTTGCATCACTGAACTGAGCACCCTTTAATACTGAAGACAATACTCCAGTGTTGTCTAGTGTGGATAAAAGCTTACTCTTCAGCTGTAACCCACAGTTTCCTCTTATTAAAGTAATTACATTTAAAAAAGTGTCTTAAAATCAGTTCTTCGACCAACATTTCTTAGCACTGAACATCCAGTTAATTCTTAAATGTTTCTTCAAGCCATCATTTGCATAACAGTAGAAGTTTATTTGTTATATTCTAGGTCTATAGTGACTTTGTAAAAGATTTGCTACAGTGAAGCATACCTATGTGTGGAGCATTTGTTTGGTTTTACTGCTTTATTATTTGAAAACAAGGAAGATGAAGACATACTAACTTTGAAAAGGTAGGAACCTGTTGCTGGACAATAGTATTTCACCCAAGTATTCTGGAGAAAATTACAGTGCTTTCCAGAATTTGATCACAGGGACCTTTATTTACTATTAAATCACTAGATTTTCCAGCTATAAATAATAGTACCTGAGGGAAAACCTATATGATGGACACCTGGCTGCTGGAGGTCTGACCTGAACTGGCATTTTCCTTAAAAAATTATCTCAATGTACTAATATTTTTGGGCATAGAGAAGAGGAGGCTGCCTGCATTATTAACATCCTCCTCAGCTCGTACTGGTGCTGGTGAATTGGTAACAGGAGGATGTGACCAAACTGGAGCTATTCCTTGCCAGCCACGCTCTCTTTCCTAAGGTTAATTTATGATTAGTATACCAGGCTGTGTCTGATGCTCAAGTCACCCTGCTGCCTTGGAGCACATGACAGCTGGCAAAGCAATCTATACACTGGAGATCAAACAAGTTTGTCCTCATCTGCTTTAGAAGAATGTACTATTGCATTAACTCATGAACAGCCATAAACTGTCCAGAAAACTTCACAAAGTTTCTGCTGAT
Organism: Nesoenas mayeri; assembly: GCF_963082525.1. Taxonomy (NCBI): domain Eukaryota; kingdom Metazoa; phylum Chordata; class Aves; order Columbiformes; family Columbidae; genus Nesoenas; species Nesoenas mayeri. The sequence continues at coordinate 30,014,451 of NC_137542.1, read as the reverse complement.
AGTGAAGCTGCTTTCAGCAACTCTGAACATAGCTTGCTGCCTTACCTCCCATGCAATCTTCCCCTCACTGTTTTATTTTCTCAGGAATTTGTGGAGTCTGAGGAGGAGGACCCCTTGAGGTTATCAAACTGCCTTGCTGGTGTAAAGCAGATCTCTCTCTCCCAAGGATAAACTGGAGACTACAGCACCCTACCATTCAAATTAAATTGTTTGATAGAATTAAAGCCAAAATAAAAGAAAGAAAACACCTGTAGTCTGATATACAGAGGCCAACGCAAAGTCTGGGATGTGTTAGAGCTTCCTGGCTGGCCATAGCCCTGGCCATGCCCCCCCGCCCCACGAAGTGCTTTGAATCTCCGTTGCGTATTCGACTTCCTCATGCCATGGAAGCAAGTATGGGACACTTTGGGATGGACAGACAGATAGATGATCAGGGGTTTCCTCCCTTTACCGGGCCCCAGGCACACAGCCACCCTCTGGGAGGGAAAGTCCCCTGGACATTAGCTCCCCACAGCAGTGGGGCAGCCCTGGCTGGGAGGAGACATGCCAAGGTCATGGCAAATGCTGTCTGTGTGGAATTAGGAAAGATTGACCGTCATCTATCATCGCTGCGGTGATGACTCAGTAACCTGCCTCACCCTTCCTTTCCAAATTTCTCTCTGATGTCTTCCCTGAGGGTCCTGGCCACTGCTCTAGCCTTAACAGGTAGATGCAAGGACCTTTCCACCTCTCTGATGCTAAGCCTGTCATCCAGACCCTCCTTCTTCCCCATCACCATCATAGGCCTCTCTGGCCACTCTGATGTCCCCATCCCCTATGCTACCCTTTACAGAAGATGACAGATGCTGCTGTTGTTTTCCTTACCCAGCCCTTAACAATGTAACACCCTTCTTTCTACCTCATGCAATTCCTTTTAGCCACCCATGGACTCCACCTTACTACTATTAAAGCTCAAAGTTTTTGTTCTTCCCTGGAGGCTCTGTCCCTTCTCTGTTTGCCGCTGTGGGTCCCCTTATGGGGACCACCCTTATACTGGTTTCGGGTTCACTGCAGAAATGAGAAGGCTTGGGAGTAGTAAATGGAGCAGTGAAAAGAGGGAAATGTCTACATCGTCTACCTGCTCTTTGATATCCTCTGTTTTCCCTGCAACTGGTCCTCCTTTTCAGGGGACCAGCAGGGTGACTAAAAACTCCTATCTTGTCTTTGTGGGACAGGACTCGGGTCTGTTTGTTGGTAAATCCAAGCACACCCGAGATCCCACCCGATGCCCTGGTGGCAGGCAACGCACCACCGCAGGGATGATTCACCCCTCATTGACACCACGGGAGAGGACCTTCAGATGCAGGGTTTTGGTCTCAGTGTGAACCTTCACCTGATTTCAATCTTATCTCCTGAAAGTGACTAAGAAGAAAAACTCTGCACTAACAGATCTTCCCCCACCCACCCTGGAAAACGGCATCCTCTGAGAAAAGCATTAACACTTATCTGGAAATCCCAGCAGAGAGGGCTACAACTGAGCTAAAAAAAACAGCAGATCTTGCAATTGTAGAAAATGACTGGGAACAGAAACATCAATATGTTGATGCCCGGCAATGGGGCAGTCTTGCACCCATTGCCTAGTGAGAACCCAGGCTGAAATTTCTGATGTGCACAAAATAATGTGACATCATTTGTGTCCTCATACCACAGAAAGTGCTGCAGGGTCCGAAGTTGCTCTTTGAGGCCTCCAGTTTTGATTGTCCCCACTGGACTAGCCAGGGTGTTCCGTGCTAAGAAGCAGCTAATGCAATCCATCATAGAAAGCACCACCCCAACAAACTGCAAACCTGTACCATTGCAAGGCCTGAGGCTCTGGAGTGCTACCTTGCTCAACCAGACAGAGCTATTGCCAAGCAAGACTTTCAAGTTCATGGAAAAGTACATGGGGCAACTGAAGGAGGGACTCACTGAGCTGCTGAAGGAAAGGCTGGTACAGCTCTGGACAAAAGAGGGAATTCCCAGACAGTCATTCATTCTTAAAACAAAGATTGCTAACTCTGAAGAGAAGTTGGCTGAGTGGTCTGTAATGGTAATTAATGACAAATCATTTTTCATGTTGCTTTAAGGAATAATGTATTTATGTGGTTGCATTCAGATAACGTTGCAGCTTCTGTGCCTGACATTCCCCAAGCACTTTACCAAGTATGTGCCTGCAAATCTCCCTTCCCCACCACCACTGCTTTTCCCAAGTTTCTGTTCTTCCACCCCTCCAGGGTGTATACAGGACCATGACAGCGCCTCCGGGGGTTAAAGCCCCATCCTCACAGCAGTCAGTGTTACCTTTCCTTCCTCCTGTGCTGTAACTGGGACTGCCAAACCAGCCCTGGGGCCGCAAGGCAGCTCTCCCAGCAGGTGCTTCAGCCTCCCTAACTGTAATTCTCCTTGGGCTAAACCCAGGCTGAAGCACTTCTGTAGAGCAGAGGTGTAAGCCAGCACAAGCTGTGGGCAAAGAGCAACTGTAAGAGCTCTGCTGAACGGGAGCAAGGAAGGCAGCACAGCACATAAGGTCGAGCAGCAGCAAAGCCAGGCTTTTGTGAGTGTCAGTGAAGTGCCATGACCACAAGACCTTCCTCCTTCCTTCCTCTGCTCAACTGCAGGCACCATCTCACCGAACACTTGCACACTCTGTCTGCATGCATACAGATGTCGAAAACATTAGGAACAAAAAAGCCAGCATTTATAGTACAGCTGCATCAGGGCAACATGCAGGAATAGGGAAGGAACAAAACTGTTGCCAACCCATTAAATGTGAAATGCAACTGACATGTCTGGTCACTGAGGCCCACTGCAAAGGATGGGATGATCAATAGCAGGCTCAAACCACCCAGGCCAGAATTTCTGTCTTGTCTTCTGCACATTCCTCATCTTCCCTTTTCCTCTCCTTCACTTTCCCCTCCATTCATGCAGTAATGTATGTTTTCTCCCAGTTGTGCTTAAGCTTCTGCAAGGAAAAAAAAAAAGACAAGAAGTAAAAGATAAGGTTGGGGCAGGGTTGGAACAATGAAGAGAAAAGTTCTTGTCTCTGACAAAAGCAGCAATGAGAGAAATTTCCTTCCAAGTATTGCAGAGACTGGGAGAGCTCTGTAGTGGCTTTTTTTCCCCCCACCCTTTCCTTTTTTTACCCTAGTTTATAGAGAAATGAGAAAAAACTTCGAGGAATAAACCCCTTAATTTTATTTTTTTTTTTTTATACTTAGACATATATTGTTAATAAGTCCCTCTATAAAGCACTGAAACTGACCCAGGGCTACTGGGGGCATGGCACAGTGAGTGGAATCAGAGTATTCATATGTGTATGGATTTATTAGGATGTGTACTCACAGAAAACAAACATAGAAAATAAACGTAGAAAACCCTATGCAAGCCCCCAGCAAGGATTTGTTCCTTCTTATGGAAAGTCCCTTGAGCCCATGCCAAGCACTCAGGCTCACTCAAGGAATCAGATTTAACTTGGGATATAAATCAGGATTATCCAGCAGCTATATGTGGAGCTCACTTAGTCGCCAGCCGCAGCACGCACAGTTCGCCTGGGGTCTCACGTTGTTCGGACTCACAAGAGAAAGGACGCAGACAACGCATGCCACACCAACTCCCTTTCTCCAGCACAAGAGAGTGATGAAAACTAGTTATTTGGTGTTTTGCAAAATGTTTGGTCCACGTTTGAGAGCTGTGGGTGACACAGTTGTTTTCTTAATCACAATGATAAACTGCTTTTTTCCTGTCTCCTCTTACATTCCCTTATTCCAAACCCTAGCTGTGCAGCCCAGTAGCGTGTCTCACATACAACTTTTTATATATATAGATGTCAGAGTAAGATTTGGACACAGATTTCCTGAAGGTTCTTGGTAAACATACCTGAGGGAAAGCTTGTTGAGTCAGAATTAGAGTTCTGTCACCAGAGACTATTAGTTTTTCAGATCAGTTTCACTGAACCTCCACATTAGTTTGCTGTAATACAGTAAGCATAGGGTACAATACTGCTATCACTAAATACATAGGGACAGAGGGTTAAGCATCACTAGAAATATATACCCTTACAAGAAGATCAATTCAGGCTGAAGTAAGAACAAGCTCACTGCTCTAAATGGATGCATATGGACTGTCTCATGTAGTAGTGCTACTCTTTCAGCTGAGATATTGTACTTTTCAATATTAAGATTCTAATATTAATTGTAACCATCTTTTCTTAAACAATAAGCACCTTATTTATGGTAGTTGCCATGGAGAAGACTTTTTATAAGGTGTTGTTCTCCCACGCATCCTTCTATCAGCCTTTGAGTTTCTAGAGCTTTCTTTAAATACTTTTGCTTTAGCTATCTTCAGGATCAACCCTGTGGGCTGATCATTTCCCAACACAGCTTGTGAGTTCCTCCTCATGCTGAAAAAATTAAGGTGTTTTTCAGTTCATCAGGCTGTCAGGGGCATCCCCAAGATGTCTTTAAGTTCAGGCTGTGCACCATGCTATCAGGGGCATCCCCAGTTAGTCACTCAACCTCATCATGCAATGGAAGGTCTAAGGCTGGGATAACTACTAAAAAAAAAATTTATTACTCCAGTGGCATTTCTCCCATGGTTTACCTCCCATCTAGAGTGCCTCCAGTGCTCAGAAATCATTCATGGCTGCAACTACTCAGAGTAGCTCCCTCTCCTCTCTCGAACTGTGAGAAATTTCAAGACAGTATTCGCACACTTTCAATTCTTCGACAAAAGCAGGTCACAAATGTCACCTGGGGAATAGCTGCCAAGATAGAGCCAGTGCCTTCACACAATGTGTTTGCTGTATTTTGGAACAAAGAAATAAGGCAGTCAATCCAGTGTCTGCTTTTTTCCTATACTGTAAGGCAGAGCACCTAGAGATTATTCTCACATTGCCATAAAACATAAGCTATGTGATCCAGAAGTAGAAAACTTAGATCTTTAGTCCTTGGTGTTGAATACAGACATTTTATTCAATAATCATATAGTAACTGTTTTTTTTTTTTACGGGGAAACTCACACCAAGCTTAGTGCATGCCTCACCCAGAATGATTTGTCACTTCCATGCACAGTAGCTGTGCATTTACATATTACAACTGGCATTTGTTTCTTACAGGCTGAGTACTCCTCACTGTGTTTTCTCTCTGAGGGTTTTTTTTTCCGTATCTGTGATTGAGTAAAAGTGAGTAGTTCTACCTGTGGCAAGTTCAGGCAGATACCAAACATCTAACAATGCTCATCATAGTTACAACTGTTAGTTAGCTGGTTTCCCCTGAAAATGAGTCACCAGAGCTCCGCGGGAGTCACTGACGAGGTGTTACTGACAGTGGGTGTTCAAAGCCCAGGACACCATTCTGCACAGTCAGAAGCATTTGACTAAGTTTGCACTTTACACGCAGTCACTGCAGCATGTCCTGTGCCAGCCCTCGCCCTGTGCCCTCCACTGCCCTGGGGGCATCAAGCTCGGGTAGGCAGCATTATGCCCTTGAGGCTGGTTTACTCTGGCCCCAGCCCAAACCCCATCTTCCAGTCATTTAAGGAAAGAAGCTGCCAGTGTGAAAGTGCACAGTAACATCTGATGCCATGTAACATGCATGTTTTCAGCATCCAGTGGAGTCAGCATAGGGGGAATGTGCTCACCTGCTCTCAGGGTCACCACTCACCATCTGTTCCCTCCCCGTGGAAGAATGGGCACCAATCTGAGCCCATTCATCACATGTGGACATGCATGTGTAATAAGCACTGCAGATAGGAAGTCTTGACACTTCCCCTTCTGCACTCTTTCCTGTGTCCTATGCTGGGCAGTGTAGCACCAGGCTAGATTTTCCATAAGACTGAGACTTTCTGTTCTGTACAGGTTGCTCCAAATATATGCTGCTCTATTGCCATGAGGTCAACCCCTGCGGTACAATATGCCCTCTCAAACATGCAGAAATTCAGCTGAAGAACAGAATTATTTCCACTGCCAATATGTTGCAACTTGCATTTCTGACACAGTCCTCCTTCCTGACTTTCCGTGTTATCCTCAAGCTGGAAGGCACAAGGGTAGCATGCAAGGTTCTTCATAGATGTGGCCATCATAACTACCCACACAGTACCAGGGGAAGCCCAAATAATGATGCACACTGTCACATTACATGAGACCTATTAAAACGTAAAAGCCAGGGAAGACCACCCATGAAGTAATTCTCACCGCCTCAGCAGCCACCATTGAAATACACAGTGTTTATGGCCCTAGCCCTAACGAACACTCAGCACAGGGCTGCAAACCTTTGCAAGCATGAATAACATGAATCAGCAGGACTCCCCTGAAAGATCTGTACATATGTGTGCAATTATTTTCCCACAGCTCTCCAGAGCTTGGAGCTGAAATGTAGATGAGGAGAAATACCCTTTGGGCTAAGCTTGCCCAAATCAACAAGGCAAACAAGTGCATTGCTGCCCAGCCGCCTGAGCTGTGCCTCCCAGAAGACCAGCCCCGGAGGTCGAGCAGATTGAGCCAGCTGATATTCACCTGCTCCGCAAATGAGACAGTGAGAGGCAGGGAGAAAACAAATGGGACCCCATCGCTGCTGAACTGATGTTATCTGCAGGCAGCTGTGCCTTTTGTGTAAGGGGAACACAGTGCCACAATTTGCAAATGTCACTGATGAATTGCTGCTGTCTCTGCAGCCCATTGTGAAGAACTGTCTGCTTGTAATTACCAGGGCTTTGGTTTTTTGTAGCAGTAATGCAGTAATGCCACCTAGTAACAAGTAAATCCAGTCCACAGGAAAATTATCTTCACATTAAACATAGCTTTCCCTACCTTTTTCACATAGTAGCATATGGAGGAAAAATTGTATGGTGATTGCAGTTTTCAGCTCAGACTCCTTGAATCTGAAGCCGATAAGCACAGAGTGTATGAGCATCATTAGAGATGGAAAAATAAAATATAAGGACTCTACAGTACATTGGAAGATATCAGAACAGAGGTTCCATTGCAAATCATCATAGGATGAAGGTCAGTCCTGGGAACAAAGCAAAGAAGTAACCCAGGAACTTAAGATTCATATTTCAAAGAGACTTAAGTCACTGAACACACTTACAGAGATGAGTGCAAAACCAAGCAGTACAATGTGTGTATTAGTTCCAATCCCCAGCTTTGAAACCCTCATCCTGGACACTGTTGTTCTTCTAAAAAGAACACTTACTAGTCAGTCATTCTAAAGCATCGAGTGAATTTAGTCTCCATTTTTCACTACTCCCCTTCTTTCCCTACTGAATGATCCTGGTATTTAGGATATAACTTGATCTATTTTAGACAGATAGCTGGTAAGCATAGCGATACCCCTCATACACATTTCAAAACCAAATTGTTCTGAAGGTTTTGGCTTTGGGCTTGCATTTTGTGTCCCTTCATATTGTGCAAAGGGAACAGTTTCAAGTTTTGCATTATGAATGTTATTGTGTTGTAAAATCCAGTAAGTGAGCAATGAAAAGCTTTATGGTATCACCATTTAACTCTTCTTGTTTAGAAGCAGTGGTGTTAACACTTTTTCCCCTCTAAATGGCAAGAGAGAGACCTCATTAATGCCAGGAATGTCTGTTATTCTCTATGCTGTTCTCAGCAAATTCTTCACTTAGGTTTTTGGGTTTTTTTTCACTATGGCCAAATAGAGCTGATATGGCTGGGACACAAGGTGAAAGACTGGAGTCTCTCTTCAGATCAGAACAAGCTGCTAGGTGAACTGCATTTTCTGACACTCGATGCTAAATCAGATCATTTTCACAAGTGCTCATACTCTCAGTCCCTTGTCCTTCCTGCAGCTTGCAGTGTTTACAAAGGTCTTTTTGCTCTTCCTAATGCTTTGCAGAATTGTGGCCACTGCTTCAAGCTTTTAAGAAGTTGCCTGTCTGTACTTTGACCGGCTTGCACGTGAGCACTGTGTAAACACCACAGAGAGCACCATATAGCCTCGAACCATGCTGGCTGGACAGGACACTGAGACAACTAGTAATTTCTGTATTTTCCTAGGTTAATATCAGGAAGATTAACCTCATAATTTCTTGAACTATTGAAACTTCTCTAACTGCTTTTTTCTTTCGTTTGAAACTGTAGATTATGTCCTTTTATTCCCTATGACAAAAATCTGACATGCTTGTGATTTTGATAAACTGTCAAGGATTAATTTGACACCTGTGTTTTATGTTCAAGAGTGATTCAAGTTTTATTACACAGTGACTATGGCCCAGTCTATCATTTTACACCTGTTTTACATTGGATTGTTTCCACTACCACCACTGGTGTCTCAGCAGCTGTAATTTTTTGGCCTGTGCTACATACTCATCAGAGGACATTCTTGCATTTCTACTTCAAATAAGATCAAAATGTATATTCTTACATTCACAGTGTTTTGTGGTACACCATTTTTTTCATCCTTAGCACATTTTGCCTGTGCTCTGTATTACGTTTTTCAGATGTGGCCCCATGTTGTTCTATCATCCAAACTTTTGTCCTGGTTTTCTAGGGAGAAGAGCATAATGCTTACGCAGCATATGGTTCTTCTTATATTTTAGCACCAGTCCAACTTTTTACCTTTGGATGAGCTCAAAATTGTTCAGAAAAAAAAGGGCATAATCCTAGCGAAAACAAAGGTACCTGTTTTATTGAATTTACCTATATTGAATCTTTTCACAGAAAACTGGGAAAAGTCTAAAATGTGACTACAGCAGCTTGAATGTATGTTGTAAATAAAACCTATGCTTCTATTTAATAAGAAAAAAGGTGCCAGTAGTCCTTTGAAACAAAAAGATATTTTTGAAACAAAAAGATATTTTTGAAACAAAAAGATAATACATAGGATCATTCAACGTGATATTCTGGCCTTCTCCCCAAAGAGGGCAGAAAATGGCTGCTGGGGCAGGGTGGGCTGTCGTGGGAGCCAAACCTTCCTCTCTCCATGGCACAACCCAGAGCCAGGGAGCTGCTGCCATCAGTGACCAGCCTGTGAAGACAGGATATGAACTGGGATCTTGCCCCAGTTCAGCCACTCTTTTGTACTCAAAGCACAACAGACCTCTTCACATAAATTACCTCTGCTACCTGAAGTTGTGTCAGTGACTAAGGAGTCATTGTCAGCCACTTCTATGCTGTCTCTTTTCCTCCTGCTCTCATCAATTGGCAAAGTCATCTCAAGAGTATAAAGCACTCATAAATTTCCTACCATTTTTGTCCTTTTGCTGTTTGGCCTACATTCTTCAGATTCCCTTCTCTCATAATCTGCTTCAGTAACTTCCTTCTTTGACCAGAACATGATCCATCATGAACTCTACCACATAACACTTTTGCCACTGTATTGTGCAAACCCTGCTGACTCTGGTGCAGAAAGCTCTAATGTCACTGCAGAGTTTTATCTTAAACAAGGTTCTGCACCAAAGTCACCAGAAATTCAGTAAATATATACTCTCAGATTTCAAAGGGGCATTCAAGCACTGTGTGCACAAAAGTAGCATGGGGGAGGAGGGTGAAGGTAAACCTCACTGTATGAGTATTCATCAATGTTTTCTGACCAGCTGAGACCTTCTGGAAAAGGACTAGACTAATATCTATTTGTCATTTATTAATGTTAATGTCTAACACAGGGTGTCTATACCTTGACCATGGGAAGGAACAGGGGTGACGCTCTTAGAGACTTTTCCTGTGTGAACTCGTCTCCACTCCGTGTGTGACCTTTTTTTTTCCCCCCCCCTCCCGAGACAGAAGCATTAATACAATCTCTGAGTAGCCCTCCCTAGTGAGATTTTCACCAGCAGTATCTGGGGCAGATCACCAGCACACTTAGCACAGATCTGCTGACCTGTGATGTGAGCGGTCTTGTTATTTCTCAAGCAGATGCAACTCATTGTAATTTCAAACAAACTGCTCCAACTGTACCAAGAAACTACATTTCAGCTCGAGGCCAGCAGCCTGGTGATGCATCACAGTAGATACATACACACATGCATACATATGTGGATGCTTTCTTCTTATTGTGGAGAATAGCTGTCACATAAACTTTTAATAGCAGTGCAGGGATTTACTTCCCCCTCTGGTCTGTGGCACACTTTTCTGCTGTTCTGTGATGTACTTTGACTGATCATTTCTTAGTCTTCTAGGTGCAGACCTCTAAAAACACTAGGAGCCCTCAGTCCCCCTTTTCAAGTGCAAACGATTCATTTTCGGTGAAGTGTGGCCTCCCTATTCTTCTGCCAGCCGTTGTGTTTGTGAAAGGACCGTCTCAAATTTCTTGTGCGGGAGCAGCTGTTGCTGGACCGAGGCGGCCTTTTCAGAGCCCCGCCGCAGGAGCGCCGCCGGAGCCGCTTTTCACTTCTCCTGCTCTCTTTCCTCCCTCCTTTTGTCTTCCCCAAAGCAAGAGCCCCCCTGACCCTTCGCCTCCCTCCAGCCTACCTCCTTTGTCGGCGGCTGCAGACAAGTTCCACCCTAAATCAAGCATTGTCTCCATCTCCAGAAGCCAGCACGTGCCCACATCCCCTTAATCTTTTAATTTCCCCCCAGGAAAAGGCAGCTGTTAGCAATACGCACAATGCACAGCTGTCAGCTGGGGCCTGCTGCCTGCCCACACAGAACAGTGAGGGAGGTAGCGCCGGGGCCGAGGAGAAGTAATATCTACATATATGTGCCTTTGGCAACAGTTGGCAGCACGTGCTCTGAAATGCGGCATTGTCGGAAAACCCACCCCTGCCTTCCCCCCGCCACGGCTCCGCACACGTATGGGCTTGAACTTTGGCTGATTTCAGAACAAAACGCCCAGCTTCAAAGGGCAGGACTCCCCAGATAGCTGCATTATACCTTAGCTGCTGAAACAATCCTCTGCAAAATTACAGAGTGTGAAAGGGACAGACCTCCAGGAGTCCGGCGCGTGGTTCGTGTGTTCTCCTCTTTTACACACCAGTCATTTGGAAGTTTAGTCCTGGAGGGAGAGAAGCATAAACAATCTGGAGTGGGAGAAAAGACCCATACATCATGATTTTAGCTTTTTCCCCAGGTGGTAAGCAAGGCTAGCATTTTAAAGTAAAGCAGGGAAGGACATGAGCACATGCGACTGGGCTGGTGACCTCGCTACATTAACGTGCAAGGGACAATTGCTTCACATCGAGATGAAGAAAAAGGTGGTTATTTAGGACCGGAAAAATGCAAGGCATAATTGCATCTGCGCAAACATATGCACATTTGCATGCCAAATTCGTACCTGCAACAGTGGCAAATGTGCACACAAATGATAAATTGCACAACGCAGTGGTCATTTGCCAGTGTGGTTGCCACAGGTGAGCTTGCAAACATAGTAGCTACGGACCCCAATTATTCATGTAAATGTGCTTTCTTCTCCTGGGGTAACATTGTGCATGCAACTTTACAGAAATCAGACCTCTTTGCTCCATATGAGCGCCTGCCAGAACACAGAGGATTTTCTTAAGGAAATTCACTTTGCAAACTCATGTCTTGTGGTGAGGATGTGTAAAAACCTCACCCATTTAAAACTTCCATTTCCTTTTCCCATGCAGATTATCTTAAAGTATACATGTATTTCTCTCACTAGCCTTTTGGCTCATCATTAAATGGGTGTTTGATTGATTTCTATATGCAGTGGTTCCCAAAGACTAAGCATTTAAAAAGTGACAGTCTCATCAGCTGGTTTTGCAGAGGTGTGTTGCATAGTTTCCTCCTTAAGCAATGGAACAAACAAGCTTCCCTCCCAAACCTTTCATTGTCATAACCTTTTTGCAGTCAAGCAGACAAATCTGGGGTTACTTCACTACTCTCAGGCGTTTTACACGATAAGGAACAACTTCTGTGTTATTGGTGAATATTCCCCAGCTTGCTCAGTACACGTGTTTTTACTTGCTTTATCTCACCTGGCCTGTAATTTAAAGGGCTTAAAAGATACACTATGCTAAGTGGACCATATGGCATATGGTACACCTGCCCCATGCTTAGCACCTGCTGAGCGCACAGTGGGTGTCAGGCTGCTTGATACAGCACTCCTGGCCAGAGGGCAAAAACATTTCCACGCATTTGCATGCTGGACGGAGGCCACGTGCCTTGGCTGTGAGCGGATCTGACACAGCACCATGTCAGTGCTTTCAAGATTAGCAAATCTGTAGAAAGCAATGGATTTAACCAACAAAGGAGGTGCCATGTTGCAAAGACCTACATACATACAGACACCTCAGGGATCCTAATAACCTTGTAGTGATGAACCAAGATCTTCAATAAATGCTAGCTTGCCTTGGGTAGGGAATATCTGTATTGACCATTTGGATGCTGTCAGAGTTTTCCTGAAGTACTCAGAGAAATCAAAAAGAGATGTGTTTTGCTATCAGTTAGGCAAACACAAATGCCAACCTGTTTTATACTCATGCAGAGCAACCAAGGGCACAGGCAGAAAACAACATGCAGTCAAAAACAAGTTTCTCAAAACAATAGGCATCAAGTAGATGGATAAAGCTTTAGCACTCATAAGGGTTTAGCAAGTGTGTGCCTCAAGAGTGGCCTGCAAGACCTGCCTTTTCATTGCTCTTTCTGCTGGCCCATGACTCACTTTCGGCATATGCAAACTGGGACAGGAAGCCTGCATTTTTGGTGCAAAGTTCTGTGAGATTTATGGAGGAGGAATAGCATGCCAAAATATTAAGCAGTGCTATCATTAGGTGATTTGCTATTTCTCCTGGTAGCAGCAGCAGCAGCCTTTGTCAAAGAAGTCCAGGTATCCAGCAAAGCCAAGGTACATTTTAGTGCCTTGTGTGAGAGCTGTAGCCTCTAACACTGGGCAGCTGGACAAACACACACACACACAAAATGGTGCAGCCAAAAGTATTTGTTTCTCTTGCACTTCTCAGGGAGGAAAATATATCATGCATGTGATTGGCAAAGGGACTCCAGGAACAGACAGGGTGGTAGGGCTTGGTGGTGCCCTGAGAAGTGACTGGCAGGCTGCAAAGGAGCTCGGTTTTGCACCAAGGACAGAAGTGGACCTTGTGCAGGGCTAGCACTAGCTGCAATGCCACCACCACAGGAGGGGACACTGCAGGGCCTCTCTGTTCCAAGCATCCTCCAGCACAGACTTCGGAATTGCCCAGTTTAGAAGATTTCAATTTTCTGATGGGCTGTCTCTCAACAGTATGCTTTGATTAACCTATTTGAAATTAATCCAGCAGTGATGTTTCTGTCCTAATGTTGAAACATCACCAAGTGAAACACAGAGCTGTTCTTTTATTTCATTTGTAGCTGTCTCTCCTGTTACTGGAAACAAAAGTTCTCTGGCTGCAAGGAAGTCATCAGGCTAACACCTTCATTGCTAGAAGGACCCTGTGTTTGCTTAGGCCTGAGGACATCCATGACCCTGTAACAAGGAAGTGTTTTTCCTCGCATATCTGCAAACCTACTAAGCACACCAGGGCCAAACCACAGCCGCACTGGACAGGCCATTCTGCACAGCACCACTGAGGGTCTCTGGTTGGGGTTTCTCTTTGTGCCATGGAACAGATTCCCTTCTCATGACTTTCCACCAGCCCTTGAGGTTGCGGGGGGAAGGCAAAGCACATCCCCCCATGCACGGGTCTGGGGTACAGGTGTGCTCCCCTGCCCGCTGCAGAGGCAGCTCAGGACAGAGCCCGGCCGGGAGGTCCTTCTCCAGACCTGCTTCCCTGTATGGTAGTCTGCGGCGAATTGAGCCGTCAGCGAATGCCCCAGGCCCGGTCTAGCCTCAAACTACCCCGGGCCCATCTGTCACCCTATCGGGGCATCTTTGCCGCATGATTGGCGCAGGGCTTGAAAAGGCAGCACAAGACGGGCCATGTGGCAACCCTGCCGACAGGGAGCGGGCGGTGGGGGAGCGGGATGAAATATTGTGACAGGACATTTCAAACCCCAGCTAATCACAGCTGCTGAGGGCTGAAGAGTGCTATACATCCCTTCGTATCAGGCGGTGCATTCCTGGCAGCATTATTAATTCAGAGGAGTCCCTTTAATTTGAAGCAGAGATTAAGGCTTTCCCCGGCTGGCCTCACTGCGGCTGTAAAGGCAACAGGCAGGGCTATTGTAAGGCCATTAGGGAAGAACAATAGGACGCTGAAAGGGGGATGCGGGTGAATAGGGGAACGAGAGCTGGCTTGTGCCAGAGGCCTGCTCGGCTCATTAGGGGAACGGCAGATGGAGCGTGGCCGGGTTGCTGGGCAGAGTCTGGGCTGGCAGCTGGCGGCAGCTCCCCCGCACCTCATCCCCACCGCATCCATCCCCACCGCACCCGCAGAGCAGCCTGCTCCCCACCCGAGGTACAACAGATGGATGGAGACTGTCTCCCCTACTGGCCAAAGGAAAAAAAAGGGGGGGGTCTCCTTTTATCCCCCCTCCTGCCTCATCCTCCCTACTGCACTTCCTCAGGCACCCCTGGACTCTGCCGAGCAGAAATGCCAAGGGCACACTCCCTTTTGCTATTCATGGTCATGCCAGTCTATGGCATCCTTCTCAGCAGGGATGAATGAAGAAACCTGGTGGCTATGTAGGAGATGCAGTTTTGGAGTAATTTTGTTAGACGCAGTTAGGCACCTAACTGATTCATGTAACTCCTCACTTGATTTTTTAAAGTGCCCAGCTTTATGGGCTTCAGAGCAAATTCTGTATCTTACACTAACAAAGCTTTCCTTTCCCTTTACATGCTTGAGCTCATACATATGTCACGCCTGAAAGGAGTGTCTGACACAGTCAAAAGTCCAGCCTTGCAGTCTACCAGGTGCCTGTGGCGTTTGCCACCCCGCAGCACACTGACCTGTGCCGCTCCCTGGTAGCCACGGCCACCCAGTCCTCCTAGCTCCATCTCCTCCTGCAGAGCAGGAGGGCATCATAGACGAGTCCTGCTTGAAAAGAGGCCTTAGAAAGCGTCACAGAGCAGTGGTTTTTTCTTGGCTGAACTGGTGAAAAAGTAATTTTCTTCTCTCAGTTTTGACATTACTTCAACTCCCAGGGCTTGTGAAGTAACGGTTCTGGCAACGTGGACTGCTGTGTGGGACACTGACAGCTGCCAGGAGAGGTACGTGCCGTTCCCTCTCCCCAGATGTGGCACAGGGGCAGCTGGATGGAGAAACTTGTTTGGATTTGACAGTCATTCCCCTGACACTCTGGGGAAGGTCAGCCAGAAGATATTACTGAACATCCCAACAGAAATAATAATTTTTTTAAGCAGGTGTAATTTTGTGGTTGCATTTCTCAGAGTCGTTTACAATGCTTTTGTGCAGTTCTATGTTGTTGTCTCTTTAGAACAGAAACACTCCATGACCTGAAATGAGCTTGTGGCTGAGCAACTTGGCATGGTCCCAAGGAAGTGCAGGACACCCAGATCGGGCACTCTGCATTTAACAAGCTGACATCCTCTTGTATTTATGGTCTATGCTCCTGTCCAGTTCATGACCATGCATGTAAGTGCTGATCAAACAGCAATTGCAATTTCTTCCATGGAAAAGATAATTTTAGGAAACTGTGGAGAGTATTTTTAGTTACAGAGGTGGAAACAAGGGAAGGAGCCAGCACCCTGTGATTGAGTCACTTTGTGCACATCATCGCCAGGTACTCTTCAGACTGCTCATCCTCCACAAAATGCTCTTTGGGAGTGCTGAGGCTATTAAATGTGACAGCTGCAACACAGCACTGAAAAAAAAAAAAAGTCTCAATTTTCAAAGCAACACTTTAGGCCTTCTTCTTCAAACAGCTTTTCTTCCTCTGCACCATAGTGTTTGTATCTTATTTTCATTCACCTTACCAGTATTATTTATTCATACCTTATTTAAAATTAGTAGAATATACAATCTTAAGTTTATTCAGGGTGCAACTCTATTTTCCACATAAAGAATGCATTGGGCATGATTATGGAAATTACTTAGATTCCTTTTATTTTTGCCACTGTCGAGTTACTGCTTTTATTTCAATTTCTTGTGGGTTCAACAGAGACCAGCCCAGGCCTCCAGCACAGAGAGCTCAATCCCAAGTAGCTGCACCTGCACCACTGGCAGCGGCTGTTGGAGTGTGGCGTGAGGTGGCTAGTGGCTGAAAGAGTCAAGGGTAGGGACTGATGTCTGCTTACTCTGGCTTTACCATCGAAGAGACCACAGACAGGGTAAGTCGTGAACTCCGTCTGCAGTCTGAACTCACACATCAGCCATTAAGCACATCTCTGAGCCAGACACATTTGTACAGATACAGGGATGGTCATTTCTAACCTGCCACTTGCAAACACAATTGTTCTTCACCTATAGAAGCAGACAATGGAGAGACTTAATGGTCAAATATAAGTTTCTGAGAGACCTAATCATGTAAAAATTTCTTGACAGCCATAGTACATCTTCCAAGAAAGGACAAAAAATCCTTTCTAGTTATCTGTGCAAAAGTAGCTGATCATTCGGTTCATCCTCAGTTACCACAGTAATTAAAGGAGCATAAATGCCAGTGAAAGCAGGTAGGTTTAATTCCAGAATCAGATGCAGTGTGTGAAAATATACAAAGCTTTCATATGTGGATCTGCAGAGGTTTTGCCGTGTGCTAAAATCTGCAGTGGCATTCGCCTGTGGTTTGGAAAGCTGCTTCTTACCATTTACAAAGCCTGTCAGAAAATTGAGAGAAAAAACTTAAAAGCAATAAGAAGTCTTGTTTAGCAACCAGCTGACAGTCCAGACATGAGGACTTCCATTTTCTGCATAGAACTCAAAGTCTGCGCAAGGAAGGATCTAGCTGTCAAGGGGAGTTAAACCTGCTCTAGAAAGCCGAGCAATTTAACAAGTAGAGAATCAGAAATTGTCACTTTCTTTTCAAAAATTTTTTTAAAGTTCTTTTGAGACGGGTCCCTGGAGGTCTTTCATTCTTTCTGCTGTGAAACTAGGATGCTTATTGCTGCCCATAGTAACTCAGGGATTCAAACCATCATTGAGCTGCAGGCTCCTTAAACTAACTATTTAGTAGCAGCCTTGTACCCACGTCCACCCGTCTTATCATTTCATGTCAACATTAATTCCTTGAATAGTGCAATTGGAAGGCCCGAAGGCCAAGCACCTCGATGGCCAGTGGAAACTCACGGGGCATGGGGAATAGTGAAAAAATAACCATCTGGCTCTGACCCCGTGTTCCTGGCGTGGGGCTCACTGTCCTTCACTGCAGCCGAGTTCATGACTCCATGACAGCAGCTTTGCTCTCTGACCCCACAGCAGGTTCTAAAATGCCAGCAAACACAAGAGGCAGGGCAAAGTCAAAGCACACACAGATAGTGTCAATACAGAGTGTCTCTCCAAGGAGGAGACACAGGCCATAGGATTATGCTGCTCTTCCGCTGAGCAAATTTTAGCCTCTGAGCTCTGACAAAGGTGTTGGCTGCCAGGGGTGCAGTACTATGGTTGTATGAATAGACTGTACATCACCTCTACGGAGGGCAAAGGGCAAAAATACCGACAACGTAGGAGAGCAGCCACATCTCACAGCTCTGTGATTTCTCTTTAAAAATACAGAATAATGTCAACGACATGTGTTTGTGCACAGTTGCACACAGCGTACCTTAAAAGCCCTGAGAAGTGTTCAAGCTCATATTGTTCTCACACCCTGGAAAGCTGCTTTCAAGACTTTATGGTTTGATTCACAGAAACTAAGTTCTACAGAGAACTGCCCACCAAAGTAGCCATGATCCTATGCACCAGTTAAGTGTTCCTACAGACAAATCCCTGTTTACAGCTTTCATTTGTGCATGTAACGTCTTGCACTTGTAACTCTGGGAGCAGTGGCTGCAAACGTAGGTACACCCTTCACATGTGTTCTTGTTTACAGGACTTGGTGTTCGTTTTTGAAAATACAGTCCTAGTTCACTGCACTGAAGGAGGTCAGCAACTGCACATGGCTTTAAAACATGTTTTGTTAAAAGGTTACTTTGACCCACTGTGGTCACTAATAAGGCAACAAGATCAACATAAGCATCAGTCCCACAGTGCTTTTTCATGAGGCTGTTCATGGGGGAAATAAGGTCCAGAAATACAAGCTTACTATACAAAACCTAATTTGAGACAGTTGTTGCCTGTTCTTGTTTTTCAGCCCCTTTAAGTGAGATAAAAGGAGTTATATATATATGTTCTGACCCTAATTTCCAATTGACAAGTAGTACTCCTACGACCTTCTTGGAGTAAAAGTCAGCCCCTCAACCCATTTCCAGGATGAGCTGATAACCCACTTCCAAGAAAACAAGTTCATAAACATCTACACAGTTTGTAGGGATCAAGCCACTATCTAAAGGATATGTACTTAGACTTTTTCTGTAAGACCAACTGTGGATCTCAACAGGAAGTATCATGCATTTATTCCTCCACAGATGAGAAGAGTCTTGCCCGTAATCCTAATGCAATTTGTAGGTAGCAGTACATTTTCAGAAAGGTTTCCACATGTGCATGCACACTTGTGCCTTTTTGCAACACGTGCTAATACCTGCAGGTGATCTGTAAATAATCTTACATCTGTAGATATACGTATGTGTGCAGCAATAAAATCAGCCTGTGCACCTGCACTCTAGTGAACGCCACCGTACAGCTAATTAAGTGTCCCTGCAAAAAGCATTTTGTGCAGGCGCAAGGTTGATGCTGGTAGGGCCCTATTGGCCATCTGCTGCTGTTCCCCCCCTACTTTCTCCAAGCAGGGGTGAGCCTCCCCTCTCCAGCAACCTGGTTTGGTGAACCTCAGGCAGGTACAAGGACCCCGTGCAAATAAATGCGGCTCCACGCAGAGTTGAACAGACCTTCACTGTGGGCGCACTGGTGGCTTTGCAGGGAATACTGCAGAACTGTAACAGGGTGCTGCAGTAGCTATTGAGGGATTGACTGCCAAATTCTCTTTTACAAATAGCTCCCCAGCACGTGGTAATCATGGAACTTACCCAGTCAGTAGAGAAGCTACTGCACAATGCCATGGTGCTGAACCTAGAAGGCTTTGAAGCAGGAAACAAATACTCAGAGACAGTCCTTTGTATGCTGGATTCTAGCTCTTGCAACATATTTTGTGCCAGATAAATCTGCACTGGAAACAATTATTGGGAAGTGAATGATGATGGCCCTGCTGCCACAGCACCCTGAGCTGCACCGCTTCTGTGCCCAGTGCCTTCTGTAATTGCAGAGGGTTGTTTTGCAAAGAGATGTTACAAAACAAACACCAGCTTCCTTGGGTGCCTGTAGAAAGGGAAATCAAGATTTATTTTCTTTCCCTTGTGATGATCAGCAGACACTGTTTTCACAAGGATCTCAAGTAAAGGGACAAACAAGAGTGCAAATTGTGCAATTTTCACGGTATTCCTTCTGTCGTTCCCCTCAGCTACCCGAAACTGCTCTTGCTCTGAAGAGAAAGCAACAACACAGGACAGTTTGTACATAAACAGGGCTGTGCAGCATTAAATGAGCAAAAGCCGAGCTGAATTTCATAACTAGATGCCGTCCCAGTCATCAGCTAGTGTGGGAGGTGGGAAGCTGTTTTCTCTCTACAAGCGTTGGTGCTGTTGGGAATTTATTTATAAGCACCTTCTACCGAGGAATCAGAAGCTGCTCTTGGAAAGAACTGCTGCTGTCATCTGGTTACAAGGATAATGTCCTAACTTAGTTTTCCTGCCTCGCTTCAGCACACACCACCAGCACACCACCTCCCTTTGCCACAGCATTTTGCCCAGAGGGGTTTTGGCATTGATCCAGCTAAAGCCTATTTAAGACTTCACCAGTAAAAGGGGACGATGCAATTCTCTACATGCCAACAGGTAAATTCAGCTCCAAACCTTTTCCAAATTAGTGAAGACTAATAAACGTATATGTGATTTCTCAGAGCTCTTCACAAACGCTGAATGCACTCAATATGGTTAAGTGATAAAAAACAACATTGGAAAGTTTGCATTTGTTCTGCTGTAGCAGTAACATGATGTCCTGCCAGCAGCAGGACAGAATGCAATGCTGGGAGAGCAGGAAGCTAGTGGGAAAGAAAAAATAAAATGCAAGCCCCATCCTTTATGTTTTGCTGATAGGGAAAAATAAATAAAGGGAATAACTTTTCACAAAGGGCTGACTCTGGGATCGCTCTGAAGGGCTGGGCCTTGAACAAGGCAATAAAACAAGAGGAAAAGCAGAAGAGCTTTCTCAAGTGCTACACAGAAAAAACGCCCCTCAGCAAAATCTCTTCCTTACTAATCCTGCCACACAGATCTGGTATCGTAATCCCTTCCTTTCTTTTCTCTCTTAATCCCTTTCCCACCCTCCAATCTGTAATAGAAGTATATTGACCAAAAGGAAGGGAAACTGGATTTGGCATAAGAGCCCACTAGCAATATAAGCAGGCTCTGATTTCCCAGCAGGGGTAGCAACCTTCCCCTCTGTGAAGCTGTTTATGCTTTATGTCAGTAAAAGCAAGAGTGGAAGCAAGCATGACAAGTCAGTGCTGAGTTTGGGCTTTTCTATTTTTAAACTGGTTTTGAGCGACTGACTGCTCTGTGGCTAATTCCCGCACCTCGAGGCCAAGGACAAGCGAAAAAAGTCTCTGCATAGCTCAGAGGCTATGGAACTGTAGGAAAAGGAGGGTGGAGAGAGAGGGAAGGTGGGCAGTGCATGGCAGAAGATGAGCAGCACCGCAGGGCTGCAGGTGTGCAAAGCACTTCTCAGGGATACTCCTGCAGCCAGATGACACCTTGGGCAGCCTCACAGCACACATGAGGATATTGAGAGGAGAGATACCAGCATCAGTTTCACACTTCCCGCGGGTCAACAGTGCAATGCCTGAATCAGTAATTTTTTACGCTGTGGCAGAAGAAACTGTTCCGCCTGGGGTCACACTGAAGCAGCAGTGCTATTTCTCAGCACTGTTCTCTAGATGTTGGGAAATTTGTGCTGTGAATCTGCATAGTCATGCACTCACTTCATTTGAGTAAACATTGTTCTTGTCTTACTTGGATTACCTTTGCTCACTGAAACCACATCCACTTTTTATGCTGGCTGCTTATACTGTAAACGAAGCTGGAAATATTTTAAAAAAAAATTGAGGCCCTTTGTTCAGTAGTCTGCTAGTTATTTTCTTCTTCCCCATTCCTATATAAGTAGGTCATAATGTCACATAAGGAATTAATACAGAACTTTCACTTTCCTTTTTGTCTTTCTTCTCTGATCCTTTTCAGCTCATGGCATGCCTGCTTATGTTTCCCAACACATATGTTACAGTAGCATCCAGCTACTTCCCCCTCTCAAAATGGCCGTAATAACACTCCTTCCCTTTCCTACTAGCAGTTGCATTCCTGCCTTGCTCCAGTACTGCAGGTGTACCATGTACCTCTTCTTCTGTACAGTGAACCCATTTGAATGCACTTACGCTGTCATCTCCTCTCCTGCTTGCAGGCTGGTTGTGAACAGACCATCAAGGCTTGACAAGGACAGTGATGGTTCCTTGTAACCTGACATCCAGATGCTCTGTCCCACACTCTGCAAGCTGCCATTCGCACTCATTCAAAGTGACTTGGAAATAAGGGACACCCTCACCTCCTGGTACAAGTCCCATATTTATACACCATAAGTGCCCATAGAAGTTGAGAGAGGTGCAGCACCCAGATGTGGCAGCCAGGTGGGAACAGTCACTGAGACTGTGGCACTAGGAGTGTCAAAGTTTGTTGGTTTTTTTTCTCCTCTGTTGTAAATTAATATCAATCAAATTTTCCTACGCAATGGGGTTTTCATGACTAACAAGAAGACATATGCCTAAGTGTCAAATGTTCTTCTGTCTCTCCAGGTAGGCACAGCTGAGTCTTTCTTGGCCCAGAGAGCAGGTGAACCAGCTTGTTTTTCTGTCACTTAGAAACAGGCCTTAACTGTACAAAATGTAAGTTAAAACAATGATCTGTTCCTCAGCAACAACCAAAAAAATGCCTTAAGAGAAAACTCTTGTCCAGCAAAAGTCGGCACATTGCTGTTTATCAGATTTATCAAAGGACAAGTTGTACACATAATAAATGTTACACTGCCTCCAGAGTCGGGTAATAGCTGTGGAGACTACAGGAATGCTTGCATGAAGGAAAAATCAGCACCTGTCCCAAGCCTCGTGGAGAAGAGCTTGCTAATATTTTTTCATATGTACCCATGGAGTCCATGTATGGATGAGAGGGGTGCAGCTTCTGCTTAGCTGGGTATGCGGCAAACACTGTGTTAGCAAGCTTTGAGCCAGGTCATTTGTGAAGACACTGGGGTAACTCTGGGGTAATAGAAACTGCAAGTAGGTGACATGGTGTACATTGGTAAAGAAAAGGATCTGGTTTGCCCTTAATGTAATTCATGGGGTTATACATACAGGTTGAAGAAAGAATTGTGCCCACAAACAACTGCATATGAGGTGGGAGCTAATATGAACGACCTAGAAGTTGTTACCCACTCTGTAAGTATCATCACTTCATTTACACCAGGAAAAGACACACCAGGTTCCCGTTCTTAGTCATTCTCTTTGATCCAGCAGTTTCTTGTTTCCTGTGCAATAATGGGTTTGCAGAAAAATAACTACATCCCATAGTGGTTGTAAGATCCCTTTACAAACGGCCTTTGCTTTCTCTTCTTTTACATGCTTTCACATTGCTTGAAGCTTGCATAACATTGTCAGGATCAGTTCATTAAAGGCAACAAATCCTGAAAATGAAATCCAGGAAGAGGGCATCGTTTTCACATTTCTTTCCTCAAATATGTACAGACATTTTTCAGCTTCTACATCTTCTACCAAGTTTTTGGCTTGCCCTGATTTCTAGGGAGCATCAGCAGTTTCCCCAAAACACAGGAAAACAAATTTAAAGGCAACATGGTCCTTGCAGTGTAGTGGCCTCTTCAGAGCTGACAGGCTCCTGTAGAAATAGAATTTGTATTTCACTAAAACCCTAATGAAAACTACATACCATCCACAAAATTGTGGTCCTTGTGCAGACAGCAAATGGCGTGGCAGCTACAGAGTCCACAGAATAAAAGAGTATGAATAAGGAAAGAAGATATATCACTCACAATTAAAAAATATATATATATATATATATATATATATATATATATATATAAAATTTTGTGCATGTTGTGTTTATTTAAAAAATAAACATTATATAAACCATATGATACTTGTAACCCAGCTACAGATAAATACCGCTTATTCACCTAAGTTGTAATCACTTGGCTCCGGACAATTTGGGGCATTTAAAATAACTGACAAAGAAAATTTTTTGATCAATGATGTCAAGAATCTTAGATGATGCTAGATATCAAAATACTTGCAAGGATGCATTCTTTATTTCAGTTAGTCTTTACCACCCTCCACTTCAGAATATAAAATCACAAAAGCAACAAAGGGTGTCAGGGGGAAGGAAGGGAAATAAAGCTAATACATTTTGCCCAGTCTGAATAATCAGACATGCAGCTGAAACCTCTTCACTTCAGCCTTTTACAAGCATCATTACTACAGAATGAAAGTTCTTATAGCAGAGTACTAGTTCCATGTATTCGAGTTTCCTTCTCGAATAAATGTATATTCTGGGAAATCCCCTTGTATAGTAGTGAACTTTACTAAATGAAGTGTGTGCTGCTCTGTGAGTAACTCAGATTAAATCAGCCTAACTTCCATATAAGTTAGATAAAGATATGCTGGATAGAGGCTTTACACTAATTGAAGGCATTACTTGATGCTGGTAATTAAGATGTGAGTGGAAAGAAGGATCTGTAAGTTTCGACCAAAGCCAGATATGAGGAAATGATTGAATGCTATCATGTGTTATCTGGCAGATCTGCAAAGAGCTTGTTTTGCCTGGAGCTGGGTCAAGAAAAAAATTTATAACATCTTAGTCAATGAAGTGATGGTCCAGTCTTAGCCCAGAGTTGACTGTCCCAACACAGTCATTTAACTCTAAATGGAACAGAAAAAGTTAGGCAACTTGTGACAAGTATTCAGTTAACACCGCAGAAGTGTGTTTCCTCTTTTGCCAGCAGCTAAAGGAGCCCAGAGTGGCTGAGATAAGGTACCCTCACTGGGCATATCAAGCAAGGTGCAGGGTGTCAAACTCTGGTGGCACACAATGTGCCAAACAGACCTTGCAACAAGGCCAGAGTGCAAAACATTCAACAATCCAGGCATTGTTTTGGCATCAAACAGACCAGAAAACATGAATGGGAATGATGATACCAGGAAAGTGAAACTGGTAACACCACTTCATGGCAGCAGCTGGGCAATGACTGACTCCCAGCAGTACCCACACTACCCGCTCCAGCAAGGGAGTGAATCATCTCTCCTTTGCACATTGTTTCTCAAGATCACAACAGTGAACTGCTTGGCTGAAAAGGACATTTTCAGAATCGGTGAGTTTTTGAGGTGCATATTAGGAAAACATGCATTCAGAGTTTGTAAAGGTATCCATTTACAGTGTAAACAACACTTTAAGTTAGGTGAGCTCTCTTCATAGAACGTAGTGGCAGTATTATCCCCATCAAAACCAGACAATACTGCTTGTAATCTGAAAGAGATGAGCATAGAAAGTACCACTCTTCATGAAACATGGAGTATGACACACCTCTCACCATGAGCAGTTTATGAAGAAAGGCTTTGACCTTCCAAATAAGTGAGCATGTATTCAACCTCTATCACTTTGAGCAAGGGGAGACAGTGGGGTTTTTGAACATGCCAGATGTAGACATGTACTCTACCAAGACTGGGGTTTAAAGCCCTAGTCCTCCAAATACTTCCCTGTATGTGAGGACACAGTGAAACCAGTGACACTCTTCATGCTGCCAGAGATGAAGAGCTGAACAAAACAGCCTTTGCTACATGCCGGGGAGGGATAAAATGCAGTGTAGGTTAACTACGTGGAGCCTCTGACAGACTTTTTGCTGTCCTGATTGAGCTTACTTATTGAAAGTTTGGCTGTCTTCACTTAAGATGTTTCTCTGCTTTTCAGACTGACCTATTGATCTGTATTTTCTGCAAGCAAGTGGCTGCAATAGTGTCCACCTTTCACTGCAGTATCTTTCTAAATAATTTAAATAGTCATTGGATCAAATGGATAACCAAAAGTATGCACCATGTAGAGGCTGATGATTTCCACTTGGCACTATGTTGTAATCCTGAAACACTGTGTACCTCACCCACTAAGACTTCGAATGTGTAGCAAACAAAGCATGCATGCGAGAGCTGCATGCAAGAGTAGCTGGAGTTTGACAGAAGAAACTGAGACAGCCTCCCAAAGAACAGTCCATAACACACTAAATAGAGTATTCACTAGGGACACAGGAGATGTAAGTCCATGCTGCTTTTGTGAGTGATACTTAATTTCTAGATGTTCATTTATGCTCCCTCATTAGAAATTTGTTAACTGAGAGTGATATATATGTTTTGGGTCAGAATTTTTTATTTTCCTTGACCTATAAGAGGCATTTTTGGGGTTTTCATTTATACAAGAAAAGAAAAATGCAATTTCACTTTGGTTCAGTCTTGAGTTTCTCTGGCAATTTGATAATCAAACCAAAAAGTCAAATATTCAGACACACTTTCTACTAGAAAACTATAGGTCTCCAATAGGAAGAAAATTAATGATAAAAATAACTGTTTTAAGAAAGTTTACTGAATATCTACTTAGATGCCATTATGTTCCCATAAAGTATGTAATTCATTTCTTGTTTACATTCCCGTGGAATATGTGGCATTGGGATGGTTGCTCTTCCCACCAGCACAAAGTCTTAAGTCCAGGAAGTGAACAGTTAAGCTTCTGCAAAACAGGAGTCTGAGCAGCTGTGTACGTACCATATTGACTTACAAAGTGCTTCACTTACTTATTGCGCTCATTCTTCATACTATAATGAAAATAAGACCTATTGTCTCTCCTCAGCCATTTTTTTTCCTTTGTTGTCTTTCCTTTTATCTAAACACAACTTTTAAAGGTCACCTTCACCTCTTCTGGGCCAAGCTGACCTTCTGCAAACGAGTAACGTGTAGGGACCAATGGACACACATCTGGAGTTGTGTCCATCCCCTGCTACACCCATAGACGCAGGAGAGGAAGCCTAAGCAATTAACCCACTCCTAGCTCCAGTAATAGGCTGGGGTCCTGTGCCTGTGGGTGACTTAAATGGATGTTGAAGGCTTCCGGTCCGCCTTCCCTTCAGCAGGCTTTTGACACCGTCAGGATGCCTGGAGGGGGGAGGTGACTGTAGGTATGACTCAATGCCTGCCACAGTCACTGGGAGCTTTTCCAAGCTGACTTTAATGGGGATTATACTTGAAGACACTTGCCCAGATAGTATATCCCCAAAAAGCCACCACAAGTGAATCTAGATGGGTGTGTAAGATCCGAAACTAGCTGGTGGGCAAGTTTCTATCGACACTGAGGGCTAAATCCCACAGACAGCTGGCATGCCCTGCCAGACCCCCTCAAGGCAGTGGTCTTCCTGGGGGCTTTTGTCTGTGTCACCTGCCACCGCTGCTGTGCCGGCAGCACAGGGATGATGGGGCAGCAGCCAGGCTGGCAGGCAGAAGGGACAGCCTTCACCTCCTCCTCCATCAGCATGACCCAGCCCCTCTGCTGGAGTTACAAAGAGCTGTAAAGAGGTCAGATGCATCATGTCCTGTGGGTTACAAGTAAAGGCACTAATTAATGCTTGGGATATGTATAAAATCTTGAATTTAGCAGAAGACACACAATAGAGCTAGTCCCACTGCAAGCAGACTTTAAAGAGAAGAAATAGGTTGTTTCTCAGTGAAGTCCTTGGTGGGCAGGCAGTTGGCCTCACCCTCAAGCTACTTTAGTAGCACCAGGCAAATCCTTTTCACAAAGCAGAAGCCCAGCCCTTGCATGTGCTGGAAAGGGCAGTCTTGAGCATTCGTGCAAGACGCTAAAAGACTGCCTGAGCTACCAGGAGGACTGGAAAACCGTGAGGAGCTGAGGGGGGAAAAGAGAAACACACATGGCTCTGAAGCTAATGCCCAGTGCTTGCGTGGCACCCTCTTGCATGCAGCTGGGGTGTCCTAACAGGATAGCCCAGCAGTGGCACAGGAAAGGAGCAGGGAGCACTTGGGGGCTGCCCCAACCACAACTGCCACACAGGGAGCCAGGACCTTATGCAAATAGGGCTCTATTCCCCTTGCACTGAGCCTTCACTCACCTTGTTTTGTGTCCACACTTGACACAAGTCCTTTACAGCGACTTCCAAAACCTGCTGTAAATGTATTATTAGAAGCGAGTAGACTTGGATCTCTTTGTGGAGTGTGCAATTGCAGGCTGTCAAAGCCTGAGGGCCCTGGATTGGCTGGCACCAGCCAGGGACCACAGGCAGGTCTGGGTGTGAGGGTTGATGCTGTGGGGCACTCTGCCCTCTCCATGGGGCTGATATTGGCCCCACACAGCCGACCCTGTTTTGGCTCCATGCCACTCATAGCCTTTCAGCCAGCAGGCACACCTGTGTGTCTGGGTCCCCTGGCCAGCACTCTGCCAATCCCTGGCACCACCAGCTGCTGCAGGCTGCATCCAAAAAGTGTTTGCACCAGTGTGCTCTTGGGCAATGTTTCATGGCCACGGGTCTGGCTGCAGTGTACATGAGGTGACACATCCCTCTGAATACATTTCGAAGCAGCGGTGACAGAATTTCAGCCTTTTTTTTATTTCTTTCAATTGTTTTACTTTCTGTCTGTAAACTAAGATGATCTCAGTGAAATCTAGACATCAAACCTGTCTATTCTGGAAATATCAGGGTTACACTCTGTGTTCTGGTAGATGCTTTTTGAAATGCAAGTTTTTGAAACACAAACTACGGGAGGTATTGTTTGTAAGTAAGGCCAAGGAAATCACAAAGCAAGATAAAGCTGATAGGAGATATAGTTACATTCCTAACAGCAAATTTGACAAGGAGACAAGGAAGGTTTGCATCCTGACACTTCTAATACAAGCAGAAAATCGTTAGAAAGTATTTACTATGCATCTCTGACTCAGACACCTTCTGGACACCAATGAGTGTGAACCTGTGTATGTGCTTTACTGTTGAGCTGTTTGGCCATCACATCTCAGACACCCATTTGAAGGCAAGTTCCTCAGGAAAAGCAGCCAGGGTTGAAATAACAACACTGAGGAGGAGAAACTGGCAGCTCTCCATAAAGCTTGCTTCAGCTTACCACTTGTTGCAAGATGCCAGCCTGATGACTGATTGCAGGAATGTTGAGGACGCGTGGTCCAAACGGAGCCACCAGTGACTGTCTTGCCAAGGGACAGAAAAAATAACTTAGCTACCAGCCCGGCTTTGCTCTAATACGTATTTGTGATCAGCTTGGGGGATGGCAGTCAGCTAAATAATTGCAGACTTTGTTTACACATTGCTCTGTTCGTGTGACTGCACAGATCTAGCTCTTTTATTCCTGAAAATAAAGGAACCGCTCCGCTCTCACTGCAGTGTCTGCCACTGAGATGCCTGCCTACTTGTGCAAGGGGTTGCTGCTGCTGCATGGAGAGGGGACCTCGGCTGGGGTCTCTTTGGGGAAGCTCCCCTTGGGGAATGAAGCAGGTCTGCACTCCCCAGCAGACAACAGGCTTGGAGAAGTCAGCCTGCATGTGGAAACGTGCTCCTGCTTGTCCCACAGAAAATCCCAGCAGGAAGCAGGAAAAAGGAGGGAGCCTCCTCCGGAGTATCGCTTTCCACATCCCAGCCTTTTTCACCTCTGACCCAAAGATGGGTCAGCACTGACACAACGACAAGGCTGAAAAGCCAGTTAACTGTTGCACCATAAATCCTTCCTTTGGCACCTGCTTCTGCATGCTTACAACCTGCAAATGATCAGCTTTATATCTGTGCACCACTTTAAAGGCCATTAAACAATTGTTTTAAAGAGTTTAATCAGAATGCAAATTGCAAATAGACTGCTATTGGCCACCTGAACAGAAACAATCTCACTTTTAAGACACAATCATTTATTTTCTTTTAAGCCTCACAGTCTCAGCATTACAATATTACTTCTATTAGTGCATAGGCTCAAGCAGTATAAAGTAGGACACATAGGCCAGTACTGCACAGAAATCTGTTTTCTGAGCCTCCTGCCAGCAGGGATTTTCTCACATGCCTGCCAGCATGCAAGCACTGTCACGTCATACTTCTGTATGTGCCATTCTTGCTCTTAGGATTATGAACAGGGAGAGAGAAAAGACACTGAACAGTGCTGGAGAACTAGAAATGAAAGCTGCAGAGTTTCCAGCATGACATGCTGCTCTAGAAACCTGAAGACTTTTTGACAAGGAAATATGGAAGTGAGGGGTCATACAAGGATACAGCCTGAAGTCCTGTAGCTCACTACAAACCAAACAGCAGACAAATCCATAGACATTGAGCAGCAGTGAGCAAAATGCAGAAGCCTGTCACAGAGGAAAAACATTAAAACCATTATTTTGCTGTGGTTTTGTCCTGCCCTACAGATATGTTCTTCACAGAGCTGACCAGATTGCATTTTATCATCACCAAAGTCTGTTGTAAGTTTAGCAGTTTACCCTGTTAATGAATTTAACTTATCTTCTTGCAACATCTTAATAATTGAGAAGTATTTGGTAAAGGGTTCGTGTGACCAAGCCTTTGCCTTTCTTTGGTTCATGTATTATTTACATAAACTATTTATTATTGCAAACAGTTGCCTCAAACGCGTGGGCTGTCTTTCTTCCATGATTGCACGACTGCTAATTTTTAAAGAAGATAAACAGAGCCACAGAGAATAATGCAGCACCTGACCAAAGAATCACAGATGCAGGGAGAACACTGCAAGACATGTATGCATCTGGCTGACATTTGAGAACTATAGATATGTTTTGTGAACTATGTCAAAATACTCATGGACAAATAATATGTCTGTGAGTTTATTCACAAAAATATTTACAAATCATGTTTTGTTATTTGGCCAGTTCTATCACAGCTAGGTATGTCTTGCTGCTGAAAAAGCGAATAATCTGAGCTCATTTGTCACTAATTACCTACAAATAAGTGCAGATCAGTACAATTGAGACTAGTGTTGTAATAAGCCAAAATAAAACTGCTGTAATGGACCAGTATGGTTTGAGAAGGCAACGTGTGTTTTCCCACAGAATGCAATACATGGAGCAGCTTTTGAGTGCATCTTGGGAACTCCCAGTCTATAGCATGTAACATGAACATCACTGCACTGTCCAGGACTGACACCATCCATGAAAATTTAGAAACATTGAGAAAAAATTGAGGAGTAAGGCATGCCTTTCTGCATTGCAAAAGATGGGAAAGAGAAAGAAAGGTGGGACCAAGGCATTGCCAAAACTCTGTGTCTGCAGTTGCAGGGGCTCTGCCAAGTGAAGTGAGTCCTGGAGCCAGACAAGAATTGGCAGGAGCCAGCATCAGGGGACAATGGTGAGGCAGGGAAGAGAAAGCCATCACCAAAACAGTGTCGAGTTAATACAGGTTTCTTGTGAGGCTAAAATGCCTTCAATGTGGAGGGAATGCTGAGGGCACAAACTGGGGAGGCAGGAGTGGGATGGAGTGCTCCCTGCACATCTGCAGACCAGCCACTGCAGGCTCCTCATCAGAAACACCCTCCAGTCCAGTCACCCAGTCTCACCAGTCCAGGTGAGAGCAACCTGGGCCAGGAGAAGTGTGTCCTTCGTGGATACACACTTTAAATAGTTTTTAAAATGCATGGCCAGCTACTTCTGTCAGCGGGCTCAGCTTAACATACTTAGGGATGCTAAGGGCTGATTTGTGTTTCTCTGGCCTTAAATCTGTCCTTACGAGCCAGCTGAGAACTCAGGTGTGAAAGGATGAATTAACTCATTGCAGCCACGGGAGATGAGTCAAGGAGGGTGCAATCTAATGATGCTTTCCTCCTCCATCCACTCCATCCAGTGGCCATCAGGCAGCTTAGTCTCCTTTGAAGATCAAGGCCCAGAAATAAGCACAGTCTGAGAGCACCTGCAGAACGGGAAGGGGCCACAGGATAATCTAGATTGGAAAAAAATGGCTGGAAACCATCCAGTGCACCCTCCTGCTCAAAATAGGGCTAACTAACTCCAAAGTGAGACCAGGACCATTTTCTGTCAGGCTTTGAGTATCATGAGGGATGGCGACACCCAGCCTGCCCCTGTGTCCAACACCCTCATGGACAAAACATTTTTCTTTGTATCTTGTTTCAACTTTCCATGCCGAAATTTACCTCAGTTTGCCTCTCATCTTCCTTCTGTGCAAGACCCAGCAGGTGATGTCTCCCACCTTTACTACAACCACCCATTAAGGAGTTGACAACAATGACAGAGCAAGCACTTAAGCCACCTCAAACACCTGGATTCACTCGAAGTTATCAATGTCTTTCTTGTGCTGGATGCAGGACTACAGCTGCAGCCTCACCAGTGCTGAGGAGAAAGAAAAAAATCAGGTCCCTTGGCATAGACCAGGGAGCATTTTGCTTGCTGGCTGGTACGCTCAACACTCCAGCCACCAGGACCCTCACCACACTTTCTTCACCAATGCTGCTTTGTCTGAGAAGCCCCATGCCCATAGTGTTGCTTGAGGGGACCCTCAGTGCCAGCACTGCCTTCCTGGGTAAAAGCCACTCCTCAACAGTCCGTCCTCAGACTTTGTCAGGATGCTCTTGTACCAGCATACGATGCATTACCAAGACTGTGACAAACAGCCAAATCCTTGGATGGTGGGAATTAGACCAGCCACACTTAGCCCATTGGCTTTGTGTGTCACTTCAATACATAGTAACTGTAGACTAGCCCTTCCTTCTAAGGCAAAGGAGCAGGAAATTTGTGCATAATAAAGCTACTTTTCTCACTCACAGGAAATGGTTTATGGAGTATTTTCCTAAACACAGAGTGGGGTTCCCAAATGAACATTTCCAGACCCATTTCTGGTAAGTTCACAATGCTTTCAACTTTCATGGTTAGTGGTTTTATTATTTTTGCAATTTTACTATCAAACAATTTCTTGAAAATATTTGTTGTCAGTTTTATAAATTGACTTCATATCCTCTGAGGATTTTTGCTACACACAGAATTAAAATCTTCCTTTAAAAGTTCTCCGCAGTAAAGTGCAAAGCAATTGTTTACCGCTCTTCTTTCCTTGGAGGCACAACATTCCAAGAGCAGAAGTATTTTTCTATTGACTGATTTCCTTCAATATTGCACTCTTAGTTTTATCATTCCTCATTTTTAGGCATTATTTTCTCTTTAGCTGTGCCCTCATATTTGCAACTTATTTTCACAATGAAATTTTAAGTAATTATAGATACTATAGGCCTGTAGTGTTATGGGCAGGCATTCTGAATTAAATTTGGCTTTCTTACTAAAGTGAAGTGAACTCATAAACAAAATTCATGTCTAAGTACACTTCATAGTTCTTTTTTTCCCACAAACCAGTTTAAAACCTTAACATGTAATGCACCTCAACATGTTAAAAGAGAGAACAGAAAGAAGTTGTTTTCCTCATTTCTCTTTCATTAAGGTGAAATATTGAATCAGGGTCATTGTTTATATAACTGCAGACCCACCACTTTAAGGCAAAAGTTTTAATTCTTTTTCACTGAGTGTGGTTACTGGAGAGTATCAGGCTCTGCAAACGTGCTTTTTCCCTGAAATGTTGTTTTAGTTAAACTGATGCAGGGCTTCAAACCCAGAGCCCAAAAAAATTACTGTGAGCTCCAGACCATGACCTGCAGGCAACATCCACTAAGCAGACTGTTTTGTAAGAAAGGTCACCTTGCCTTTGGCTTCAGCTTAGCCTAAAGAGAATACAGCCTGTGGTTTTGGCCTGCGGGACTCCATTTCTGCAGAAAAGGTTGTAGTGACCCAGGAATTTGCTAGGAATGCTCAGAAAGCCAAGTCAGCCTGGGCGCAGAAGCTCTCTTCACAGCATCCACAGTCTTTGGGCAAGCCAGATACAAGTGTCATTTACTACAGTTCTCCTTCAGTGAACTAGAGAAACATATATTATCTGGTGTTTTGTCAGAAAACAACACAAAACAGACAAACAAACAAAAAAACCCACACACACAAACCCACCAAACAAACAAACAAACAAGAAACAACAACAACAAGAAATATCCTTAGGACAACACAATGTTGGAATTAAAATTATCTACATTTTACTAAGACTTGCCAGGACATTGCGCCCTTGCCAGGTCCTATAAAACCTTTGGAGAACAAAGTCCTTTCTGTGTGGGTTAAATATCCCTCTGTACACAGCTAATAAGTAACACTAGGACCAGATTCCGGGTGCAGGGCACGAATAATAATAATAAACTCTGCAAGCCTTCCCAGCATGTCCCAATTTAGAGATCCAAACAAAGAGCATCACCTCGCAGCCAAGCAGTTCACCCCAGCTGCCAAGCCCCACTGGCTGCGCTTGGCATCCGTCACAGCCCAAGCTCATCCTCAGCCCATGGACCTCATGCTGCATGCACCATATGGGGCAGGTCTGCATGAAGAGTCAACAGTCCCTAAGTTTGTAGATAAACAGCTTCCCAAACTCAGTGGTTGTTTTAGTAGCAGTGAGTCTTGCATGGCGTTATATCTACTAAAGAACTTGGCAAGCCCTTTGAAGAAAACTGTGAGCTGCAGTCACCTACACAATGGTTACATTTCAGTTTTATGTCTCTTCCCTGCATCATTTTTAATTGTGGCCACATTACTGCCATGCCAGCAAAACATGCCTTTGTCTTTTTCAGCCTGCATGACTGTGTGTGTGGGTGAGTGTGCATAGTTGGAGCAACAATCCACATGCTTGCAAGACAGATACGCTTGTTGGCTAATCACCCTCACTGAGGAGAGAGGACAGCAGCTGAGGTAACTCTCTAGGAATGTAGAGTACCCAGCACTGGTGCCATGCTCAGTTTCAGTCCCCAACACGTGCTCAAAAAACTGTAAGAGCTCACAGTGCAATCCTCATTAAAGTAGAAAGAGCAAACCAGACATCTTGGAAGAGCAGTATTCCTTTTCCTACAAAAAAGATGTGTGTGTGTCCAGCTGTAGAATCAGAAACCCACTCTCCCCTTTCCTCTTTCACACATCATACAGAAAAATCAGCAGGTGCCAACGAAGGCGGGTTTTCTTGTTCTGCTTTGCTTTATTTTTTTTTAAGTGAGCTGCACAGAGTGCTTCCATAAGGGAACCTACCATTTCAACATTAAGACCTAGGTGTTGCCTCTAATTAAAAGTACATACCAAAAGTAAACACAGAAACAGTTTCCAGGAGGGATGGAAGCTAAGTAAAACTGAAGACAACTAAACCATAAGGTAACATAATGTAAGACTTTTTATCCCACCAAATAAACAGGGACCTATCTTTACTACACCATGACCACACCTTGCAAAAGGGTATGCAGCTAAGCACAGGCACTAGGTGTTTCAAATCCTTCAGTGACATGGACTGTACTGGCCTGATACTTGTAAAGCAGTCTGGAGGCCACAATTCTTATTATCACACAAATGACAGGAGAAGTTAAAGATGGGAGAAATCTCTCAGGAGTTTGAAACCTCCATGCAGCCTCCAAAAGGAGACAGCTGCAAAATGTCAATTTTAGCTCTCATTTCATCTCATTGAACTGGACAGAGCTACCACCAAGGTAGTTTGGCCCAATGTTTACAGCTTCCTATTAAAGTTAAGCACAGCATCACTTTGTTTTCAGCAGCAGCACATTCTCTGTGAATTACATAGGGGTGGCAGTTTGCAAAGTTGCTTTCAGTGGCTGCTCTTTCCTTCAGAGTTTTCACTCTGTAACTGCCTCTTGCTATATAAATACATCCATAAACCGAGGGCCGATGCTTCTTTCAGGGTCTGCAAAATTTACTGTTTCTCCAGTGTCATTGCATCTACCTGATAATGAGCAGCACCATATGCAGAAGGAAGGTTCTTCTAACCTGTGCTGGATTTTCCTCTCCTCTCAGGGGAATGCAAAAGTCAGTGATTCCAATGTCCAGACCTGTTCTGTTTATACCTGAAAAATAAAGGTCAAATAACGAAATCTCCCTGGAGAAAGGGCAAGACTGTCTCTGTCTTTGAGAATTTGTGACAACAAAAGACTCACACAAGGGGCCAACCTAAAGTTAACTCTTGTGCAGTTTCATCCACATCTCTCTTCAAGCCACATAACGAGGACTAATATGACTCATGTTCATGTACATGTAAAGTGATAAAGCCCAAAATAACCTTGTCCCTGTTGTATGATTTGTGTAGGAGGAAAAACCTTTCAGGTTCACTCAGCTTTATTTGACTTTATTTGACAAAATATTGTCAGCTGTTGCCTCTTCAGCTTGGGACTCCTGATACTCAGGGCTTCCTGCTTACTTACCAGCACCTGAGCTGTATAAAATAATACTGTCTTAGCCAAACACCTAAAGATGAAAGCATTTCTTGGGAACCAATAGAGATGTCACATTGCTACAGCTAACCCTTAATTTTGGTTTCAGACAATGGCTGCCTACTCACGTCTTTGCTCAGGTCCACAGGTTCAGTTCAGAAATTAGGGAAAAAGTTGCAGCCTTTGCCTTTAAAGTCTCCCTGACTCCCATCAGAGGCCCTAGTGTTTATCTGGGTACAACCATATTGAGACAGTTCACTAGGCAAAGTTGGCTGAGCGCCAGCCTGGTTGTACACCTTGCCAGAGTGACTTTTAGGTAGTCTAAACCCTGCATCTCCGGGACTTTCCAGCCCCTATAAGTTAGAAAAAGCCTCCAGCCAATGCAATGACATGACACTGAAAAACACCTGGACATATCACTGTGTTGGACATATGGGAGAGCACGAGGGACCACTTTTGCAGGAAGGGAAGCAAATTTACCCCCTCAAGAACAAGCATCTCTTCAGTTTTCAAACTGCAAGGAATTCATACCTCTTCTCTCAACATCCTCACATCCTGGTCACAGTATACAGCTTTTCACAGAGACCTCTCCCAGCCCAATCATATGGTGGTGGACTTGGTGGTCTCAGATTAACAGTTGGACTCGATAATCTTAAGGGTCTTTTCCAACCTAAGTGATTCTATGATTCTATAAATAACTTCTTTCTGACTCACACACAGAACTTCACTTCTGGTGTCTGTGAAGAGTTGCTTATTACAATTTCTACTTTAGTGGAAGATAATCCTCCACATAAAGTTAATTTGTCTCTTTTCCTGTATTCTGAGTTACAATAAGGTGCTCCTGCATTAGTCAGATACCACCGAACCTTGTTACCCATCTTTGGCAGTAATAAAGCTGTTATGTTTGACTTTTTTTGGCTTCTGTGGTGATAACAGGTATTAAATAATTATCAACTCTCAAATGTGTACATTGAACTGCAATAATTTTTCCTTAATAGGTAGTATAGCCCTCCCGGAGTCCTAAAATACTACTTAATCAGAATAAAAGACCTTCCTTCCAGACAAAATTAACACTCAGATCTTGAGGTCCCCTCCTGGAAAAGGGGATAGGCATGATCATTGGAGCCTTACCACAATAGCTCTGCCTTTAAAAGCAAACAGAATACGTAGATTTCCCTTCCACTCTTCTAGTGAAGAGAGGATCTATGGAAGCAGAATGCAGGGAGCTGAACATCCCCCATGATGAACATCTCTATGCACTTCACCTCTGTACTCTTGGGAGCTCTCCTTTTCTGTACTTCTGGGGGTATAGTCCTTCTTCAGGGAACTTTTTTGTTATGCTTTTGACCTGCCTGTGCACTTGCCGTGTACAAGCTGCCACTGCCTGAATTTTAGGTGTATGGACTCTAAGCACTGTGTATTGAAAATATATACTGGTCCCACAGTTTTAGGCACAGGAAGTCCCAAGACTGTAAGTTTTTTAAGAGTAGCAGATGGAGGAATGATCCCTACATACTTGCCCTTTTCTAGTACTCTTCTCCAGACATCTGTTCTTGGCTACTGTCAGAAAAAAAAGATTTTAGGATGGCTGGATTTTTGTTCTGAACCTGTATAGTTGTGTATTTTGATGAACTTTGTCCAAAAATCAAGCTACATTGCTCACTATTCACATATGTGAATATTGTAAAACATATTTTTGAATGATAATGTATTGCTGTAATATAGCACAGAAAGTCTAGCATTGGCACATCTAACTGGTATCTTAGAAAAAGAATAAACACTAAGAACTATTTAAAAATAAAAATACACACAAAACAACTGTAAGTAACTGGGAGAGCAACAAGTCTTCTAGGAATAGGTCACATTTCAGAAATAAAACTCTTTTTCTCTTTTTTAAAAATTATTTTTCTTAACATCTTAGTCACTGATAACAGCATCAATGAAGGTCTTCAGATAGTAAAATCCTGCATTCTTCGACATCACTTGTGTTTTCTAAATGTGTGGAGCCCATCTCTGGTACTTGGAAGCAGAAAGTTGGTAAGGAGACAAGCTGCAAAAATGAGAAGGGCTGGCGTTAGCACACTTTTAACGGGGATGATTATTACAGGCAATTAGGCTACATAATTGCCCTAGGAGAGGAAATCATCTGCTGCTAAGAAACAAAGAAACCTTAGTTTCTAGTAGCAGCCCCTACCAGCTGATGTGCTGTTGCTCTGAAAGGCTTTATATAAGCATATTGGGTAATCTCAGCTGTGGGCTATATTCAGTTTTCATTTCAGTAAACGATATGCCTGCGGCAGATCAGAATATTACTGTGAAAGAGGAATCAGGTGTCTGCTTTTCTTCTGCACTTACCAGGAAAAAGAAATTTTGTTTCCAGCTTGTGGAAAGAATTACAGTTTCTTAGGTTTTCCCCTAGTCTTGTGTTGTTGCCTGTAGCTTCATATAGCTGTAGGGAACCTGTCCGTGCTATGCTTTCAGCAGGTAAGTGGTTGGCTCAGTGCAGCTAAATCCCTTGAGTGACACGGAGCTCTGTGAAGCTGGGGCAGGGAGGAAGCCTCTTCCCCTGAGGCAGGAGAGTGGGTGTGCTTGGTGGCTTGGCCACCTCAGGATCCCTGGGGCCAAAACACCTCTGCAGGCACTGCACCTTGGGCATCTCGGGAAGCAGCAGCTGGTGACATATTTCCAACCTTGTCCTGCTTTTACCTCAGCTCCTGTCAAAGAGGCACTGAGGAAACATAAAGAGGATAACCAAACCCTATAGAGAGGCCCCCTAAAAGCCTGGAGCAGCCTGCTCCTGCATAGGGAAGCTGCACAGATATGTCTGCAGCTGAGGGCTCTGCGGAGCCAGCCATGCAGGACGTGGGCCTAAAGGGAAGAAATGCAGGTTTGGGAAGTGGAGAACGACTTCTTGCAAAATGTCCTTAGCCAGCCGAGGCTTGAGGGGTAACGTCAGCACTTCTTGGAGCAGAGTGCCCCAGTATCTTCTCTGCAGGGTCCTCCTGGATCTGACCTGCATAGGCCTATTATCATAATTAACACTGCAATTTGCTTTAAATGACACACCATGGTAAGTTATTAGTAATTCAGGTGAAGGTACGGAGAGGCCAGTCAAATGTTTACCTTGTAAACAAAGCACCATATTAGTCTTCAGTTCCACACAGATGATCACCTGTAACTTACGTGATGCAGCAGAGCTGTTACAATGTCCACGAGCTCTGGAACCTGTTTTCCTCTGGCGGTGTACCTTAATGGCTGATTGTGCATGCTGCTTGGCACAGTTTCTACAGCTGAAGCATGTAGAAATGCTTTTTCCAAAGAGGATTTTCTGGAGTCTGTAATAAGTTATGAGCACACATGGCAGGCTTGACACTAGGCAGGGCACTGTTGCTCTGATCAACGGTTTTTAGATCTTGTATGACTTAGCTGTTTTCAGGAGCTCTGGTGCTATGGCCAGCTGGTTCAAAAATTCAGTGTGAAGCTCTAAGGGCTGCAGTGCTGCAGCTGTAGGTATAGGACACCTCCTCCTGCCACCAAACTCCAGTGACCACGTCCATATCTGCTGCCTTCCACTCAACCATCTCTCTCTGGTTGTGCTTCCTCAAGAGGCGTTTTCTAATGCTTCCACATTCAGGCTAGGAAAAGCATCACTGATCTCCCCTGGCAAACCAGGTACAAAGCAGCATGTCCTTCTTATTGGTCAGATATGGAATAATTAGGATGTCAAAACTACTGCTTTAAAAAGCACCAAGTTGTGTTGCCTTTAGCTGCTTTGCAAGACAATCTCTTGCACAACTCACTCCATTCCTGCTTGAATAGATTCATTGCTACCTCATCAGCTCCTCTCCTGCACCTCAAATCCAAAGTCATGTGCCCTCCACACCAGTGAATTGACAGTTATTGAGAAGTGTAACAGGCAACAAATATTTATTTGAAAATGCAGCCCAGAGCCCATGGGAGAAGTAGGGGTAGAGAAGGTGCAAGAGTTCAGAAACCCTTCACATAGTTTTACAAGCGCTGTTGTTGTTTTTCCACTAAGTGACCTGCCCCATGGGAAATGTGTAAAACAGCCAGGCCTTCATAGCACAATATCAAGTTTGTTTGTTGGATTGTTTTTTCTATTAAAAAAGGCAAGCTTGCAGAAAGTGGCAAGCCAGGGAATTCCATTCTGCAGCAGCGTTCCAGTGGTAATTTATCCTCTGACAAAGGATGGTGCAGTGCACACAGAGACAAAATACAACCCTATTTATATACTGTCGGATCTGAATCATTCTCTATCTCCTACCTGTATATATATATGCAGTGATGCTTAAGGGTGAGACACTCTTTTGTATACACACCACAAGGATACGTATACTCTGTTTAGATAGATTTATTGTATCTTTTCTGGAAATGTGTCTGAACTGTTTTACAAGTACAATTATCATGATTCATTCCTAGTATATTTGTCTATCTATTTAATTTAGCTGTCCAGGTCCTCTAGTGCTTCTCAGGACTGAGCTCTAAATTAGGAATATTTTCATACATTGCACGTAGCCTGAAATGAAGGTAAACTTATAAATTTCAAAAGGTACCTTACCATAGGAATAAAAACATGACATGCTTCCGAATTAAACAATATTTTCACATGTGCTTATGCACCTGAAAGCTGGCTTAGATATTACAAAAGCAAACAAACAGCACTTTTAAAAAAAATTATTTAAATAAAGAAAATAAGTTCTGGATTGGAAAATGCCTCTTTCCAGAGAGCCACACAGTCTACCTTTGCTTTAAATTAGACCTGCTAGCCAGGTGGTTAGAGACACCTGGAACAACTTTTGTTGTCGTGTTTACTAGGCAGAGAGCATGCTTCTGTTACCCATGGCCCCAAAGCACAAACAAGCACCTGTTTTTAAACTTGCACAATTCAGTCCAGCTCAGTGAGGCAGCGTCAGTGCAAGGTTGGGCCTGGCAACCCTGGGGGTGAGCGGTTCCCACCCCAAACAGGACAGGCTGCGCACAGCCCATCTGTTGTTCCCCTGCAGCACTCCAGGAGTGGTAGTGTCCAAACGACACAGTCATTTAGTACAAACCATGCAGTGTCTGTTGTTGCTTTCTTCTTCAGCAGTTTATTTGAAGGACTTTATAGCGCTACATAAACAGAGCAGTATGTAAGACAGAGAATATCTGTATTACTGAAGGATACAATTGATACTTTGGAAAAAGTGATGTGCTTTAACATCCTATCTTACACTGCATCAACTAGCTTGCACTTCATTTCTCGCTTTCCACAAGCATGCCTTCAACAACATGAAACCACCTATAGAAACCATTTATAATGACAGTATACATTTTTTTGATCCAGAAAAACAGCTTACAGTAAGGAGTTTGCTTTTAACATAGGCAAATTTAAAGCACAGAAATGTTGTACAACAGCAATAGACATTGGCACTGGTGTAAGATTTCATAGTCTACCATTCAGTAGCTATTAGCTCCTACCATGCAAGAGGATGCATCACCTTGAGCTTATCTATATTTTTAAAAATGTTTTGTGACATTGTAACAATTTAATCCAGTGATTCATATATTGATGTGTATCTTTCTCTTGGGGTACCATTCTATTCATCCTTACATCATCTGGAAATCATCCGCAAGTATTGCATACCATTGTACCTACAAAGAAAGTCTGTCTGTATAATGAGTGGCAACTCAAGAGGACAGGTTCCACATTGGGGACAGTCCCTGCTTTGGCTGGCACAGGGCTCACAAGGTACCCTGGCTATCCTATG
The DNA here is from genome assembly GCF_963082525.1 of Nesoenas mayeri. Taxonomy (NCBI): domain Eukaryota; kingdom Metazoa; phylum Chordata; class Aves; order Columbiformes; family Columbidae; genus Nesoenas; species Nesoenas mayeri. Next base: position 29,973,300 of record NC_137542.1, on the reverse strand, counting down.
GGGTGGCATGGCAGTGGGGTAAGATCACTACTCATGTCCCATGGAGCCACCTGCTCCTCAGGCAAAAAGGCAACGGGCCAGGCAAAGCCGTTCCAATGCTGCCAGTTGGGCAGTGCTGACTTATTAAAAAAAAAAAAAAAAAAAAAAAAAATTTGGCAACCACTTCTAGAATAGTCCCATTCATCGTTCTTGCCTCAGAAACAATTAAGTTCAGCAAGTTGCTGCCAAAGCAGATTTTTAACCCTGTTAGTTCAAGAGCATGCAAGTATTTAAAACACATCAGTGTGTGTATTACACTAAAATATCTTCTTTTGTGGAAATCAGGCCAAAGTATTTCTCTTCTTTTATTGCCAAAACCTGCCTATTTATTCTTAATCAGCAAATAATTGTGCTCTGTGTACCTCAAGTGTGGTCCCATGAACTGAAGGCTCAGTAGCAGCTGGAAAGCATTGGCCAATCACATAGAGCAGAGGTGTCAAACTCATTTTTACTGGGGGCCACATTAGCCTCTCAGTTGCCTTCAAAGGGTCGAATGTAATGTTAGGACTGTATAAAAGTAGGAGCAGGTACTTAGAGAATGTCTTCTGGCTTGGTTTCTCCCAAGTGAAATCCTGATTGCATGTTTCAAGTCTGTTCTGCCATGTGAACCAAAGCAGGTTAGCAGGCAGAGATCCACAGACTCACTTCAGCCACTCAACTGATCCAAGCTTAAAACACTTATGCAGCTGTGCCCTATGCTCCACATTCTCAAACAGAAGAGTAACGCCTGAAGTCTGGTACGTAAGTTTATGGTTATACAGCTAAATAACCCGATGGTTTGGAGCTGTAGCTAGTACCTGGTAGGTGTCTAACAGAAGTGCTGTGTTTCTGGAAGACAAATTCGAAACTTTGGGACGTAGTTACTTTTTTAGGCATTTAAATAGACATTACTAAGCACCATTGCTTCCTATTGACTTCAGCTGGATGTGAAATCTAGGCTGCTATAGCTTAGGTGCCCTGAAACAGGGAGTAGGAAGCAAATTGTAGATTCACCATCCTAAAAATTCATAAATTCATGGTGGGGACGGTCAAAATGGCTTCTGACACTGAAATTGATCTTGGGTGTTCTTTGTTAAATTTTAGCCCTATTCTGCAATGGATTATAACATGTGGGACTTTCTACAGAGAGTCATAACAGTTTGTCTTGGAAAAAGAGTAGGATTTTCTTATCAGTTGTAGCAAAAAGGAAATATTCATTCAGTCAGTAAACCTCCCGTTATACAGCTATAGCTGTCTTTTCAAAGCAGAAAAAAAAAAAAAAAAAAAAAATAGAAAGTTGCACAAACTAGTTTTGAATTAGCAGCATGCACTCATAATAACTTTTCTAAGTCATGCCTTCAAAATAAAGTCAGCTTTACAGAGAGGATTAAACATACAGAAGAATATAATGTTGTTTTCCTTCCTTGCATTAAAATCAGAAAATACGCATGGCAAACTAATCAAATGCCAGTGCAGCTGGAGATTGGAGGAGACTTTGTAGCCACTACAACTGTTATGTCTGGAATTTGATTATACTTTTAAAGATACCAATATATTCAAATTAATACTTCACACACTGCAGTATTCAGAGTACCGTGTATAAGGGTATCTTACTGCAGCATAATAAAGAACAGTAGGAGTTTTCTCTCATTCAATATGAAATAATTACGCACAAAGTATTAACTCAGCTTTTCCAATATCTTATCATTGCATGTTCAGACTTCACAAAGTGAGCAAATCACACCTGCCATGATGAAATGGATAAGGAATGAGCAGGAATGAGATGCAGTTTTCATAAAACCCTGTAGAAAGACTGGCTCTGGTGAGGTGCCTGTACTATCTGTACAGCTCCATCCCTCCGCCAAATTCAGTCTCTGCCACTAATGCTTGGCAATGAGTGAGGCCCTGTGGATGCACAGCCATGAGCACAGCTGTCCACAATGTGTGTCAATACAAGGAACACAATATTCACATATCCTTCTCCACACATCTTTCTTGCTCACATGTGTGATGACATTCACTCCACTAGTTGTACACTGTCTGTATACTTGCCATGGTCTAACTTGGGCACACATTGCTCTTTACTCCTGACGACAGGAAATTTGAGAGCCAGAGTTAATAGATTTGCTGACATGAACCGAGTCTCCCTTATGTGCCAGACAGTGGTGCTAGAGCATGTTTCTGCCACTAGTATTTTTTCAAAGATTTTCTCCTTGCAGAACATGCATTAATTCAAACAGCCTTCACCTGTGACTGAAACTCCTTCAGTTTGCAGAACTCCAGGGCTCAAAGAGGGCACGTCGGCGTTCCTTCCCTGAGCAACCAGTGCTACAAATGCTGCTCAAGCTGATCATCCAGCATATACACAGATTTTATGCAAACATTATTCTGTGCAGCAGTTTGCCTGACTCTTTCTAATATACTCTATTAGACTCCTTTTTGTATTTCCCACTCAACAGCAAAGAGGAAGCGTTGTTTACAACAACTGTACCCTGTGTGCCAATATGCGTATATATCCTGATAAGATGATACGGCACTTGACTCAATATAGCATATACTAAAAGCATCAGGCATCTAAAGAGATCACCATCTATAACCACAAGAGAGAGAAAAGTAAAGTGATGCGCAGAAGTGTAATAGGAAGAAAACACCATTAAGAGAAGGAAGTAGCATACAAGGGGAAATTCCTTTCAGCCAGCACTATTAGATGGTGAAACAGATAACGAGGCAGAAAAACATAAACCTATTTCTCAAAAAATTTTAAATAAAACTTTACACCTCACTTCATTAAAAATATGTACTTAGAAGTATAGGCTACACAACACGTCTATGTTTATAATATTTAAATACACATTTTTGATCACCCAGTGGCACACAAGTGAAGGGCTTGATGGAAAGCTGACCCTCAGAAGCAGAACCAGAAGCACCACCACTCTGTGACTCTGCTCCATATCCTGCACCTCCTGCTCTGTCGCCAGGCTACCTCATGTCCTGGAGAACCACCTTTATTATTAATAGCTACTAACCTAAATCTCTTCCCCAGAGTGCCTTGATGTGTCCCACCACAACACAAAGCAAGCCAGCCTGTGAGACCACACAGCACGGTTGGGTTGGAAGCACTTTGCAGAGGTCCCAGCAGTCCTTGTCAGCCCTGCAAACCCACGGTGCTACTGTCCCAGGCACTTCTGTTTGCTGGGAAGGTGAGGTACCTGGGCACACTGCCTGCAGACACCAGAGGTTACTGTCCACGCCCTCTAGGTCCCCCCAATACCTGACAAAACACTCCGGACATCTGGTGAGCCAACCAACACCTCCCAACCAACTGTCCCCACCACAGCCAGTAACGGCCAAGTCTGTTGCCTGTCTTTAATAACTATATAGCTGCTCCTTGCACAGTTATATATCTGAGCACTTAAAGATTAAGTCTACTTGTATCAGTAGATACCAGCTGCTGAATTTTTGCTACATTAAGTAGTGTTGACTGTTGCGTATATTTGCAGAAGCACGTAATTTGCAAGTTACAGCTGCCTTCAGTTGCAATGCCGTATTAATAACATTTGCAGGCTAACTCAGTTTAACACTATTTGTGTTACAGTGTATCTGCATTGAGCCAGAAGGGATTTCAGGAGAATTGTATTGATCCCTAAAATAAGAAATTGTGAACCTCTCATGAGGCACAGCTTACAGCTTCACAAGACTGCTGGGGAGGTGAAGGTCAGGTTGCTGTCTTCTAAGGGACTAGAAGCAACAGTACTTTGGTGTTGCCTCATTAACTTCGTTTGCTGCATAATACATTTCTTTCATAAAAGCTGAGAAGTTAAGCTTCCTACCAGGTACAACTTTCTAGCATAGCATAGTAACATAGCCTACTGTCTCAGCCAAAAAATCAGCCACACTTCTCCTCTGCTATAGTTTAATTATATATGTGTTTGAGAACTTTCTTCGATCTTCTAAGGCTTTTGTTTAAACCACTCAAGGCTGTGAAGTACTCCTTAGCCTTTATGTAAAAGTTGATTTCAGGACAGTTTACTTTAATCTGTTCTTGGCTCTGAGTACAGATTAGGCCTGAAGCAAAGAACACAAATGTGTTTCTTAGCTGTAAAACCACTGAAAATTAAGAAACCTGCAGTTGTTAAGGGAAAACTATAAAAATTTATAACGAAACATCCAGGCTTGATATTCTCCGTATATCAAGGCAATTACCTTCAAGGCAGTTTCTGTTATGACAGCTGCCAAAGTTGTTTATTCCCTTAGCTCCTGCATGTGACTTTTCTCAAAGTCCTGCAGCAGACACCAGTTGATGAGTGCAGGTTAAGGAGAAAAACAGGCTGTGTAGCAACTCCTGTATCTTAAGCAGGAACGGTTAATCCTTAAGAAGGAACGGTTGCAGAAGTCTGAGGCCCCTATAGTTTTTGCTTCAGCCTAAATTCTGGAGAAGTGGCCATCCTACAGCCTCTCACAACAGTAACAGAGGCCAAGCAGACCTCAGTAAGTCCTGTACAAGGGAGCATATTCCAGGAATGCTGGAGCTGCATTTGAACTGCCCTTATCAGGAACAATGAAACCAAGAGCGAGCAGCTTCCCAGAAACCACAACTGTTCAAGATACCCTATGCAGAAATGACCACTTTTCAGCAAATGCTACTGTCAATCACTGCAAGCCAGCTTAGAGGAAATGTAGTTGTGAAAACTTAGTATTTTTAGTGTCTACAGAGGAAGTGAGTAGTTCAGCTTTCTTGCTTTCTGGAGAAGAGGCCATTACTATGCCATTTTAATGTCAAGTACTGAAGCACACGTACATAGCTTGTGCACACAAATGGGGTGGTGTTTTCCTTCTTAACATAGGGCCAAATCAGCCCACTCATATTAACTTTCCATGACAGGACCTCTAAAAAAAGGCCACAATCCTTAAATTGTTTTGGATTTAATTTGGAGTTGTCATGCAATTAGGTTTTGCAAAATTGGCTTCTGGAGTGACAGCTTCTATTGTCACAGCATATGGCAATCAGAGATCAGCTTGTGGCAGATGTGATGTTTATTCACTATTAGCTAGTTTTAGATTTAACAATGTCACTCTAATCAAAGTAAATGTTAGATGTATTTGACATCTAAGGAGTTTTGCAGCCCCCCATCGTGTTTAATATGCTTCTGTCAAGTGGGAACACTGCAGCTCTGAATGTATCTTACCAAGTCATATTTAAGAACTAATGATGCAATTTACTGGAGGTCTGTATTTCAAAAATCCATGTTCCTAACATGTATTGTGTTCCTTCAGTAGACTACAAAGACCACCTATTACAATAAGTGAGCTCATTAAGGATGCAGCTCCTTAGTCTTGCAAGCTGTTGCGATAAGCAGCTGTTGCAGGAGGGTGAAAGGTTGAATTATCAACTTGGACAGCACAGCTCTTCATTTAGCTGGCCCAGGAGAGAAAGTATTTGAACAATAGCTCCATTACCGTGGAGTGTACCTTTGATTACAGCACATAAGAAAAACATCAGTGGTATTTCAGTAACATGCCTCCCCACCCAGTAAGCGAGACACTCCCAGGTATTAATTGTCAAAAATTTATTATGAAAGCTTCAATAGCAGCAAATATTTCAATAGAAATTATTGCATTATTAAACCAGTTCTGCAGAGTGACCCAAGAGGCCTGTTGAAGTCTGCCCGCTTTGGAGTCTCAGTAACCAGTCCCTAGTAGTCCATAAAATATTGAAACTTAAAGTCTTCTCTGTGTTTTGTAGACAGAATCAACAGTTTCTAGTTACAGTACTCTGTCCAGTCCTTCTGGAAAGTTTTGGCCCACTTCCCCCAACCTTCTCTCTGCCTTCTGAAACAGCTCCACTTAACCAGGAAACTTGCAGCACTTCTTTCAGTTCCATGGTATGTCAGCCTCTCCACGGTTGCAGCCTACTGGGGCTCACTGGTGAGGCGAGCTGTTCTCCTCTTTCTCCTCTGTAAGAGCCCACTGCATGCCAGTCTGAGTGACTTTAATCCAGTCTCTTGACCAGGCTAATCCATGGAATCAGCAGCTTGTTGCACATTTCGGTGAACCTATGCCACGCTGAGAATGCAACAAAGATTTCAGCCTCCTCAATGCACTGGGTCACCATCACTCAGGCAGGGTGATTGTTGGCACCCAGTCATTTACATTTCGGCTCTCTTCACAGAAAAAGTTCAGCTTTTCTAGAGCTGGGTCCTTCCAGCCATCCTCATTTGGATTCTGCCAGAAAGAAAAAAGGTTGCACATCATTAGTGCTGCCGGCCAGCTGAGGTCATCGCAATATTTACAGAAGCATTAGACTAGGAAGCAAGGCATTTGTCCTGACACAGACAAAGCAGCGAGCAGAGACATTACCCTTGTGGACGAGAGAGGAAATCCACATTTACGAGAAGTGTTGCCTACTACTACTACTCAGCTGACTTGCTGTACAGCATGTGCCAAGCCCCCTCTCTTCACTCAGAAGAGGATCTGACCACCAGAGGAAGATGGGTCCACCCCGAAAGGCTCTGACTGTCCCATTCAGAGAGGCCAGCAGCAAAAGCACAGCCCCGGCGGCCAGAGCCCCGATCAGCACCCTTGTCCCGCAGGACACTCACCGTGATGAGGATACAGTGGAGGTCCCGTGGCTCCCCAGATTCCTCGCTGGGCCCCACGATGGCCGCCAACTTGGCCACGTCGTTCACCCGCACAATGTCAATGTCGTTCTCGCAGCAGAAGGCCTGAATCAGGGTGAAGTGGATCTGCAGGGCGATGTCCCCCTCGTCCTCCTCGTCCGCGGCCAGCACGCAGAACGCGACGTTGTCGGGATCGCTGCAGGAGAGGAGCGGCACGTTGAGCCCGGCGGACGGCGGCACACGGCCCCGCAGCCCCCGCCAGGCGCCCCCCGATCCTCGCCCGCCGTACTTACACATTCATCAGCTTGGCCGACTCGTAGACGCCGGCGGTGAGGCAGCCGCGGCGCTGCGCCGACACCAGCAGTTCGTGGAGGGCCTTGCCGGCGCCCTGCATCCTGCGCCGGGAGAGAGCGGAGAGTCAGCCCGGCGCCGCAACCGTTCCCGGCGGCCTCGCGTTCCCCCGCCGCACGCCACATCCCCGGCCCACCCGCCGCCCGGACGTACCAGTCGTGGCCCGCAGGCACAGGCTCCTGTCCGTGAATCTCCTCCAGAGTCATAGCAGCGAGTCCCCACAGCGCGGCAGGCAGCTAAAGCTCCGGAAACACCCTCACCACACCGCTCTACAGCGCTATGAGGCACCAGCTCGCCGGCCGCCGTATTTATAGCCCGCGCGGCTGCGGCGCCGGCAGCTGGCGGCGCCTCCTGGGCTCCCATTGGCCGGCAGGAGAGAAAGGGGGGGACCATTATTATGCTAATCAGCGCGCGCCGGCGAGGAAGCGTGGGGTGGGGGAGGAGGAGCGGGTGGCTCGTGCCTGCAGGCCACGTGGGGAGGGCGCGCGGTGGGGGCGGGGCGCAGGCACACGCCGGTCCGGCCGCCGGAGCCAGCGGTGGCCGTGGGGGTTCGCCCACCGGGCGGTGACGCGGAGATGCTGTCTGGGCGTGGAGCTGGCAGTCCAAGCAGTGCAGAGGGGGAAACTAAAACAGGAAAATAAAGTTTATAAAAGTTCTATCGATGCAGTGTCAGTAAATGCAGATTCCCTGCTCCTGGGAAGGAACGGCCCTTGCAGCAGCCCAGGCTGGGGAGCAGCTCTGTGCAGAAGGCGCTGGGGCCACGGTGGGCAGCGAGCTGGGCACGGCCAGCAGTGGCCCCGGCTGCAAGGAAGGGACCCCGTGTCCTGGGCTGTGTGAACAGCAGCGTGGCCAGTCGGGTGAGGGAGGTGATAATCCCCCTCTGCTCAGCACTCGTGAGACAATAGCTATGTCGTTTGTCTGGTTTTGCCACCCCCAGTAGAGAAAACACATCAGTGAACTGGAGCAGGTTCAGATGAGGGCACGGAGGTGTCCAGGGCTGCAGCACTGTCCTGCCCTGCAGGCAGAGGGACCAGGGCTGGTTCAGCCTGGAGGAGGCACAGTGCAGAGACCACCAAACAGCAGCCCCCGAAAACCTACAGGAAAGCCATGGAGAAGACAGGGATAGCGTCTTCCCAGCAATGCCTAGTGGGGACAAAGGAGACACCAGGCACAAACATAACTGAGAGGCTCAGACAGGGTATAAGGAAAACCCTTTTCCCCTTGAGGACAGTCAAGCAGTGGAGGAGGCTGCCCGGGGAGGCTGTGCAGGGTCCATCCTTGCAGGCCCCAGTGGGACAAAGTTCTGAGAGGCCTGGTCTGAGCTCTCTGGTGACCTGCTGCAAGCAGGAGACCTCCTAAGGTCCCTTCTGGGCTGTATCATCTTATGAGTCTACCTTTTTTTTTTTTTTTTTTTTTTTTGTTCCAGGAAGTAGGGATTGTTTTTTTCAGTTAAACCTTATTTAAAGTAGATCTAATTTGGATAGTAACATGAGTTTGAGTGTACCTTTAAAAATTAATTGTGTGAAATGTGTATGATTGCTGAACTCAGATCTGAACCTGTTTCTCAGCAAATCAAGCAATAGCAAAACAAATTTTCCCACTATGAAGGAATAGGCTCTGAATATTAAAGAAAATATCACTTCCCAAGTCCTTTTAGTCTCTGACATCTCAGCTTAGGCTGCCAGTTAGTACTTGCCCACTGAGTCACTGCTTCCGACCAGCTTCGAGTCACTTCTCAGAGGCCGTGGAGAGCCACCTTGAGGTGGACCTGTGTCCATGGCAAACCTGCGCTGGACAGAGTCCAGCAGGTTGCACAGAGAGAGCTCTGTCACCTCTCCCTCTTGCTGATGCTTTGTCTCTGGACACATCATCCCCTTTCAAACACCCAGGCTCCTGTGATGTCTTCCCAGTACTTCACTAGGGGTTCTGGATCAAGCACAGCTCATCTGTGACTCTGTGGATGGTGAACGGTTGTCTGCTCAGTAGTTTCATCCTCTTTAAGCAGTGTAATTTCAGAAGTGCTCCTCAAACTGAGCTTGCTGTGTTTCTAGTGCAGTTGTTTCTAATTAGTGTCTGTGCCTTACTACAGGTGACAGCTTTGGACCATGCAGCAATCTCTCAGTAAGCTTCCATTTTAAACTGATGGCGACAGCAGGGTCTGCAAGATGCATCCGACTTCTCTGAGAACATTTCTCAGGTGATATCTACACAGCTCTGAAGACAGCAGAGACAATTCTTTGTCGTAATCACCAATTCTCCAGCCTACTGATGTTTTTTACCCTACTAATGTGCAAAGGCATTCTTGACTTGTGAACCTCTGCCAGAGACCTCACACAGTGAATTTACTTGAGCAGGACAGAAATTCTTCGTTTGTTTTCTCTAAAAAATATGGGAGATGTTTCAGGATGTTATCTCCTGGCCTGTATTCATGAAATGGCAACTGTGTCTGCTTGTTGGAAGGAGCACAGTGTACTCAGCTTGCACTGTTCATTCTCAAAAGGTAAAAATCTTTCATACATCTGTCTTTTTCTTTTCTTTAAATATAAAAATGAGGAGGAATGAAGAAGAATAGCTTGAATGGTAGATGGCAGCTTCAGATTTTCTCTTGAAATTGGGTTAGACGTGCTAAATGGTACATGTCTAAGAAGTCTTGAATGGTCTATTTCTGATGTACTACAGCTTCAGTGCATGATGAAATAGGTGGAAAATCTAGGACTGACTCAGAGCTTTGAAAGATGCTGATATTAGCTATGCCTTTGATGAGTTTTCCATTACAGAGGAAATGAAAATTACTCAAAATGGATTGAAATCAGTAGGCCAAAGTAACTCGTAGTGTATAATAGTGCATATGTAGCAGCATAATGTATATAAGCGTCTAAATAATAAACTGATGTATGAAACCATATTAACACATTAATCCTTTCACATGCAAGCTTCCAGTTTTGGCTTAATGACACAGCACCCTGGAGCTAAGGCTTCTTGTCATCACACTTTTCAGTTTGCCCCATTATTCCTGGGTCTCCTAGCACAGATGGTGCTGAAAGCCACAAAGCATTACCAGACACCTGATCCAGCTTATTTCGAACCATGGTAACTTCATAAATCCCCCAGTGCAGGAGAGGAGGCGCAGGATGGGAAGCTGTGGAGAGCTGTGCTTGCCCCAGTTCCTGTCCCCGTTTTGAAGGTGACAGCTTCAGAGATATGATATCTTTGATGTCTAATAAGCAAAGTGAACTTAAGTAGATGCTGGGCTCCAATGGTTGCTTTCTTGGTCTTTTCCTCCCATGTCCTTAATACATCCATGACAAAAAGAAAAAAAAAATCATTTTGATTTTTCGGTGTCCCTGGCCATGAACATCAGAGTAGGGGTGCTGAATGTTTCCGTCTGAAGGTGGAAGTTATGCTTTCCGTTGTCACAGGACATTGCAGCACCCTTATATGTACTTAAGTGTACTTAATACACTTATGTGGCCAAATAATGAACAACAAAATTCACTTCTGTAAATGCAGTTCAATATAATCTACACATCTGATGGAAAACTGGCAGGCGCCAGCCTGCTGATGGATCACCTGTTGCGTGCTTGAAGCCATCCTGTAGATCAGAGTGGGAATGCCACACAGCAACAATACTCAGACATGAATATGTGGATTTTGACATTATATTTGACAGGAGTAGTATAATGCCAGTGCCACTTACCCGTGCTTTCCATAGCATGGAAAGGCTCGCCTGCAAACCCTTTTTTTTTTTAACTGGCCCCTTCGGCACAGGACCGAAAGTGCCCCTGCCAAACTGATGCTGCGTTCACAGTAAAGCTGTGACATCTGGTGGACATTTGAAGTATTACTGCTACAAAAATTAGCAACCCACTGGCAAACGGTACCTACATTCCACTCCTGCTTTCATATCCTTAATGTTTTTAGCGAAAATTTAGGGAAGGAAAAAAAAAAAAAAAGTCAGTTAGATGTTGGTGTTTCCTACGTGAAGAAAACCTCTAAAACAGCCCCCTAATCTCATAAGAAGTCAGATGGAGAGTAACAGGGAAATAAGAGTATATGCAATCACAACAAAGGCCAGTAACCTAACAGAAAATAACAGATAAATCTGCAGATAGATTACACCCCTGTACAGCTGGTAATAAACATGATTTTGTCATTTTGTGAAGAAAATAATAATGTTTCTCCAACTGAAGAGCAGCAGATACAGACATCATCATCTGCTATAAGGAGATTGAAGCCTTCTGCATCAGAAGAGACACACTAGCAGTGGTAACAGCCAGCCCAGTCATGGGGCTCTTACATTGCCTCAGCCTGCCTAGTGTTTTCCCAGCTTGTGCTGCATTCCTGCACCTCCCATCAAAAACATTCTTTTTTACCAAGATACACCAGTCCTTTTAGCTTAGGTGGAGTACCACCAACCTCAAGTCTTTCCAAATCTGTCAGAACTTCTCATCCCATTCCAGTCCTCCATCCAGTTGTCTGCCCTTGAAGCTCCTCACCCAAGCAAACAAACAAACAAAAAACGCTCTTAACAAAACCTGGAAGTTTTAGGAAGCAAAGCTGCAATTCTTCTACAAATCCTCTAGCTATAATCAAGCTGGTTTTGTGCTTCCAACAGACCAACAGGTCACCCAGTCTTTGTATTATTTCCTTCTACCGAACCTGACACAGGCGCTGCTGATGCCCATGCCTAGTAAACCAGATAGCTCTCTCTGTTCATACACTTTGTTCTGTGGCACTCTTGTCACAGAAGTGCCACCTGCCAAGGTCAAATATCCACAATCTACAGGCAGCAGGGACACTTCACTTCCTCCTGTCCTAAGAGAAGAAAGGATTGCTTTAGAATCACAGAACCATAGAATAGTTTAGGTTAGAAGGGACCTTTAATCTAGGGATCTAATCCAACCCGCCCTGCAATGAGCAGGGTCATCTTGAACTAGATCAGGTTTCTCAGAGCCCCATCCAACCTGAGTTCGAGTGTTTCCAGGGATGGGGCATCTACCACCTCTCTGGGCAACCTGTTCCAACGTTTCACCACCCTCATTGTAAAGAATTTCTTCCTCATGTCCAGTCTAAATTTATTCTCTTTAGTTTAAAACCATTAGCCCTTTTCCTACTCTAACAGGCCTAATATTGTTCCCATCTTTCTTATAAGCCTACTTTAAGTACTGAAAGGTCACAATAAGGTCTCCCCAGAGCTTTCTCTTCTCCAGGCTGAACAACTCTCTCAGCCTGTCCTTATAGGAGAGGTGTTCCAGCCCTCTGATTATTTTTGTGGCCTCCTCTAGACCCTCTCCAACAGGTTTGTATGTTTCCTGTACCGAGGGCTCCAGAGCTGGACAAAGCACTCCAGGTGGGGTCTCACGAGAGCAGAGCAGAGGGGCAGAATAACCTCCTTCAACCTGCTGGCCACGCTCCTTTTGATGCAGCCCAGGATATGGTTGGCCTTCTGGGCTGCGAGCACACATTGCCAAATCATGTCTAGCTTTTCATCCCCGAGTACCCCCAAGTCCTTCTCTGCAGGGCTGCTCTCAATCCCTTCACCCCACAGCCTGTGTTGATACTGAGGGCTGCCCTGACCCATGGGCAGGACCTTCCACTCGGCCTTGTTGAACCTCATGAGGTTCATATGGGCCCACTTCTCGAGCTTGTCCAGGTCTCTCAAACCTTTAGAGGTTTTACAGAGATGGCTATTTTTAGTCAACTCTTTTCTTTCATACAGGTGAGAGGTTGAAAGAGGTAATTTTGAAAACACACACCTGGAGTGGACAAGAGCCCTCATTACGGAAGAGCCAAGTATAGCAGAGATCAAGGGAAGTGGAGAAAAACTGCACTCAGCAACTCATACTGGAGCAACTCTACATATTCTGCCTGGCTTTTCTTCAGTAGGTGGTAGCTCCTACCTGATAATGTACATCACTATCCACAATACTTTGTAATCTGGCATCAGCTAAAAGCATTAGCCAGACAATGCAACTGAGTGTTTGGGATCAGAATACAACCGACTGTTCTTGAAACCGGCTGTCTGAAGTGGCTCCTTTATCCCGTCTCACCTCAAAACACAGTGTTGTTTTCCCCAGTAGGTTTGCTTTCACTGATCCACCTAAATGGAAGTACTCAGCAAGTTCAAGCACTTTTTCGTCTCCACAAATGTTTTATTTACATAGCTGCTTAGATTCCTGTACTGCATTTATCTAGCCATGTGATGCCTCACCTAAAAATAGTCACGTATCTTGTCTTCAACATGGTGTTGCATATTTGGATTTCGTATTTTAAACGAGAAATACATCTCCTGCCCATCTCTGTCCACCAAGAGTGACTAATAGACTTATAGATCAGTTTTTCTTTTCATGCTTATCTTCAACATGACAGTACTACACGAAGTTATGTCCCACAGAGACCCGCCCTTAATTTAAAAGATTTTAAAAAAAAAAAAAAGGCAAAAATCAGCAAACCTGCATTGCCCATTCTGTATTTAGACTGTGGTGTGCAGCCTGCAAGTGTGCAAAGCATATGTGTCTGGGATCACTAGTGTCCACCCTCCCCAGCCCCATGCCAAAATCTGCATAATTCACATCCTAATGGGAGCTAAGAAGGGCAGTCTGAAGCAGTTTATGGGGAGGCGTCTAATAACATGTCAGGGAACCTGCTGCTACACTCCAGCTCAGGAGTCCCTCAAAAGCACTGGGAGGCATCATTATTATTTTTCTTTCTTTTTTTTGAGGGGGGGGAGGAGGTGGGGGGAGTGTTTGTGGTTTTGAAGATTTGTTGTTGTTCTTGGTTTTGCTTTTAATTAAAACCTGCTGAAAGCCAAGTTTTCTTGGCAATGCTTTCTTTCAAATCAGAATTTTATCGGGGCAAATTTTTCAGGATCCTCTCCTGGGATTTCTGTGTGTCTTTAGGTCCAGCCACTGGAACCTTATTGTGCATTCACAACAGCTCTGGCTGGCTGCTGCGCGACTGGAAATCCTAGACACATTCACAGCCCATATGCACCACGGCTGCAGAGCACCCAGCTCAGTAAATCCTAGGTTTTCAGGCGAAATTAGACAGATTGTGCATGCATGTTCAATTGAAGTCTGTGTGCCAGGAATTCTGCGGTGTCAGATTTACTATCCTTGAGTACACACCTTTGTTCAGGAATGCCTGGAAACCTTACTCATGAGTATGACTTCAGACAAACACTCAAGGATATAAAATTACATAAGTGACACTAAAAAGTTTATTTGCTAATAATTCAAGCTGGAAGAATGGGGAAAAAACAATAATAAAAAATCCTAGGTTCTGATTCTCCATCGACTCAGCACTGCAGCCCTCTGGCTGCTGTCAGTAATAGTCTCGAGTGAGGCTCAGTTACAAACAGAGCTGGCAATTTCCTGTCATATAGCTGGTTTTCATCCCCACCTACCTTAGCTGCTTCACATAATTTTTCTGCCATATCTGTTAATGCACGGCATGGGGGGTCTTCTCCTCCAGTAGAATAAAACTTCTGAAAAACAATGTTGTTTTGCTAGATCTCCAGTCCAACTAGATGACATTAAAGACTGCTTTGAATGATGATGTTGCCTTTCCCAATGTTGATGGCTCCATATGATGCCAAAGGGAATTTTTTAACAGCTGAACATAACTTGAACAGCATAATGTTAAAGAATCTGATTTTCGTTTTGTTGGTTACTGAACTTTCTTAGAGATGCTAATGAAAGCTAAAAATCCAATGCTTAAGAAAATTACTAAACAGCTGCCTGTGTGTTATAATGAAAGAAGAATATAGTTTTAGGCCAGATGCTGTCAGAATTATTCATTTCTTTCTGCAGCATGAAGAAATGTAATTCACAGAGAAGGCAGGTGAGTTGCCCTATGTCAAGTGCCTCTTGTATCTCAACAGAAGACTGTCTAATGGAACTTTTATTGCAGAGATGTGCCTAGCTGAGTTAAATAATCTGATTCTTCATTAGTTCTGTGGTGTCTTCTGCTATAGGTGTAACAGAACAGACAACCAGAGAGTGAAAACTCCAGTGGTCAACTTCGACCTTAAATATGTAATTCTGAGTTTTTCCATGTGCATTTTCTTCCCTTTAACAAAAAATCTATGACACTGGCTTATATCTAAACAGGTTAGACATGAGATCTGAAGGGGACAGGGTTACTTTATCCTTACTCTTTAAAACAAACTGAAAGGTAAGAAAAGCAAAAATCTTTATCAGCCTCAGTTATTTTCCAAGACACCTTGGCACATTCCATTTTTCATTGATCACAAGCAACATTAAATAAAAACGTGTATAATTCCATCTTCATGACAGTAAAAAAAGAATCAGCTTGAAGCTAGAAAATAGACACATTTTCTCTTTCTTCTTCACCCACTCAATACAAACTAAGATATTTTCTTTGAGTATATATAAGTATATTAATTAAGCTACTATCTAATGGTAGCTGGAAGTTCAGATTTCCTCATTGAAGCCTTGCTGATCAAATGCTTCAAACATCATAGTGAGAAGTGAGCCAGGAATTACCACCATAAGGTTAAATCCAGTTGTACTCTTTGATGTATAAGTTTACAAAAAGCAAGGGATGACAGCTGATATATGTGCAGAAACTTAATGTAATTTTTAGGTGCAGTTTAGCACTCTATAGGATAAGATAAAGTGGGAGCTATTGATTAGTAAATTACTGCAGTAGGACAATTATTCCTGGTTATCACAATCTACTGGCAAAGAGTTCTAGTCAGCGAATCTTGAAATTCACTGAGATAGTTTTAACTAATTTCAATAAAATATGCATGTGATGGCTAAGTTGTTTCTCTTTTGCTTTTCACTTTCTAACATTCTCCTGTTCCTATCTGTAATTCCTTGCCCTTTCTGCACCTAGCCCTATACGTCTGGTCACAGATTACGGGATTTGGGACCAAACACAAAAATCACAGGTTTCACCCTACACACTAGGTGTTCATCTGTCAGGGGAAGGGGGTGCGCAGGGACACAGGTGGGTGTACATAAGAAGAGGGGTGGCAGGTAGCCTTCCTTTGAAGCGTGTGTTGTGATTAGTTGCTATTTGGGACATGGGTATGATCCTGTTTTCAGAAAATGTGGGTACCTAAAACCTCTCTAACTTCAGTCAGTTTATGTATTACCCAGGATATTTCAGAGGGGATGCACAGTAGTACTGGTAAATGCTCTTATTGGTGATTAAAAATTCCATATCCAAACCAAAAGCACAAGCTCCATTAGCTGAGATTTTTGCCTGGTCCCTGACACCTGCTCTGAGGATCACATATGTTGTTTGTAATAAACAAGCCTTAAGTGAAAGAGGCAAGGGTTCTCCATATGGGCACCAGAATGTAGTTCTTCCCCCGTCCCAGCTACACCCCCCCTAAACAGCAGACAGCAGCATGTCTGAACAGGACTCTCTCAAGCCCAACATACACCAGGGTGTGGTGAGGAGTGGGCCTGCCTTATGCTGGCTGAACAGGGAAAGCCCCAGGTGCTGCCTATGCCCATGTAGCATGTAGTTCTAACCAAAGACACCCAGGGATTGCTTCTGGCAGCCCCCAGGAATAGAAACAGGGATGTATGAGGCCATCAAGCAAAGCTTTTTCTTCCTGGCTGAATAAACTGGGGTAGCAGCAGCAGCAGCTCCACCACCAGCCCCATTTGGTGTTGGGTCCAGTTTTAAAGATATAGACTCTGTACCCTGAGAGCTTAGTAGTAGGAGGTGAATTTGGCTGAGCCGTGGAGAAGCATCGCTGAAAGTCTGAAATTTCTCTAGACATTCTTGTAGACAAGAATTCGGTTTTAGGAACATCTCTAGCAAAAGCTGAGGCATGCACACACAGAGGCTGGAAGAGTAAGAACTTTGCCCTTCAACTTGCCCAGACCCAGTCCCTTATCCTTAGGAGTCTTTCTGTAGTTGTGTACCCAAAGCTGTGCCCAATGTCTTTAACTGGAAAGTCAGTGGTTCTTCAAAGTCCCAGATGAGTTTATTAAACGGTGGCTCCTCTCCTTATGACTCCACATTTGATATAATTCATTTTAGGTCAGAGTATCTCATTTCCCAGTGTTCATCTCTGCCTCTGTAATTTGTCTAATATCGATAAAAGAAGCCATTAGCAAGCTCCTTCAGCTTGTGCCTCCAACATTTCTGAGAAAAAGATGAGGATGCTAAAGTAGGCTTTCATGAGCTATCTTGCACAGTGACTTCATCCTCTGTATTTAAGTGTGAGGAATGAGTAGAATTACCAGCAGACACAGACTCATCTAGTCTCTCACTTAGTATTCTTCAGTAATCTGCCGAACAGACAACTAGAAACCAAAAAAGTGCATATAATTATTTAAGGTGGCATTCTCATACTAGTCACTTAAAGCAAAACGGATTAGATATTACCTTATTCAAGAGCCAAAAATTTTTGTACTAATACTCCGTCCATTCTATACTCTGTGAAGGACTTGTGTGAAACGGACCTCTAGTGGTTAAACTGCATATTTCCTCAAATCTTTACTGCCCCGTGGAGGCTTGCATCCCACAGTTTTGGATAAATCCTCTATTCAGGATCCCCGCTGAGTACTTCAGACTCTAAGAATGACATAAGATTTTTAGAAACATAATTCCCCTTGGCTCTAGTTTGTGTGGATGCACTGGGAGGAAAATGTGACTACCACTTAATAGTTATTCAGCTTAACTCTGTTTCTATTCAGCATTTAGAACAAACATCTGGAGATGTGGCTCGCTCAAGGCTGATTAAGGAAGTCTAGAGACATTGGTACCAACATTTATATAACAGTAAGAAGACTGAATTTGCAATAGAGATCTTCCACTGCACAGTGCTGTGCAATGAGCAGTCATCATTCAGAATAAAAAAGCAACTGTAAAACATGTCCCCTAAAAAAAGGCAATTTACTGAAGGAGGGAAGTCCAGAAATTACACATGTACCTTGACATATGCTAGCGAGGGTTAGAGTGCTGGCAAAGTGACCTTGAACCGTGGTTCGAAATGGGGAATTGGCTGTAGAATTCAATCATCTCTGTTCTTCAGAAGAGTAAGACTTGTTTCATAATCTGGGCATCAGGGCATCCAGCTCTGTCCAAGATGATATGTAACCCTGCGCGAAATGGTAAATCTCTCTGTGCCTGGCCTACTTCCACATGTGCAAAACAGGATTAGCAGACTGGCTGAATCTCGGCAGGTTTTCTGTCACTTTAAATCTCTCCAGTTCTTGGATTCATGCTAGTGAGAGGAAGATTTTTGGTTTTAATTAAAGGTTTCTGACTCTTAGAGCCTGACAGAAAAGCTAGAAGTCAGTGAACAACAGAGACTGACATTAAAGTTTAAAAATAAAAAAAAAATCTGCTGATTTAAAAGTCTTCTAAGCAGCCATCATGACTTTTTGTGGGCCTGACTCATGATTTATTTATTGCTTTTATCACTTGAGGTTGAAAGAGTCTGCAATAATGTTGCCTTTCTAAAATTCTTTCTCAGCCTTGTCTAGTTTGTTTGTCATACCTTTGGATGGAGACAGTCTTTTACAGTATAAGCACAATTTCACTTGTACTGTGATGCCCTGCTATTAACTGATGCCTTGAGATGCGACCATAATGGAAAACTTTAAAGCAAAGAAAATCAATTTAAAGGAATTCTTATTTTTTCCAGTGATAAGGTTATAATCTAACAGTGGCTGTCAAGTTCGGGGTAAATCTCAGCCTTCAATTGCTAAGCTCAGTTGCTCAACTTCTACATAAAAAGAAGCAGCCCATGAAATTAAGTTTTCCTTTGAAAAAATCTTTTAAAAATAATAATAATAAAAAAATCCTAAATATGCCCTCACACTGTGTCTAATTATTCTCATCATAATCCCATATTTAAAGCTACTCAGTTTTCAAGTAGATAAGGGTTTGGTTTTGATTTTGCTTTTCTTGCACTAGGCCTTGAAATCAAGCCAAGTAATACATTTTTTCTTTTTCAGATATTATCACGAATAAGAAAAAATCAGGTTTCTTGGTTGCTCTACTGCAACCACGTTGTTAACAGAAAAATAGCAGAACCTCAAAGCAACCTCTATAACCTCACAAGTTAAATCCAATTAGGATCATTGAATACCACCAGCAGCAGTGACTGTTCCTTGAATCCTTTTTGCAGAAACAGAATCACGGGGTGGCTGTGGTTGGAATGGACCTCTGGAGGTCATCTGGCCCAACACCCTACACGAGCAGCCTGCCCAGACCCATGGTGAGTTAGCTTTTGAATATCTCCCAAGGGTGGAGACTTCAGCAGCTCTCTGGGTAACCTGTGCCAGTACCCTGTCACCCTCACAGCCCAAAAGTATTTCCTGATGTTCAGGAGGAACCTCCCATTATTCTGCTCTGTGCCCACTGCCTCTGGTCCTGTCGCTGGGCACCACTGGAAAGAGCCTGGCTCCATCCTTGTCTCACCATGCCTTCAGGATTTTGTATGCACGGAGAAGATCCCCCAAGCCTTCTCCAGGCTGAACAGTCCCAGCTTGCTCAGCCTTTCCTCGTATGTTCTACCAAAATGGATGTGCTGTCTGCTAAAAATGACTGAACATGTAAAGCTTTTTCCAGCAGTGGGAAACGCTGAACGCCAGAGCCCAACAGTGATGTGCTGTTGCTGGGCAGCACAGCAGCATCTTCCTCTTCACACTCATGCTACAGGGCACTGCCAGGGTCTCCTTTTTTCTATACGTGCCTTAATTTTCCCCAGCGGTACTTTCCCTCCAACTCGTGACAGGTTGGGTAATTAAGAAAAGAGGCAGGGTTGCTCTCGCAATAATTGCTCCACATGCTTTAGGTTACATGGGAGTAAGTAATTGCAGAGTAGTGACTCAAACAGCACTGCTCACAAGGTGTCACCCACGGATCACACTCTTGCAAATCTGCTGAACACAGCTGCATAAGCAGCTTCTGGAAACCCGTGGAAATCCTTCCATTAGCGCTGGGTTTTTTCTTACAGCCGCAGCTGGTCAGGTCATCCATGTCTCATGGTGAAACAAGACAGAACATGCACTATTGGTCACCACCACACTGAGCACACCTAAAGCTTTCCATTGTAATCACTTTTTGAAATTAAATATGTATTATATACCTTTCTCTTTCATTCTTATTAATTTAGCTTCTGCATACAAAGTGGCCAAAATAGGATAGATTTTGCATACCTCAGCCTAGTAGGATGTTTCACAGAACCAGGAGGAAATAGGGAAACAGATTCCCTGTTTCACCTATAAATCCCCTGACTTTCAGAGAGCAAAGCCTGTGCTGAGGACACCTCTGGCGACCACCTACTGAAAGTATTACTTTTGAAAGTTTAAGATAGTCAGGACTTCGGAAGCATGAAAGTGACCATGACTTGGAATGAAAGACCAAAAAGCAGTTAGGGCAGCAAATCAGGCACGAGGCAACATTAGCCTGGTTTTATACAGTATCCTACTATAATATCACAATTTATAATTGAATGTAGTTAGTATTCCAGCACGGGAAGGCACATGTGTATTGTAATGAGGTGTATTAAGGTTATCCCTATTTTTTGGGTTAGTGCTTTTTCAATCATTTCTGTTCATGGTTTAGGTTATATAATACGTGACAGTAACTTGAAAGTACTGTTGCAACAGGTTGCAAATGCATCAGCCTAAGTTTGGATTAAATTCTTGCAGACTCAGGACCTAAATGTTTGTTCCATCACACAGGTCTGGAGTGTGCTTAGCACTGTTCTCACAATTTTCTGTCACAACCATAACAGACAGAAAGAGGTTAACAGCATCTCATCTGTAGTCAGACAGTCTCAGATCCCTGCAATTAAATGCTTTCATTGCATTTGTGCTTGTAAAATGTCTGAAGTATCCTATAATTTCATTCATTTGCAAACCCACAAGTCTGGTTGAAACTATAGCAGGGTAAAAGCTGAATACGTATTTGTAATTTTACACAACAGTTAGATGATGATGATGATTATATAAGTAATAATTAATAAAGCTGAAGGTTTTACACATTGCTCTTTTTCCCAGAGTCGAAACCCAGGAAAAGAACATCTGTAACACTTGAAGTGAAAGCAGAAAAAATAAGTTTCACATTATAATACTTGTGCACCTTCCCCCAGCAACACACACGCTCCCTTGGGTCTCCCACTCTTCCTTCCGCCTCTGCTTGCACCAGTTCCCCCAGCACACACAGAGGCACCAGCCTCTTCCAGGGGTCACAGAGCTCTTACTGGAGTCACTCCTCTCCCTAGAGAAACATTGCAATACCCTTCCCCCTAACTTCCTTGGTAAACTCATTGCCTGCACGTCCCTACTCCTGCCTGCACAGCTGGCTGACACACTGTAAATACTCCACTTGCAAGACACAGACCTCACATCAGCATTCAGGAAATTGAGAATGAAGTCTGTGGCTTGACCAAAAAAAAAAAAAAAAAAGAAAGCATTCGGTGTGAATAATGTGAAGGCTTGTGTTCTGCTTTCTCATTCAGAGCTCTCAGGCAGCAACCCAGAAACAAAATGTTTTAGGCTTTCTTTTAGCAGTCTTGAGGCCAGCTTTGACAGCATAGCCCTGTCTGCACAACAGAACATGTCCTGGCTCCTGTCATTTGTTCAACATACAGTACGTCCCAGAGTCCACATAGAGCCCTGCTGGCTGCGTGCAGGCTCTATGGAGCATCTCTGGCATATGGCACATGACCACAACCCAATGCCACTAATGCACCTCAAAATTTCACACCATTATTTCAAAAAGAATTGTCCAGAAGGCTGCGAGAAGTCACTATTAATTTTTCAGATCAAGCCTGCTGCCACACCAAAAGCTGTAATGAATGCTTTTCCACCACATTTCTGGTGCAAAAGGAACAAAACCTCACAACAATTTGGGGATCTTTCAAGAGTGCTAGTGAGGTGCAATACCCCCTGCCTGGCCAGGCTGCAAGAGGGAGTTGCTTTGCCTCCATTCCTCCTGCCAGAGTCCCAGGCAGTGCTGGGCATCAGGGAGACCTTTTGGGAGAAGACTGGGGCTGCCTGTGCCCTACTCTGCACCCCTGTGTCACGGGGGGGCCGCAAGCCTGTTCTGCAGAGTCCTCTGCTGACAAAAAGCAAGAGACAATTCCTCAGTCACCCATACAACTCCACATCTGCAGCTGGACAATACAGAATGGACACTGCATGCACACAGACTGGTTTGCCTGTTAGGGGGCAGTTTGGGGCCATTTGATGGGAATGTAGGAAATGTTGAGTTTATTTTAGGGAACATGGGACTGGAAGTCTGATCCCTTGTGTCACTTAACAAAGAGCAGTGCTCACAGTCTCTCAGATGTAACAGCCTTCACGGAACATTTCAGCTCATCTTCTTATAATGAATTCAGATAATTTTGTTAAACTAGAATTGCAGACAGCCCAAGGACATACACTAAACCTGAAAATAATTTGCAAGAGTCTGATTTAACCATTTTGTAGCTGCTTAGGCAGGCTCAAGACAAGGAAAACATGCACATGAAAAAGGGAGAAAGACAGTTTCTGAGGAAGACGTGTATAACCAAATTTTCTGAAACCCTAACTGAGCACTATCCCTTGAAATGAGTGTTCGTCTTTTGATAATATAGCAAAAGGCAAATAAAAAGTAATCCACTAGCAGCCTCAGCCATACTTTGTCTGAGGTATAACAAGCAGGGTTGTTCAGCTTTGATTTTTTAATTTGCTGTTGCTCTTGAATCTATAGCAGGAGTAGCATCATGGGAATAAACAAATTACTCTCCTAGCTCAACTTAAAACAGTTTGGGCTGATTCTCACAGTCTAGAGAGTAGTATTTAACACATACTAGCAGCTATGTAGTTCTAAAAATGCACGAGATACATGCTTACATATGGAGCAGTGGGGGGCAGGACCCAATTGCACTGGTTTTCTGCTTAATGCATAAGACCAGACAGGCTTGTATACACAAATGTAATGCCTTATATCATTGAGGAACATATTTGGTATCCTAAGCAAAGCATGGCATAGGGAGCCTATGTATAATTATGTTTATTCACAGAGCTCCACTGTTCTTTTAGGAAGCGCAGCTCTCTGTAATGTTCAGCCCCGCTGATGGCCTATATTCTTTGTTTTGAGATCTGCCAGTTAGCTGCTTTTTAATGTGTTTCACTGATAGATAAACAGCCTAGCTCAGTGTATTTAATTGACCTGTTCCCATCACAGCTTAGCTTTATACCAGGTGGTGAAGTCAGCCCCACACATGACTCACGATGATTTCAAGTTTCATTTCAGAGAAAGACCCTGTTAAAGGGCACTATGCATACAGCAGATTTTCCTCAGGTTCAGCTGTAAAATACTGTCAGTGGGCAACAGCTTCCCAGGTATGGTTGCTTTTGCCCTCCCCAGTTATCCAATTCTTAATTCGTTCAGTAGGGGACTGCAGACATTTGTATAATGCCAATTACTACTGGGTTTTAATCAGCATGTGGTGGAGGCTAAGATCCTTTCCTCTGCCAGTTGCACCCTCTATCAACTGCTCCGCTCCCTCCCATGATGGATGTCAGGTTCAGCAGTATTTAGTGCTTCATTCATCCCATTTACTCTTATAAAAGATTGGCTTTTTTCCAACCCTTTTCAATTTCTTCACTGCTCCACCTTTTATTTTTCATTGTGCCGACACTAATGGTTCAGAGAGCTCTTTGGCCAGTTCCTGGAAGTTATCCAATCCTGGAGACTTTTAAATGTTTAAGTTTAATATCTGTCATTTAGTATCCTCCCTAGTCACTCGCTAATGGAATAGAAGGTAATCATCACTGTATTCTTATACCTTTCACACATCCATCAAAGACTAAAACATCTTTTCCACAGAAAAGCTGCTACACATCCCTTGTCTCTGCTAGCGGTCCTCCCCATCACAGCCAGGTGCCACAGGGTCTCTTTGTTATCTAAGGAAAGCAGCCCAGGGAGCAAGCGAAGACCCTCACAGTCTCTCATGCCCTGCTGGGATTTTCCCCAATGCTGTGCCATCTACCCCAGCAGCCCACTCATGGATTCAGGAAGCACTGCACTAAGCACGGGATTAGGAGTGTGATCCCTTCCCCAAAGGAGAGCAGCGGATCCCAGCTGGGTCTGGTTGAGCAGCCTTGTTAGCCTGGTCCTCTGCAGCCAAGAGGAACAGCTTCAAGGAACTCATCAAGCCTCATCTCACTGCAGGTACCTCAGTCAGCCTGGTCAGAAAGTGTTCTGGGGACAGTGAGGGACAACACCAGGGACTCCCAGAAAGCAGCAGGTCAAAATCACATGGCATGCAGGGCAGTGGTCTCCATAAACCCACAGCCTGAAGTGGCATTTGATACTTCTTCCTCCTTTCTTGCATGTCTGTGGTCTCTACTTCCCCCAAAATGCTGATGCCCCAAGAAACCCTTTTTTTAAAAACATGAACTTGGATCAGATGTGGGCTGAAACTAGACAGGCCCTCAAATTCACCCTGGCTTCTGTCACAAACATGTAGACATGCTTTGAAAAAGTGTCAGAAACAAAGGGATTTCTACTCAGAGCTGATTCTCCAAAGCTACAACTATGCTGATTCTCTGAAGCTATAAAGAAATACCATTGCTCTCAGACAATAAGAAACAATTATCTCTAACTAGTAGTGGTTTTCATCAGTAGATCTAAATGGCCTTTACAAAGGACAGAAGCATTATCATTATTCTTATTTTACAGAAGGATAAACTACAGTATAGAGAGGCTGAGAGGCTTATACTCACTCATTTGGCCAATGATGGGGACAGGTAGTCATCTGATTTCCAGTCACATGTCCTGGCCACTAACCTACCTAGAGAAGTAATGGTTATTTACAGAATCTTGTTTCCTGGTTGATGGTTAATGACCACACGAATGGGTAACTAACGAACAGAGGAAATGACAATTGCTTTTTTTAGTGCAGTCCATTTTTTGTCTTTCTCTCTGTGCAAAGGTCTATGACATCAGTGTTCTTGCATTCAGACAATCTAACAGAGAGGATTTAAACAACCAAAGTTCCCCATGGAAATCTATGTATTTTCAAATAATGCTTGACTATCCATTTAATTCAGCTTACTTGTGAAAGAGAGATAAGGTTTTACTGTTTGTTACATTAACTTCAGGCCTGCTGACACACATTTTCAAAGCTGTTTGTAGCAGAAAAATCCTGAGACTGGGTCTGATAACAGAAAGGCAGCATATGGCTAACACACAGTATGAGGAGGTGACGATGGTAAAATGCACTCAGTTCCACAGAGCAGCTTCAAGATTGCACATTGTCCTTATGGTACAAGAGCTGGTTAGGAAATTGCTTGCTGCTGACACTTCTGATGACGGGCTGCCCATCAGCATCACTATTCTTGCTCTCACAAAGCAGATGGAGTACTCCAGCTCTGCACACTACCTATCTCTGCAGTCCCTGGAAATGGTAGCAGTGGTCATAACCAGCTCTTCAGGCATGAAACTGTCAGTGACTTCAGCAAAAAAATTGGTCTCCCCATTCTTAAAACATGGATTAAGGAAACTTTCAATTTCTGCACTGAGGCCAGACTTTGATAGACACCTGAAATGATAAAACACCTGAAATGATAACAGAGGAAAGAAAAGTTTCCTCCAAATGCCTGAAATATTTAAGCAGGACACAGAAGTATAAATCTGTACGGTAAGGAGCACTTAGCTTTGAGGGCAAATTCTCCCTTTCATACTTTGATACAAATTGAAAACGATGTTCTTGATATCCATTTATGCTTCAGTGGCGTAACTAGGAGCAAACTTAGTGCACTATTAAGAATTATACATCAACCTTTATAAACACTTATTGGTTGAAACTGTCTGAATGAGCCGCATTCGTAGCCCTGTGGCACGGTTGCACAGCACTGCACTCCAGCAGAGCTGTATCACCCAAAATACACCTAATCTGCATGCTTTGTGATTACCTAATCCTATGCAAACTGGAAAACTGGCACCTACAGAAAAGTGAGAGTTTTCCCAAGTGCATTTCAATTCAGGTTTGTTTACCAAACGGCTTTAACTGTAGGAATCATATCAGGTTGCATTTAATAGTTTACGTAACAAATGAAGTTGTTTCCTGCAAACCATGTATTTACCAAGATGAGGCTGTGGGCTAGATTCAGCAAAGACATGCACAGAACTTAAGTGCTGCAATGATTTTTAAATACTCAATCCTTGCAAAAGGACCTACAGGTTTATGTTATATCTCATGGCTACTGATAGAATATACTGGAAGTCCTTGGCGCCTCAGACTGGCAATGTAAAATACCTACATCATGGAGTCACAAAAAGCAAGCCCTGAACACTGAAAACATGTGAAATGTCATCCCACTCCAGAGGCTAAATCTGGGTCAGGATTGCGAGAATCTACCATCCTGAATCCCTTTCCAAAAAACAGTTCAACCTGGTGCCTCTTGGTGCAATACTGAGATCATTTACAGTATAGAAGACAATGCAGGAGCTAACCCTTGGAATAAAACATGGGAGACTGAAAACCTGAGCTCTAGACCTTGCTCCAGAAGTTGTTTCTGTGTATGACACCAAAGACATTAAAGCACAAGACTGGGATATGGAGCTGCCTGGTTCCCTCACCTGTAGGCTACTGTTCTGCCCCCTTTTGAATTCCCTCCCTCTCATTCTCGTTCTGGTTTAGATATGTACTTTTGGTACATAAAAACACTTTTTAATCCTGGTCAGAGTCAATTAATTGCAAGAGTCTAAACTGGGGCAAAGCAGAGCAGAAAACCATTGCATGTAGAAAAAAATACAGCCCTGTGGCTGATGGACCTGGACATGCTTGGGGGAGAAACTGTAGCCTGCTTTTGACTCTGAAGCTGCAGATTGTTCTTCAGGTGTATGCAATTGCTCTTGTGCAGACAGCAGGGATGTCTCAGAGAGTCAGGTGGCTCTGTCTGCTGACACATCCCATGAAACGCCTGGGATGTCAGCTGAATGCAGAACTGCAGTGGGAGAAGCTAATTTCACAGGAGCAGAGCATTCAGTAATTACAAATAATACAGGATTAGCTACATATGTTTGTTTCAGAACATGAAAAGGGCATGGTCTGGAGGAAAGAAGACGAGAATAAATCAGATTTCACAAATAGACCTTGCATTTTACAAAGCAGCAAGCAGACCAATCATGGGACTCACCATATTTAATAGGTGAAATGAAAGAGACCTGTTTAGTGAGACTTTCTACAGTAGTGCTCTCAAATAATTATGCAGTGCTCCCGGCAGCCAGAAAGATGTGTTTTAACTTGTACTTTGGCCTCTCTCACATGGCATGTTGGTGTGCTTTTGTCTTGACAAGCTCCCAAGCTTTACCATCTTGGAGCCAAACCAATGTCTGGTGCAAGCAGGTTGAATTCCAGATCAGCCATTGCAGCCATGGCTTTGGCATCCAGCACTTGAAATTGTTCTTTTCTCAAGCCTGCTCTTGCACAGCCCTTAGCACTGACTTCTCAGTGATTGTAATGCAAGCTGAAAATCCTCAACCATTTTTAGGATTGGAGTTGAAGTAATTAAGATGATCTTGAAACCACCAACCTGACCTGACAAGTAGGTTTCCTCCTTCTGATTTCAGGCTTGGATATTAACTTTTTTGCTGATGATCAGATTATTGACTATGTTAGTAAGGCTTCCACAATCCTGAGTATACAAACAAACCAGTTACGCTTTTGGAAGACATAGTTAAACATTGTCACGGTTGTTATAAAACTAAAAATCTTTGCAGTTTAGACATAAGTGAGATAAGTATACAATAATATGTTTTATTACAGGGAAGGTTGTAGAAAAGGATTTATTATAGGAAAGAGTTCCCACAATAATGCAATACTGGGTGCAATCAGCTTCTGGCAGTTCTTGCATCCATCTGCTAGTCTAAAATGTTTGAAAAGTGTGGAGACACTTAGAGAATTAAGTGTTCCTATAAGATAGTAGTCACGTCAAGCTGTCTTTCCCAATGCATTAGCTGACTTCATTTCTGCTAGTCATAGAACTGAAAGTATAAAAATGTACCTGTAAGATAAACCAGCCTGCTTATACTACACTAAGTACATTTTGAGCTCATGTGGACAACTGCTTTCCTGATAAGAGATCTGGCACCTCATACCAAGCCAGAAAACAAGCAAGTATACTGCTAAGCATTTAGCTTCGGTCGACAGATGATTCAATGTATAGTAATAAAAGTATAAATGCATACTTTTTTTCTACTGTGTAACTGTCTTAGTTTTCATGCAATTGTTCAGTGATAAGAACATAACTGAACAAATAGTTACCTGGCCAATACTTTTCTCTCTACTTCTCTGGCAGTCTACAAGTTACTGAGGGTAAATAGTACACTAACACAAACCACAATTTATGCCAATGGGACACCGCTATAGGTACCAACAGTAACTAACAGGGGTGTGGGAAAAAGTGTCTGGGATTCTTTATTTAACCATATCAAGGATCTGGATAAATTAAAGTGAGATTTGCTGCAGGTTAACATACATACCATCAAAACAAAACAAAAAAAATCTTCAAAATAGAGAGGAAAGATCACTTCACATTATTCTCACGGTACTAAAAGCCTGGAAGGCTGCCGTAAAAGAAAAAGCAGGGAAATTCTGGGGAGTGTATAACTGGCACAATGACTCTGTGCTACCCGCCTCTCTGGACTTTCTTCTGCTAGGGGGCACATTAGAATAGGGGAAGAGATGAGAGGAGGTATTTCCAGATTTCCAGCTGCATTGTATTACAGGCAATTGGCTTCTGTGAGAAACAGGTATTTTGAAGTACCAAATGGAAGTGTCTGCATGTGACATTTTGAGGCATCTCTCCAGGTTATTCCTAAACTGGAGAGGTCTTTGCAAACTGGAATCTGCTGTGCTGGGAAGAGCTCCGGGTGGTGAGAACTGAAGCGGCTCTGCAGAACTCCTTGCAGTCACAGGTCAGACCTGCACCAGCACTGTGCAGCTAAACCACACCCCAGCACAGTGGCGCACGGCTCATTTGCCTTATTACTCACAAACTTAATTGTCAAGACCATAAGTGGGCCAGAAGGAGCAGCACATTGCTCAACGCTGCAGATGAGAGGCTGTCCACCCACCCAGAGGCAGAAAAAGGATGTAGTTAAGCGTGTCCTGACAGCCAAAGCCCCAGTGAGGGGGAAGGAAATCCTGGTGAAAGCACCAGGACCTGAAAAGCAATACAGGAAGGAACACAGCCCGTAGGTGCAGTGGCTGCATCCTGGGCTGGTGATGGACAACTCTCCCGGGCCCCTGCAGCTGGACCAGCTGTCAGATGCTGAGCCAGACAATCAAGCCCTGACCCGCCGCTGCTGCAGTGCTGCCCATCAGCCTCACCACACTGTGCCCTGTCAGGGCAGGCATGCCCCGCCAGCCTGCCGGCTGCAGAAAGCCCTGCCGCCACGCACCCTAAATCAGCGCAGCACCAGGGAAGAAACCCCTGCCACACCACACGCTTTGCTCAGCTGCAGCGGGGGTCAGGTCCAGCCAGTGGAGACAACCACCCCCTGCATGGACTTCAGCACTGCCACCCTCAGCCCTGTGGGATGGCTGGGACAGAGCCAGCTGCAAAAAACAGGATGGAAAAGCTGTCTGAAGGCTGTGCAAGCCCTGTGCCCTTGGCACACTCTCCCTGCAGGGCAAAGAGCAGGTTTTCTGTGATGTTTAACCAAGCTGTAGGCACTGGGTTAGTCTTTCAAAGTCATCATGATGGCCCATTACTTGAATTTGGATGTTGACATGTGGGACAAACATTGTGTGTGAACAAAATCACACCCTTTCCCTGGCAGCTAAATACCCAAATATGTAATATGCTCAGGTATAAATATGTATGTCACTGTGTGCCTCATAAATATGTTGAAAACAGGTTGGAACTATGAGATTTTCAAATTTTTTTTCTGCATTACAAGCCTTTAACAAGTGATAATTCAGCACTGAAATAGTGTAAAACTTGCTTTTTTTACTTTGTCAATTACAAAATGAGAACACAGAACAGGTACAGACAGGACATAGACTCCGAGGTCTGAATCCCACTTCTTGCTAGCAGACCATGTTATTAATCACTGTTATCAACTCAGGTAACCATAGGAGGGACAGAACAAGATAGGGCTGCTGTCCTCATGCAACTCAGTCTCCTTTGGGATGCTCCAGTGGCAGGCATATGTTTCTTTTAGAAAACTAACCACTTGTGACAGAGTGGGCGTGTGACGATGATAGATTCTCTTATCACTGTAATTATTATCTTCAAGAGAGGTGGATCAGTATCAGACCTCACTAAAATAAAGAGTCATATTTTATCCTGACAGACACTGCTTTGGCTGGGCCGGCGGTCTTTGAAGTCACTAGGAGGACTGAGGACTGGCTGGGGATCCTGCTCTGGACCCTTTGATCTCAGCAGCTCTGCCACATGATAAGGCTGTGCATGATTCTTGTCTCCAGAAATTTTCAGCACCTTCTGTGGCCACTGGCATGCAGTAAGGTGCACGGGTGGCCTCCCCCATGTCGGGGAGCTGGGAGTGTCTCAGCAGTGAGGATGCAGCTCCACAGCATCCTTGCGAGGACCAGGAGAGACACCGTCCTTCAGAAAGCAAAATTCACCTCTAGGGCAGCAGGGTCTACCACCCTCCTGGATGCTTTCTGGGAGGTGACCTGGCTGGCATCCACAGCTGCTGCTTTGCAAACTATTTTTATGTTCCTCACTCTCCTCTTATCTTCACAGATTGTCCTCTGCCACCTTCCGTCTTTTCAGCTGGTGTTTCTGTTTTCTGTGGCCGTTTCCCAGCCTGGGAGGTCTTGGCAGCTTAGATGGACCTGAGCTAAAGCCCTGCCCTGGAAGGGAGATGGCAGCAGGGAGAGGGGGAGGAGGAGGGAGTGGATGCGTTTTGTGATGGTTTCAGGAAGGGTCAATCAGGGGCGATGAGACCTGTGAGGAAGGGCTGCCACAGTGGCCACCGAGCGAGAATGCCTGCATGTCCTCCTCATCCATGCCCTGAGCATGGTCTGAGCCCCATACCCCTTCCCCGAGACCACTGTGCCTGCCCCCTCCCACAAGTTCTGGTCCCCCATCCACAGCAGGATGGGTTCCACCCAGAAAACATTGCTGTCAAGTGGTTTTCTGAGGCCATTGCTCCTTCCAGGAGGCCATGGCCCCTTTTACAGTGATTATGCAGCACTGCAGCGAAGGCTGCTGAACTTTTCACCTCCCTGGTCACTCATTTTTACAAATCATGGCACCACTGCAATTCTGCATATTGCACAACCGGAGTTCTGACCAAGGGGCTTGCTTCCAGCATCAGGGAGAACAGAAAGAGAAATCAATATTCTAAAGGTTAAAACAGTCCTCAAAGGCCGAGCACTCAGCAGCTACAAATCAATGCAGCAGTACTCACTATGGGAAAGCTTACGTCGGTGTACGATCTGGCCAGAAAACAATTCAAATCATAGAATCGCAGCAACAAGATGGAAAAGAACGATTAGATCATCTCCTCTGTCCCTCCGGGCAAGGCCATCAGGCTATACTGAGTGCTTTGTGCTGCGGTCAGTAAAGCTGTAGCCGGTTCAGCCTCTGCTAAGGCTTTCTACTTCTGTTTTCCTAGTGCTTCTGTTCTTTGACAAGCGTGTTTTGAGTGAATAATTTATGCTTGGGATATTTAAAGAACAGAAACCTAAATCCTCTATTTACTGAATTCAAGCAGAGCTAGCCTAGAAGGAAACAGCTGCAATGCCTCATTTCCCATAGCCTCCTCTCCGCTGACCTGCTCAGGACCTTCACCCCAACCCAGAGACAGTATCCACTTCAGGGGAAGCAGCTATTAGAAAAGGAGACAAAATAATTCATAAATGACTTTGTTAAAAATGGCTTTCTTAACATGTTAGCGGTCCATGTGGGTTACAATATGTTTTGGTTCCTTGCATGTTTTACAACAGAGATTAAAGACATGCCATATCCTCAAAAAAAGATCAGAACTGTTGTAGTGAGTTCACATTATCAATTCCTGCAGCTCAAGCCTTGCCTCCCTTTTGAGCATGGACTCCAAATTATTCTGTCTGATGCCATCTGGTGAATCCACAGGGGATGAGTAAACAATACCAAACTGATTTCCCTGTGCACCAAAGGAACTTGGCTTACATTCGCATTCCCTTGGAGGTAAATCATTATTATTCTGATTGCTAGCTCCGATTCCACTAAGAGAAGGAAAGGAAGGGAAGTGATAAAGGGACCTCCTTTTACTGCATGGATGCAGTGGAGATCATCAAGACAAGGTGCAATAATAAAAGCAACATGATAGGGGCTGCTCTTTTGATGTGCCAGTGAATTTCAAGCCTCAATTTAAGCAAATAGGTCTGCATGTTCTTTGCAGATAAGCAAAGGGAGAAAAGTGTGGGTGAAGAATTTACTGATTTTTAATAAGGATAGGCAGCCTGTGATACATTTTGTTCTCAGTTAAATTGTCACACAGTAAAGAAAAAAATAAAACAAAAAAGACAAACTTAAAAATTAGGTGAAGTAGATATAGGAATTTATCAAATTGGGAGGGGGGAGGGATTTCATTTTATACATACTATATAGTCAAATTATTTCCTTTTGTAATTAGATCTTTGTGAACTGTATTTTTCAATCTACCAAAACTGTGCAATAATTTTCTAGTGAGAGAGAGGGAGAGTTTTGGCTATACAGAGATCTAATGGTGCATAAAGACAGGCATGTCCATAGGTGTCCCATCATGTAATTGGGCAGCTGTAGTGTTTTCAGAAGGTAACACAAAGCACAGGTATTAGACCATAGTCATGCAAGAAGTAATGGAGTTCGAAAGATGGATAGAAATGAATTCTTTGTACCATACACATTTTCGGGTGAGGTCACATCTGATTTTCACTCATTCCATGGTTTAAGACATCAGTGCAGTTCTCAGGGATGAGGTTCTCATTCAGTGCCTGCTGCAGACCTCCTGAGCAGTTTGGCACGTCACTTGGCTCCTGCACCTCATTTCCTGTCCATATTAATTGCATCTCCCTGACAGACCTACCGATACTGGCAAGTTGGAGACCAGTAGCTCCAGCATGCCCCACACCCGACTAGCTGCATCTCCCCAGCAAAGCCAGCACATCCCAGACAGAGCAGAAACAGCGCAGACGTGAAGGGGCTCTGCACCACACAACAGAAACAGATCCTGTGTATGATACAGCTCAACAGTTGCACACCACGGGCTTTGCTCTCAGCATGTCCAAGATCACTTCTTCAGGATGGCTGCCCAAAGCAGCAGATGACAGATTGCTACTTACCACAGTGCTCTGTTGTCAGAAGGAAAAGGGTTGTCAGACATGTCCTACTTAGGGTATGAAAAATGCACCGTCTATAGACACAAGGATTATATGAGTCATTATGACAGATGTAGGAAACAAAACAATGTTCCTTCTTACTGCAATATGATGGGAAAAATGGCAAGAGAAAAACCTAAAAGGTCACTATGTCCTTGTAGGGACCATGCAAGCATCTACAGGACTATTTTGGGGAGAAAGAACAACTGCCATCGTCCTGGAGAGCAAACTCCAGGTGGTTGTATGGACAGCAAGTAGACTGTTGGGCCCCTCACTACAGGAAAGATATTGAGGTGCTGGAGCAAGTTCAGAGAAGAGCAATGAAGCTGGTGAGGGGCCTGGAGCACAAGTCTGATGAAGAGAGGTTGAGGGAACTGGGGCTGTTTAAAAAAAGAGGCTGAGGGGAGAACTTGTTGCTCTGTACAACTACCTGAAAGGAGGTTGTAGCATGGAGGGTGTTGGTCTCTTCTCCCAAGTAGCAAGTGATAGGACAAGAGGAAATAGCCTCAAGATGCACCAGGGGAGGTTTAGATTGGATATTAGGAAAAAATTATTCATGGAAAGGGTTGTCAGGCATTGGAGCAGGCTGCCCAAGGAAGTGGTTGAGTCACCATCCCTGGAGGTGTTTAAAACACGAGTAGATGACGTTCCTAGGGATATGGTATAGCGCCAGTGTCAGGTTAATGGTTGAACTTGTTGATCTTGAGGGTCTCTTCCAACCAAAATTATTCTATGATTCCGTGAAGGGGGTGTTTCCTCAGTGTACCAAAAGAAAGCACTCAGAATGTGGGAGTTTTTCAGCTAACCCAAGTGATAACAGTAATAACATGGATGGGGGGAAAAAAGAGTGTTTGGAGGCAGGAATGAAGAAGGTCCCTTACAAGACAGCAGGGCTAACATCCAGGAAGGACCTGAAAAATGGATGTCCTAAATCACTCAGGCAGCAGATACCAGGGAAAGAAAAAAAACCCTTGGTGTTCCCTCCAGCACTCACCTGCATCTCAGGCGGTGGCAGAGGGAACCAGTGAAGATAGGCCAGGGAAAAAGAAGAGGGGCCAGGATCGGGCTCCCTCCCCTCTACCACCCCGTGGAGAGCTGCTGCAGGCAGGGGTTTGGCAGCCTGTCCAGACAGGTCCTGCAAAAGGAGAGTTCTCCTGTTTCACTCCGGCTTTTTGTTTGTTTTTCAACACCAACAGTATTTCCCAGTGATTATACTCATGTTTGCACTCATTAGCAGCAGTTAAAGCAGTATCTTTGGACTTGATACTTGTGGATTCGTAGCTCACCAGTACACTAGAAGCTTCCCTAGCCGTAGGGTGTTTGGTTTGCGCAATTCGGTTTAGGAAATCTCCCTGGATTTTCCCAGGTTTTGTATACGCTTAGTTTTATTGGTGGTTGCACTCAGCACTTCAAACCCCTCTTTGCTTTTGATATGTTTTCATGGCTCTGCTCTATGGCACTCAAAGACCAGCTGGGAAACAAAAGGAACCTCTGACATCAAAAAGCTTTCAGCTGACACACCAGCTAACATGTGACTCAGCTCTGCAATAGACTTAGAGGGAGGAAAAAAGTAAAAATAAAAAATAAAATTAAACCAACAACCAAACCAACAACCTAGCTGTTTCTGAAACATTTTACAATATTAAGTGATTAAAAATGTAACCTATATTTGCCTTTTTTTTTTTTTCCCCGCATGTTGACACCCTTATTTTTACAATGGCTCCTCCAATTAGAAGAACAACGTGTTAGCTATGTGTAAAGTTTATCACTTTATTCTCTGGACATCACCAAGGCCTGCTAACGTCTTCTAAAGCATTACTGTCCTTGGTTACACTTGTGGATTCGCATCTCATTATCGGTTAGGTCATGTTTTACATTTTCATTTTAGTTAAAACGTTTAATTGATATTGAGACCACACGTTTTCTAGCGCAATGCCTCCCCTCATCTCCTCCCCAATATGACATTTATAGAGTTCGGGAGGCTTTTCAGCTAATTCTTCCATAGAGCAAAGTCCACGCTGCTGCCAGGGCTGTTTCGGCGCGGTCTGGCTGGCTGCACAACAAAGGCAGGCAGCGGGCTGCTATGTAAAAACAAATTGCAGGCAGGCATGGCTCAAACGCAGAAATGGCTTCTCGCCCTCGCTGTGGCTCACCCGGCCTCCCCGCCGCCCGCTCCGCCGCGTCCCCGCGGGCTCCGGCCGCCGGCGGGCCGGGGCTCGGGGCGGGGGGCGGCGGGGACAAGGGGCGAGGTGTCACCGACCTGCCCCAGCGCTGCAGGCCGGAGGATGTCCCTTCCTCCATTGTAACGCGCTCCGGGAGTCCTGGCTGTACCTGAAAACGTCCGTAAATTGGTGCCTGATTTCAAAGGGAGGAATTTGTTGAGGAATATGCATAACCATTAACCTTAACGGCTAGGGGAAACTGCCTTTTCACATGCAAGCAGACCGGTAACAGACAGTTCCACGTACATGCCGATGCCGTCCCAAAGAGGAGAGGATGTCACTATTATCAGCCTATCCTCTCCTCTTTTTTTGTAGATGAAAGTTAAGCTTTGATGCTTTTATGAGCCATAGCCGCGGAAGATTTTTGGCCATCGGATCCCTCACAGCATTGTTGCCTAGACGAAAAGCTTCATTGAAATTCAGACTCTCAGTTCTACCTGATTGTTCCAGCAGCAACCGGCAGAAGGTCTAACAAGAGCCAGGCAGGGGGCAGTCCCTGTTACTACCAGGTTAACACCTTTGTGTTTCCCTGCTGCCTTTTTGGAAAGTGGCCAAGACCAGAACCAAAAGCACCAACATTCAGAAAACAGCAAATGTAACAAAGGTATTTTGGGAAAATAAAAAAGCAGAAGCACCAACATTCAGACAATGCAGAAGTTCACAAAAGCAATTCTGAGGGGCCTTCTGGGCAATCCACATGCTGGAAGTTCCACAAATATAGTTTGTCCCGGCAGCTTGATGTCTTTCAGAGATTAAGTTATTGGAGAAAGAAAGGAAATCTTCCTACCGTTCTCTACACACTACATATACGTCCAAATGGCAGCCAGGCCGACAACAGCACAATGTAATGCACATCTGTCTTGAAGATGTTTCTTTCTCATTTTGGCTAAAAAAGAAACATGTTTTGCAAATGAAAGGGCACTTCACCAGGCAGACAGAACATCTCTGTGGAAATTCAAGGTTTCTATGTTGAACCACTATTCCAAAAAGAAAACTCCCCAAACCAAAATGTTATACTTTTTAAATGGTAGGAAAAGCTACTTTTTGCCACATCCTTCCTTCATGAAAATGGCAAAGCTGAGAGCAGTATTTTCTGCATGTTGCAGTGCCTCCTTCTTTAACAGTCTAAGCTTCATGTAAAAAACACTTTTGCCCTCTGTAACTGACACTAGACTCATTTAGCATGTAAGAAATAAAAAATACAATTATTTATTAATGAATAATCATATTATTTCATGAGGAATACAGCTACAGACCTCCTCTGCAAGAGTTAAAGTGCTTTTTGGCTGCTTACCACCTACCAGCAATTGATGTAGTTAACCCAGTGGGGACTGAGGAGTCTGGCTGGGGGTTGTGGTATGTTTACAGTGCATATGTAGGATGGAAGCCTGGCATTGTATAAAGAAGACGAAGATGGAGTAATGCAGAATGCTTATTTTAAGTAAGAACTTTATCCCTTTTAAGCAAAAAGGATGAAGAATGTTTATAAATAAACTAGGAAGGCAAGTATTTTAGACTCCACCATAACAGGCTAGCAATAAACAGAGATTTCTGTAATGTTAATTTCTGGTTCAAGAAGTAATTATACACATATGGATGCTGAGGACAATTAAATTATACTGAAATACTTTGTGTGGGGGCAAGTAATTCTTACCATTTTATGGTGGTGCATAAATAGTAAGTAATATCATAACATAATGGCTTTCTACAAAACCTGATCACACATCGTCTCCCTCAATTTATCATCATGCTGGTTCATACCAATAAGTTCCCAAAGGACCAGCATGGTTATCTGCAGACATTGATTTCTGAGCTCAGTCTGCATCTTCCTACTATAACATTTCACTTGAGCAATGAAAATGTTTCTGGAAACTGGCAGTGGGGTGACACTCCAGCTTCCTGGGAAGGCAACATTATAAGGCATTCACTGCTGTCAGCACCAATTCCATTTACAAGCCTGTAGCACATGGGAAACTTTTCTGCATTACAAATGAATAACAACTTCTGAAAGATGGGAAATTAGTTTGATAAGCCACCCAAGCCCTTGCAGAGCAGGATAAAGTTACCCAGGAATGCATAAACAGGACAGCTGAATTGGCAAGGTGAAGGAGGAGGGCTGTCAGAGAAACGTAGTCTCACAGGAGCAGCCTTTGATTTTCTGAGAAGCTCCTCAGGGAGCAGGTTTCCTGGGCCCTGCATGCCACAACATCAGCAGGGCACTGATTTCACATCCAGCTTCACCTTCTCCACACAGCCCTGCTCACATCCCTACAGTAGCAGTAGGTCTGGCAAGAGCCGGGAAGGTACCAAGAGCTTCAGACCTCCCTAATTAACTCCTTAGTCATCAGAGCCCTTGATCTTTCTAGTATGGCCTGTCTTCCTTGTGCTAATCCATGAAATCAAGGGAAGTGCTGACAAAAGTGTAACTACTTGGGCTGTCGTTTCACGATAGGGAGCATTTGGCAGCAATACTGCCCGGAGGTGTTTCTGTTCCCCTTGCCCGCCCACTGCCTGCTCCTGGTGAGAAGACCACTCCAGCAGCCTTGCTGCAAGCTGCCTGAGGAAATGGTCCAGCTCTAAAAAACCCAAAACCTGAAAAAAAAACAGACACCACACCTCGGAGAGAGTGTTGTCTATGGGAGAGACTGGCAATGAAGAGCTGATTTCAAGAGAGAGAGCCAGGAGCAGAGCTATCTCAAGCTTGGATTGTCACCAGACTCTTGGTAGCCTCATAACACGTGAATGTTGAAGGAAGTTTCTCCTCCAGGAGGAACTCCCTGTATTTTATGTGCCAGGAGATAGTCAGCATGGCTAGCAATAAAACAGCTACCAAGTGTGATAATATTTCCATTAAGGAAGATGTGTTTGCATCTGGGTTCAGCAAGTGACCAAGTGCCTATGATAGCTTCATACCTAAAGAGTTATCAGTTCTCCTTGCTTTTTATTCTGCACTCCTGAGTCTGATTGATATTTTTATCTGTGAAGTTAGAGCCAAAATTATTGTTCTTTCTTTCTAATACCATTAAAGCATTGACATTTTGGTTTTGTGAGATGATGCTTTATTTAATGAAAAAGGAAAATAAGGCATTTTATTACTACAAAGTCTAGCAGGAGGCAAGAGCTGATATTACCAAGCTTTGAGAACAATTGCTTTCAGGAAAATCATTCTGCAAATGGAGGCTGAGGGCACTGACCACAGTGAACTGATCTGCGACATGTAATTTCATTACTTTGACTGGGCTAAGATGCATAAGCTTATTGCTGCCTTCCGCAGCAGAGCACACTGGTGTGGAGTACTGCAGTTCTGCAGGGGAGGGATGTGAGAGGCTGTGAGGGTTGCTACAATTTTCTCAAGTGCTGTAAAAAAGTGGCCAGTTGGTCATTAGCTGATCACCCTGCAGTTTAAACAGATCACATGCCACTGAGATCTGGAAAATACGCTGGTTAGCACTCAGGGCAGCACTGCTGTCGGACTAGCTCTTGCAGAATTACCATGCATATAGGAAATCCGTTTGATTCCCACATGTGTTTGGTTTTCAGACTTACAGGCTCCATGGCAGGGTGGGGGGAAAACCAACAATCTAAACCATCATTCCCTTGAGCTCTGCGCTGCATTATTTTACTGTATGTGATCCTTTTTTGTTTATGAGGCTATGTATACTAGTACAGCATTTCTTGTCCTTACTGGTGCTTTGAAAGTAAGAGAGTAAGATGAATAGCAATGTTGCACAGTGGGTATGTATATCTGTCTGTATACATTTATATACGACTTTCATGTCTGTGAATTGTGCTGGACAGATAATCATGAAAACTTGACGGTCCCTCCTTCAAAGCAGTACTGTGAGAAGCAATTACATGCACTTTGAATACCAGCCAGATAAGCTTCCCACACCATAAAACACAGCATTTCATTTTGAACCTCGAGGAGAGTCACATCCTGCCATCTATACTCTGTCTTCAAATAAGATTACCTGTGCTGTGCTCCAGGAAGAAAAAAAATGCTGCTTATCATTTGCACTAGCTGCAGGAAACCCCAGCTGAAATTCGCTGACCTCTGAGATACAAAGGGTGAGACTGAATGATCAATCATCTTTAATCCCTAAAATCTGCGAACAGAAAGAGGCAAGTGAGCAGCTCCCTGCAATATGAGCTGTCCTGTTATCTATGGCACAAGCCCTAGTACATGAGGCTCTGCACTTTCTAAACTTCCTCATAAAATCCTGCATTTATAATGGGTGTCAGTACTGGGTATAACTAAACCAGTATGGAGAGTGGTTTAACATGTATAAACAAGACCAAGCAATGCAAATCACAATTCCTGTAACTCCTTTTGAGCTGTTCTTAGAACAGGGAGGAGCAATGTAGAATAAAGGGTGAAAAATCATGTTGTTTTTCCCCTTCTTTAGCTTTTACTTCTCATTAATTAATACATACTGTAAATTAGTTCTGGTTGGTCGATACATTTAGGTGTTTTGTGAGGCTTAGTGTATGTTTTACCTCCATTCAGGTTACAAAATAAGCACAACAAGCATGTCTATTGACTGGGTATCCATATTGCATTCAGTCATTTGAGAAATCTGGCCCCATAAAGGTCAAATGGATGTCTGAGGACAGGAGGAGGGTGGAACTATAGAGGCTCACATATTGCACGGGAGTTGTTGGGGACAGGAGGTGTGGATGGGCTGGTTTGGCTATCCTGTCAATCTATTACTCCATAGACTGGTGACAGATGTATTTACCTATCTTTATTTATTTATTTATTTTAAATCAAGGGATATACCTGAATTCAATCAGATTCAAGTTATCATTAATCGGCACTCCAAAACTACCTTTAAGTCTTCACGCACTACTTGCTGTAAGCTAGTCACCAGGGCTGTCTGCAGAACACAGGAAAAACTTCTTTTGTGATTTGTTGATTTAATTTCCTGGGTCTGAAACATCAAAAGGAGTGTTAATTACATGGACAAAAATCCTATTTTGATTTCTCAGGGTGTTAAAACAGGTTATTAAATGGTTATTTGTATTTTCCCATATTTCTAGCTGGAACTGGTAAAATTAAGAAAAAAAAACCTTTAAAATTATGGCATTGTCCTGTGTTGCTTCCTTCTGTGCAAAACCTCAGTGAAGAAGGCTGTCCTTGCTGAGATTTTTGCAAATCCTGCTGAGAAGGTCTCCCAGGAGGAACAGGTTGTCCTCTACATCTGTGATTTTTGTCAGAGATTAAGTAATCTGCTCTTAGACTTTGTTCTTCAGGCTCGGGTCAGGATTTTGCTCAGCTGGCTCTGGTGCAGACATCCCAGGAAAAGGGTGGAGAGGCTGTGATGCCCTCAAACTCTGGGAAAAGGGGAGAGGGGTGACGACACCGAGGGGTGGAGGAGTCTCCCTTGCACCTGTAAGGCTCAGCATGGCAAAGGCAGGTTGTCTTGTGCTGCCCCTTAATCTAATTCAGTTGATGCTCATAGAGCTAGGAGCAGATGGGACCCTCCTACAGAAATTTTTGGCCAGGCACTGGGGGTGTGAAGACCGCAAAGAGGAAGGTCTTTCCCTTCTGATGAGATCAGCAAATGCCATCACAAGGCCCAGAAACGGCTCTACTATTTGCCTTCTCATTTCATTGAAAACAAGATAATTGGGCAAGACGCAACAAGGACACAATAAAAGACAATGATGCCCCACAATTAAGACACAGTATTAATAGACTTAAAATCTGAGGAACAACTGTTGGTTACCCCCCCCCCCCCTTTTTTTTTTTCCTGTTTTAAATAACTATATCACATTAAGCTTTAACAAAACCATGGTAGAACTGGCTATTGTGCCACTAGTTCATGGCACTGATGTTGGAGATAATGTGGCTTCTCATCTTGGTCCCTTCCAACACGAACTATTCTATGTCTCTATGTTTTGTTCAGCTGAGAGGTCAAAGGAAAACTGGGCACGGAAAGCAATAAATGCCATTTTCTTATGTTTTGTTATAGAGTCATGTACTTTTTTTCCAATAAAGGAGTGTATACAATAGAAACAAACTGAATACACAATGCAAGAAGACTACAAGTTATTCTGAAAAGCATTCCTTTAAAACGCACAACCCTAGGCATATCACACAACAAATCCAAAAAGGTGGAAACTCCAGGCCTGCCCTGACACTGAGGATAGATATAATAACCAGAAACAACAGGCCCTGAAAGCAACTTCAAAACCCTAGAAAGTCTGGGAGTGAATTTTCTTTATTGCTCCTAAGTACAGACTATTCCTTATCTTCCACTTCATCCCAATGTAAAAATGTATTTTATATGTGAGAAATATATAAAAACCAGGCACAGCCAAGTCATTACATTTTTCTAATGTTTTCTCTGATAATTTTTTCTCTACCTCTTTTTTTTTTTCCATTTTTCTTGGTTATTTTTTAGTAAAGATGCTTGCTTTCTGCTAGATTATTTTTTCTCCAGCTATTTTCATTCCTAAAGCCAAAACAAACAACAGTGATTATCAGCTGATAATGTCCTTCATGATCCCTTTGTTGACATTTTCATAAGCCTTTTTCTTATCTCTGTTGTCCTGAAATAATTAGAAATTTAAAACATTAATCAAATAAAAAGAAAGAGTAAATAGTAAGAGCACCTGATTGAATTTAAAAGAGGCAAGGTGTCTCAGCAATGAGGTTTGAGGCAGCAATTTCATTTTTGTCCAGCAAATAAGCCCAAAGGTGCAGCAAAGCTCTCCCATGCTCCTTCCTGCCTCCTCCTTTACAACAACACTACAGCAGCTCTGCAGCACAGCAGGTACCAGGACTGGTCCACCTGGCAACCAACCTACATTTTCATCCAAGGAGATTTTCTACCAGATCAGTTCCTCGACCTGAGCTGCCTGTCAGTGCCTGCACGAGAGAGGTGTCAGGAGAACGCTGCAGAGGGAAGAGGGAACCAGCTGTTTGGGTAACAGACCATTTTGATGGCATAAAAAGGGGATGGAGAATGTTGAAGCAAAATCACTGTCACAAAATCATGAGATGAAAATGTGAGTGATGAACAGACTTTTATTATTTGCTGTCTATCAATCATGCTGTATTACCCAGAAGACTACTGTGAATTTCCGACATCTACCGTTTTGCCATAGAAAAGCTTCATTGATTTCAAAGCATTACCAACTCAAAACAAAACAAAACAAACAAAAACAAAACAAAACAAAAAAAAAACCACAAAAAAAACCCAAACAGAAGTAATTTCCAGACAAATTTGCTTCATCTTTGATTGAGGAATTTTTTTAGTGTTAATTAGCCAAAAAAAAAATCAAAATATGAAGTCCTTCAGGATAAAAACAGAGGGGAGGGAGAAAGAAGGGGAGGGGAAGATAGAGGAGGGGAAAAGAGGGGAGGGTAGGGGAGGGGAAGTCCCTTCCAACTCAAACTGTTCTATGACCCTATGATTTTATGAATAAT
Source organism: Nesoenas mayeri (assembly GCF_963082525.1). Classification (NCBI taxonomy): domain Eukaryota; kingdom Metazoa; phylum Chordata; class Aves; order Columbiformes; family Columbidae; genus Nesoenas; species Nesoenas mayeri. The sequence goes on along the minus strand of NC_137542.1, from coordinate 29,930,343 downwards.
TGAAACTGCTTCTTTGTAAACAGTTTTGATGTTAACCAATGGAGAATTTCCAGGATGATATATTTAAAAAAAAAATCTGAACTTGTGCTACAATAAAACTTTTGCTTCCTCTTCTTCCAGTACCTTTTCTTTTTTTTTTTTCTTTTTAATAATTTTTCCATATAGTTGGGCAGTTCTGCAGAAACATGAATAAATAACTTCTAAGGGGGATGATGTTTCAGACAGCCAAAAGACATTTTTTGCAGATAGCCAGACTGCTCAGCACATATTAAATGTAGTACCTTTAGGTTTTCACCTTTGTTGTCTTTCTGGGGGGATGGAAACATACAGATGTGAATTTTGATATTGTGCACTTCTGCTGACTGGGATTGTTATGCAAGGCCTAGCGAAGTTAGAAAATGTTCCCAATTTCTGCACGCTTAAAGTAATCTTTTCTGTAAGTCTCTTCTCAAAGACTGTCCTTGGGCCCTTCCACCCAATCTTTTATTTGCTTTTTTGTTACTCTCTGGAACAGAGAGCTGTGTTCCCAAGGGGGTTTTGTTAGTTGCAAATTGCTCATATCAGCTCAGAAAATCCCATCCCGTCCTGTACTGTGTGTCCTTTTATTTAATTTAGAATAGGGAGGCAACTGGATATTTGCTTTTGTCCTCCATACAAAATAAGAGAAACCTAATAGGAGCAACTGGTGGTAGGGAAAACCTTACTGTAGGGCAGGAAAGAAATGTCCCTGTAACATCACACTGGGGAAGCATGACCTCATTTGGCTTCAGCAAAGGAGTGGTTATTAGAGCAACTTAGTTCAAGCAGCAAGTTACCTCAGGTTTTTGCATTATTTTGGAGTAAGAAGGACACAGGATGCCAGCACAAAAAAAACCCCAAACCATACAAACTAACAAAACCAAAACATCACAAACAACAACACACTGAAAAAAAATAAGAGAGCATGCAAGGAGAGGAGTCTGCTTTCACCTTTTATTCATGGTATATTTCCATTGTTGTCTTCTCATTTTGTGAGTTCATGGTTGACTAAGCATTGACAGGAATTAATGTTGTGCATTAGTTGAGGCAGATGCCCACAACAAGAACAGCAGCAACTACAGGATTTTTTTGTAAAGCTAATATTATTTTCTTATCAAGGTCCAAACGTGGAGTCTACAGGATTTGACTGGATAATTCAGCTGAAGTTACAGGCATTTGTATAGCTCCAAGAATCTCACCAGTCTTGTGATCCTCTTTGAGTAGTAAACTGAGATGTGTGGAAAGAAATTGGATTAACATGCTATGCTACATGATAAAAGTCAAATTCCTCGCTCATTACATAAAGGAAACAGGTCTGTGGCTATTAACTTTTACAGTCAAGTTTATCACCAGACAAATCCCTTATAATTCAATTTCTGAATTTGTATTTGTGAAGTATGATATGAAGTCACTTGTCTATAAAACTGATTGTGGAAAATGTGAAAAAGTCATAAGGTCTTGTAATGGTGAGGGCAATAAAAATGTAGGGCTCATATAGGAAGACTGCGAGCTTAGTATAAAGTTCATAAAAGTCTCAATCCATTACTGTCAATTCGTACATTTGCTTTTTCTGCGTTCACAACAAAACACCTTTGTTACCTCTCTGGTTTTATACTTCATGACTAGCACAGTTACCCCGGATCAATAGTTTGATATTGACTTGCATGAAAAACATATGATCAGAAATAATCCTGTGATTAGTGATGACTCCATTTAAAATTTTTCATTAACGTTGATCTTTATGGAAATGTAATTTCATTTTTTAAAAATATGAAAAACAATATATTGAGTTTTAGTTTCTTCATTATTCTTCATGTACTACATTATTAATGTTGCCTTATTGACCTTGTCCCTTGAGGCAGGCACTGCTGACACGTTTTTTATTATTTTTCTCATTAATAAACATGTTGTGCCTCCTCCACTAGCCCATGCACTTCTTCTGCTTTGTAGAGTGGATAGTGTCTTTTATCATTCATTGATTGTTGATCCTATGTCCTTCCATGCCAGCTTCTGATGAAAAGACCACTGAAGTGGTTAGAGTCTTCATTTTACTGCCACACACATAAGTTGGCTGTTTCAATAAGAACTATAGGCTCCAAGTTTGGACATCGATAAGTGAAAACTATTAACACAAAATACTTGTTTCAGCTGTTGGTATTTTGTCTAGGACTAAAGCATGTAGTAATGTAATCTGCTAGTGAGTTCTTGTTGCAAATGTGAATCCTCACACAGAACAAGAATGAGGGTAACTCCTACCAGTTTTGCCATCCTTCCCTAAATTCACCTTGTCTCGCATCCCTTTAGCACTTTTAATAGCTGTTGTTGGGAGATTTTATGGAGACTGGACTACAGATACCTCTTTTGTCCAGTGGTTAGACACTAACCTACAGTGTAGCTCCACTAATCTTTATTCCAGATTAGGAAAAAGAAAGAAAATAAAAAAAACACAACAGAACACAGAAGAAAAACGTTCTCTGTGGCCTTTACATGGTGAATAGATCCACCGAAAGAGGAGAAAGAGATCCTGCTCTCCCATGACATCCAGCCATGCACTTCCTCTGCACTACATCATCCAAATCCCGATGTCTGTGCAGCACCTATTTAGCTCTCTCTCCTTCTATCTTAGACATACAAACAGACACATGGTAAATACAGGGAGAGTTTTAAACTCTTGGAGTGTATCCTCTACGTAATTGCCATGTTTATCCGTAATGATATAGGAAGAGTTCAGACAAAAAAAAGCCAAAAAATCACGAAGTTAGGAGATAACGCCCCTTGACTATTATAATTTAGTTCCATTGCCTCTGTAATTGCAAAAGTGAAGGCAAAGCTTTTTCTCTGCTTGATGGGGACGTTACAGAAGTAAAAGGTCAAGATTTTATCTGTCTGTGGTTCTGCCACTGACTTACTGTATAATCTTGCACAAATCACTTTGAGCTGTTGTGTATTATGTTTCTAGCTAGGATAAAAAGTTAATAATATTTTCCTACTCTGAAAATAATTTTAGGTCTATGTAATTTCAGTAGTTTAATAATGTTAATCAACATTAATTTACGGGGCATGGCTTTTAAATGCCTTTCATATGCTTATTTTACTATATTAAGGTTTCAAAATATGTTTTTTATTGTCATGACTGTAAAGTGCATTTAAAATTTGTATTTTTATCATGCAGTTTTCCTCAGATTGTTAGTTGAAAGAGGTTGGTCATTTTGTTTGTTTGCTTGTTTTTTCAGGAATGCATGTTGTTTTCCTCTAGCACTGATTGATACCCATGACAAATGATCTGATCAGTTATACCATCAGAGGAGTATAGCAATAGAACAGTTATAGCTTGAAACTTTAGAATTGTTCACATAGTCACATTTCATTCAAGCTACCTGGTTTATTCTTTTATCCTCTCATCCATTCATTCTCTCATATATTATGCAACTGACGTATTCATTGCATTATATATTGGTCTGCCAACCTCCGAGCACGTTCACTGCCCTTTTCACCAGCTTACTAAATACCTACCACCTGTTCACTCACTCACTCTTGGACTGATCTGCCCTCAGCCTCAGAACGGCTTCCGGGCCAGCTTCAGTCTTATTCTCATTCTCTACTCTCCTCTGGTGTCTTCTACCCTGTAGCTTATTTCTTCTTGAGTTTAATTAAGGACTTGAGGTTTAAGAACACAGTTAGTTGTTATAGCTTTCACTTTTCCTTGCTTAATTCCCTTTATCTTTTTTTTTTTTTTTTCCTGGCACAGATTTAACACAGCTTGCCTAGGCTTAAAATACCCGTGTGTATATTCATCCCTCAACATGATTTCTGAACAAGCTATATTATGACTGAGGCAGCCTTTACATATTATTACTTCACAGAATGCATTAGGTGTACTTCCGAAGATTATACTTTATTATGCTTATGATGGAGGTTTTTAAAAGTATGTTTCCTGCATGTCTTTGGAATACCCATTATAGAGTTGGTGTGGACATGTATCAATAGTTGTTCATTATATGATCTCATTGCCACAGCATGTAGTATTTGAAAGATTATAATAATTTTTAACAAAACAAATTCAGTTGTAATTACTGTGGGGACCAGTGTCTTTAGCCCTACACTACTAGTTCACATACACTCCAGGCTAATGTTACAGAGCTTTGGAAAACCTCCCAAATTTGTTTCTGTCATGCCTCGGAGGACATTTGTTTTTAAATCCTGTAGATCTTAGTTATAATGAGAACTGATAGGAATCTTCAGTTGTGCAATTTATGCTACTTGCTACGTGCTCCCAACACCATTACTACTAGGGCATTTATTTTTCTCGACAAATCCCCATTGGTAAAACATTTTACTGGAAAGAAGATCCTGAATGGGACTGAGAATCTGGTATTTGACAAGGTCCACATATCAGTTCCTTGTTTTACCTCTGACCTTTCAGTCTGCAATACTCCACAGGTTTTACTGAGAATGGAGATTGAAAACTACGCTATACAAATGAACAGTATAATTCTTAAAAGGTCACAAAATCTAACCTGGATAGAGACAGTAGAAGTAATGGAAATTTCGTCTTGGTGCTAGCCTTTGCCCCAGTTCCTTTGTGCCGCTCTGGGTTTTTGGAAGCTTGTGCAGACCACAGGCTCCCTAGGGAAGCCTGACAAAACTCCCGTGATTTTCCTACTCCAAGCTAAGAACTGCACTAACCTAGAATTCGTAAAATGCAAAAGAGATTTAAAAACCACCTTTGTTTCTTCCCTTGGAATATAATTTCATAGCTGTATCCCTCAGGAGACGCTTAAAGCCTTGTCTACGCCAGGAAGGTTTTGCTGGTATATTAATACCAGCAGCTAGCCCCAGAGGAGATGCAGCTTATTCTTCTGCTGTAAAAAAATTACAGCAATTCCCCAAATAAAATACGATAAGGATTTTTTTTTTTTTTATCTTGCTTCTGTATTTGCACTAGGGATTTTCTGGCATTAGTTCAGCTTTTGATCCATTTTCATGCTCCTGGCAGACACAGGTAAATTGTCATAAGTGGTTCTCCCCCTTCCCAGCAGACCCTGGGTCCTCAGCTCTGCCTGCTCTGCGTTGCTGTTGCTTCCCAGACCCACTTGCGTGTGTGACTACTTGCTTCTCCATGCCTCAGATCTAAAGTTTTGATGGTGTGTGACCCTATTCCGTGTTAACAGTGTGATGGACACTGATGGCACAGTGTCAAGCCTTCACTGGCTCTGCTAATATGCTCCTTCAAACCTTGCAGTCTCAAATACCCTGAAATATCAAGGTAGCCAGGTCTTGCCTTGCATGTAAACTTTCTTCACCCGAGGTTATCATCATGAGTCTATGTTTCTAAGAGACTCTATTTCCTCAATATTTGCATTTTTACAGTAGTTCTTAGCTATAGCAAATAGGAATTACAGATATTAGAAATTGACTGTCATGTTATTGTTACAATGCATACATGTTGTGTAATGCTGGAATTAGAAGGTCAGCCAATAAAGCAAATGCCAGCATCTGATAAACTACATATGTTGTTCAGTCTTGCTTAAATGGCTCCTGTTAACTGAGGTATAGCAATTAAACGACATTGGATGTAGCCTGTTCCACAGTAATAAGAAAACCCACAGTCATGCATGCGTTGGTTCATATCATTCATCAGAACAGTCACCACAGGCATGCACAGACATGATGGTAATCAATAACTCATCAGTGACTCAGCAGAAGCATCCTGGGTGAGATCTGTACACTCGCTGACCTACTTTCTTTCCTATGCCAAGCTGTTCCTCCTTTGATATTTCCAAGCAGTCACCTACGCGGGCCTCTGCTTTCAGGTAACGTTTGCTTCCAGTATAAATCATTGCTATTTCCGTGGTGCCCAGAGGCTGCATCCCGGATGCAATACGTGCTGTGGTCTGCAGCGAGCGGGTCTGTCCTGCTCCAGATGAGACGGAGCAGAGCAGCGTGACAGACGGCGCTGGGTGCGAGGTGAGGCGGCTGCTGCGTGGCCTGCTTGAATTGCGGGGGCATCGCGTCTGCTTTCGGCAGAAGTGCCTCAACACCCCTCGAAGCCACATAGCGCTAAATCATTAGGGAGAAGCCATTTGGTGGTGCCACTCCTAGAGGTGCCATCGAGTGGGCAACATCGAACTGTTGCTTCTTCGAGCAGACCCTGGAAGGATGCTGCCGCCGCTCAACGGGGATGCGCTAGGCTAGGGGGCAGAAAACACGAGTTTGTTGAAAAGAGTGGTGAGCAGCCCGCCCCGCCGAGCCCGGCCGGTGCGGGGGCAGTCGCCCCGGGCCCCCCCCCGCGGAGCCTGGGCCGGGTCCGCCCCCCGGCGCCCCGCTGCGGGCGGGCACGGCGGCCCTGCACGCCCGCCCCCGCCGGCCGCCATACTGCGGGGCAACCCAAACTTGTTACACGGGCACCAACTCCTCCTCCTGCCGCCGCCGCCCTGCCCCCGCCGGCGCAGGGAGGAGGGGGCTGCGCCGGCCCAGCCTGCCGCGGGGAAGGCGCCGAGGCGGGTGGGGGCCGGTGCGAGGGGATTGCCGGCAGAACCCTCGCAGGTAGGAGCGCCCGGCAGGGCGGGCTGCGCGCCGCCCGGCGCCGGGGGAGGAGACGGCGGGAGGAGGAGGAGGAGGAGGCGGCGGCACCCGCCACCGTGGTGGTGGAGGCGGAGGCAGAGTCAGGGCGGTCGCCGCTGGGGCGAGCGTCTGGTCGTGCCCGCCGTGCCTCCTCTCGCCGAGGTGGGTGCAGGGGCTACCGGAGCGGCGGCGGGGCTCGGGTCTGCAGCGGGGCTGGGCTCGGGTCTGCAGCGGGGCTGGGCCCGGCAGTGCCGCACACCTGCGGAGCGGAGCGGAGCGGGGCCTCCCGCCCGGCGGGGCCGAGCCCGCCGCCGGCTTCAGGGAGGGGGCGCGGGCGGCGGCGAGGTGGGAGCCGGCGCGGGTGCTGGCAGCCCCCAGCGGCGGCGCGGCCGGAGCGGGGCGGAGAGGAGGAGCCTCCCGCAGCAAATGAGCGAGGGCTGGCAGGTTTATAAATCTGCTTTTCTCCCACCACCCCCAAGCGCTGCTGACCGCGGCGGCAGCTCCCTGCCAGCCTCCCCGCCCGCCCCCGGCGGCTCCCCAGGTGCGTCCCGGAGCGGCGGGCGGGAGCCCGGGCCGCCGCTGCTGGTCCTGGCTGCACCTGCCGCAGCGGCGGGGCTGGGCGGGGGCTGCGGGCACCTCTTGGGGGTGGTGAATTCGGATGAGAGGCGACTTCGCCCAGCCGGGAAGCGGCCGGGTCGTTTCCAAGTGCCAGCCCAGGTTGCCAGTGATGCGTCCGGGCACCTCAGGCATGGCTGCTGCCCGCTGGGGACCGCGGCCCCTGGCTGCACGGGTGGCAGGACGCTGCGCCGGGTGCTTGCTGTTGGGAAACCGGCTGCGTATGTTCTGAAGAGCTATTATATGCTGCTTTATTTTTTCAGCTGTCAGGGGAGTTTAAATCAGGTCTGCACGGAGGTTTGCAAGGGATGGGTGAAGTGACATAAGAGTTGCCTGTCTATTCCTGTCTGCCTTCCAGCTAATTGTAAGGGGATGTCTTTAATGCTTCGTGGAGATGTGGGCCGTTTGGCGGTGTTTTCTGCGTACACGAAACCATGCAGCATCGGTGTTTAAGGGAGAAGGACTGAGTGGATGAATGCAGCGATTGTAACTTTATTGTTGCAGCTCGTTTCTATTATGTGACTGCCATTAGCAGGGAGGGCAACAGGAGCTTGTTCTAGCACTGCTGTGGGTGGGAACCTGATGGATGTGTACGTTGAAGGGCCTTTTCGTGTTTGCACTTAGGTTTCATGCTGGAACACTTTCTTGCCTTTCTCCTTTTTTATCATGTACCTCTTGCAATGAGATACTTCAGCTGAAAAATGTGAAACATCACCGTTAAGTCTATGGCACCCAAGTATTTCTAGTTTGCTCTGGAAATCAATGTAGTAGTAAAGATACTTTTTTTTTTTTTTTTTTAATTAAAGTTCTTACAGTAATTAGCCATAGGCTCTGGACTGCTTTATAACTGTCAGGCTCAGAAATAGCTGCTGATCTCATATTCTTTTTTGGTTACCTGTACGGAGGTTTTGTTAGAGAAATGTTTAATGACTTACTTTATTAGAAAGAGTGCGAGCTTAGCAGTTATGCAAGTGCACCTAAAGGAAGCTGTGCTGCCTGAGTGGCTGTGCGGATGGTGTATGTGGAAGCAGTGCTGGAGTGGGAGTATCATTTACAAACTGGGTTAGGAAGGGGCATTGTGAGAAAGAGAAACGAGTAGCTGGCATAGGGTGAAACACTCTACATATCATGTTCACCACTGTGCAGGGAGGTGTGTAAGTACAGTGTGCTGTTTGGGTTGAGCGTGCTATGGACAGGCATTTGTAATTCTTCGAGGCATCAGACATGAGGAGCAGGCAGCTCTTTCCCAGTGAGAGCAAATGGGCAGCAAGGGAATAGGTTTCTACATGGATGTTCATCAAGTCAGAAAAAAAAGGAAGCTTTGCAAATGTGGAGCTGCACTGACAGATGAAATCTCTCCCTGCTGGGATTTCTTGGCCTAGAGAGGAAATAATTCGCACCCCCCCCCCCCCCCCCCTCTCCAAAAGCAATTACTCTCTGTACACTTAGTGATGGTCACGGATTGCTACAGAGTCTGCTGATGAAAGCTGCTTGCATTTGTACCTACCAAAACAGGTCTATAGCTGTTGATGCCTTTTTCTTTTTTTTGTTAAGAAACAAGAGCCATTGTAGTTGGTAGGGAGGGTGGTAGCTCCTTCCACAGCAAATGAAGCGTTTGATGTGAGTGGCTTTATTTCAAAAACTGGAAGACTGATTCATAGATTTTTCTGGACACTGTAGGTACAGGTGTGCCTGGAGACTTCGTTTAATGTGCCGTGTTGCCTTCTCTTTGCTCGTGTTATGATTCAGTCCCTCTCCTCCCCCAATATAAACAGCTATTACATTAAACACTTGATAACCTTTTGTTCACCTGCTTGCATGGACACAGCTGTGCTCTGCCAAAAGCGTGTGGCGTTATACTCCCCAGAGGTCCTGGAAGAAGGACAGATGATCTGGATGCCCTGGCACTTCCCACACTGTTCTGCCTCCTGAGCCACTGAGCTTCAGAGTTACCCGCTTTGTGCAGCTTCTTGCTGGGGAGGAGCTGGAGACATCTCCAGAGGATCCGTGATCTGTCCAGGGCCTCTTGGCTGGAATTGGACACTACACTGTGCTCGTTCTGCTGCGTGCACTCATGCTTCCTCCCAGCCGTCTCAAGGGGTGCATGCCGAATGAACATTATAATGTCAAAATATGTTGGCTTAGATGTTTTCTTTCAGTGAAGTAAGTGGAGGTCTCTTTCAGTCGTGCCAACGTTACTTCTTGGTCTGGCTGCTATCACTTCACCTAACACTTGCATATACCACCTCGTTTGCAGAAGGTGTTGGGTAAATTAGTAGGTGATTGTGCCTTACTCTCTCGTTCTGAGCATGATGATCCAAAGTGGGACTCTTATTTAAATAAGTAGAAATAACTGTGATAGAAATGTGCCAAGATTTTGTTATCTCCAAACATCTCAAACGTTGAGCTTTTCACTGGAAAAAAATGGAATCTCAAGCCACAGTTGTTGCAATTTTGTACATCATAAGAAAATCAAGTATTTCCCCTGGATGTGCGGGGATGTGGTTCTTTATCCCAGTTTTTGCTGTGCAGAGAACTTGAAATGAGCAGTGACAGGGAAGGAAAGATGTAATTGCTAAGGTTGACTAACATTTCTTGTAAGCCTTAAGTGCTTCCAAGTGTTGGGTCTTGTAAATATTAATGTTATTCTATGATTTAAATGAGTTGAAAAGGAGATTCTGTGAGTGCATGACCATGAAAGTGTTACTCATGAAAGGATGCCGATCTACAATGCTTCCCAGTAAACTGAGGTTTAATTACTTGTAGACATGACTGAGAGAATTTTTCATAATGTTTTAATTTTAGATAAATGCATGAAACAGTAATACATTCCAGGTAGCATGTGACAACAAGGATGGAGACTTAAAGGCGACAACAAAAAAAAGCAAAGCAGGTAATAAACTTCCCTGAGTTATCCTTTAAAGTTTCTTTCTTTTTTTACATTTGTGTAGAAGTTACTCTGTTGGAAGTCTAAAATGAGAATTCAGATTTTCATTGTTGTGGTGATATTAAACAGTTTTGGGGTGTCTTATGTTGTGCCTGATACTCAGGTTCTCTGTGCTGTGTTTAGTTAGCTGAAGAAAGGTGTTCCCAGTTGTGAGGCTGTATAATAAATAAAGTTTCCTCTGAAACTTTCCACCTCCTCCTGTCTAATGTGTCTAGGAGGATAGGTAGAAAGTATTGAAAAGAGTGAGGGAAGTCCCACTTGTATTACAGGAGTCTTGAGTTTTGGGATGATGAAGCAGCTGCAGAGTTTCTTTTCAGTGTAGCATCATGTACCAAGAGGAACCTGTGAAAGCAGAAAGGATGCTGCTGCAGCTGCCGTTTGAAGAGTTAACTGTGTGTTGATGTAACAGGCTTGGTGGAAGCTGTTTTAACTGTTCTCCCTCTGATATGTATCTTGGTTTCTCGGATGAGTTAATAAAAGGAAAGAAGATGACTTGTGTTCCCACAACTGCTCAGTTTGAAACCAAACGTTGCACCTCATGTTTCAGGCTAGCGTGTGCCATCATCCTGGATGGGGAAGTTGCAGGTCTTGCTGTCCAGAACTGGATTAACATCTTGCATTTAATTGCATCCTGGCCAAAAGGCTTTTATGTTCTGTTTATCTACCTGTAAATTTCCAGGAATGCAAAGGGCTGCTCAGCTTCCCGGCTGGAGGCAGTACTGCAGCCTGTAGTTGCTGCCTGTAGTATGAAGGGTGTTGTGCTCCACTTATTCTAAATTTGCGTGTCCAGGAGCTGCTCTTTTCCCTCCTGCTCCTTGTTTTGGTAGTGTTTGTGCTTTCCTATGATGGGATGCAGAGAGAAGAAAGAAAAGACTTCTTTTCAGTTTCAGGGGGCATGCATGTTACTTGTAGTATGGTGGCTCAGATTTTTGACAAGCAAGTGTTTTAAAGCACCAGACGGCAGACTTTACTTTGAGAGTATGTTCGAACAGTGCCTGAGGGGGAAACAAAGCAGATGGCAAATTAATAAAAACTTGGACTATAGATGCGACCAGATAAGGGAACTTTGCTAAGGACAATAAATAAAGTTAAGTCCATGTATCAAGTTTAGAACAAGTTTGTTAGTAATCCAGTAAGAACATCAATTTTCCTGTATTTCCCTCCTCTTCCAACTACGTCTTTTTATCCCTGTTCATGTGCAGCAGTGAACTCATAATCCACCATGCATTTTCTACATTGATCCTCTTAAAAAATTAGTATTAGTCTATATATGAGGCAGGCCAAAGAGGATTGACCACTGTGCTGGAATATTAGTACCTGTTGGCCTTGTTGCAAGGACAGGCAGGTTGCATTTTATTTGTTCCCTCTCTGTGAAGAAAGCTTTTGGTGCTGTGATACAGCACAGGCTTGTGAGGAGAACAGGTGATCGTGCATTGTGAGGAGCTAGGTTTGTATGTTCCTGTGCATGACTGTGCATGCCGAGCAGATGGGTACGTGATTGAGCACTTACATGAAATGTATGGAATTAGCAGACTGGGAAATCACGACGTCCTTAATGCACCCGATTACTCAACTGAGCTGGGAGACAGAAGAGGATATGCAAAGCAGGGGAAAATTTATGGAGGCAGGCATTTCTGCTGGGAAAGCAGGCAGGAGAGCAGAAGCTTCTGCAGACTGCATTAGCTCTTTGCTGGAATGCAACAGAGACCAAGTGGTGTGAGGAAGGTAAAGCAGGTCTGACACAACTGCAGGGAGAGAGCTGGTGTTCCCCTCTGCTTGAATAGGGCCGGACAGGCCCAGCTGGATTTGCATGCATTGCAAATGGCAGAGGGGGAGGAAAAGGGGGAAAAAATGCATGAAACGTGATTATAGTTCATGGTTTGTTCAAGAGTAGTTTTTGGGGGCAGGATTTGACTGTGCTTCTGCTGAGTTTTTCCTCCTTTCCAAATATAAAGCAGGCGTTCTTCTTGCCCCAAATGATTGTGTTTTATAAGTGTATGCTTGGTTGTGCTTGTGTGTTGTTTTGGTTTTTTTTCTTCATAAACAAATAATGCTCTATGAACTTTGTCATTGTATATACAAAGAGATGCATAGAAAAGTGGAGGCTGTTTTTTTTGTTTGTTTTTTTTTTTAATAATGTCTTTGTTCTGATTTCCACTGAACGAGAGAATATGTTATGGTTGGTTGTTACTAGAAAAACAATGCAGGATGTAGGGAAGAGATCTAGAGACGTGAAAGTTCTTGGGTTTGTATTTGAATTATCTCAGTCTAAATTTGACATGTTTCGGGGAGAATGGAACAATATAGACTTTTTTTAAACAAAGTGCACTATGAATTTATGTATTAAATCAGGCTGTTGAGGTTGTGCTTCGCTTTGTTTAGTATTGTTGTTAAAATCCCAACTTTGAAATACTTCAGAAGGAGGTAGCTGTCTCTTATGCTGTTTAGCATCAAATAGATCGGTCAAAGTTTGTGTGAGGACACAGAAAATTTGGTAATTTATCCCTGTAAGATGCATCATTGTAACTTCCCAGTTCCCAAGTTGTCTCTTTTGACAGTAGGAAAAAATAAACCTGCACACATGTTGTGGTGTTCGGGGCTGTCATATGCACGTGGGTAACACTGATGTGTTCTCTGGAGTTATAGCAACTTTTAAGTATCGGTATAGTATTTTACAGATACCTTTCTCTGTGCTTTTACTTCATCTAGTAATGCTTGAATTTAATCAGAAGCCATTTATTAAATCACATTTAAGAAGTAAAATCCTAGTTGTTAATGCAAGCAGAACACTTGCTGTTTGGTGAAACCAGATGAGGTTCTTCTCTCTCACTGGAGGACAATGGAAAATTGAGTTTGTGGAAAGAGGCCATACCTGTAATTGGGAAAGTGATGGGGATATTAGACAGGCTTTTGGACAGTCAATCTTTTCTCGACCTAATCTAATAAAATATTTATCATCCTTCCCTCTAAGTCCCATCTTGGATGTCCTTAGTGGGCTCTTTATTTCTTGCCAGACATTGTAGTGTGGGCCATCAGATATTTCTGTGTGTAAATTTGTATTTAATTTGAGTGTGGTAAGAATGGTCTGCAGATCATTTACAAGAAGAGGAGTGTGAAGTTCATAGTGAAATCTCTGACTTTGCTAGCAGGTTTGTGTGGACGGGGCGTAGCTGAGATTGGAGATGTGCCTGCAGAGGTTTACCTGTAGGACAGGGGATCTGCACAAACACACTGGCCTGACTTGACAAAGAAACAACAAAAAATTAGTTGCTGTAGTAACAGGGCAGTAGTGCTTTAATTTGTCATTTTGCATATAGAAATTTGCTGGAGCAATTTTGTGCTCATAGTTTTTTTTCCTCTCCCACATTTCTGTTGTTTCTTTTAACAAAAAGTGGGTAAAATGGCCAGAGGCAAGAAATTATGCGGTCCTGTTTTCACTCAGCAATTGCATAATTACTCAGGATTTGCTAGAGATGCATATGTATGCACACACAGATCACCTTCCTTATATTTGTCAGAAAATTAGTCATCCATCAGAACTGTAGGTGTAAAGAAAATAAATACCTTTGCTAGAACTAATATCCTGCCTCAGCCCCCACAATAACTCAACGACAACAAAAATCCACAAAGCCACTAAAAGTATCTGTCCTTTGCTCAGAAGTAGGATATATATCTATATCTATATCTATATATATTTTAAACCGGTTAAAATCTAGTCTTATATAGATGAGAGAATATCTGTCTTTTTCTTCTTGAAATTATTTGAGTTGTTAAAATCCACAGTTACCTATTTAGATGCCCAGTTTGCCATATTGAAATAAGTTTACTGTTCAGTTGAATCTGACTAGATTTTTACACCAAGTGTCAGGGAAATTGATAAACTGCCTTGGAAAGTCATCCTGATTATTTCCTAGCTGAGACATAAAATAGCCTTTTCATTTTACTTCTTTTGCACAGAATGTAGTTGTGAGGTCTTATGCAGTAGGTACGTAAGACAGACTTTTTCATAGGCTTAAGAGCTTTTCTGTCTGTGCAATTCTGTCTCCCCAAGTAGGCATATAAATGCTACCTCAACCCGTATGTATACATTCACAGCTTATCAGTAGTTTGAAATATTTGACTGGCTGTTTTCAGTGAGGGTAGATACTGGTGACATAGTGTTGTCTTCAAATATGCAAATAAGTGTATCTTGAATCTCGTACTTTATACATCAAAGGGATTTTTTATTGCAATGGCAGAGGGTGTGTGACAAATCTATTTCATATGAACACATATGGCTATGTAAATTAAATATGTGTATTTTAAAGCTAAAATTACTATTTGCTCACAGATTTAGGATTCTTGGTAAGGAGACATTCTGCAGTGGTTGAATTTGCCTATTTGGAGTGGATTTTTTTTTTTTATTATTAAATAAAGGCTTTCCTCGCATTTGCCCTGAAATGGGCCTCCTATGTGCATAAATTCATTGTGCATCAAATGGTGCATGCTGATATTCAGGAATTCCACTGAGGTTTTTAAGAACTTCTTTTTCCTGCTTTAGTACTGACAGCCACCAGGGGAAAAAGTGACCATTATTCAGAGCCTGTCTTCTGTTCTCTAATTGAATTGTTGGCTTTTATGAGTGTTCCGTTCCTGTCGCTGCATGTCTGCCTCTGTTTTTCTTCATAGCAGTGCCTTCATCATCTGGAATAGCATGCAGATTTATTATGTCAATTGCTTTGGAAAAATATATTTCTCAACAGATGATGAAATGATGCTTTTGATCAGGTGAATCATCTGATGGCCTTTGCACTCTCTGGTTTCTGCTTAGTGTTTGCCGAGAAGGTTGTGGGCATTGACGACCAATTTGCTGCTGTATGAAGGATGGTGCCGAAATAGGTCTGGGAGTGTGTCCAGGGAAAGGGGTAAGTACAGGAGAAATTGGGTTGAGCAGGAGTAGTTAATGTTTGTCTGTGGAAGGTGAATGGAGTCAGCTGTGCTAATTTTGATGCAATAAATGGGCTTTGGGAGTCAAAGGTGTTAATGTGACCCTGTCATTACATGGTGCTGGGTAGTGAAGGGAGCTTTGAGGTTCCCACAGAGAGATCTGGGCCTGCATATTTCCATGGCAACTGCCATTACTTAAACATTTATAACCTTGGATTAAAGATACAAAAAGGAGGGGAAAACCTTTTAAACATTACAAATGTAAAGCTTTAACTAGGTCTTTCATTTTAACAATATCCCTTATTTACATTCCTTGGAGTGTAGAGGTTTTATAAGGAACACAGCTGTCCCTTCCCCATTTGGTAGACTTTGAGATGACATTTCAGGGTAAATGCAATGTTCTGGAGATAGCTATCTGACTTTGATCATAGCTGCACTGACTTCACTCCACCAATTTAGTTGCTATTTATTTACATTAGTGTATTTTTTACTAAAATTGTACTTGAAGTCTGTTATGCAAGGAGATTTGTGTCTCTGATAAAATGGTTTGAGGAAAATAATTAATTCTGTGTTGAATAAAACTTATTTTTAAAGAGGAGGAACATGAGATATACACAAAATTATAGTCTCAAGCGATATAATGGCTGGTACCCAGAAGTCATATGCTAGTGGGGAGAGCAAGCTGTTCCTGCAGAAACTGAGGTTTGCTGTTGGCTTGCAAACTGTGTGGAAGGGCACGTTTATGCTTTGTGCATCTTCTCATCCCTCCTTCCTCTCCCTCATGTGTGCGTTCTTTGAAGTATTTTACTTGATGTTATGGTGGCCAGGTAGCAGTGCTGCGAAATAAACGCTCTCAATTCAGGTCTAATGCTCAGGTGCAGTGTGTTGTGCTTTTGGGGAGTTTCTCGCTGCTGAAAAGCAGTGGAATTTTTGAAGCAAATGGAATAATTTTCCATTGTATTTTTCTACTTTCTTTTTAATATAGCTTATTTTTTTCCTCCCATTTGCCACTCTTTCTGAGTCATCCTTGGGGAGATGGAAGAAATGCTGAATATGCTAGTAGATGTCATGGTTATGCTACCAAAAGTTAATCTGTAATTTCAGGACTAGCACAGTGGGAGCTCTGAAGAGGGGTGAAATAAAGCTGTGTTTCTTCTGTTCCTCTACTTCGGGCGGCTGACATTGGGTTTTGCTTTATACTAATTGGTACTGTTTGTAGGTGAAGGTAGAAGTGGTACAGGTGGGTCAGTGAAAGAACATCATGAATGTAGAAGTCTGTTTTGCTCAGGCTGTGTGCTTCAGCATTTCACCATCACTACTTTTCTTTCCAAAAAACGAAATGTATAGATGCTGCTAAGCTGATAGCTGGTGATTGGTGGCTTAAATGGATGGGGGCTGGCTATGGTTGCCAAAACAGAGAGGTTTACTGCTGCAGATCTATTGTTCCATCTGAATTTCTACGGCTGAGCGCATTTTATGTTTGGTAGCAGTCTCATGTGTTGCTTCTGACTGCGAAGGGCCCTTGGTGCTGCTCTGGAGCAAGTCCTTGACATTCCTCAAGGAAGTTTTTAGCACTGGAAGACCTGGTTGGTTACTGTGGAAAGCTCATAACGACTATGCAAACACGACTGGAAGGTTCATCGCACTGAGATATTTGAAAGCATGTCCTCCATTACAGAAGAGACAGAGAGGAAAAGAAAACTTGGAGGAAAGATGAAAAGGCATTGTGTAATACTTTTTTTTAAATCCAGGCTATCTGTGGATATCAATGCTGTTACTAATCCAGGCAATTTTAGGTTGGGAATGGTTTTCAGTAGCTGTTGTGATAGGAGTAAGTACTTCTGGCTACCCTGTGAAATAAGAGAAATAACTTTTCTGGTGACATGATGCCTGCTTGGGATCTAAATATGCTTTTGAAAAGCAGCAGCATACAGAGGTCATTGTGATATTGGGGCTGTATGCCAAATGGACTTCTTGGCATAGTTACAGCATTTCCCACTGTTTTCATGAATCAGAAAGGTGGGATTTGTGAGTAGTCAATTTTTTGAGTAGTCAGAGCCTGAAGGCTATGCAGCCCAGTCTCTGGAAACAGCCCAAAGTGCCCTGTGTGTTGAAGTGTGCATGCACTAGCTTGATATTACATATTCTTGCGTTGCATTTCGTATACTTCCTTTCAATAGACTGAAATGTTTAGATCTAGTGCGCATTTTATAACAGCGATGTCATTGTGAAATGGGTCGGCTCAGTTATGAGGATTGTGAATGCAGAGGTGTTACTAGTGTTAAGAAAACTCAGAGCTGTGTTTTCATATGATCTAAAAAAAACCAAGATGCTGTGCTTCAAAGTGATATATTTTTCTTTAATTCCTTCTTGTCCGATTCCTTTATTCCACTTTTCCCTTCCTACCTTTTTAAAACAACTACCCATTTCTAATTTTTTTTTACATACCACCAGCCATTCTACAGCTCGGGTGTCTTTTTGTGAAAGTGGTCATTGGTCTTCAGATGGAAGAATGCTCTCAGTGAAACACTCAAGTCCCAAACCCCATTCTGAAGATGGTTTTGTAGTCATGGTTACTCACCAGAGAAGGAAAACCATGAGGCTTCCATCTTTCCACTCACACACATGTCCTGTGGTGCAGAGAGTGGAAAGACAACCATGCTTGTCAGCTTGCTTCTGTGTCATTTGCAACTAAGACTTTAACCACTATTTTAGGGTCCTGAAAACTTGTTTACGAGTTTGTGAGTGTTTATGTCAGGTTTCATCACTGACAGAATAACAACAAGCAAAGTCCAGATAAATCAGACAATTTGAAACTTCCCAAAAGGCGGATAGGGGTGTTTAGGCGTGGGGAACTGAGTTGTCGCAAATTAAAGGTCTTTAAAGTGCATGTTGAAGTTTGAAAATGGATACATGAAATGTGGGACAGATCCTCAGCATGTGCCTCGGGTTAAGAAGGTGCTGCAGCAGCTCTGAACTTGCATGTTCAGACTGTGATGTTAAGGGACTCGTGGTGATCCAGATCCTGAACTGTCTGTCTGGAACAGATCTGTATGTAGGAGATAATATTGTAGCTTTTGTTAAGAAAGTGCATGTTTTATGTTGGCTTTCAAAAAACCGTTTCAATGGTCTCACTAACAAGAGCAGTGTGCGTTTTTAATGCAGTACTTTCGTTACAACCAGTAGCACCATGAAACTGTTCAGATGTCTGTGGTAGGGTTGTGATTGCTGCAGTGACTTTAAGAGTTCTTCACGTGTGATCGACTGACTTCAGTAGGCTTTTTTGAGATCCTCTTGCAGTATTGAAAGCCCTTTGTGATTACCTGAGTGCAAGACAGTCAAGCCTTGAGTTTTAAGATTTGGTACCCTTTAAAATTTTAAATGTGGCATTAATACTGAGGTGCTGTATTTAGTTATCTGGGCAAGATGCTATATTTAGTTATCCAGGCAATATGCTATTACTTTTTTTTCATTACACATTGCCACCTGTGAGTGTTCCTTCCCTTCACAGACGGACAAACCTTTGGTTAGGGTTAGAATTAATCAAATAAGGTTAAACTGCCAACATACTAGCAATAATGATGCCTGTTGATTTCAGCATTCAAAGAGGAAATATATGGAGTCTTGAGGCACTGCATTCACTTCAGCAAGTCATTTTTTGAAAATGTATTGATGGAGCTATTTGTACCGTTGTGAGCCAGAACAATGTCATGTGGGTACTGCCTGTACTGGAACAAGCAACTTTATTGTTTCCTGAATCATCCTGAGTATAGGAATGTGAAGGCCAAAACTGTAATAAACCCGGTTGATTACTTCTTTTCACTCAAAGAAAAAAGCTGTAGCTGAAATTCAGTTCCATTTTAATTCTTGATGTTTCATTTCCTTTGCTTCCAAGCAGTTGATAGAAACTTAGTCGATATTTTGCTTTTAAACGTTCCATGGGACTTAGAATTCAGGCTTCATTAAAATTAAAGCCATTTTAGTCTAAATTTTAATATCAAACTGCTTAGAAATTGTTTTAATCTAAAGTTTAATATTAAACAGCTTAGATGTTTACATGGGTAGGGCAAAGTTGATTTATTTTTATTTTATTTTAGTGACTAGCATATTTAGGTTGTGTAACTCGGGTCATATCTGTAGCATTTCTAACACTTAGGACAAAGAAGAATTTCCAATAAAGTTTGCTTTTCGGCAGGCTATAGTTCATAATGTACAACAAATATACACATAGCTGTCTGTTCTTGGATAGCCACATTGGCACAGATTTTTCCAGACTCATCACGCTGAACCAACAGTGGGATGTGTGCCAGAGGGTTAAGTGTGTAAAACAAGCGGCATGGCGCGTGATATTCAGCACACCACCAAGCAGTGTTATCATGGTCTTCTGTGGGCTCTGTTGTGATCCATAAAGTTTGTGCAACAATCCTTCCAAACCTTGTGTTTATGTTACTACTTTCAGTGCCTGGGTTTGTGGCAGAGGCAGGGAGTGGTGGGAGGGTGAAGGCTGTTCATTTTTGTAAAATGCACAGCAAACCACAAAATTTGGTTGAGGCTCTGTCTTGTTAGCCCAGCTGCCAGCTAGTGGGTACTCGCAGGGGTAAAGTACTCGTGCTGTTTTGGGAGCCAGCTTTGTGGCAGGTGGGAACTGGATTTTGCTGAGATGGCTGAGTGTTTGCTGCAGCGGTTGTGGAATGCTTCTCTGGACTTTGGCTGCAACCCCCTGCTCAGCTCTTTGGCAGGAGGACAGAGCGATCTGGTCCAGAGCCTGAGGTCAGCTTACTCGGGCTTTTCACATCTGAGAGCTGTGTGGAACAGCCAAGCCCTGAAATTGGTAAAGAGGAAGAAACCGTGATAGCAGTGAATATGGGTAATGAAGCTTTATACTTCTTGTTGTGGCCCTCTGCAGAGTTGAGAACATGTTCGTGAGCTTTAACGCATGTTAACAGCTACCTTCGTACGTGGGGGGTCGTGTAGACGTGCATCATAAAGCAGCACATGGATTAATCCAGGAAGCGTTCCAGTGTGGAACGCAGGAAGCTGTTAAACCCATGGCTTTTCAGTAGCGCTTCCCCTTCTCTGTCTCAGATCTGGCTGCTGAACTAGTGCAGTTAGTTCATTTGCTTCTCAACTTGAATGTTTCAAGCACTCAGCAAAATTTGCTTGTAGTCATGCTTTTTGCATCTGCTTACCTTGCTGCTGTTTTTTTCCCACATGTTAAGTTTCTTAACATCCCTATGATCATTTTAAGGATATAAAGCACTTCTTATTTCAGATGTCCGAAAGCAAGGATTGCTTTCTCAGTTTTCAAAACTCCCTGCTTTACTTCTAATACCTAGTTACACTTGCTTTTCAAAGTTTGTCTGAAGAAGTTTAAAGGTTTCTGTGTAGCTGTGATGTAGGATGGACCAAAGGCAATTTGATCATCTTTATATAATTAGTGGAAATGTGAGCTTTTAAAGATGTTTGGGGAGCAGAGACAAAATCAAGCTGAAATTTAATTTAACTGAATCTTTGAAAGATTGTGGAGGAGGATATGAAGTTTCCTGAAACTTTCGTTCAACAATCAAATGCTATCTGAATGTAACCAAATTAGGTAGTTCCCTTTGTGTGGAGAGGAGGAACTTTGGGGTTGGGAAAGTTTGTCGCTTCTCAATTAAAGATTTTGATTTCCTGCAAAATTTTGAAGCTGCTAGATGCAAGGCTTATTGATGGTTTTGCAGTACTACCAGGGCTGTTTGTATTCTTGTGGCATTCAAGGGCCCCAAGCAGAGCTTTGGTGTGTTAAGAGTTTATGGTATAAACTCCCATGAGTTTATGGTCCCTTCCTTGGGAAGTCTGCAGCATAGTTTGAAAACAGAAGAAAGTCGATCTTATGGAAGGAGGAGAAACAGCATTTAGAAGAGCGGGTTGAAGATAACTTGCATGGTCCTGCTGCATCCAGTGCTTGAGCTGTGTCTTTGCCTGTTGTATCAGAAGATGATTTCCTCTAAGCCTTGCTGCAAACGTGGATCTCAAACACATGGAGGAGAAAAGAGGGGCAGTACCCGTTAGCTCGTTCATTAAGTTGCAAAATTGAATGGATGTGAGGCAGAGAATACAGAAGTCTGCCATGGGTCTGAGCTGTGGCTACGTGTCAAACTTCAAGAGTGGATAAATAGCAAGGAGGAAGAATTGGGAAGAATGGAAAACTGGATAAAAATAAAAAAGATACGGGATTTAAGTGTCCTTACGTGAAAGGTGATTTTGGTTGCTCTTTGAGGATGGTGAGGATCACATTTAGATTTTCTTTTTCAACTAAATGTATGATGTGGGCAAGAGGAGGTGACTTGTTCTAAAGAAACCTACCCGTGCAGTTTCCAGATGCTGATGTTTCATTCTGGAGTGAAACTACAGCATGTATTACTGATTTTATGAATGTTTAAGTTTGTAGTATTCTGATTCACACATTTGCTTCTTAGTCTACCACCTGCAAGTGTATTAGAAAAGCCTACGAGAATGTTTTTTCTCCCCATCTCTCCAATTTGCGAGAAATGGAGATCTAGTTTTATTTTCCAAGATATTTCTGCAGAGGGGTAAATTAATCCCATTTTGTAAATCTAGTGTAACTTTACAGGCATTCTTCCTCTGCCAAGGCATGCGAACTTGCAAATCCACTGCGGCTTGTTATTATACCGTATTCGCATTGGTAAGAATTTAAAGATAACACAATTGATTATTGCTTGCATACATGTATCTAGGTATACCAGAAGTGCTGTGAGTTCATTTCAACAAATGGATTTTCCCCGAGGTTTGCATGCAGGCTGCACTGATTGATCTGTAGTCACAGCTGTATTGATAAGCTAGGTCGTAACAGGCAGCTGGTGTAATAGCATGAAGTGGGTTTTTGGAGGGTGACCCTATTGGAATATGGTTCTCATTAGGGGAGAGCACCTCATTTAAAGTCATTTTAGTTCTTGATGTTGCAGTACTGCCTTGTGGAGCTGGTGCAATTACTCCAGGGAGAAGGTGGAAATGCCTCACATCACTCAGCTGTCCTCCAGCTGATTAAGGAGTGACACTGTCCGAGACGCCTTTTGGAAACAGGCAATTATTTTCAGACGAAGAGATGTTAACCAGGAACTGAAGCCTTAGGGGAGGAAAGCGTGAGCAGGGCTGAAGAGGGAGGGAGAAACTCACAAAATATGTAGCATTTAAAACATGCTTCTAAATATTGGGCTCTCTTTAGAAAGCTTTCACCATTTGCATGGTGAGGCTTTTAGTGCTTGTGACTGACTCTGCAGAGCTGTGTTCTCTTATTCTCACACTTTCTTAAATATACAACAGCTTAGTGCTAATTTGCATCCTGCAGTGTAGTTAGTGAGACCAGTACAAATGCTTGTTATTCTTTCTAATATTTTCAGATAATATTCGGCTTTTTGTTGTTTTTGTTTTGTTTTAATATTGATCCAAAATCTAGTTTTAAGCAGCGAAGAGATTTGTATCCAGCAGGCTGCTGCCATGCAGTCATTCTTTTTGTGGCAGACTCATTACTTGATAACAAGATTCAGGCCATTGCCTACTGCTCAAGGCAACCTTTTGCTGTGGCCTTTGTAAGAGAGCTGTGAGAACAGTCATGCAGCTTGGCTTACAGGTAAGAAATTATTTTTGTAGCTATCTTGAAAGGGAATGTAAGTTAAAAGCTCATTTAAAGGTTCTTTATCAAGTAAATTAGTTGTCACAATAAGGAATAACTTCGTAGCAGCAGAAACTAATTTTCTTAACTTGCATGATACTATAATCTAGGCTCCAAATGAGAGAGGTTTGTATAGTGTTCTCACTGTTGACTGATTTAATTACATCATAACCAACGATGAAGATGTATGAATTACTCAGCAGACTGAGATTTCTTGAACTGACTGTGAGTCATATTACCTACGTGGAGATTAATGGTAAATGACCTTATTTTTATGTATACATTGCAGAGGGATCTCTTTCTCTGACTCTTCTTAATTTCTGTAATAGCCTTGGTCCAGCTTGAGAGTACTCGGGTGCACACATGTAGGTGTAGCTGCTGCAAACAGCAATGCCTGGACAAGTGCCTTGGTGGTTGTGTGATACAAGCTATTGGGAAGATGCTTTTTATTTGATGGTACATTGTATATAGATACTGTATGTTTTCTCTTGCCCTCCAGCTGAAATATGGAGAATTAACAAAAAAAGTCTTTGATGGGTATATTGTATAAATTGTAGATGAACAGGCAGCCACTTTGTTTACATTGTGAGCGTGCAAAACTGTAGTCTGAATGTGGAGACCTGTTTTGAAGACACTAGATTTTGAAGTGGTCTGTATTAATGTATACAGAATTATCTGTGTTTATATAAGTAACTGGCACTTGAATATCAGTGTTTTCCTCCCAAAGAACAGCTGTGCTGAAGTTAGAGCAATAATGGGGTGTCGGGGGATGGGGACAGGGACAGATCTCAGTTGTGTTTGTGCTCTCAAAGGTGGTATTAGATATTCTGGTTATTGCTATTAAATCATGCTGATGCTTTTGTTTTTTATTAAAACTTAGTGGTTGTATTGCATAACTAGTAAATCCTTTTTTTTTTTCTTTTTTCCCCTCTTTTTACATTTAACTGTGCCTTGGATTATCAGCATCACTGAAGCTTGCTTGAATAAATGAATGAAACTCACTCCATGCAAATCCAAAATCAGTAGGGTGTTGCTCACAAATATGTGCAAAACAAAAGGCAAACCA
Organism: Nesoenas mayeri; assembly: GCF_963082525.1. Taxonomy (NCBI): domain Eukaryota; kingdom Metazoa; phylum Chordata; class Aves; order Columbiformes; family Columbidae; genus Nesoenas; species Nesoenas mayeri. The sequence continues at coordinate 29,906,535 of NC_137542.1, read as the reverse complement.
AGAATAAAATCTGACTTTTAGGAGACATAAGAATGATCTTTCATGCTTCTAAAAGTTCTGTTTTCCTTAGTAACAACAAGCTATTAAATATTGAAAGGTTGCTGTTATATTTTAATGACATTGATGCTTTGTCTAAAGAGAAGCAGAGAAAACGGGAGGGGAAGTTTGTGAGTGTTTGAGAAGCCAAGACTTTAAGTAGAAACTTGCCTTAGGTTCAATTAACAGATTTTTAGTCTGAAGGAACATTTTATTACTTTGGTTAACATCTAAGGGAACCTGTTAATTCTTAATATTTTCTTTTGTTGGATTTGATCAGGTAAAGAACGTCAGAACTGTCACACTGGGAAAAAAGTGAATCAGGAGACATGAACCTTTTGTCACTTGGAGCTGTTTTGTACCTACCCCTGTAGTGCTGTCTGAGGCAACAACATATGTGTATATATATATATTTGTATCTGGGGAGATGAGCAGGTAGACAAAATAAGAGCTGAGGATGTAGAGTGCAAAATGCGGAAGGTTTTGTAGTAAGTAGGACCATGGTGCAGCCGAAGAATGGGATATCTCTCTCAAGGGATTCCACCTTTGTTGGGAAGGGAAGTTTTCCTGAAGAACTTCGTGACTAATGGTGGCCATGGGTCAGGGTGCAGTGAGCTCAGACGGGTGCTGGTGGGAAAGCAGAGTTTGGGCCTGGAGGTGGTAGGTCCTTCAGAAAGAGTTTGCAGCAGCAGGCTTTGCCTAGTTTTGGTTTGGCTTTTGGGGCTGCCAGGAGATGAGGTTTGTTTTCTGAGTGCAGGTGGCTCTTCTCTCTGCTCAGCCAAAGTGACTCGAGAGGGTAGTCCCATCTATTGGTAGGAGAAATGTTACGATACAGACCTGCTTTTTTCCTGAAAGGCTGAAAACTGACAAGTGGCTTAATTTGGGGGAATGGTAAACCTTATACATCTGATCCAGAGTAGCTGTCTTTGGTGTCTCACTCTGCGGTTGGTGCTGCTCTACCTGTTTTCTGTCTGGATATGTGGCTATGTCTGCTTCTTTTTTTCTTTCTTTCTTTTTTTAAGCTAATCTGATGCCATGTGACTGGTGTCTTGTGTAACTTGTTCTTTGTAGGCCTGCTTTATTAATACACTTCAGTACAGACTATTCTGCCTTTGCTTTTATACCTGTCCCTTAGGCTGTGGTTAGTTTTCCCATGAGCTTTGCAGGCACTAAGCCAGGGGCAAAGGTGCCAGTGCTGGAGAAGTGGCTCAGTGGCTCCTCTGCTAAGCTGGTGGCAGCGGCTGCTGCTGTGGGAGCCCCGGCAGGGCTGCCTGCCCTGTGCACACAGACACACAAACGAGGTGTTTTGGAGGCTTCACAGAGCCCAGGCTGTTGAGGAGTGAACCTCAAGAAGTGGTGGCAAGGAGAATCGAGAGCGTTCTCTCGTCTCATGCAAAGCACATCAGCTGGGGCGTTTTGTTTTTGTGTTTTTTTTTTTTTTAAACCTGTAAACCCTTGTATTTGAGTAGTATTTTTCATGATGCAGTTTTTAGTTGTGTACTGAGACTTAGTGCTTTTTAGTGGCAAAGTTGAGCTGTAAGCTGAAAAAGTGTAGTTTGAGATTTGGAGTGGACAGCATTCAAATTTCCTTTTTCATTATTCTGTCTAGAGCTAAATGGTTAAAACAGTGAAGTTTCCAGTGGCCACATTTGTATCGGTTTGCTACATATTTTTCTTATTAATGAAATGTGGTTAACCAAGTAGTTGGCATCTACCATGAGAGCAGGTGAACAGGAGAGGGAAATATCAAAGATCGGTTTTATGACTTTGCCTTGTAGACCAGCTATTTAACATAGTGCAGTAAAACTGAGCAGTCCCAGCCATTCAGAATGATCCCTGTGTTTCCACGTTGTTTTATTACGTGAACAAGTAGCTATTGTTCTTCTGGTTGTTGCTGTTTGCCTTCATCAGTACAAAACAGGGTCCACAAGAACTGCTGTGAAACTAAGGATCTCTTTTGAAAGAATCACAGACCTTTGGGGTTAGTCCAGCGTTGCTTCAGCAGCATGAACAAGGACCAGAGGGGGGTGTGTAGCACGGCGTGCCGGAGCAGGAGCCAGCAGTGCGTGCTGGCTTTCGCAGTTAAAATGGCTTGTAAACATAACACCGACAAAGTCATCCACTTGCATTAGCTCCCAGAGATGCAAACTGTGATCAGGCTTGGGGAGGGCTGCAAGGGCTGAAGTAGCACATTTTGTTTGACCTTTGAGAAGGCTGTGGCATAACCAAACATGAAATGTAGAAGGGGGCGGGGGGGGGTGTGTGTGTGTGTGTGTTGGTTTTTTGTTTGTGTGTGTGATGTGTTTTTTTTGTTTAGTGTGGTTTTTTTGTTTTTTTTTTTTTTTTTTTTTTAAGCTTTATGGGACTTTGGGTGACAGCCTCATGATCGTGACATTAAGTTAGGTGGACAACATAAATCTGCAGTTTGAATGTTACAGCTGTGAGGAAAATTTTCAAAAGACTCTATGAAGTAAGGTTCTTAAAATTTGCATGAAAGACCAAAGTAAAATGAGTGCATAACCTGACTTCTATTCCTGTTACATTTTCTCCTTTTGAATTAGATGTTGCTTTAAACTTTAAAGGCATTGGTCAATTAAAAATGTCTGTACCTTTCTAAATGTTTTATATTACCTTATTAATATGTAAATTATACTACCCAACATAGAAAGATGCTCATATACATTATTATAGGTAATTATAGTAATTACATTAATCATATAAATACAAATTCTCTTGCCTGGAAATGTAGTGGAGGACAGGATCCCTATTTGCTTGAAGCTCAGATGTTGTTCGGAGGATGCATGGGGAACTTCAAGAAGAAATAACAAGTTGTACCTGTTTCTTTGATTTGAAAAGCTACTAGTTACAAGCTCAGGAAGCTCACAGTTTGTATTATAATATCTGCCTCTTGCTTTGGATTTATGGGTGACAGAAGCAGACGAGGTATTTCAGGAAGTCATCAAGGATGGAACAGGGTGGCTGCTTGAGCTCAGTGCCAACTGATCAGGTTTTGTGCATCTTTGAAGGTGATGGGGATTAATTATTTCCTGAAGGGACTGCCTGTGCCCATAAGGCTTGAGGCTCACAGGGCTCCTGAGGATAATGTTTAACTGTACGTCAGGAGCAGCACTTCCACATTGGGCTCAAGATCAGCGGTCCCGCTCTGCTTGAGAATTCGTAGTATTGTGGAGGGGGACAGACTGGCAGTGGAAGAGAGATCCTTATGTTGTCCTGGCATATACTGTTGGCTTCAGTCTGGCGGATGGTTTCCAGAGCAGTGGGTTTTGCTAGTTAGTGTATTTTCAGTAATCCTTCAGCCTGTGTGTCTTCATCAGAGTAGTAACAGTGGCAGTGCAAATGTTTTGGTTAAATGATAATTTGGGCAGAAATGTACAGTACCTGCAAGTCACATTGCTGCTGTTGGCAAAACACCACATACAGCTGCTCTCCTTTTGCTCCAGACCATCCCACATGGTTTCAGATCCTGTGTCAAGTTTTATGAGAAAGTTTCCTGAGGTCTGACATGAATGCAGAACACAGTGTCTTGAGGCTGAAATCTACCTTCCCATTAATTTGATTTTACAGTCTATCGCTTTTGTGGCCTATGATAAGATTTTTCTCCACATGGAATTTCTCATAAAGGTTCTTAATTATCATGTGCAATTTGGGGAGTTCCCTTTGCATTACCTTCAGCTGAAGTTCTGTCAGTGTACTCATGTTGCATAATAATTTATATTGCATTAGAATTGCTGTTTATGAATTGCCCCTGGACTATGCTAGAGGTTATCTAAAACTGAGAAGTAAATGGTATAGCAAAATGTAAATATACCATATGAAGTAGATGTGTACTGAGACACTTCCTTTGCATTAGAACAAACTGTCTCTCATTAAATATGCAAAGATATTCAGAAAGAACACTTGTAGTGAAGCCATGCAAGGCTGAGGGAGAATATACAAGGTTGATGTAGAACTTGGATTGAAATGATTTCATAGCAAATAAGAGCAGATTTAGAGAAGTGTGGCTTTGTGAAGGAGACTTTTTGAGATCCAGGTGGGAATTTTCAAAGTTGTGTATACAACTAAGGAGAAATTGAAAAGATTTTTTCTCAAAATAAATTTCAGATAGGTGACTGGGTGGCGCTTTGCTCTATAATAACTAGACATTTTGTTTCCAAAGCGTGTATGTACTGATGCTTGGCTTTAGCTTCCAGCTTGGTAATGGATTGGGCAGAGTCATAATGAGAAAAATCTGTGCTGTAGAGCTGAATCTTTTCAGTACTTCATTAAATGAAAGACCATGGTATTCAATATCACCTTCTCCTATAAACTTAAAAAGCTCCAAGTTGCTTGCATGTTGCTTAGACTGTAATAAGCTGGTTTTTTTCCTTAAGCAAATGGTTTACTGTTTGGAAGCATTGATCTCTGTGTTCAGAGAAGTGTATAAATGTCTATTGTTTGCAGTGTTAAAATTTCAGAATATAGTGTTGCAAAGCTGGAAGTCTTCAAATATTGTAAAACGAGATTATAGGAAAGAATAAATGACTGAGCAAAATCAGTAATAAATCTTAATGGTGGTTGGTGGTGTTTGTGTGTGTTGTGTGTGTTTGTTTGTTGTGTCTCTGACTCATGAAATGTTTTAAATACAATGCTGAGTGGCTCACCACATAACTAATATTAATGCCAAATAACTCTGGGAATGAATTTAGTTTTACTTAGTGTGAATAAAGAGCTGTAGTAGTTACATGCTATATTAAACATGAAAACAGTGTTTAAATACAGGTGGAGTAGGAATTTCTGAACCAGCAAGTGCAGCAAAACTTGAATCAAGCTTCCTGTTCAATTAATTGTATGTTGGTAAGTGTATACTAACCTGTGAGCTGGAGCAGCATGCTCTGCTGCCTCTCCTTGCTGTGAAAATAAAAGCAACGTGTACCTTCTGCAAACTCAGCCCATGTCTGATTTAAGTCTTACTTTTGCTAGCAAGGGGGAGGGAGATGTTTTAAAGACAACCAAGCTCCAAAGAGAGCGGCAGTTGACCTGTGATAGGCAGCACACTGCAGCTGGCAAGCGTATGTGGTGGCTCGAGTCAGGATTAGGGTCCCCGAAGATGTGAAGTGGTGCAAAATGAGCGTGGTGCATTCATTGCCTGTTGGTTTGCTTTGCAGTGAAGTACACCCAGCAACAAAAGTCCTAATTGTGAAGCCACAACCTTTCATTTTGCTTTTCTATTATTATTTTAGTATAGGGAACAGTTACTCTGTTAGCGATTACTTTCTTTTTTTAAATGGATCTTACCTTAGAGTGTGTTTCTGAATCTGGAACCAACCTTGGTTAGTTCTTGAAAGCTTTGCAGAGAAGTATGTATAAAATCAGTTTAGGAGGAGGAAACCATTGCTAGCAGGTGATGCTGACTTTATGCTCTTAACTTCATGATGCTGACCTGCTTAAGGGGCGATTCTCATTAGATGCATGTTTCAGCCTCAAGTGTCCCCCTTCACAGTGGCTTTTAGTGATGTACAGTCTGTTTTTCAGCGCAATTTACCTTGATGTTTAGTCAAGGGTAGGCACCCTTGAGTAGGGTTTTCTGTTGAAAAGGGTATTTTCACTATCTTATCCTAAGGTTTACAAAAGAATTGCATTTAATTGCTCACACTGAAGTGCTTGCCCCTCCCCACTTGCACACACTCTGCCCATGAAACGTGTTAATCCCTTCCCGCCCTCCCCCCTATTGAAGAAGCCTGATACGTTTCCTTTTGCATTAGTTAGGTCTTCTGGGAAATACGTGCAGAAATAAAAGGCTTTTCTATAGCCCTTTCTCCCTCAGGAATGCATAGAAACCAGCTCTTTGGATCTGATCCACAAACTTGAAACTTGATTTTAAGGGGGGAAATCTATAATCCTGTGCACATGTTACTGAGAGAGTCCTAATTACAAATTGAGATAGAGGTATAGGATCTCATGGTACTTAAACAAAAACCAAACCAAAACAAAAAAACTAACAGAACAAAACAAAACACCTCCCTCCCCCCCAGAAAAAAAACTCCAAACAAACAAACAACTAACATGTACCTTATTTTGCAATCTCTATGTTGTACCGAGGTTTCTCGCCAAAGCAGGCATTCAAACCTCTCTTGGTTTTGTGACTTTTTTGTTCTTCATCTTTATTAGCAGTGTGTACCCAGACAGTCTACATTACGACGCTTTTTTTGTTTGCAAGATTACTCAAGTATGATAATGGTTTCTGAACTGCCAGTAGTACTCAGACATTTCACCTTAACTAGAGCAAGAAGTGTGCCCTTTGCCTTGGTGTGACTCTTAGTGCATACTAGTTACATGTACACAAAAACCCGTGAGAAAAGGTGCTGCAGGTTTTTAACAGTGTTACCGCTATATTGATAATTTATAGGAGTGCTGCACCACAAGCAGAAAGGCCAGGCTGAGCCCAGTGTAGTTGCTACCCCGCTGTGCATTGCGACGTACAGGAATGCCTGCAGCTCGGGGTGGACTGACCATCATGTAATGAAGGACGCTGAGCTTTGGGCTGACTATTCATGTTAGAGGCTCTTGGGGCATGTAGGTGCTGCACGCTCCTGAGAAAGATCTTGTGAGGAGCTAACCTGGGGTTAGGCATGGTGGTGCTGCCAGGGTAGGGAGAATACGCTGTGGCTTGGACACATGGCCTGTCCATGTCGTTAGGGATGTGCTGGTGTCTGTGCTTTCCTCCTCTGGGCTAAGTCAGATGTCACTGTGGCTTAAGGCTTCTGAAGCATGAACACAAGCCCTTAGTGTAGTTGTTCCAAGCATAGGCTTACCTGTGAGTTCATCTTTATCATGGGCAAAAACAGAGTTGGTCTTTTCTCCACCATGATTATATGTATTGTTTGAATGTAGCTGGAAAATCACACAATAAAACTGTTTTATTGTGAACACACATGCATATATTTAATGTCTCTGCTCTTTAGACTGACTAGGGTGCAGCAGTGGTGGTGTTCTACATGGTTCAGGTAGTCATCACATTCATGGAGACCTGTGCTTCTCAGTGTTGGCGTGCCGCTGTCATTGCATGTGCCAGGAAAGCCAGCCTAAATTTCTTTTGCCAGTTCCCACTCCCTCTCCTTGCTCACATGCAGCCCCTTGGGAAGCAGTGGTGTGGCTGCTCGGCTGTGCCACGTCGCTGCTGATGGTGCAGCCCCACAAGCGATGGAGTGGCCCTGCTGATGGGGGCAGGAGCTGTTTCAGCTGGGTTTGCCAGCAAGAGGAGTCTTGGTGAAACCGTGGTGTGATCTGCGCTGTGGTGAGCTGGAGCATGCAAATGGGCATCAAAAAATTAGGGGTGAATCCGACTTGACTGAAGCGACAGTTTCTTTCAGCTAATAAAAATATTTCATAAATACTGGCTTTATTTTGGTTGTTATCTAGTGTGGAATTGTAGGTCATGTTCCTTGGTAGCCACCAAAGGAGAAAATGATTTTAATTCCCCACCTCACCTTGAAGCAAGAGATTATGGTCTCTGTGATGACAAGTTGTCAGGTTATCTCTTCTCTCCCCCCAGGTTTTAGGATGGAATTGCAGAGGACGGGGTGTAAAAGACCCCATTGCACAATGTCTTCTTCCTTTCATGCCAGTGTCTCTGCCTCATGGCTTGGTGATCTCTGCTCCTTGGCTTCTGTTACGGCTCCATTAAATAGCAGCATCCAGCACTCTAATGTCTTTTGCTGACAGTTTCTTAGAGCAGGCTGTGTATTTTGTTTTCCCTCTGATTTTCATTTCAGGTTAGCAATCGATCTTGTTTGTTCAGGCACAGATTTTCACCCTCTGGTTTGCTCTCACTAGGTGGCATTTTGTTCTGGAGGCTGTCTTGTTTTAAAAATGGGCTTTTGTCATAGAGGAGAGCTTTCCATAAGGTGGGCAAAGATGATGTAATCTGGTCTGTAGGCTTTTGGGTATGCTTTCCAACACTGACCAGCTCCCTGCAATTGATCGCTTTACTACCAGTGAGCTGAGGGGCGTATTCTGTGTTTGTGTTCTTGTCGGCGGGTGGTGCTTTTTCACCGCTCACATTCTGCTGCTTAAGTAGTTTCTCCAAGATTTAATATGCTGCTTCCAGCCTATATTATTTTTAATTATGTTGAGGAAGTTGCTGATTTTAATAGGGAATAGTCATTCAGTAATGACTTTGCAGACAGTAGGCAGTGGTTTGCTACAAAACTATCTTGCTTTAGCTCACCCTTATGTCACAGTTGCAATGAAATTTGTTGGTCTAGTTGACTTAATGCTGGACTGCTTACTAGGTAAGTAGGCTAAAAGCAGAAGTTTTTTTATTACTATAATTTTTACTTTCTGTGGATTGATATACTTTTCATGTAGTACATAAGTAAGGCCAATCATGCTCTATTTATTTGAGAGCATTGGTTGCTTTTGGATAGTGGAAAAATTCTAAGAAAAATGTGTTAGAAACCACAGTGGTTTAATTATGAGGATCTTAATTTACTCCTTGGTTTGATATGTTTATTTTTAGGTATACAGAAACCTTTCTGTATCAAAACTTGCATCATAGGGACAGAATGGTGTACAGCTTATTCTCTGTAATCATTTTCCTTAAGCAAGGGATGCTATAGGCATCACGAGTCTTGAATCTGTGTTGAAGAGTGCCTGAAGAACAAAATGTACTTGAGTATGTTTATCTAGCACTTTAAACTTCTAATTTGTTGTCTTTGTATTCTTTGGACTGGTTTTGTTTCAAATAGTATGTTTGTGGAATAAGGTTTGGGAATGGGGAATGTACCTCCTCCTTTTATAAGGTGTGTAGTGTCATGTGTTCATGGGTCAGAAGAGAGTGTAGATCATCTGGGTTTCTTCAAAGCTGAAACTGGGTAACAGTTGGGTTTTTTTAACCTTATTTTTTATGGGGTTTTTTTGATTCTTAGTTCAAAATGTGTTTGTTAGTCAGATTCTAGGTGAAAGGCAGGAGTTTGGCGGTATAAAATGTGAACTGGGAAGAGCTGTCTTTGTGTCTCTTACGAAAAGAAAGCTGATCCTTAATGTGAAACACACTGATGAGTTAATGTATTCAGCATGGATGTCTTTTAAGGGTCAAATAAATCAGTTGCATGGTTTAATATTGAAGAAAGCCATTTTTTTTTAATTATAAAACTGTCTGATACTGTGCCTAAATCAATGATAGATAATTGCTGCAGACCTCCTTCCTTCTTCTGCGAGGTATTTTAATGTCTGTTGCATAGAGACCCTGGTTGTTGCAGTAGTTACTTAACTGTCTTGCATTCGACAGTGATGACTTTTTAGTATCGTGATGCTAATTTTTTGTCCCTCCTTGCAAGTGTGTGGATTTAGACATAGTGAAGTCAGCCCAGTGGCAGCAGGGCTGGCCTCTATGTCCTCTGTGCCCTTCTTGCAGTCATTGAGGGACAAGGAGGAATGGCCACCAGAGGAGAGCGGCCCTTCCCTGCTTGCGGGTGGTATGACAGGAGAGCTGTGCCCCCACAGCTCTGTCTCCCTGCCACGGAGCTCTGACCTTTGTGAGGGGCTGATGGAGCTGAACGGGGCTGGCAAGACCCTCTCTGATCTGATCTGACTGATGGGCGGGAAGCATGTTGTTTTCCTTCCCCCTTGGTTAATGATTGAGAGAGGTGCAATGCTGCTGCAGCTCCTTTTGGCACCGCTACAGAAATCGCCTCGGTTTCTGGTAATTTATGCCTCTTAACAAGTTTTTACGTGACATGGTGTTTTCTGTCTCGAGCGCCGGCTCGATGAGTTGTGTGTCCTTATGCCCCTCTGCTCCTTCCCAGCTCCTGCTGGCTGCCAGAGGGAGCAGCCCCTGAGCCTCTGGGAGGTGGGAACTCCATCTTTCGCCCTCTCTGTGTTTTTGGGGGGAAGGGTGTTGTGTGACGTGGTTTGACTTGTGTAGCAAGCAGCTGACATGGCGGTTTGTGAGAATGTGGATCCAGGCTGGCCTGGGATCCAGCACAGAGGGAGAGCAAACCAAAACCTCTGGCGCAGGGCTTGGCCCAGGGAGGTGGGGCTGTGTCCCTCACAACAGCTTTGGTGGCCTGTTTGCCCTTGGTGAGGAGCTGTGAATCATCTCTTTGTGCCTGTAGAAACAGGGTTCATCTAACATGGCATCAAAAAGCAGGTTAACAAGTAAGATGTCTTCTTGGAGGAGTTGGATGTGGTAGCAGCTGATGACAAGACCTGTCATGAGAGCTGGGCTCTGTCGCTTTTGGGTAACGATGCCATTAATAAGGTTTTCTTCTGTGTTGTTTAGGAGTATTCTTTGTCCAAACTGATGTTTTTTTTCTGAATGCTAACTTGTGCCATCTGGACCATTAGGTTTCTGCAATTTGCTGGGCTCTCCTACAATACAGTATTGTGTGGGATTTTATTTCTGCTTTTTGCATTTTGGTGTTGCTGAGCTCTTCCTTGAAATCCTTTGGGTTCTGCAGCCTATTTTTTTTAGTAGATTCTTTAACCTGTATTACTGAGGAGCTTTCTAAAGCAGACGTGGTAGCTGCTACCTTAAATCCCTGTGGCCTCTGCCTTCCTGTGCCACTGGAGTACTGAACTGAGATGACATCAGTTACTTCTTAAATAAGCCATATTCTAAACAAAAGTGGTCCCCCAAACCAGGAAAACACCCTCAGCTCATCTGAGAGGAAGGTGCTGGGATTTGTGCTGCCTGAAGAAGGTAAGTGCAGGTGATAATTAAGCAGAGTGATTTCTGCTGAGTGATGAAGGCAAGAGGTTTGGCTTGTAATGGATGAAAAGGGAAGAAGGAAATGAGTCAGAAGATTTAATTTTTGTTTTTCTTGATCCCATTTGCTTCCCTTCCTCTTGTAAACTTTTGTATATGTTGTAAATGATGTGAATAGGAGGATGAAGGACTTTTTGTTTGTCTTTTAGCAATATGAGGATTGGACTCAGCTTGAAGAGAAGTATGTGTAGTCATGGTATGGTCAAAGTTGTGTCATGAGAAAAATCTGTTGTAACTGTCTCAGTAGCTTGTCCCATGGCAGTACTTAAACAGATGTGCCCTAGAACTTACTTTTTACTTCCTGCTTTAGGAGTGCTCTTTCTGTGCTGATCTGGCTAAAGTTACATTACTTAATGAGAAAGGGGGATAAAGACCACAACCAAAAACAAACAAACGAAACAAACCCACAAAAAAACCGCAAACAACAGTAACAACAACAACAAAACGCAAAAAACCCCAAACCACCACCAACAAAAACCAACAGAACAAACAAAAAACTCAAGATGTGGCCTTACTTAAGCCCCAAGAGCATCTGTGTCTTACAGAGTCTGGAGAGTAAATGCTTGCTGGAGACTTCTTACTTTCAGTTATTCTAGAGTTACCTAAATTGCTTGACATCAGAGGAGCCCAGTACTGACAGCACAGGAGGCTGCTGGTCTAAATCACAACTTTTGGCTCTGAACCTCTTTCCTTTGGGAAGATGAGGTCTTGGACAGCCATTATCTGAATGTCTCAAAAAAACAGATTTAAAAGCTACTGCCAAGGACACAAATGAAAGCTCAGGGTGGTTGGTTGTTTTTTGTTTTTTGTTTTTTTTTTTCTATTTGTTAGTTTTTTGGTTTGGTTTGGGTTTTTTTTGGCAGTGTCTTAATCATTGTGAACTGTCTCTATATATCTTTTTATTCTGTCATGCTTGTAAGACATATCAATTTAGCTAAACTCATAAACAACCTGATTTAGTCTCTGACTATTATCTTGTTTGTCTGTGGACAAGTACAGGGTATTACCCAAGTCCTGGAGGGTTGGTAAGTGCTAGAAAATGGAGTGGGACAAATTCAGGAAGCACTACCCATATAATTTAGCCATAAATTGATAAATACAAATGATGGGGAGGAGAAATTTAGGTGACTCCTCAGGGTGAGGTACGTAGGACCCTGATACTTGAAAGCTGAAGGCAGGCATTTCAGACCAGTAAGAAAACCACCCTTATGTAACAGAAAATCGGTAATGGATTCTACCTCTGCCAGGGGCTGTGTGCTAGGGACTATCTCCTTTCCTAAGAACAGATTTTCACTTCAGCTGACTTGTGGAGGAATTTAGACTCTGTTGCTCAGGAGGGCAAGCTGATTTTTCAGTGGTGGGTTTTGGCTCTCTAGCTGCATGTTTCTTTCATCTGTATTTTCCATCCTGCAAATGCTTTACAGGGATAATCGTCCTTTTGTGTCTTTGTTTCATTGGTTACAGGTTTCTTCCCCTCTAATTCATGGCTGTTGTGTTACCTACCTCTGTGTTTCAGCTTTGTACATCATTTCATCTGTACTCTAATTTAGAAGCGGCTATGTTTGGAAAGTGAGAGAGAGATACTTGAGAGAATTACAGCTTGCATCTATTCTTCTGACTTCTTTTGGTTTATTTTGAAGACAGCATTAAAGCACACCTCCGTGAACTTAGGGTCATAAAGCATAATGAATTTTAAGCCATTGTTTAAAGTCTTCGTCTGTCATTTTCCCCACTTAACAGGCACTTGACATCAGCCAGCCTAGATCTACCCATATTGCTAACTGGAAAACATTTTCTCCCCACATGAATTCCTAAACCATGTGGGCTCATTACATAAACTGACACTAACAGTCTGTGATAGAATAAATCACTATCATTAGAGGCCCTTTACTTGTCTTACCCTGTTATTTATTTTTCTTCAGATATTTCTTTCTTTGCTCATTTCTGAGGTTCTTTGATCTGTTTTGGTTTTCTCAGGAAAAGTGGGATGAAAGTATTTCTTTTGCTCTTTTGAGTTGGTCCCCATGTTATGGCAGCGGTGATTGCTGTTTGTTGTTAGTATGGTTGATAAAACTTCAGGGTTTAGAAACAATGTTTATATAAGTATGAATCGATTTTTGTTTATAAATGTGTTGCACAAATTCATGGAACACCACCACAAGTCTGAAATCCCTCATATGTTTCTTTACGCAAGGAACCTTCTCCTTCTCCTGGTGTTTTGCAACTTGTTGTGATGTCTATTTTTTGTTACAGAATAACTGTTGTATCACAAGTGTTTTGGAAGGAGTGGATATCTCATTTCTTGAGACACTTGTCTCATATTAAAATGTCAAAATGTCGTATTTTATTCATATGTTTGAGAGCTTGCAAAAAAAACACTAAATGTGACAATGTGGGAGGAGGGAAGGAGGGTAAACTGTCCTTCCTTGGGAGGCATTTTGTGCCATATTTCCTGATAATGATAGTAGCTAAGTGGTATGATATTGAACTTAAAAAACTGACAGTGCTTTTAAAAGGGTGCTATTCAGTAAAAAATTATAATAGAAAGCTTTTTTTTTTTTCTTCTTCTAAGGTTTTCACCTCATCTTTCAGTGCAAGATATTTTTTTTTCTGGTGAGTTTGTTGTTGAGAAGCAATGTCACCTGCAGAAGTTCAAGTCCTTGTTGACTGTACAACCATCACCTTTTGTTCTGCAGTTGAATATTTAAGGGAAAGTCTAACAATGGTTTCATTATGTGATGGCTCCTGAATGCGCTGTTGCCTGATGGGCAAAGAACCGTCAGCTTTAATTAATGGAAAGTCTGTTAGTACAGTGGAAATGTTAGTACAGTTTGTTCATTTGAACTGTGCTAGCAGGCCTGTCGCTCAGTGATACACTAACCTACAGGAATATTTAGTCCTCTGCCTTAGAAACCTTTTGGACTAGTGTATGAATTGCAACATCAGAAATCCACTGATAGGCAGAAAAGTTAGACTTATGCCAGAAGCTGTGAATGATGATCTCTCTGCTCTCAAGCTCCCCTTTGAGTGACAGGCTTAGCTTCCAGCTCTTGTGACAGGGAAGTGAATGAGTACTCTCTACCCTTAGATGGGCTTTTAATCACTGACCTCCTGTTTCTACTTCTCAAGATGGTAATACCCCACCTAAATTGACTTAATGACTGTAATGTTTCCCTTTGGGAACCCCTGATGGTGTACATTTGTAGTGAGGTAGACATACCTTTTGAAATGAAGTATCACATATCCGTTACTCAGAGGTGCATAGCATGAAAAGTAAAGGTTAATGAAATGCCTGTGTGTGAAGATCTTAAGTTGCATGTTAACTTTTTCTTTGGCAGCTCTAAGCTTTTGTGACTGCGGCTTTGGGTAGGAAGCAGTGCCTTCTGTCATCTGCAGCTGCTGTAGCTGTACCACACGTCTTGGTCAGTCCACCACTGTTCATTGATTACACATTGCACTACCTGTGTCTTTAGCAGTTTTGCTTTTAGGATCTTCTGATGAGAATACCAGCCTAGCTTTGTGTGACTGAGATGGAGGTAGTGGATTAGACATTAGTTTATTTCAAAATAGTTTATTTTTTTTTTCTTCAAGGAACTGTGTTTTTCAGATGTTTGTTTTTGTTCTTGCACTCTGTACTTGCTCCCTCAAGTTGCATCAAGTTGAGGGCTGTGAGAGTTGCATAATTATAATGCAGATCATTTGTGTGTTTGCCATACCAATTGCCTTGGTTTTGTAAATCATCCTGTATGGTACGTTCTTGGTCTTCGACATGGGGCGAGTAAAATTTAAACATGCAAACAGTGCTTGTTAATATTTCTTATGGTGATATCCAAGTAGCGAAACCAACTTGTGGTAGAAATTGTACTTGTAGACTTGTGGTTCAGGGGTTTATCTTCTCCATCTCGCAGCACTCAAATGGCTTTTAGCATTCCAAAGTCAGTGAAGTTGGAAGACAAATAGAAGTAAGTAAACAGCCTTCAGCTCAGGAGACTTATATCCCTTTCTCTTCAATGGTCGTTTTTGGGTCCTGCTGCTGTCCGTTTTGAAGCAGTAGGTCTCTGCCACTGGCTGCTAGCCTTCACCAGTATGGGAACTGAAGGGATCTGTGGGGAGACCTGCTGTTCAATGGTTTGTAATCGTTTGTGAGCAGCTCATGTTGAGACTAGAGGTGGGAATGGAGTAACAGAGTCTGGGCATCCCCTGTGCACTGCTGCAGAGACAGGCTTTGGAGGCACCTAAAGCCCACACTGTCTGTCTGCTTAAGGGACTGGAACAAGGTCTGGAATGGGAAGAGAGCAGATATGGCATGATCTGTGTTAAAGTGTTGCTGTCTGAACTCCAGATCTTCTGCTTTTTAGTACATCTGTGGTACAGGCTTTGACGTGTTGTCGATACTGTTGTAGATCAGAAGCCTTTTGGCTGTGGGTGACGAGTGTGTTTCAGTGATGCTCAGGTTGGTGTTTTTGAAGTAAACTCCTACCTTTGTGTCACAGAAGCACAGCTCCTGCATTTGCACTCATGTTTATTCAGTCCTCTGGCATTAGCATGGGACATTAGCCTATGTAGTCCAGCCTTTCTGTATGCTTCTCACCTTCCCTGGAGCTCAAACACAAGTTTACACAGAGTTCAAACAAAATAAGTTGGTGTTTGGCAGCGCTTTCTCACTTGCTTAGCAAGAGTGCCCTGGGAGCTGATTAACCCCATATGTGCTGTGAGCCAAAGAGACATGCTTCAGAGTTCATGTCAAGTTTCTTGTGCAAGTGCCAGAAGGAAAATTATATACAGGAGACT
Source organism: Nesoenas mayeri (assembly GCF_963082525.1). Lineage (NCBI taxonomy): Eukaryota > Metazoa > Chordata > Aves > Columbiformes > Columbidae > Nesoenas > Nesoenas mayeri. The sequence goes on along the minus strand of NC_137542.1, from coordinate 29,890,940 downwards.
GAAAAGGTACCCTTATGCAAGTACAAATTAAAGAGTCTGGTGGATCAATGGAAACCCCATCTTGTGAGGAACGCATTAAAGATGTTTTGTTCTATGGGAGCAACTGGTCTGGTAGCTTCCAATCTATTTTCTCTGGTTGGTTGGCAGAATTTCAGTCAAAACCTTAACGCTTTCTAAAACTGTAGTTCTGCGCAGTGAAGGAAATAGAGCATATTTTTCTTGAAAATCTGTAGTTAAATGAGTTCTTACTTTCCCCACACTAGCATTAAAACTTGTCTGGCTGTACAGTGGCTACATTCAGAAACTCATCTGGCTGAAAAATGATACACCACCACCTCTGTTTCTCCCCACAACAGCAGATGGCTTAGTTTTTCAGTTGGATAAATTTCTTAAACCAACATAAAACTTTAAATTTACTATTTTCATTTGTCTCTAAGAACAAGGGGAAAAAAAAAAACCCTGCACACATGCAGTTTTCTACATCTCTCATGCTAGCATCTAAGTTATGTAGTTTCTGATGTTGAAATGTCATTCAAAGCACTATCGGCCTGGTGACTGTGTAACAGTCTCCTATGAATTCTCCTGCTTGTATACCTGGCCCTGTTCTTTTGGTCCCTTGGGTGGTGATATTCTGTCCCTGGTTGTGGAGGTGGAAAGGTGATTGTGTCTGCTGCTGGCAAGTCTCTGCATTTCCATTAATACTCTGTTAATATTTATTCAAATTCTCTTCGCTCTCCTGCCTGACACACTTTGAACAAGAGAGCTTTGGGGTTTTTCTGACTGAGCAAACTTCAAGCAGTTGGTAGTTTACAAACTCTTTAATCCTTGATAAATAACACTGATCAGACAGCAAGGGAGGGGAGGAATTTGCGTATGCAGATGTGATTCTAACACTAGCCTGGAAAATCTGTTTTTATAATAACTTGTTTTTATATATCCCAGAACGTGTCAGATATGAGGATGGCTAAAAAAAGTAGCAGTATGGGTTCCTGCCTTAATCCTTTTAGCTAGGGTCCGTGGTTAGAAAGGAGGTGTGTGAGGGACAGCACTCTTTCTGCTGTGTTTGTAGAGAAAACCACCTTTTTCCCCATGTAGCTGACACTGGCACAGTATGTGACAGGGGATGATGCTGGGAGTTTCCTTTCTATGTGAGGAGAGGAAGAGAAGTTTAATGAAGGTGCTGTTTGAGCAGTAATTTGCTAAGTAGCCAGCAGTAATTAGCTAAGTAAGCACAGACTTCCATGGTAGCTTTGATGGGAACATATCTTGCTTCCGTTTGGCACAATGACGAGGTACGTGTTTTTGACTGCCTGTTGTCTGGCCTGAAACCAAGAGTGTTTAGGGACTGTCACGGAAATGGAGGGCACAGTGTGTTGGATGTATCCACAGTTCTGGTGTCCTGACGATCTGCAGCAAGGCCCGTCCTGCTGTCTGTCTGACAGTTGTGCCTTACCGCATAGAGGGTGAGGCTGAAGCAGGTCAGTAGGTAAAGCTTTTTCTATCAGAACACGATTTCTTAGGCTACTGCAGAGGAAGAGAGCTGCACGTTTGTGTGTAGCAAACACTCTAATTAGACCATTTCCCTCTGATTTTTGGGGTGGTCTTGCTGCTTGGAACAGGTGATGCTGTGCATCTTCAACATCCATGGCACCCCGTTGGTGCTTTCTGCTTTGTTTTTCACGAACGTCTTGTTTCAGGCACTTAATGTGCAGAATGAGGAAATGGCACTGTTTGCAATAGGGAGAACTGACTTTTTGTAGAAGTTGAGTTTTGAGCTTACAAAGTCTCTTTGGTAGCTTTGGCCTAGTTTAGGAGCTATGTGTGTCAGAGACATGTTATTTCAGACGAGTTAGCTATGTCTGTGACAGTAGCAGCACGCTTGCTTTTGGAGAAACCCGGTGCTGGGGGGGCAAGGGGAAAAGTTGTCTTAGTCACCGCAGTACCATTTCTACTTTGCTTCTTCCTTCTATGAAATCTAAAAATGACAGCCTTGCTTTCGTTGCTCTATGAATGTGGAAAGGCCAAAATTGGAAGGCACACCTTTTTAATAAATACAAGCCAAGGACTGTTTTTTATTACTGAGAAATCTGGGAGGAAAAAAAAAAAATGTAAATTGAGATCATTGTTTGGTTTTCTTCATGCTCCAAGAGGCTTGGCTCTGTGAAGAAGCAGCTATTTGACAAAATGTTCTGAAGTGTGAGCACAGAACTGGGATTTTGTCACTCAGTGCTGCAAGAGTAGAGCAACTGTTCACACTCAAATTTTGGTGTGGAATTTTGCTGAAATTTTTACAGCAGCTTTACTCTAGTTTTTGCTTGTCTTGTGCTACTGCCATAACTGTCCTGGGCACCAGATGATTACTGAAATTTTGAATATATAGTCTTGGTATGTTAGGTGTGACTCCTGCTGAGAAACTGTGCCTTTTCAAAACTACCATTAAAAAAAAAGTTTAGAAGAGAGATTCTTCCCATTTCTTCTTGTTCCTTGCCTCCCAGAAAGTTTTGCTGTGGAAAAAATGTAACCCAAAACATGGGTGTTGTGTATTCAGGCTCTTGTTCTTGGTTGGTGCCTGTAGGCTCTGCTGCCCTACAGATAAAGTTCTCTCTGGTTTCTTTATGCCCTTCATGGGGGGTTTTTGTGTATTTTTTGGTGATGTGTTGTTTGTAACTGAACACAACAATTAATTGTGTTGGAAAGTGATCAGGAAGCCCCAGGCAAAATTGAAGGCTCCATTGTGCTTGGTGCTGTGATGAATGTATTTTCTGTTCCTAGATGACTTACAGCACTATTAATTTCAGAGTTGTCTTGGAAACACAATGGAACAGGTTTTTACCTTTCTGAACTTGCATTGTGAGTAAAAGGTGTATTTTTTTCAGTTGGAAAAGCACACTTGTACTTATTTATACTGCCAGGTGCAGCAGAAGTTAATCCTGTGCTGCAATATATCTCCTTGAAAAATCGCGTTTTAAGTCTGCTGCCGGAGGGGTGCTAACAGATGGGGAGATGAAAGTATGGAAGTGTTAAAAGTCAATACATGTTACGTATCTGTGCTCTGTGTAAAAGCAGTAACTTAACGTAGGAGACCTACCTGTGCTTAAGGTTTGTTCTCACCTGGGTGTACCTCTTCAGTACCCTGATCCTGTACATCCCTGTATTGCAGGTGATATCTGGACAGCTGGAACTGGTCATCACAGGTGTGTGGCAGGTAAGTTGCATGAGAGCCCTTTCCCATAGCCTGTACAGCAGTCGTTTTAAATGTCTGTCTCCTGGTTGGTGTTTTGCAGAGGGGTTGGATAGAGATTTTGGAAACTAGATGAACATAAGTCCTTCATTTCTTGGTTGTGCTTTTACGAGGCTGTAGCACTGAGATAATTTAAAAATATGGATCTGTTAGATAGCTTCCTTCATTTGACATTTGTTTACTTTACCAAATAACATATTCAAATACTTAAAAACAAGCGTTGCAAGATTCAGTTTCATATGCACGTTGCAATTTACTATTCTATTGTTTCTTTAAAATACAAATATTGCCAAAATGTTGTCAATAATAAGATACCTGCGTATGATATATGCTGACACTGAAGCATTTGAATGTACATAAGAGCAAAATGTTTTCAGTGATGTTTCTTTCTGCTTATTACTTTGCTTTTTGCAAAGGTTGTAGCTTGGGATGCTAGCCAGGCTTTGAACTGTAAAAGGGAGCATGAAGAATGCAGCATGTTTTTAGAATAGTCTCAGCCATGAGCAGATGGCTTCATTAAATTCTCTTTAGGAGCAAGGAGAGCAGTTGCTGCTTTTGGGTGAAAATTGGCTAGAGCAACTGCTTTTACACTGCCATCCTGAACGTGTGGCAGGTAGCAAGAATATTTGCACAGCAATTTTATTTAAAACAATTGGTCCATGTACCTTCAAACAATAGGTGGAAGAGAGTAGTGCCTCTGTTCTCTAAACTGATAGGCTTGAATTAAAGCAAAAAACTGAAGATTTAGTAGTTAAACTTCCTGCACATGACTTAAATCTTGGGAAGCTCTGCTAGCTGCTTTGCTTTTTTGCTCCTCAACCCTGAACATTTCATATAGTTCTGTTTTTTGCCACAAAATCTTCTGGTTTCTTTTGCTTTTTTGCCGCCTTGTCTGGAGAACACTGAGGGAAGCTACATTTATAACTAAATGTAGTTATAAACGCCTAGTGAAGGACAAGTGGTATACCTAAGGTAGCTTTCTTCCTGTAAAATGCAAAGACTTCTGGCAGAAGCATATAAAGAGTCTGGTTGCTCAGAATTTCAGTATTTCTGTGTGGATCAAAGTTAAGCATGGACAGTGTGAGAGATTTTTTATTTATATTTTTTTTTTCCTTTGCTTGGACCTAAGCTGTATTTAGGTACTTTATGTTCAATGTCTTCTCTACCCTTCCACCCCAAAGTTAAAAGCCAAATTTCTGAGGTTTGGGTCAAGGCAAATATTCTTAAGTTACAATATCTTTTTTTTTTTTTGAGGCTTAATAGCCTACTAAAAAGCAGAATAATGTCTGTTAGGCTTTAAAGATGGGAATAGATTTAAGGAGGAGAAGTTGAAGCTGGCTTTTGTTCTTGTAGATGAGGAATCAGATGTGGAAAAAATTCTGTACCTGCTAAAGTCCTTTCAGAGTTGTGTGTTTCCTTTGATTTGTTATTTTAAAAGTTAAATTTGGAAGAAATAGACCTGACAGCAGGGAAGGCAGTATCCTGCTGAAACTATAAATTTTATCAGTATTGATTATTGCATATTCATTGTTTTGCCCCTTTATTACAAATTAGGTCCTAGCCTGTCTTAGTAGCAGAAGAGTGCTGGTGAGTCTGCTGCTGGTAGGTCTGAACTCCTGTGTAGAGGCTTGTCTGTTGGTATATCGTGGCAAAGACCTGGGCTCTGACTGAGCTGCTTGTCTGGTTTCAGCTCTATAGTCTGTTAAGATGCCTCTGGCAGGTAATCTGGGACTGTGACATTCAGACGTGTTGTTTATTCGACATCACTGAGTGAGGGGAATGCCTTTATTTATGAAAGTGGTTGTGGATCAATCTGGTTCACCATACTGAACCAAATACTTCTGTGTGATAGTTGTGCAGGAGTTTGTATGTGCATGTTTACATGTTTGTGTGGTAGAGCAAGTTCATGTTTTTTTCCCCAAGTTGCATTTTAGGGTAAATTCATAGTGTACACATGTCTTGCAGAAACTGTCTGAACCAGACATCATATTAACCACTATTGCTGCAGGAAAATTTGTACTTAATTAGAATCAATACATTGCACAATGAGAGAAGAAAATGACCTTGTATTTGGAAGGATGAATTACTGATGTGGTATTGGCCATTTTCTGAGGTTTTCACTGCATTATTCTCACCCCAACTTCTGTTTATGGTTGGACTCGATGGTCCTGAGGGTCACTTCCAACTGAAATGATTCTATGATTCTGTGATTCTATGATTCTGCTAGGTTTTGTATGTCTATGATACTTTCTTTTAAAAGACTGGTTTTTTTGTGTGTGTTCTCCAGAACTGTGTGGTACTAAGAGGAGCTGGATGGTACTGTTATTTTGATAGAATTATGTGAACAGAACCACTGTAAATACAATTCTGGCCTTAGTTATCTCAATACTTTTTTGACTTATCCTCTTACACCTTTATCAAACCTGATGGTCTGTATCAAGGCTCTAAGTGGAACACTTACCCCCACCCCGTGGTATATCGGGTGCTTTCCAAGACTCTTGAGATTGGCAGCATTTTTCATATGTCATTTCTGTGCTCCATCTACTTGTTGCTGAGAGGTGCAGCAGTGCTGCACAGGGGCAAGGGAACCCTGACAGGCAGGTCTTTCACAGCCCAGATTGTATCGCATGGTCACCTTTCCTTTGAATAAGAACTGAATGTTGTGTAACTACGCTTATTGTACATGGACAAGTTTAGCAATATGTGCCACCCAAAATAGTCTTGTTAAACTCCAGGCCTTGCACGTCTGCTGGACGGGAACTCGGTCATGTATTTGTGTTTGTCTTTTTTTTGTTGTTTTTCAAACATCTCACAACAAAGACTTCTAAGCCATTTGGACATCTGGACTGAATCACTTTTAACCAGCTTATGTGAGCGAGTGTTTCTACCCGTTCACATAGTGAAATGTTAGCTGTGAAGCCTGGGATGCTCTGCCACAGAGATGAACAGCTTAATGAGGTTATGATTAACTAAATTCATTGAGCTTATTCTGACTCTGGCTTTTCCCCATGAAGGCAGAAAAGATTACCATTCTGCAGTCTATTTTTTTTTTTTGAGTTTTAGAGTCATGGACATACTCTATTTTTGCACTTGCTCAGTTTAGCTTTTGTCAGCTGTAGAACCTTAATAAGCAGAAGAAAAGGGATGGCTGTCTGCAGATGTGTCATAGATCAGGAGCCTCCTGTGTTAAGTCAGCCTTGGTTTGGACCAAATAATAACAACATCTGAAGACATCTTTTGTTGGTGATAATGATGTTTTTCTGTGCTGGTAAATTATCAGCTTCCTGGAGACTGGTATATTAAAAAGATAAAACGTACACTGAGACTGGAGTATAAATAATCCTTAGTTGGAGTTAGTTTATCTTGTTTCCAGAGCTTTCATAACGTGCGGCAAAGGGGCTGACATTTTCATGTTCACTCTTGCAGCTCTGGAGCTCATAGGTAGGAACAGCTTCACAGCTGCTGTGGGAAGCAACTCCAGAGCCAGGCAGAAGGAAGGCCAGTTCTTCAAGAATGCAGCCTTAACTTGTAGCTTTAGGTTGTGCCACATTCAGTAACTGCAATTGCCTCTTCCTTGTCTTGTTCCTCCTGTGCTGCTTCCCTTGAATGAGATCTTAATGATGATGAGACTGTAGGGTATCCCAGTTAAAAATGTATTCTTTATCTTATTCTCCTGAAATACCTTTTCACTGAAACAGCTTGCTGATTTATTTTTATTTCCCTTTCTATCCTCACTGTACCCTTTGGCTGTCACTGTGTGGTGGATTACTTGCCCAAGCAAGCTGTGCTTATTCTGTTCTTGTATTGCAGTGTCCTCTTTAGTGCTGAATGCAAAGTCTGCTGATGAGCAAGAAGTTGTTTACTGTCCAGGTTAAAAAAAAAAAACAACAAAGAGGGAGTTTCTCTAGCTTTCTTGAGTCCTGGTTGATGGGCAGCATGCACTGTGCAGGTTGAGAGTCTGAACTGAGGTCTGTGCTCCCTGTCCTGGATGCTATCTAAATCCTAGCCTGGCTCGAATATTTGTCTGCAAGAGTTGACTCATACTTGACTTTCCAGCCTGTATACTTGCCTTACCCTCCCTCTGCTGGTGGTCAGCCCTCTGCAGTTTTGTGGATATAATTGTCACAGCCGGGCTTTTTGAAAACTGATCTGTCACCCTTACTAATTCAAATGAGTTTCATCTTTTGGACTATGAACAACTAACATTATTGAAATGGGGTTTGACAATAATAGACATACTGTAAGCATTTTTATTTTCAGTCTTCCATTTAAATTTGGCAAACCAACAGCAGAAACAACCTCCCACGCTCTTCTGCTGTACTCTGCACCTGTTGATTTGAGTAACAAGATTTGTGTTTTGGTCCTGTCTTCCAGTTTGCTTCAGTGTCCTCATACATTGAAGTGTTTGCTTCATCTGCTTTAACAGATCACTTTAAGATCGTGTGATCTTATTTATCTCAGTTTCATGGCTGTTGAGGGCAAGGAGTGGAGGCCAACAGGATTTTTATGTTACGAGCCTTTCACCTGAGAAATATGGTCCAGCTCTAGATGTTGTAGTAGCTTTGTCCTGCCTGAACAGTGAAGTGATCCAAACGATAGTGTGTTTTTCTTGAAAACACGTGCCTTTGCCTGTTGATGACAGCAGGTGTCCCAGAATAGGCTGTACGCTTTGCTGTCTGAGAGACAGCTCATCTTGTTGCTTGTCAGTCTTAAAATTTATCACCCATCCAGGAGTCAAAATGGTGAAACAGGACCCTGTCTTGCAGCGGAAGAGTTGCCCACCTGGCTCTTGGCTCTTCGGTCAGCGTGGGAGCCAGTGGAGGAGCTGGCATGGGGCCCTGTCTTGCACCTGCACCTCTTACCAGAAGTATGTGGAAATGAGTTTATTTAGGGCACAGGGGAAGTCTGAGGTTGCTGTTTTAGCTGCAGCTCCTTGGGAAGCAGATACCCTGCTGTTTCAGCCACTTCTCTTTTATGTGTGTTATCCTGATGAGTTCAGAAGAAGGTAGGTGATACCCAGTCTTGTAAGGTGGTGGCAGAACATGATTGCCGCTGCTGCTGTGATATTTGTATGCAGTGCAGTGTTAGTCTGCGTGCTTTCCATGTGCAAGCTGTTAAAGACCAGCCTGTGAGAACAAGCACCTTTTCAAACCTGCTTGTATTCATATGTGTAAGACTGCGATATCTTGATGGTGTTTTTTAACCTTGCTTGTAAATACTGAAAGTATGGTGACCCAGCCCCATGGCAGGCATGAGATGCTGGTTGCAGCTGGCAGAGTCCTGTGGTGGTGAAGGAGCAGCTGCTGGGACAAGACAGCTCTAGGAAGCATGGGGGGTGGTGGGCAGCTAGGAGATCCTTGCAGGCTATGCCACCAACTTCTTAACCTGTTAAGGAGCCAGAAAAATCATGTTTATTAAACTTGTTTTCCTCCCTGAAACTTTAGAAAGTGGTTTACCTGTGAGAGAAAATTGTGTGGTGACTGAAACATTGAAGTGTTTAAGCTGAAAGTGGTGCAAACTGTGTGTGGTGCAGACTTTCACTGAAAGCTGCAAATCGTAATTTTTACAGGAGACACAAAAATCCTTGTTACGGTGCTGTGGATGTCGGTAGGCAGTCCTCTCACCTTCTTTGTGATGGAGTTGCTGAAGACTTTTCAAGTCTTCCTCGTAAGTGACATTTTTTTGTATTTGAACTGTTGCTCCTGTGCTCTACCAAGAAGAGCCGTTTTGAGTCCGCTGTAACACTTCTCTTGGCTTCCTGAGCCTGGCTTTCACCAGAAGCCTTTGGTGGAGCGTTCTGCGGAGCAGCTGTTTTCCCAAGCATGGTCACCTTTTCGTGGTTCTGCAGTTACCCTGCTTTTGCACTTTCTCAAGAATGGAACTGACAACTGCACTGGCATGTGTAAGGGAAGGTTGAACCTGACATATGTCTGTGAGAGCTGGAAACCAAAGTGTTGGAGAGGAGACAAATACCATTGAGAAGTTCTGGACCTTGAATGGAAAGACCCCATCACCCACAGGGAGATTAAGTCAGCAGCTCATCTGGGTCAGGATCTGACCAAATTTTCTTCAGGATGTGCTTTCTCAAGAAGTGTCCTGTGAAACCTCACTCAGATCTAGGAAATCCTGCAAAAAAAATCCTATAGTAGAGGGAAGGAAGCAACCCATTCTCCTACCCTGACAAGCAGCAGGAGGTAGGAGATCTTTGGTTCCCTGTGCATCAGGAGTGGTGTAGTGAACCCAGGTGAATGTCAACAAGGTGAACCATCTCACGTATGTTACAGCAATGACATAAGTAAGCCTAATTTTTTAGCTTTCCACTAGTTTGTCTTGTAGAAGGTTGATCTCAAGCAGTGCTTTCAAATGTTAACATTTGTGTTACTTGTTTCATGCTAACAAAAAGATAAGTAAGCCAGGGTTTTTTTCCTGCTGAAGGGTGATGTCAGTTCATATCATCCGAGATGACCCACAGTGTGACAGTGTTTTGCTAGAAGTCTGGAGGGATGGGTCAGCTGTAGTGAAATTGTGTAACCGTAGGCTGTCACTTAAATGTTGGATGTGCCACCAGTCTTTCAAAGCCTGTTAGAATTTTAAAAACTTTAACCTATTCAGATACATTTGAAGTGCCATGGCTCAAAAGAGCTAGCAGTAAAACGTACAATACCATGTTAGAAAGAGAAGCTGTTGAGCATAGATACTCAGGTGCTTATGTTTGCTTTTTTTTTTTCTGCAGATTGACTGTTAGTTTCAGAAGAGAGTCATGGAAGTTTTGGGGTCAATAAGGAGCAGCTTGTGTCGTGCCTTGAGGTGTGCAATCGGCCGACCTTGCCAGTGGCCTTCTCAGGCCATTGCACGCAAACTGTAGCTCATTTTCTTGTGTGTCACTAAACAGCGAATCTGTTGTTACAGACGACAAGCATTTTTGCCAAGCAGAAATATGTCTGCAGCCTTTAAGAACAAGGAAGCTTCGATGAAGCTTGCTATTCAAGATCTGTTGCAGTAAGTGAGAACCATAAGCAAACGGTCCAACAGGAGACGGGTAGTGCAACAAAAATTATGAAAACTGTCATTCAGTCTTTAATTATAGAAAAACAGTAGCAAAACAGTTAATAAATGGTTGTTAATCTGGAGTACTGATGTTCATCTAGTAGTCTGTGTACTCCTGGGTACTGTGGATTACTTCTAAGAGATCTGCAAAAGCTACTTAAGAAAAGCAAGCTGATTGTTAGAAGACTTAAGTTCTCAATGCTAGTCTGCACATCCTGTAGGAAACTTGAAGATTAGTGTTTTTCAGTTTCTAAGAAAAAAGATTTCTAGACTTCAAGAAGACTAAGTAATAATTTGCTGGAAAGAAGATGGTGTGTGAGAAGTTCCTCTGTTCATGAATAACATTACATAGTTAAGCTCAAGTTTTAATACTGGAGTATTGGTTTGCTTTGATGTTACATAATACTCTTGCAGTAGTTTAAAGCTAGTATTCCAATTAGAGAAATTTGGGGGAAGCACGACAGGAGAGAGAGAAGAAAAGTCATGCTTAGTAAGAATCATGATTTTGTTTACTGTATTAACTCTGAACTTATTAAAAAAAAAAGGGCAAACAAAACAAAAGCAAACCAGCAAACTTTTAGCAAATGAGCTCAGCAACAGTTTAAATTTAGGAAATTAATGTATCTACTGATAACTTTGAACGTAAAAGTTTAGTTGATTTGAATTAGTATAGAGTGATGATTTTTTTGTTATAGAAATGGCCCATTTATTTTACAGGCTGTAAGGGGACTTTGATTTGTTACTTGCTTCATTAAGTGCGCTTTGGAAGAGAAAGATATTTAGCAATGCAGAATGACTCTCAGAGTATAGACGATGACAATTTCTTCTCGAGTCCTGTCTCTGCATGTTCTAGGTCATGCAGCAGGAAAGAGAGTATAACTGTCTCAAGGATGTTGTCTTTCTTGTTTCTTTTCTTTGTATATGTTTTGGTGATGTGATATCTGCAGCTGCCAACTTCAGATGGTTATAAAGGGATATGGGGGGAAGCAGGTTGAGCACCTCTGCAAAATCTGGCTTACAAGTAACATTAGTTGCCACTGCATTCTCTGACGTATCTCTCTAGGTTGGGATTATTTTTTTTTTGCATGTGGGTGAGTTTAACCTAATTTTTCCACCATGACATTTGAAATGTGAAAGCTGTGAGAGGCCTGGGGTGGAGATTTCTGTTTCGAGATGAGATGTGGATGGGTGCTCCTGCATTTAGAGAGGTCAGCTTTGCTGAGGAAGGCTTTGGGTTTCACTTTTGAACCCTGAGCCTTGAAAGAAGCACATAAATCTTGTCTTGCCTGTAATGCTTTAGTATCATTTTACAGTTCTGCTTTTCTGTAATACTAAAATACTCAAATTCAGCATTCAAGGGCTAGACACTTGCAGTAGTTATACGTTTTGTCAAAAAACTTTAGAGGCAGAACCTCTGTACTGTGCAGCTGTCACATCTCTCTGTTTCATAATGTCCTTAATGATAGAGCAAACAAGATTCTTAGAAATTAATCATCAAGTGTAATAAAGACTCTGTCTGCTACATTTCATTTGGCATAAGAAAAAGCTCATTTTAGGCTTGGCAGGAGTTAAAATCCCAGTAATGCTCATGAGAATGTTCTGCAAGCAAAGCTTCTGTTAATCCTGTTCCTGACATGCTCATACAGAATTTGATGTGAAATCTGAAGCATTTATACTGAAAGATCTGCACCTGTGTTCTCATACAGAAAGTGGTCACAAACTGATACCCAGTTACTAGCTAAAGGTCAAAGTGACCTTTGCTTTGTTAATATCAGCACAAGGGTTGTATTGAGGCAGGAGCAGTTATGATTGATGCTCTACGACCTCATAGAGTGGATGTAGCAGCATGTGATAAATAGCTCACTTCATTTGTGTAAGTTCTCCCAGAGTCAGAGTTGGTTTTTTATACTGCAGAGTTAGTGATACAGTCACCCAATTGTTGCTAGCCAAATTCTGCCACAAAACTCTCATGCATAACAAGTTCTGTTCTGCACAAACTCTTTTGTAGTTATTGGTATGTATAATTTATTTGTATCTCATACAGAAGTGTGCAGACTCACTGGCTCTACATGGTTTAAAATAGAGCAAAGGATAGGGAATGACAGTATAATAATTTCATGATGTTACTAAAATCTGTGTCTGTGCTGTCTGTAGAAAGCACTAGCAGATCTTTTAAGTGTGGTTGTGTTACTTTTCAGAATAAAAAATGCCAGAGTTGCTTCAAAGGTTATAACGTGGAAAAAAAAGAAAACTGTTTTCTGAGCTAGCATAACCTTAAACACAGCAAAACCCTGAACCTTTTAAAATGCTTGACACTGAAGCTGTTTGCATTAGGTGTTTTTGTTATGGTGAAATGATTCTCTTTTTTTAAAATTTCAAGGCTATTTTACTGCAATTCCATGGTGCTTGCCAAGAAAACATGAGTTGCAGTCTGCTGTTGGAGATTAATCTCCTGTTGAGATCTTGGGTATTTAAAATGACGTTTGCAGTGTGGTGTGAATTCTGGATTTTGACCCTAAAGGTGGTATATCCTGATTTATGTGGGATTTGCTGGGGCAGTCAGTTGTCTCATGGTACATGCTCTTTGCTGGTCCTTCAGAGGTGGCTGAGTATCCTGAATATGCAAGTAAATGTAAAGGTAACACCCTTGTGGCCAGGGTTTAGCTGATGAGAAGGAGCTGTACTTGGTTACTCACTGCTGGCAGAATAAAGTAAATTGTTTTCATAGTGATGCAGCAGCAGGAAAAGAGCAACGTTTACTGTTGGAGACATAGCCTTACCCTTGGGTGGATCTGACTTTTGTCTTTCCAAGATCTTGTCCAGCAAGCAGTCCTGCAGAAGGTGCTGTCCCCCAGTGTGTGCTGTGGTGCATCATGTCCATCACAGGCTTAATCCCAGACAGCCCTCAGTCCTCCAGGTTGTTGGTTTGTTTTCCAGGCTGCAATCCCTCAGCTCTTCCTTGTCTTTTCTTTTTTTTGGCCCTGAGATGAGGCTGAGGGCACTCAAAATGAGTGTAGCACTTACTGGGCCTTCCACTCAATTTTTTTTTTTTTTCCCAACAGAGGCTCAGACTTAATGTCTCCAGTGGTGCTGCACATACATTTCATCCAAAGCAATCTAACACTGCTACTGAAAGAGGTGTTGTAGATGGATTTAAGCTACCCTGACCATTCCCCTCCCCAAAGTAGGCTTTAGCCTGTGAAAGTTGATCAGTTGACTTCCCTAACTGGTTCCACAGTGGCAGAAGTTAGGGCTGGTGGAGATGGGTGGAGACCAAGGGACACAGAAGCGGCAAGAGGTGGCAGGTAGATAGGTCAACTTAAGTAAGCAGGCTGGCCCCCTCATGACTATAACAGCCCGGTTTTGGGGATGCAGGAAATTATTTTTAATCCGTTCACCCTGGCACATAGATGAATTTCTGATGAGTGTCTTAAAACTAGGATTTCTTATCAGTGTATGGTTGCTGTCTAAGACCTATGAAGCCTAAGTGTGCTGTAATTAAGAGTATGGATAGAAAAGTGGGTTACTGCATACTACAAGTGCAATACTGCACGAGAAAGCAGAAAACAGCAGTGACCTGGTGACAGGCCAGGTGTGAGAGCCAAGCATGTCAATCTCTGCTCGTGTCAGTGCAGGGGAAAGTGCGTTCCTGCTTGGTGCTTTTGATGCTATACCTGAAAACAAAACCTGACATTTGCTATCTGATGGTCAGATAACGAAGAGTGGGAAGGAAAAGTAAAAATAAGATGTTTCTAAATTTTTTTCCATTAGTATGGGGATGAGAAGACCTGAGGGAAATTACCAGTTTTAGTGGTGGTGTTGTTAATCTTTAACCTGTAGCAGGTTCTTAGTGGAAGTAAATTTGGAAACTTAACTGGTTTTAGTTTGAGAAGTTTCCCTGTGCAGCTTCTACCCCATGACTTGTTGACAGGGAAGAAGAAATTGGTGCTCTGTGTAACTCAAAATGCCCTATCTCTGTCTCTCATATGTAAACACGGTTGTTGAAACTTGCTGTAGAAAAAGCGGATTACAAAAACAACAGCACCTATACGGAGGCACTGCTTTCAGCTCAGTACTTACAAAAGAGAGTTGACAGCACTTGATGGTGACTCTTCAAGTAGCTGTCATACAAACACAATATTTTTCTTAATCGAAGGATAAAAACCTGATATTTCAAAAGCAGGGCTTTACTACACCACCTTCAACATATGTACACACTCAGCGTAGGAAAAACTGCGCAGCTTTTACTGTTTAGCTAGCATGATTCACATCAAATACAAAGCTGGTTGCATGTAGTGGGCAGCAGAAGCAGCTTCATGGAGTTCCAGGTGATGCTTTGGGAGCAGCGATGCTGCCATCTCACTGCAACTGAAAAAAAGTTATCATCTCGCTGCATCTGAAACTGAGAACTTGAAATTATTATTGTAGATCCTCTTGTCAGTTCCATGTTGTCTCTGTCCCAAATGAAACTGGAAATGTGACATGGTAGGATTCAAGAATGTATGCATTTCCTGCGGTCCATTCTCATGGCTTTGCTTTCGAGTGGGCATGTTTTTAACATGATACGAAGTATCACCCTAACCAGTCTAATGACATTCTCATTGTGTTATGACTTTGGGCAATTGGACATAAGAGGGAGAAAGATAGCTTTAAAAGGGGTGTGTGTGATAAGGGAGTTGTATTGCATGATCAGTAAGATAAGCATATTCAGAAGCACAACAAATTTTACCTGTATTTGTAAGTCAGAGATGGCTTTACATAACATGTAAAGCTTGAGGAAATCCCTTTTATTAGCTTTTTGGGAGGTTTTTTTTGGACATGAACAGTATTGTTGTATTTTTACAAAAAATGGGTAAATTCCATCTGTGAATTTGAGTTGTTTTTTAATAGCAAATACCGCTGCAAGGTTCAAGTTCTGAATTTCATATATCCAAACACAGTGAAGTTTTGTTTTTATTATTTGTCCACTGTTTTGAATAACTTGGTTCAAATCCCTTATTTCAGCAACCTCGCACTACTCCCTCAGGGGCTGTGCTGTGACTTACGCAACCAGGGAGCTGACTCTCTGGCTCCTTGAACTGAAGTCACCTGTTTTCTCAGCACAGAACCCTTTTCTTGGTACAAACAGGTAACCTCTACCAGCACTACTCTTCAGTAAGTTGCAGAATGTTTTGTTGTGCAGGCTGTTTCTTTAACTTGTGTGCTAAGATGAAAATTGGCTCTCCTTCTTCTTCCTCCACCTAAGGTTAATTCATTTTAGGAAAAATAAGTAAGAGGAAGGCAGTGGTTTGGACATACTTTTAAGGTTTGTTTAAAACCCATCTTTGCTTTATGCCTTCTCACTGGGAGTGAATCTGAGCACTGCATGCTATTCACAGTGCATAGAGAACAGACAACTTAGTAAGTGGGGTGTTTTCAGTGGGCACACTGGCTGAGGATGTTTTGGTACCAAAACCCTCTGCTATGTGGCCAGGGGGTCTTTTGCATTTGCCTTGTCTGAGAGTCAAGGAACTTCAGAGTCTGGCACCTGTCAGTGACAGGCATAATTTCTTAAACTGTCTCAAAAGTCTAAAAAACTTGAACCTGTTACTGAATAACAGAAGTTTTCTACACTGTCATATGGGCAAAAGGTTCTGTGCTTTGTGAGTTAAAGACTCACTTCCATGTTTTCTCATTGCTTGCATTTTTTGTGCATTTCTCAAGACCAGAGTGAGAAAGAAAAATGCAAAGTATGGAAAAATGCTGAATATGGAACACTGTGACACGTTGGAACACTGTATGGAACATCTTGGAACACCTATGGAACACTATAACACCTTGGTGTTTTGTAATCTCAGTGTTCAGACAACTCTCTTGCACCTGTCACCTGTAAACAGTGATAAGTGCAGCTATGTAAAGAATCAGAGTAAGTAAAAAAAGGATATGCTGGAGG
This sequence comes from Nesoenas mayeri, assembly GCF_963082525.1. NCBI lineage: Eukaryota > Metazoa > Chordata > Aves > Columbiformes > Columbidae > Nesoenas > Nesoenas mayeri. The sequence continues at coordinate 29,874,720 of NC_137542.1, read as the reverse complement.
GGTACTAAATAGTTGAAAAGTGACTGAAGAGGTGATCTAAACTCTTAAGAAGTCAGGTGGTATAATGCAGCATATTGATTTTTAGCTTTAGCTTTTCAAAGTTACTCTGTTGTCATAGCCAATATGGAAATACATGACATTCATTCACTTCTCTTTTTAACATTGAGGCAATTCCACTTAACTGGCAGCTTACAGACTTACGGGTAAGACATATGTGTGAACCAGAGCTTGTAGTACAGACTTTCTGGTGATTGTTCTGTGGTGTTTTTTTTTTTTCGTTGTGGGTGTTGTTCTTTTTTTTAAAAAACTGTTTTCTTATAGTGTCCTTCATTCATTCTGTTAAAGAACATTAACCAACAATAGAGGCAGAATTTGAGCTTTTTTTTCCCTGTTATTTTCCATTGAATACTTTGGTTAAGATTTGGATGCTCGTCTGCTGTTTCTTCTTTAGGTTTTAGCACCGGCAGGCCATTTTCTGGATTGCACCTTTTCTGATAGAAGGACAGGGAGAATAATAAGG